>NW_026294391.1:99314796-100047296 GCF_007827085.1 Peromyscus californicus insignis
GTCAGCTATTCACACATTAGTGTGAATTAGTTCAACCAAGTCTCTTCAAATAGCAAAGAGCTTTTGCCCTGAGGGACTGAAGCTGGCTGGACTATGAGAAAGACTTCTGTAACCCTGGCAATATTAGGCAGGACACTATTACAAGAATGTTAGCAGAACAAAGGAACTTTGGAAGATAGTAGAAATCAAGGAAATGGGTCTCAGTAGGTAAGGACCCTTGCTGCCAACCCTGGTAACCTGAGTTCTATCTCTGGGATCCACATAGTGAACTGAATCGCAGAAGTTGTCATTTGACTTTCACAAGTGTGCAATGGCGCGCACACACACACACACACACACACACACACACACACACACACACCCCTACATAGATAATCATATTTATATATTTAGGAATACATATACACATACATACATATATCCACACATATGTAACAACAAAGAGAAAAAACATTAATTTGAAATATAGCAAGGGGATACTACATGTGACAATATTGAGGGAAGAAAGGGAAGGGAAAAATAAATAGAAAGGGCTGTAGAAGACGGAGACTGGATGTTGACAAAAGCATACAAAAACAACAAAGCTCAACTTCCTCCACAACTCTGGCTTCTGGTCCAAAATCTAACACATCTTTCCTGATGCTCTGCTTCTATATGGCTCTGGGATTCAGGCTGGTACTGTTCAAGGGGTACACTGACTATGTAAGTAGATTAACTACAGTAATTGTAGTTATTGTATGAGGGCGACAAATTTCACCATCATAGATGTGATATGTAATGTTCAAAAAACTGATCTGCAAGTAAATCCCTTGCACAGATTGTGTATGACCTCCTGTTTTCACAGAAGTTCTGCCTTTTCTTACATTTCAAATATAATTTGGTTACTCTAAAGGTAACCAAATGGCATATTCTAAACTCTTCCAGCACTTACCACACATATCCAGCTGTTTCTCCTCATGTGTGTTCACTGCAGCATTCTAATGAAGACTGTAAGCCAACTACCTACAGGCAGAGGTCCTTCAGTCAGCTACTCAAGCATTTAATAAACATCTACTTTGTTCCAGGGGCTGTGCTTAGGCTGGTACATCAATACTGAATAAATTCAGGTCCCCATTTCAATGTGATAATGGCCAAAGGGACATGAGATGTGAAGTACATGCATTAGGCTCGAGGTGACATAAATGAACATCAATAGCCTTAACTGTACTAGGGCAGAAATCAGAGAACACTTCACAGAGATGACATCTGAACTGGGTATTTATAAATAAGCAAGAGCATGTAAAGCATCAAGTCAGAGGCGAGTAGAGAGCAAGGAGGATACAGCACTAGTCAGGGCACAATTCCAACGGTGACTAAATCAGGTCAAAATAAGACAGTAGTATTGGAAGACAGTCAAAGGGATTTTTATGAAAAAGAATATACAAGTCTCATTAGCTAATGTTTATCACTGACTATGTGCCAAATAGTATTAAAAGTGTTTCACCCACTTGATCACTGAATTTACTTAATCCTTACTATATCCTTATAATTAAGTTTTGATAATATTCTTTCCAAAATACAAAACTAAGACACAGAATAACAAAGCAACATGACTACAGTTACACGGTTATATAAATATTGGACCTTGAATTTGCGTCAAAGCAGTCTAGCTCAAAAAGTCATATATTCATAAGTCCCTGGTATATTATCTCCTTATGTGAGGGGATAAAGGAGAGCTGGAATCTAGATGACGTTCAGTTTACTGATAGAGAAAAAGGTAGAGGTAGAGGGGTCCTAACAGAGCAACAGTACCTAAATTAGGTTGAGGGTCTTCCCCTTTAGTTTATTTTCTCCATATTGTATTGCTAACCAAACAGGAACCTTACTATGAACTCACTTTGTCCTCTGTTCAAGAACTTGGCACATTCTGATTCTTGGAATTATTGATAAGCGTGACTTATCACCCTTCTTAGGATGAGAGCTCCAAAGGCAAAAACTACGTCTTTGTTCAATTTTGATGAGCTGAAACTAATGTTCAATATGTACTCATTAAAAATAAATTCCCTTGAGCACAGAAAACAGTGTTTCTTGAAGTTTCCATTTTTCAGTCATCTGTGACTCGTCTTCATTTGTCATCTCAGTGGAAACTTTATTGTTTACTTTTGTTTTAAATCAATACTAAAACTGAACATTTATTTTAAAACAAAAATCCCCGTGACTGTGACTAGAAAATGGATATAATTTACCACTGATAAAAACAACTTGTCAAAAGAGATAGATGGCTCCTATAACAGGTAATATTTGTGAACAACCTAACATCATCACACATAGTACCACACACACCACACTATTGGGTGGGCATCTTTGTTGGTAGTTGTTTTTTGAACTGACGGTTATATGAAATAAAATTAATGACTTAAGTGAACACTTTCGAGGTATCTACTGTATTCAGAATGTTAGGGAGCCACTCCACCAAAGTTGTTGCCAACTAAATTTATTCCCCCAGATAAAATTTATATTCATGAAAGATTTGCTCCCCATCGCCAATTTTCACCTGTTGGCTATAGTGAATAGGGCTGCCTTCACATGCGCATACATTTGTTTAAGCATTAGTTTTTGACCATTAGTTTTAAATTCCTCCAGAGATATACCTAGACATGGTATTTCTAATTCATAAGGTTCTATGATGACCATTGGAAAGACTGAATCTCTTGTGTAGGTTTTAGATAGCCTTCTTTGTGTGTTTATATGTTTCAAAGAAGCAATGTTATTCAAAGTTTTCACATCAAAATGTGTTTCTATATGTATGACATGCAAAGAAAAACATCATTCTCATTATGCTTATAAAAATGTCAAATTATTTCATTTTTGTTGGATACTTGTTTTGCATACAATTATTATATAACAGCAGCAAATAATTTGAACACCTAGTTAATATTGTATTCATATACAGTCAAAGGATACATCAATGAGTTCATCAAAACCATCCCTTAATACTACCATATCCCTCATAGCCTAGGTCTGCTTATTTTTTTAATTCAGTTTTTATTTGCTGAATCATGATGACTTCAAACAACAAAACAGAAAAAATAACCCGCAGATCTGGTTATTCCACTTCACAATTATGTATACTATAAGAGACTTTTATGTTTCTTTTAATAAAGGAAGGTCTGAAGTATCCATGCAAACAATGCAGAAATGCATTCTTGGGCATGCCAGAGCACTGCACTAGTGTAGTGGTACCTGCTCTAGTCTTAAGCAATAACATCCATTAAGTCATAAGTGTGATACAGCAGGGTTTTCTTCTAGTAATCATTAAAATAGAGAATCTATTCAAATTGTGCTTTCTATATCCAGTACAAAACACAGCATCTGCTAGAAACATCTGCTCTAATAGGAGCTATCCTCATATATTGCATTACCATCAAAAAGTAAGCTTAAATCTTATCTTCAAACTAACAATTCATGGACTCATATCTCTCTGAGAAAATGTGGTCATCCTTTCATTTAACAGGACACTTTGGTTCAAATAATAATCACTAATTTAAATTGCATGCTCCATTTCTTTTTATATACAACCAAGCATGTCATCCTCTAGAATATTCTTCATCTTATGGCAAGTATAATTTAATTTTTATGGTATACAGACTATCATAAAGTCTTTGCATTTACTCTTGTTCTGAAGTAAAACAAAATTTAAACCATTTTTGAATGCAAGTGTCCATTAATATATACAAGTAGTATAAAATTGAAAAGTTACATTAAAAACTAAATTTTCTATGTGAAGACACAAATTTGTCCACAAGCAAAATATTTTGAAAATAATTCCAAGATAATAAAATGATTATAAAACAAATATAAAGGTTAGTGTTTATAATATATGTAAAGTGCCTAACTCAAGTCCCATGAACATCACAGCCATTTAGCAGATGACAGCTTAGATACTTCAAGATCAGGTGGCTTTTCTTGGAACTAAACCATGGATCCTGAGGCCATAATTAAATTCTAATTATGAGGTTTGTTTTAGTCTGATTTTCTCACCTATTTTAGCACCCTGTACATTCAATGCCATCTAATAATTCTATGTATTTTAATAAGTTTTATTAGGCTATAAGCATCCTTGAGTGTACCTCAAGGCTTTTAAAATAAATGGCAATTAAAATATTAAGCACATAAAAGGGAAAACCATCTATGTAATAAACACAAGTAATATCATCTTGCCTCTCTATAGCACCCTATTAATTACAAAACACATTTATATTTGTCATTTCATTAATTTGTCATCTTTTATAGCTCTATGGTGCCAAGAAGGAAGTTGAGACCCATGGAAGTCAAATGATAGTTTGTTATCAGCAAAGCTGGGACTAAGAACCAACTTAATAAAAAAAAGGAAACCAAGTTCATAAAGACTGAGACAGATTGAAAAGAATAAGAACAGTAAAGTTCTTAGTATTAAAGGCAGTAGACATGGAGACAGAGATGAGAGACAAAGACATAACACATAGAGACCCAACAGGGAGAAATGCTTATCTTTCTGGGATTGTAAGACATCACCTTAAAGGAAACTTGAAATGTGTTATTTTGATCTAGTTCAACTACAACACAATAAATTGGCTTCACCTGCCTTAGCCTAATTTCTGAAGGTTAAAAAAAACCCACGATATCAAAGGACTGGAATGGCATGAGAATGGAGTCATGAGAAACTGAGTAGTAGTACATAAAGTGAATTCTAACTACAAGAGTTACAGCTACCAGATGCAATGAGCCCCCTTACGACTTAGATTAAATGACCAAAGAAGCATCTCCCATGCAGGATGGTACCTATACTTTACTGGAGAGGACAAACATCTGGTTCAATGCAAAGAAGTTAGTGTTGTTTATGCAGTAGAATTCCCAGAAATTTATCATCTGTAACATTGGGAACTCCTAGACAATTTCCTACCAGAAGTACTCTGCAATAAATCTGCTGCTATGGACATGAGGAAAAAACTACTGACTACTGGATGAAAAAGATAAACACCACTGAAGATGTCCAAGGAAAGGCCTGCTGAGAAAACAGACATCAGAAAACAAACCACTCCTTCCTGACCTAACTTTCCAGTACATCTATTGACACAACTTTGGTGGCTAAGTGGTAAAGAAAAGGAACATTTGAAAGGGCCCAGGGCCTTTTCTCAAAGCAAGAAAATAAAAAGGTTAATTTGAAATTGAAAGAGCATAAGTAACTGACACATGGTTTAGACAGAAAAGGTAGATAGTTCTTAAAGCAAGGAGCAATCCATCTATATCAAATATTTGTTTTCATCAAGTCCATTTTCTAGACAAACTTGCTAGGTCGAGAATTTTGCACCTCTATTGTTTCTATTCGATTACTCTATGCTATATAAATAGTTCATCAAAATGACACATTCCAGTGTGTTCTTCCTCACCCCATAGTTGGTTCATAAGTACTAATTTATTTTATACTTGTGATATGGGGGTTATTAGCTTCATGTAATGGATAGGAACATAAACAACAAACACTGATGTTAGCTCACTTCACTGTTTGACACTGCCATTCCTCAACACAGATCAGCCTTCATGCAGGGCATTAAGTCCATTACTCAATCTGGCCAAGAAAATGCAACCAAGAAGATCTTCTAAGCAAGAATCCATCCGTGTCAAAGAATCCCAACCATAATTAGATCCTGTGGATGTATTTAGCCTGAAAAATTACTTCCTAGTCCAATGCTCCCAAATACTGTAAGGTCACATGAATTTCATCTACCTAGATTAAACATATATTCAGGGAACATTGCGACACTCAAAATTATGTACAACAATGCACTTCCTTTCAACAAAACAGAAAAGGGCATCTTTATTGGCTAGGAATGAGTATGAAAGTAAAGTTACACTCACTTTAATAGCTTTCAAGGAAATGTTTCCCATGAGTTCACATTTTGTGAACCAGTCAAATTGAAAAAGAGAAATCAGAAGAGAAAACAATTTACATACTTCAGATTTTAAGTTGCTTTTTTCCTCTCCACACAACCATAATTTTTAGTGTTTGGCTTTCTCACATAATTTGTTGTGATGGTATTTATAAATAATGCCTTCGTGGAGTCAGATTCCATGCTTTGTTCATGATAAATTACACTTAATTCATTTACTTTTTCATTTGGCAAATATTAGTTTAGCAGCTAATCATGTGCAAGCCATAGCTATAGGTATTATAGTGCATAACAAAATCAAAACTAGAAGAAAAGCAAAATGAGAAACTATGACAGCTGAAACTAGTAACACTTCAAAATGTAAAAATTAGTATTAAGAAATTATCTGTACCACGTAATAGTTTACAATGTGCATCTATTTTGTGTACTTCAAGTCTTTATTGACATGTAAACATTTTCATGATATAACTAGGAAAGAGATAAAGGCACAATACACCATGTAATCAAACAGTGTTCCTACTAAACATTCACTACACTCCAGGAATTTAACTGTCTTAGATCTATTTCATTTAGTCCACACACATATATGTATAAGTATGCATGTCTACATACATGAATACACATACATATATCCTATACAGTGTGATATTAGTTTAGAGATGAAACAGAATTTGAGAAGTGAAAGCACCTTCCATAGTTTACACAGATAGTAAAAGTAGGGCTTGAGTAGAATGTGGTAAGAGCCCCTTCTCCTAACCAACTACTACAACAGACCCCATTCCATCCTTATAACTTGTTGACATTCAAAAGTGCATCAAAAGACTAGAAAGAACATACACTAAGGCCTTAATAAACATTGTCTTTGGCTATTTTGTTACTTTGCATATACACTTTCTCCATGTGTTACATAATACGGTAATGATAAACAATAAATATGTGTTACATAATGCCATCTACCATCCCAAATGACAGAAAGTGGGAATAATAAACTTTTAGCCTGAGATTCAGGAAAAAGGTTTAGATCTGATATATGACATTATCAACACACAGGCAAAGATTAACAGAATGGCTGTTACAAGATGAACTGTACAAGATGAATGTTAGAATATGATCCAAATTATGAATAACATAAGACATGGTAGAAAAAGAGAGATCTAGTAGCATTTTTTTCTCCCTAGGAACAGAAAAACTTTGTTTGTCCTGGAAAATTCCTCTAGATGATAAAACATGCAACATTACTAAAATGTACATGCCATTTGTATAAATATATATAGCCTTTCGGTGATGAGAAAATACAATAATTTGGATCTATTGTAAGATCTTGGGGCAATACTAGGATATAACCAAAATTCACATGATTTCTAAAGCAAAATGAGCCAACTGTATGAAAAGCAAATGGCCTCAGTATTTTAGGTTTTATCCTCTGTCTGTATCCCTCTTCTAGGAGAATGCTTGACATAATCAAAAGCACAAAAATGTCTTCACTCCAGTTTAGAAACATAAATCATGAAAAAGTAATAGGCCAGATCTTTGGTAAGTAATAACTTTATTAAATTAATTTTCCATAAAGTTAACCAAATATGTTTGTATTTAGTGCCCACTATGTACTCATAGGTATGAGTCTAGATTATAACTCAAAAGGAGGGGCTAATATTTCCAGCTTTCATATTTTACAGATGTACACACTTTGAAAATAATAAATGCTGAATATTTTAAAATATCACATGACTTCATTCCTAGCTCTGTGTTCATCTGACATCATATACTATTACAAAATGATTACTAACATAGTTGTTTCACTCATTAGAAATTTTCTCATATGAAAATCAAAGGAAAGCCGGGTGGTAGTCGTACATGCCTTTAATCCCAGCACTCCGGAGGCAGAGGCAAGTGGATCTCCCTGAGTTCAAGGCCAGCCTGGTCTACAGAGGGAGTTCCAGGACAGGCTCCAAAACTACAGAGAGAAATCCTGTCTCGAAAAACCAAAAAAATAAAAAATAAAAACCTGAAAAAAAAAAAAAGAAAATCAAAGGACTATTAAAAGCTTGGCCAAATGTTACAATATACTAGCCTTGTGGAAAAGGTCCATAAACATAAAAAAAAATCACAAAACAGGACTCTAAATTAAAGTGGAGGAACTAACTACTGATCCTTAATGGATTGATACAAAAATTAAATCAAATCTTATGTATAAGGCAATTAAACTCACAAGCTCAATCTGAACAGGAAATTAGGAACCTGAAAAATTAGAAAATTAATATGAAAATATAAATTTCACTAACACTAAAAATTTTGTGAGAATTTACAATTTAGATAAGTTACTTAAATTGTATTTATAGATTATGTGAGGCAACTCTACTGTCTGAGCCAGGCAGACATCCTGGAATCAGATCTAAGTAGATAAAACAGTCTAGTTCTAGCACAGAAACATGGTAGGGGAAGAAGTGACTACATATTATACCAGTTAAAATATCTGAGTCCCACAGGAAAAGTGTGAAAAAGAATTGAAAATAAAACACACACACAAACAAGCAAAAACAAATCTGGGCTATTTCTAGAATTTAAATTATCTCACATCACTTCTTAAGATTGTCAACATCTAGTTTCTTAATTATAGTGATAGCTGATTCCAAGAAATACATGAAAACCACCTTAAACTGTCTAACCAAGCAAAATCACTAGCAACAAATGACTGCATCAGGGCTCCAATTTCTGTATTTATTGTGCACCAATTGTGTGCAAACTCCCGCATTATATACTATAAATGACATAAAATGCATTTGTTAAGTCATTCATGCTCTGAAACAGTTCAATGAACAATGTCATAGGTATCAACAAGCTCAAATTACTTCAAGGTGAAGATAAAAGTCATGTAATAAATGTATTAAACAAGTCAGAAGCCAAGAGACCCTCTTGGACCATCTGGCTGATCAGAGAGCATCGAATTTGATGTGAGTATGGAAAAATAGGTTGCATTCTGACAGAAACAAGAGGACAACCTTGGTGGCATTACCATGCTATGAATTTCAAAATTCTTCTAGTCCAGTTGGCCACTGAGTGTTTTCAAATTTAACCTAAATATTCCACAGTCCATTCTTTCAATTCCACTGCCATCCATTGTGGTCTTTCACTTCTCACTCTGGCTGCTACAATAGGCAGTTGGTCTCATAAAATCTCCAACTCTCCTTCCCCAAATAACTTATACAGGTGTCAGTTCTCTTTGCAAGCTTCAGTAAGTAGTTTGTGGCACATTCACACCCATACAACACAACACAGTGCAATACAGCACATGCAGCAATTGCTTCACACATCAAACTCCTAACTTGGCTTCTGCCCACCTCTTCTAATCCTCTTTATTTTTCCCTTGACAGCAAAAATCATTAACTTTTTTCCCTTATAGCTTCATGAATATGTTTCAGATTTGCATGCTCTACTGCACAGCAGTGAAAGATGAGATGAAACACCAGGCATTTTCCTAAACTTAAGAGAAAGCTACAGAATCTATACAATGATCTAGGGAGAATTTATATTTGACCAGCAGTTTTAGTCTTGTAATTAGATCATACTGTAAGTACTCTGCCTTACTGCTGAGAATTTAAATATTAGGTTCACATAGGTCCTATGAGTTGCAGATGAGATTATTATTAAATATTTATGCTTTGCAGTTATTTTATGGGGAATGTTTTTCATTGGATCTTTGAAGTGGCCACTACTGCTGGGCGGTGGTGGTGCACACCTTTAATCCCAGCACTCGGGAGGCAGTCAGGCGGATCTCTGTGAGTTCGAAGCCAGGCCAACCTGGTCTATAAAGCGAGTTCCAGGAAAGGCCCAAAGCTACACAGAGAAACCCTGTCTCGAAAAACCAAAAAAAAAAAAAAAAAATGATGAAGTGGCCACTACTAATACAAATAAAAAGGTATTGTTATTTTAGTTTTTATTTATAAATTACTTTTTATAGTCCTTTATTGATTTTTTAAAATCTTGTATAACTTGGGGCTAGAGAGATGGCTCAGTGGTTAAGAGCATTGGCTGTTCTTCCAGAAATCCTGAGTTCAATTCCCAGCACCCAAAGTGTGGCTCATTACTATCTATAACTGTAGTCCTGTAGAATACAGTACCTTCTTATGGTGTGCAAATGTACATGTAGACAAAACACCCTTATACATAAATAAATAAATCTTTTTTAAAAAGTCATGTATAGCTTTTATAGGTATATGAATATATTCTCTTCTAACATCTATTTATATCTTTTATGGTATACATTTAAGGTATATATCATGGCGTTTTAGTACATGTAGACATAGTGAAACAATTACTAATACTCAAATAAATGAACATTTCCATCACCTTCCATATTTGTCATCTTTAGTGAAAGCTCCTAAAATCTACTCTCTCAGCAAATTTTAATCAAACACTACCTTCTTAACTACTATTCTCAAGCTGCCCTTCACATCTCTAGAACTTTGCAAACTACCTAAGTATAAATTTGTACCTTATGACCTATTTCCCCCCTTTTTTCTTACTCCCTGCCCATGGTTACTACTTTTTGCCTCTGAGGTTGGTTGGTTGGTTGTTTTCCTTAGATCCCATAGGTAGATCGACATTTGTCTCATTTCACTTAGCAAAATGTCTCCTGATTCATCCAATGTTGTGGCAAATGGCTGTGTCCATTTTAAAAAGACTGGACACTATTCCACTGTGATTTTATATGTAACAATTCATTTGTTCATTATATTAGAGGTAGTTTTTCATCTCTTGGTTATTGTGAATGATGCTATAATGAACATGGGTGTAAAGGTAAATTGCATATTTCATTTCCTCATACACTAAACACAAGGATTTCTGAGTCACATAGTAGGTCTAGACTGCTTTTTGAGGAACCTACACCCTGTTTTCAACAACGGTTGTATGAATATATATTCCTACCAGTGTAATACACGGGTTTACTTATAATATCTACATCCTTTCTTAAACTTATCCTTTGGGTTTAAACACTTTCTGTCAATCTGTCTTTCCATTTTGTTAACTGCTTTGTCACACAAAAGCGTTTTTCAAAAGTATTTATTTCTTTTTATTTTATGTATATGAGTATTTTGTTTGTATGTGCACCACATGAATGCCCGGTGTTCTTAGAGGCTTGAAGAAGGCCTTGGATCCCATGGAACTGGAGCTGCAGATGTTTATAAGCAACCATATGGATACTGGCAATGAAACCTGGCTCCTCTGTAAGTGCTTTTAACCACTGAGCCATCTCTCTAGCTCCCATACAGAAGTTTGTAGTGTAGTCTCAACTAGTTTATTTTTGTTAACTGTTGCCTGAGCTTTTAATATTATATCAAAATCACTGCCAATGTCAACAATATCAAAGAGGGCTTTCTCTACATTTCCATCTAGGAATTTTATTATCCTGGATCTTATGCTTAGATGTTTAATCCATCTGGGGTTTATTTTTGTGATTGGTGCAAGATAAAGGCACAGGTCCATTCCTTTGAATGTCAACGTCTACTTTTTGCAAGACTATTTAGCATTCAAAAGTTGTTTATTTTGTCTCCATTTTTATGCTGGACTAAACTTATAGGTATTATTAAATAATGGTGATGATGGCCATTTCTGCTGCTTCTTAAAAACAATTGTTATGTTTTTACCATCAAGAATGTTGGAATTACTTCAGACAAAATAGTTTTATATAATAAAAGGGAAAATTTGTACCTTTATCTTTTTAAGAGTTTTTTCTTAAAATAAATATCTGCTTTTTTTCAAGTACTTTCAGCATTTTATGTTTTTCTTACAAGATAAATATGTTGAAAGATGCAATGTTTGTATGAATAATTTTCACATTTTCTAAGTTCTGTGCAATATTATAACTTTCTTAATAAAAGGGCTTAGTTTCTTCATACATTCCATAATGTGCCTGGTTTTGCTTTATTTAGAATTTAAAATTGACTCATAATTTGAATATGTATATGAGTCCCTTTTTTCCTTAGGTTTTGATGAGTCTGAATTGTGCACCATTCTGAAATGAGTTTTTTTTTATAAAAAGAATTACTTTTTGATCAAAATGCTCATATTCATAACAAGAAAAGCCATAAGCTAGAGAAATCAAGTCGCTATGTTATCAGCTAGGGATCCTAACATCAGTTTCCTGAACTTAACTAGATTTACCTCACCTTCCCATTCAATTACCATGCCAATGACAACAGCATTGAACTAAGAATTGAAATCACAAAATGGTTTCCTTTTATACAGTGATATTATTAATTAATCTGATTCAATATGAAATTCAGACCACGTACATGCCTTTTATGATCAATAGTGTACTTATAATGTGAAAGCTAACATTCTATAATTTTCTAAAGAAAGCCTGAAATTGTAGAGGAGCAAAGATTTCTTGGGAAAGATACAAAAACCACTAGTCACAATATTTGAAAATGAAAAAAATATAACTTCAAAGGAAAAAAGTAAATTTCTCACTAAAAGAACAAACTGAGGCCCTATATCCAATTTCCAGTACCAGAAAAAAAAAAGAAATAGGAAAATGGGAAGGCAAGACTGTAAAAAAGCATGCACACTACATCTAACTCCATATCCAAAGTAAAGTAAAATCCTCGGAAAGTTAAAAAAGGAAACAACTCATTTTAACCAGGAAAAAGACATGAAAATATACTCAAAAGTGTGCAAATAGCTCACAAGCACACAAAAGGCCAAATGACTGCAAATGAGAAAAATATAAAGTGAAACCTCAACTAGGAACCACTTTCTAGTCAGAGAAAGCCTAATACTAAATATATTAAAAATACTAAGAATAGGTAGTACATATAGGTGTATGTCCAGCAATTCCATTCCTAGTCTTGTGTCTGTTATGATTTGTATTTTAATTATTGTCCCAAAAGTCATGTGATAAAGGCCTGGTAGTAACTACTGGTAAACTGTTAGGATGTAGGTCCTAGTCAGAGAAAACAGTCAGTTGAGATATGCCCTTAAAGAGTATATTGGGACCCTACCCTTAACTCTCATTTTGCTTCCTGATGTCAATGAGGTGACACAATCTTCAGGTACCATGATGTTCTAACTCACATGAGGCTCAAAGCAATGGAGCCAGCAGATCCCAAACTGAAACCTCTAAAATCATGATCCAAACAACATTCTTCCTTGTTGTATGTGTAAATGTACAAATTTATATGTCTGTACATGTTCATGTGTGTGAGAGTGGGTATGTACATGGTATAGCACATGAGTAGTCAAAAGAAAAATGAGTGTCAGTCACTGCCTTCCATCTTGCTTGAGACAGGGTCTCTTTGTTTGATCACGACCTATGCCAGACTAGCTGGCCCATGAGTTTCCAGAATTTGATTGTCTCTACCTCCCATCTTTCTGTAGGAGCACTGAAATTACAGGCGTGTGCTACCACACCCAGCTTCATAGGGGATTTGAACTAAGGTTCATACTTGTATGGCAAGTGTTTCCCCACTTAGCCATTTCCTATGCTTCCTCTTTAATTTTCTAACTTATTTTGCCATGGCAACTAAAAGAGAAATAATATAATATCCAAGGAAAATGAGGACATATTCAAAATAAGAAAATTAAAGAAGAAATGTATCACTCATATCATCATCTCATCTGCATAAAGATACTTTTGACTGCTTCTGTTCCTATTTGTATCCCCTTAATCGCCTTGACTTATTGCTCTAGCTAAGACTTCAAGTACTATATTGAATAGATATGAAGTGAGTGGACAGCCTTGTCTCATTCCTGAATTTAGGGGAATTGCTTTGAGTTTCTCTCCATTTAATTTGATGTTGGCTGTCAGCTTACTGCAAACTGCCCTTATTATGTTGAAGTATGTCCCTTATATCCCTAATCTCTCCAGGACTTTTATCATGTAGGGGTATTATATTTTGTCAAAGACCTTTGTTTTTCAGTTTGTTTATATGGTGGATTATATTTATTTATTTATGTATGTTGAACCATCCTTGCATCTTTAGGATGACATCTACTTGTTCATGGTGGATTAAGTTTTTGATGTGTTCTTGGAATCAGTTTGCGAGCATTATAATGAGAATTTTTACATCTATGTTCATAAAGGAAATTGCTCTGTAGTTCTCTTTCTTTGTTGAATCTTTGTGTTGTTTGGGTATCAGGGTAACCGTGGCCTCATAGCATGAATTAAGTAATGTTCCTTCTGTTCCTATTCTATGGAATAATTTGGAGTATGGGCATTGACTCTTCTTTGAAAAATCTGGTAGAATTCTGTGCTAAAACGACTTGGCCCTAGGCTTTTTCTGTTTGGGAGACTTTCAGTTACTGATCCTATTTCACTAGGAGTTATAGGTCTGTTTAAAATGCTTATCTGATCTTGATCTAAATTTAAGTGTTATATATCATGAAAATTATCCATTTCCTTTAGATGTTTCCAATTTGTCCAATATATTGTGTCTTTATGTTTCTCTTGATTTCCTTGGTATCTTGTTATGTATTCCATTCCATTTCTGATTTTGTTATTTTGGATATTCATTCTGTCTGACTTTTAGTTAATTTTGATAAGTCTTTTACAATATTATTGATTTTCTCAAAGAACCAACTCTTTGTTTAATTGATTCTTTGTATTGGTTGCTTGTTGTTGTTTCTATTTTATTGATTTCAGGCCTGAGTTTGATTATTTCCTGCTGTCTGCTCATTATGGGTGTGGTTCCTTCTTTTTTCTAGAGCTTTCAGATGTGCAAAGTTACTAGTATGAGATATCTCCAATTTTTTAATATAGGCACTTACTGCTATGAACTTGCCTCTTAGAACTGCCTTCATTGTGTCCTGTAAGCTTGGGTGTGCTGTGTATTTATTTTCATTCAATTCTAAAAAGACTTTAATTTCTTTCTCAATTTCTGTCTTAATGAATTTATTCTTCAGTGGTGAGTTGTTCAGTTTCCATGGGTTTATAAACTTTGTTGTTTTTGTTGTTTATGATATGAAGCTAATCCATGGTGGTCAAAGAACGTGCAGGGTTTTATTTCAATTTTCTTATATTTGTTGAGACTTGCTTTGTGTCCAGAGAGAAAGAGGATCTATTAGAATGATTTACAAGCTGTGGTCCAGCTAATACAACACTGACTGTCTATGGACAGAAAGTCCAAAAATACAGTAGTTGCTCAGTCTACAAGACTAAGTATTTCAGCTGTTATTCAGTATACAATGGAATTCTGAAGAAGTAGGTTCTAATGTCAGTGAAGGTAAGGACTTACTAGTAGCAAGGCAAGAGCAAGTAGGCAAAGAGCAAAAGCTTTTTTCCTCCCATGTCTAATTAGGCTTCCAGTAAAAGGCATGGCTCAGATTAGATCTGGATTAAAGATGGGTCTTCCTGCCTTAATAGCTGAACTAAAGGTATATCTTCCTACCTCAAAGATCTGAATTAGAAGTAGATCTTCCTACTTCAAATTAAGCCAAAATCACTCTCATGTGTGCCCTCTATTTTGGGGTTTTTAATTAATTCCAGATGTAGTCAAATTGATAACCAAGAATAGCAATCACAACAGCTTTGATGGGTATAGTAGTCTGGACTGGCATCTGTGGTCTCTTAGAGACTGTAGCACATATGTCCAGGCCCTTCTGGCTTTCAGAGTCTCCACTGAAAAGTCAGGTGTAATTCTAATCATTCTTCCTTTATATGCTACTTGATCTTTTTCCTTTGCAGCTTTTAATATTCTTTAGGTTAGGAAAATTTTCTTCTATGATTTTGTTGAAAATATTTTCTATGTCTCTGACCTGAGTTTCTTCTCCTTCCTGTATTTCTACTGCTGGAGTTGGGGGTTATAATAACAGGATGGGTGAGTAGGAAGTTAGTAGGAGAAGATCTGTGTGATCCACTGGAGAGGAGAGACCCACTTCATCAAGTGGTCTGCTACAGAGTTGGGGGTGAGACTGGGATATGAGATTTAGAGGTGAGGAAGGAATAGGGAAGATTCACAGGCTACCTGCCTCCCTGGTAGGAGTGGCCTGCTGGTTCCCAGGGAATACCTGCTGGATTTGGAGGCTGTGATAAAGAACTGAGTGCGAGTGTGTGGCTGGAAAGGCAGCGGCAGCAAAGTTTGGAGGGGAAGATCTGTTTATCTACTGAAAAGAGGGGAAGAGGCTAGAAGGCTGCAGCAGGTGGTCTGTTACAGGGCTGGGGATGAGACCGGGGGATTGGATTTAGAGGAGAGAAAGGAGAGGTGAAGATCTACATTTAGCCTACCTGCTTCCTTGGCTGGAGTCTTCTCTGTCTTTTCACTAAACATGACCACAAATTATTTTTATCATTTTGCTGATTTCTGTGTTATTGAGCAAATACATCTTATAGTCTCCCGGTACAGATCAGTATCACACCCTTCCAAAGATGGTGATAGTGCACATCCCAATACATTAGCATCCCTTATGTGATTACTTAATGGGATTGTTATGTAAAACCCATTGTATACTATATGTCAAATAGCCACAACTTTGTATGCATTACACTTCTGCCTTAACCATTCACATTTTTGTCTTACAATTCAACTGTAGTTTAAAATATCCCTGAATCACAAATTCACAAATTCATCATGACTCAATGATGGGGATATGTTCTGTGAAGTAAATCATTAGGTAATTTTATCAATGTGTACATAGCATATAGCAAATTCATACATTTATACAAACTTAGATGGTCAGTCACTAATCAAAAGACATTGTAAAAGTATTCCACATGAGGCTAATGTCAGTGTAACACAGCATACTATTTTATAGTAAACATTTTTATATGAATAGGATCACATTCTAAAATAATACTAAAATTATAATATAATGGAATGCAACCCAGTACCAGTCATTTATTATCATTACTAATTATTATATTCTGCACACAACTATAATAAGGTAAACTTGTATACAACATGCAGAAAAATAGGTTCATTTCTATCACTATCTTCACAAGCACACGAGTAATGAACTTTCCTATGTTATTAGGGTGACTACATAGGGTTTTTCACCTCCATTATAATCTTATAGGACCATAGTTATATATGTATCTATTATTAATGGAAATGATATATAGTGTATGACTGTGCCACATTTTAATAATTGAAATGCCACACTCAGATTTCAATAAGACTAGCACTTACATGCACTTACTATTTGCCAAGTCTGCTACCAACTGCACTCTTCCTCTCTCCCCTCACACACATTACAAGCACATACATACCATAGTGGAGCTTGCAATGGAGGTATTATTGGCCCCACTTCACAGATGATGAAATTGAAGTTTAAAACAAATGAGAACATTTCTCAAGACTGTACTCCTACCACACATAATAACCAGGACATAGAAAATGCTATGGAACATACTATTCACAGCTTCACCCAAACTCTGCAATCAAAATACTAGGAAGAAGAAATATTCTTTCACACCTGCATAAACAAGTCAATTTTTCTTTAAACCATTAATTTAAATTCTTAGCCTGCCTTGGAGAGCTCTAAATGGCTCACAGTAACTCCCTGGAAAGCATATAACTGGATTTTAGTGACAGAAATGTATGCATAATCACAGGGAAGTACTATTTTAAAAAATCTTATTGGGACTTCTACTATTAAGCTATGAGTGTATTTATTCACAGATAATGTTTTTAAAACTAATATTTTAAATCATAATCTCCAGTGGCTATATGCCAGTTGTTCACACTTTATATCTATTGTGTTTTCTAGGTATGTTCTCTATTTTTCATTAGGTCAGAACACAGTGTTAATAATACTATTTATCTGATTATTCAGTTATTCTCTTACTTATTTAATAAATAATTCCTATTTTAAGCTAGGCATTAAATAAGTATTTATTGAGTGCCTTCTATGTTAAGCATATAAAATAGATTATAAACTTATAAAGTAAACTGCTTTCATAAATACCGGTTGCGGAGTATTGCAGAAACCAATTCTCCTCTGTGCAGATGATCCATCTCCTCTCACAGCTGAATAGACCTATTTAGGAAGAAAAGAAATCAAAATTCATTCTGAAAATCAGTATCAAGACTTTTCACAATAGTGCTGTTTTTAAGTTATGAAAGTCTTATGATATAAATCCATGTACCTAGTGTCCATAATATATCTTGTGAAAATTACAGAATTGAATCATTTTACAAAGTTCAATAGTCAGAATATATTGAAAACCCGATGTTGAATCATTAAATAGTATTGATAATATTATTGATAATTTCATGTGAAGTCATTAGCTAACGAGTATCCATAGACAGTCCACACAAACTTAAATTCCTCTGTATGTGTTGACTATCTATGGACACTTGATTCAGTAGGCTTGAGAAGTCTGTGGGAAGTTAGTTTAGACAAAAGAAATGAAAAGTATAGGGTTGGGTGTGGGAGCCCGTTCTCGGGTTTCTCGTGGCTTTACCCAGCAGGTCCGCATAGAGGATGATTAGGACCACGGGCCTGAGTGCAGGTGTCTGAGATGGTCTGCACTTGGCTGTGCTGGGGGAGGAGGTCTTTTGCTCCACCCCTTGGCGTCTCTATAAAAACCCTGGGGCAAAGACAGTCAGGGCCCGTTGGAATAGGTTCCAGGCCCTCTCAAGGCTATCCTTTATTTTCTATCTGTTTATCTCCGCGATATTCTCCGCAATAAATCCTTCTATCTAATATTTCCTGCTGCTCACACTCAAGAAAACTCTGGGGAACTGTGGGGGTGGTTGGGTAAACGCCCCACAGTTGGGGCAAGCATTTGCTATACAAAGACAGCACCAATTCCCAAGTTAATGTGGGGACTAAGAGTCTGAGAAGCCCATAAAGTTTTTACAAAGGGTTGCACAAAATATGGGCCAGAAATTTACAACATCTTGAAATCTTAGGTATTAAACAGAAGTTTTGTTTTTCTTGAAATGAATGGAATTGGTTTCATGGTTGTCCTGTTTTAGTAAACTGAACTATACCAAAGTCTGTTTCTTTTAGGAAGCAAAATGTACATTTTACTTTCGTGTTCCTTGTTAATAAAATCAAGCTATCACATTAGAAGTATAAGAATGTGTTACATGCAATTTTGTTTGTAAAAGTGTCTGCTATGAAGATTTACAGAAAAAATAATTAAGGAGTGGGAGATGGGTCCTTCATCTGTCCCTAGCTCTCTTCCCGTTTATTTTTTAAGAAACAGGAGAAGCCAGGCGGTGGTGGCGCACGCCTTTAATCCCAGCACTCGGGAGGCAGAGGCAGGCGGATCTCTGTGAGTTCAAGGCCAGCCTGGGCTACCAAGTGAGTCCCAGGAAAGGCGCAAAGCTACACAGAGAAACCCTGTCTCGAAAAACAAAAAAAAAAAGAAATAAAAGAAACAGGAGAAAGAGAAAAAATGTGCTCTGCTAGACATTTTTTATATAAATTTGAAAAAGGAAATAAATCAAAACTATATAGCATGTATGCTTATGTTCACATCATGTTTTCTGCTTATAAGCACATTGTTGCAAGTAATCAAGGACCTTAAATGAAATTAAAAGTTTAAAGCATCTCAAAATCAAATGACTTTGGATTTTCCCTTTCCTTAAAAAGTTTTAAATGGTGAGATAATTTTGAGATGTTGTAAGACTTATATTTTGTTCAGGCTCTATGGTGTGTTTTTAAAGGAGATATGATAAAGCATTAAAATACCAAATGTACCTAGATTGCTACTAGGAATCCAGAAGAATGAGATGAGCAATAAAGCCCTGCTTTACTAATTAAATGAGGCATAAAATATAATGCCCTGGAGCTAAGCATTCAAACTTATTTAGAATCCTTACTGTCATTTGGATGTGTCCCGCTCTGAAAGCACTATGTTGGAAAACTTTACTCCTAATGTGACAGTGCTGGGGAGTGTTTGGGTTTGTCAGACATTTGGATCATAGAGACAACAGCCTTATTAATGATCATTTTGTGGAGTGGGCTCTTTATAAAAGGATATGTGTCACTTGTTTTTGTTTTTATTAAATTGGTTGCATGGGAGGCCATGGCATGGTATGCACACAGAGATTAGAGGTCAAATTGTGGGAGTCAGTGCTCTCCTACCCTGTAGTATCCATGATTGAACTCAGGTCACACAACTTGGCAGCAAGCACCTTTATCTGCTGGGCTATCTCACCACCTTTTGGCCTGCTTTCATATGCACATACTCACTCTTTCTCTCTCTTTTCCTTTTCATCATCTCCCACAGGATGATAAAGCAAGAAGACCCTAGCACCTTGGTTTTGAACTTCTATTCTGCACAACAGTAAGGAATATTTTTCTTTTCTGTATGAATTAACCCTCTCTGGGATTTTGTTATAACAGCTCAAAGTTTGTGATCTAGGAAACAATATGAGGACAAGCCATGAAAGGTAAAAGATGATGTCATACCACAAAAGAGGCAGACAGCTCCAGAATTACACCGAGTAAAAAGTACTAAGGACAGAACAGATCTGGAGCAGCACAGCAGGACAAGTGGATCCCCACACAACAAAGCAGAAAAGAGGTTTATTTGCTAAGCTAGACAAAGCTGGGTCATGGTCCAACCAGAATGTACCAGCCCTTTCTTAAAAACAATTAACACATCCATTGTCAGTCAAGTAAGATAGACTCAACATCAGTGGACAGCACAACTCATTTGGATGGCAGTCTTAGTGACTTTCCCCTATTGAGCTTGGTATATATGCCAGGGTCGCCTAGCACACCAAATAGATAGATTGCAATCAAGATATATGTAAGTTGTATCCATTTAGGTCCTTGCAACTGTGTGATTCAGCCCTTCTCTAACCAACACCCCTGCTTCATATTAACAACACCTCTAGCCCACAAAGATCTGTGTCTGGGGTTGCCATTAAAATTCAAGAGCAGACTCTTCCATTTCCTAAGGAGCAGGGCTTAGCTTGGAACTCCAGCCACTTACCATAAAGGCTTTCAATAAACAACCCATGTTTTAAATCACATGATACATTCTTGCTTCTCACAGACCAAGTCTGGAGATATTAGAATTTCCATAAGAAGAATTAGTTTGTTTTCCTCATAGGAGAGAAGGGGAATTCATTTAAGTTGTAACTTACTTTGTTCAAAATAGTTTTAACCACCTCCATGCTTCTACTGTATTCTCCCTAACTTGATTTTTTTAAATTTGCTTTATAATTGAATGGGATTAGGAAGGAATAAACACATGCAATCAAATTCACATAGGATTTAACTAAAGCCAGGTTTAAAAAAAAACATAGAATTAAATATGTATATATTTATATAAAATTTCTACATTTATACTATTAAATAGATGTATCAAATACACACACATATACACATATATACATACACATATACATATATATGTGTGTATATGTGTATATATATATATATATATATGGAATAGAAGGTAGATTTAGAAATAAACAGACTAGATAAGAAACCACTTCCATAGTCAAAGCATGAAATAATAGCACACTGAAGGGCTCTGTGGATAGCCAGAGAGATCAAAGTTTTTCTTTGTTTTGTTTGTACCTAAAGAGGACAGAGAAGAGGGGAAAATAATGAGACAACAAAAACAGTACTGAATATTGATAGAATTATGTATTAGAAGCATACCTAAACAATTAAGTGGTGGGCAACATGATGAGATTGAAATTTTTGCTCAAGAATCTGTTTTCCTTAAAAAGTCCAAATGACAATGAAACAGGAAAAGAGGCTAGTGATGGAATCAGAAAAATAGGCAGGAGAGAAACAAAGGGAATCGAATCTAAAAGTTGAAGAAAAGTGATCCAATATTATTCAACAATTTTAAGTTCTGCTGAAAGTAAGAAAGAGTTACTTGTTTTGACAATGATCAAATGAGGTGTGCTCTTTTCAACGTATTATTCTCAGAATCAGTAGGGGAGAATTCACATTACAGTGGTTGAAAAATGAAACATATATGAACAGATTCAAGAGAATTATGTCAGGACTGGTCCCACAAACAAATATAGGAAAAGGTGAGTGAGAAAAATTAAAGCCCACTCCATAAGACAGAACCCGTGCCTGATACTGCTTGGGTAGCCAAGAACCTGAGACTAGATAGGCCAGGGAACTAGAGGAAAACCAAATACTACTATTCTGCTAAAGGATCAGCAATAAAATGACTCCTAATAGCATTCTGCTGTACTCATAGATCAGTGCCTCATTCAGTCTTCATCAGAAAAGTTTCCTTTGCAGTAGATGGGAACTAACACAGAGACCCTCAACTGCCCAATGTACACAGAGTGAGTCTTTGGAACACTCAATCCTAAATGATATGTTCATAAATCTCTCCCCTCAAGGCTCTAGGAGCTATGCAGAAGAGGAGGTGGAAAGATTGTAAAAGCCAGAGGGGATTGATGACTCCAAGGAAGCCATGTCTTCCAGATGCAACAAGACTGACACACACACATGAAATTACGGAGACTATGGCAGCATGCACAGGGCCTGCACAGGTTCCATCCAAACAAGGTTGCAGTGTTGAGGGGGGAAGACAGCTCCCATCCCTAACCAAAAAGCTATCTTTAATTGTCAACTGCTTGCAAAAGAAAAATTAGTTTTCTCCAATGGAGAAAGAGGGAAAATGTACCCTTCATTCGAAGGATTGATGAAGGTGTCTTTTTAGTTACAGTGTTGTCTGGCTAGATTTTTGTCATTTTTTAAAGTTTATTTTATTTTATTTTTTGAGATTATAATTTAATTACAACGTTTCTGCCTTCCCTTTCCTCCCTTCAAACTCTTCCAGATACCCCTCTCTGCTCTCCTTCAAAATCATGGCAAAAATGTAGCCAGACAAGCACTGTAACTAAAAAGACACACTTCAGCTGGTAATGTTGGTATATGCCTATAATCCTGGCACCCAGAAAGCAAAAATCTTGAGTTTGAGGACAGTCTGAGCCACATTTTGAGACCATGTCTCAACCTTCATCAACCCCTTTGAATGAAGAAAAGAGAAAAAGCCACACTTCTCATTGCCTGTGACAACCTAATGAATAAAAAGGGAAATGAATCACTACTCAGAGAACACCTGACAAAGACCTAATTGTAGTTTGCCTTTAAAATATTCCACTTAGCTCACTAGAAATAAAACTGACAAGACTGTGCCTCATAGTTGAGATATCTTGTATAAGTCAAGCAATTTTGCCATAAGCATTTCAGTAACTCACAAATCTAATGTTTCAAGAACCTATCATATTGTTAGGTAGTATTTCAAATAGATTCTTATGACTTTACATTTAATTAAAAACCACCATATCACTCTATCCATGTCTGCACAAGAACCAATAGCTTTAAAAATAATGAGATTTGAGATATCCCAAATTAATTTCATATCACATAAGGTAAACCTTATTTAGGAATTAAATTGGTGTTATATGAAAGAAGTTTTAGAAGTTTCTATAATAGTCTAGCTTCATTTAAAATTGTGATAAGTCCTGTTATAAGAAAAGAATGCTGACAGAACTGGTAGGAAACACTCAGCACCACAAAATCGAAAAATTACAAAATTAAGCAAAATTGAATTTAACTGCATTCCTCCAACTCAAGTTAAATATAGTAGCATCACTGCAAATATGACATTATCTTGAAATCATGGATCTGAAGTTTAATCATCAGAAATGTGTTCTTTGAGGTTTATTAAATGAAAGGGTACATTTTCTCTCTTTTTTCTTTTATTGAAATGGATTTTTGATACAATATATACTGATTACAGTTTTCCCTCCCTCTACTCCTCGTACCTCCTCCTCACCTCCCTCCCACCCAGATCCACTCCCTTTCTGTCTCTTATTAGAAAACATCAGGTTTCTAAGGGATAATAATAAAATAAAATAAGATACAATAAGATTACTCAAAAACAAAAAAAAATGACAAAACAACCAAATAAGGAAAAGAGCCAAAGAAAAAGCATAAGAAACACATATAAATGCAGAGATATATACATTTGTTCACGCACATAGGAATCCCATAGAAACCCAATACCAGAAGCCATGTATATGCACAAAGTGTACATTTTATTTTTTTTGGTTTTTTTGTTTGTTTTGTTTTGTCTTTGTTTCGTTTCGTTTTGTTTTTGTTTTTGTTTTTAAAAGCCATACCTTTAATTCTAGCTTTTAGGAGGCAGAGGCAGGCAGATCTCTCTGGGTTTGAGCCCCGCATGATCTACATAGAGAGTTCCAGTCTATCCAGGACTCTACAGTGAGACCCTGTCTCAAAAAAAAAAAAAAAAAAAAAAAAAAACTGCCAGTCGCAGTGAGATAAGCAGAGTGCCCTCCGTGGCTGTTCAGGGATTCAGCTCCCAGAGTCCCGTGCTATGAGCATGAGGCCATGCTCCACACAAGGGCACCCTTCAGGAAAGGAACTGCAGAGTTTGCAACACGCCATTTGTAATTCAAAGTATCATCTCCTTCCTGGATGGGTTCCCATCCCTGCCTTATTTCCTGAGATCATTGCAAGTGCTATTTAGTAATAAGTGGCTAGTTCATCAAGAGGCTGGAAGTAGCTTTTTCTTCAACAGATGTGGTTCCCACCAAAGCTTATCTGCACCAAACTGCCGTTTAATAAACCTTGCCACCCAACTGTTGGAATTCTTTCTCTTTTTACTCCCACCAAATCTCACCATCCATCCCTGGAAGCGTGGGAGAATCTCATTCCATCGTCCCTGCCTGCACTGAACCAATTGTCTGATGACTCCCGGCCACTCTCCCTGCCTACTTGGGACTCAGCCCTGTCTGCCACTTGTTCATCTCTCCTGCCAAAGTTCCAATCTGTAAAATGGGGGTTGAGAAGACTGGAGGCAGGTGTCCTGCTGGGGCTCAAGCCCAGCCACAGGATGGAGGGAATGCACTGGTGATTTCTAGATTATCATGCCTGCTCTCTGGTATCCCTCCAAGTGATGAAAGAGTAACTAAAGATTGCTGCTAAGTGCAACATGTCACCGTGGGTAGGGGACAAGTGAGGAGGCCTCCAAAGTGTACATTTTAAAACGTTATAGAAAGGATGGGGATGTATTCCAGAGTTACATCACTGTCTACCGTACACAAAGCACTGGGTTCTCTCTATAGTATCTCAAGAAAAGTTACAGAATTATCATTTAAGCTCATAGCTCATAGCTCCCTCCTACCTGTGGCATGGAAGACATCATACCCCAAAGCACCTATATGCCAACTATTGCAGTAGGCAGTCACTTCTTTCTCATAGTAAATCTGCATTGAACACCCAAGTGGTACATTTCCATATATTCACCCCCTTCTAAACTGTGTAACATTATAAACTAGGACAGTCACACTATCCTAAATGTTTCACCTGAATTCATAATGCATCACTGAAATAAGTGATCAGCTTGCCTGGGTTCCCACTGACATCTGTTGAACCAAAACTGTAGGTCTGAAAATCTATTGGTGACTGTAATCAAGTAGGACTGTTCATAACCATTTTCATCATGGAGTTGACCTCTTGTTTTTTTATAACATTCTTTTTTATGTAGCACTAAACTTGGAAAGAGGTGCTTGGGCTATATAGTTCAAATCCTCTTTCCTCTCACCGTAAGTTTAGGGATGTTTCGATGATGTTGTCAGCTGACTGTCAACATCATTGACTTTCCTGGGTCCAGAAAAGTACAGTAACAACTGTTTCTAGATCCAACCTCCCACTTGAATGAACAGATTTCTATGATCCATCTGATTCTTGCTGTCTTTGGTGGAATGATGGAATGGAATTTCTCTTCTCAAGAAACTCAGCAGTCACTGAGGCAACATGTCCATGTTAGCACCATGTAGTCACTACCATCTTGCTGGCCATTACATGCCATAGACCTTTAGTCACAGCGCTTTTTTTAGTAGCATCACCCTTTCCTTCTCAACAAGGTCCCTCATGGTTTCTAATCTTGTCACTCATAATATATTTAGGACTTCCTTGGGGTTTTCTGTTGTCTTATGACATCATTTGTCATTTCTGCAACTGACCATTTTTATTGATAATTATATTGCACTCCTATTAAGAAAATTCTCTATTATTTTCAAATGGTTGTCGAACTATTATTAAAAGGGCTAAATTTCCTTTAACAAACATCTATTTAGTGTCAAATGCCAGGCACAGCTGACTTGATGGCTTGCAATTCCTCACTGATACTTTTGCTTGCCTACCATGTCTCACTTTGAATCAAACTTACTTCTGCTAATCACCAAACTCGAACCTCTTCCTGATTACTCTAATTAAGAAACTGAAAAATGAAAAAGAGTATAGATATCCCCTAATCCCTTCCTCCCTCTTACTCTTGGAAGTTAGTAATTTGTTTCCACTGACTCCTGCTACACAGTCTTACAAGAAAAAAACGTAAGAGGGACAAAATATAAATAACAGCAGGAAAATTTCTCTTGCACATCAGAAGCCCCTAGAGACATGTTAAATACAGATTGCTGCACACAGTTCCTCATTCATTTAGGATGGAATGAGTCCAGAGGTCCTGCATTTCTAACAAGATTCCAAGGGCTGCTGCTGCTGTACAATCATGGATGGCAGTCTAAGACCTAATGATTTACAGCTAACACAATACTGCTTATGCACTGTGTAGACAGATTTTCTGAAAATCTGGCATAGTTAAAGAGGCTCACTGTAAAGAATGTTGATCCTATAAAAAAAGAACTGCTTTTATTCCACTAATGTCATAAAAAATTACTTATAAGTATCAAAATTTGTAAAACACCTGAAGAAAGCCCCCAAATAGATGTTGGAAGGTATCTAGTTTTAAAGCTTTACTGAAGTACATAAAAGAATAAAGGACCTGAGAAAATGAATACTCACACAACATATCCAGGACAGACAGGCTCAAATTCATACACAAGTGATTTTGTCCTCAGTATAATTTCAGTCAAATTATTTAGAAGAATTGGGAGAATTCAATTAGATGTCCCTATAGCTTTTGGCATTTGAATGCTAAGTCCCCAGTTGGTGCAACTATTTGTAGAGAATTAGGAGGTGTGGCCTCCTTGAAGGAAGTGTCACTAAAGGCAAGCTTTGAGAGCTCAGACATGCACACCATTTCTTGTTCACTTTCTCTGCTTTGGGCTTACAGTTGTGAGCCCTCAGCTTTGGCTCTCAACATTCAGTTCCTGCCACCTGCTGCCTCAAATACACGGTCATGGACTCTAACCTTCTGGAACCATAAGCCCAAATCAACTCTTTCTTCTCTAAGTTGCCTTGGTCATGGTGTCTTATCTCAAAAATAGAAAAGTAACAAATACAGAGGGAATAGGTATTTTGAAGGTTGAATCTATAGATTGGGGAAAATGAACAGGTGAAAATCTTCCCAATTACTATTAAAATGCACAAAAAAATAACATCTCTACCATGTAGGACTAGTGTGAGATCAGATATCTTCATATCTTCATAAAATATAAAAACAAATACAGATTATTTATTAGCTATATCATGAATGTGTTGAAATCAGTTAGGGATAAATCTGAATATTTCACAAAAACAAAACATAAAACAGTTTATAAGACTAGGGTAATCCCAGGGAATTATAAATAAGGGGATCATTAGTTGGAAATCTACCTAGGACAAATAGTGAGTTTAAGACCTTCTCAACATGACTTTATTTATTTCAACCCCATCTCAGGCTACTCTCCTTCAAAAAGAAAGAGTGGTTGGGAAAATGGCTACAGGCAGTTCATATCCTGTCTGCACCACACATATGCATAGATTAAGAATCTGAATACTACTAAGGCCCAAAGCAACTGTATTAGAGGCCAGAGTAGTTCTAGAGATCCCGGAGAATACATAACCCCCTTTAAGCCTGTCCAACAACACCAGACTTCACCCCCACCCCTGGGCCCCACATTCTAGCCTTCTACTTTGGAAGAAGTTTTCAGGTTTACCAGAGGCCATGCAGGATCTAGGAAATCCAGGTAAGACACTGTCCACCACCAGCTAACACTCCTTAAAATCCACCCAATAACCCTAGACTGTACCCCGTCCCGTGGGCTCCATACTAGGGCTCACAGCCCCAGCAGCCTTATGGGAGTTCAGGTTGGTCCTAGGAAACTCAGGTAACACATTGCCCACCACCAACAAAACCCCTTTAAAGCCTGTCCAACAACCCCAGACTGCACACCCCTCCCCACCACCCAACACCTCATCCCTGGCTCCATATCCTGATCTACGACTTTAGGAGACTTTTAGAACCACAAAAGAGATCATCTTTCAGAACATATTCAGTTCCAAATTTTGTCAGTGAATTCAAAAACTTAATACAGGAATCCTTTATAATTGCTTGTATACTAAATGTGAAAAAAAAACCCCAAGGCTTTCTCTGCACAAAAGCCTGCTAGATAAATGGTGGCATCTTATTTCCTAAATTGACTTCACCACCTCAAAAAAGGTACAAGCTATAATCTACAGATTTGTTCTTTTTAATAAAATATAAACAGAACAAAAATACACTTACAGAACAATCTGAATTCAGAATCACAGGACTATGACTAGTGTGAAATAAAGGAGTACATTACCTCAGTCCCTAAATTTTAAGGGGTTGTCAAAAATTTCCATAACAAAGATAAGTAAAAAAAAATGGTGTAAAGTAAAAGAAAAAAGGAAATCAATTAACATTCTTAACAATGAAAGACAAGACTCTTTTCTCCCAAGATCAGGAACAAAGTGAATGATGTTGCCCTCTATCCACAACTATTCAATATATAATATATGAATTCCATTAATATAAACATGAAATAAATACTTATGGTTTATATGATATATATCATATTCAATTGTCTATATGAATTTACATGCAGATAAATGGAACAGAATTGAGAATTACAAAATTTAATTCTCTTTTTAAATTTTTAATTACTATGATTTTATGTGTATAGGTATTTTGACTGTATGTATGTCTGTCTACAAACTATGTACATGCCTGATACCCACAGAGGCCAAAAGAGGGTGCTGAATCCCCTGGATCTGGAGTTACAGACTGCTGTGAACTGCCTAAAGTGGGTTCAGGAATGGAACCTGGATCTTCTGGAAGAACAGTCAGTGACTCTTAACCACTAAGTCATCTCTCCAGTGCCCCCAAACTTGATTCTTATACTTACAAAAAAAGAAGAAAAAGACACTAAATAAAACTGAATATCATCTGGTCTCAAACTTGGGATCCAGCTGACTATGCATCCCTAATGATGGGATTATAGGTGCAGTGTGCTATTCTTCATATGACTAAGACCTTGATAAGTGGTAAAGTAGGAGCTGGTGGGGTAGCTTAGTGGTAGGTACAGTACTTGTCCAGCATGTGCTAGGTTCTGAGTTCAATCACCACAAAAATAAATAAGAAAGTGATAATTGTAAAAGCATCCCATATTTGTGGACTGGAAGACTTAATGATAAGATGGAAATACTCCCTGCAGTCTTAACATGATGCAGATCTGTAGTAGAATATTATTTCGAGGTGTGTTACTTTTGTTTATGTTGCATTTGTTTAACTCTGTGAAGCTGTGTTACTGTGCCTGTGTAAAACACCTGATGATTTAATAAAGAACAGGCCAGTAGCAAGGCAGGAGAAAGGACAGGTGGGGCTGGCAGGCAGAGAGTATAAACAAAAGGAGAAATCTGGGATGAGGGATATATGATCTAGGAGCCAGAGGAGGAGGAAGACTCCAGGGGCCAGCCACCCAGCTACACAGCAAGCCGTGGAGTAAGAGTAAGATTTACAGAAATAAGAGAACTGGAAAAGTCCAAAGGCAAAAGGTAGAGAGGATAAGTTAAGGAAAGCTGGCTAGAAACCAAGCCAAGCTAAGGCCAGGCATTCATAAGTAAGAATAAGCTTCTGTGTGTGAGACAAAAGCAAACAACAACACAGATCAGAATCCCAAATGAATTCTTAGTAGAAATTGATCATTATAAAATTCATATAGAAATTCTCAAAACATACATATAACTATAAGGCAGCACAGCATTAACTGTACTGAAAATTCTTAACCTTTAAAAGTTACTCTATACGCAGCTTCTCTTTGTTTAAATACCTTGTGTAGTTTCTTTCTCTGATTAGAATTTGGCTGAAACATTTATTCACTTAACTTCATATTCAAGGGAACATGGCAATATACCTTAGAGCAGTGATTCTCAATCTGTGGGTTGCAACCCTTTGAGACTGAGTGACCCTTTCACAGGGGTCTCCTAAGACCATTGGAAAACACAGACACTTACATTATGATTCACAATAGTAGCAAAATTACAGTTACAAAGTATCAATTTTATGGTTTGAGGTCACTACAACATGAGGAACTGTATTAAAGGTCACAGCATTAGGGAGGTTGAGAGCCACTGCCTTAGAATCTTAATGATGTGAGCTCTACTGTCACTTAGTAACTTTACAAAGAAATTACTTAAACTAATTTTCAGAAAGTTACTATGTAATAGGGAGAGTAATATTTCCAGGAGAACATATAGGAGGAGTACATGAGATCATGTACACATATATATCTATATATACATAAATCAGGTGTTCAAAATATACTATATTTGTTTTATTTACATCATCTTCCTCCAACCACTTAGATCTAGGTATTTTAAGAACAGCTCTCAGAGCATTTCTTCCCCATCTCCCCATCAAAATAGTGAACTCTATGTCCATTTACCTTGACATACATTTCAGCAAGGGCTTATATTTATTTAGTGATCAACCATTCATTTATCTTTTACACATATGTGTAGGTGTGTGGGGGTTCATGTGTGAGCAGGCACTTGTATGTGTACAAGTGCATGTGCACACACGCCTGTCAAGGCCAGAGGCCAACCTTGGTGTTGTTTCTAAGGAACCATCCACCTTGTTTTTGAGAAAGGATCTCTCACTGGTCCTGCAGCCACTTGTAAATAATCATGCAGAGGCTTAATATTAATTACAAATTGTTTGGCCTATTGCTCAGGCTTATTACTAACTAGCTCTTATAACTTAAATTAACCCATTTCTATTAACCTATGTACTGCCACATGGCTGTGGTGTTACCAGTCTGTTTGGCATCTTGCTCCTTTGGTGGCTGAATGGCATCTCCCTGATTCTGCTCTTCTTCTCCCTGTCTCTCTGCTTGGATTTCCCACCTGGCCATTATCCTGCCTTGCCATAGGCCAAAGCAGCTTTATTTATTAACTAATGGGAGCAACACATATTCACAGCATACAGAAAGGCATCCTGCATCACCATGGCAACTCTTATAAAGGAACACATTTAATTGGGGTGGCTTGTTTACAGTTTCAGAGGTTCAATACATTATCATCATGGCAGGACTTGGTGGTATGCAGGCGGACATGGTGCTGGAAAAGGAACTGAGAGTCCTATATCTTGCAGGCAACAGGAAGTAGTCTCAGTGTCACACTGCAGGAAGCTTGAGCAAAAGAGACCTCAATGCCTGCCCCCATAGTGACACACTTCCTCCAACAAGGCCACACCTACTTCAATAAGGCCACACCTCCTAATAGTGCCACTCCTTTTAGGGGCCATTTTCTTTCAAACTACCATAGGTACTAACCTTTCCCCATCCCTCTCTCTCTCTGGTACTCAATCTGGCACTTGGAAACCTATTATTCTACTGCCTACTCCTATGAGAGCAACCATTTCAGCTTCTATATATGTGTCATTCTGTTGTCTGCCTTATTTCAGTTAACATAGTGCCCTGCAGGTTGATTCATGCCACAAATGTCAAGATTTCATTCCTTCGGGTAAATGAATAGTTCTACTGAATACAAGTACCACATTTTATTCAACAGTTGACAGATCTAATTCAATAACAAAAAGGAAAAACTGAGTAATAATTGGGCAGTAGATTGAAACACATTTCTCAAACAAATATAAAGTCTATTAGTTTGTCATTGTTGACTGTTGTGAAAAAAAATACTGACCCAAAGCACCTTTAGGAAGGGTTTATTTTGGCTCATCACTTGGAAGGAATATCACTGTGGTGGGAAAGCATGGCAATAGGAACATGAGACTGCTACTCAAACTGTTTTCCCAATCAGGAAGCAGAGCACGGTTATCTGTATTCAGATGACTTTCTCCTTTTTCTTCAGTCTGGGACCTAAGTCTACAAAATGGTGCCACACACTAGTAAGCGGCTCTATCTGCTCAACTAATCTACTCTAAATAATCTCTCACAGGCATGCCCAAGGGCTTGTCTCCTAAGTAATTCTAGATCTTACTTAGCAAGTTGACATGTTGACCACTATATGAAGAATACAAATTGCTGACCAGTATATTAAGAAATACTCAAAGTCACCAATTAGCAGGGAAATACAAATTAAAACCACAGTGAGTTATCACTTCCCAGCAGTAGGATAACAAGAATCAGAAGAAGAAAAAGAAGATGCAAGCTAACAAGTGTCAAGAAGGATGTGCAGAAAAGAGAACCCATTCCCTGGGAATGTAATTTATGACAGTCCTTATGGAAAACCAGATGGGTATTCCTGACACCTAGGTATGTATCTGAGAGAAAGCAAATCAGTATTCTAAAGAGGAGGCACCTGCATTCACATGTTTATTGTAGCACCACTCACAAAAATGGAACTTACTCTACAAGAGCAGGTGGAAGCATTGAGTACTTCACATCTTCGACCTCAGTGGGGCTCAAAAGCTAGATCCGTAATCATATCTATCATTTCCTTCATACTATAATCAAATCATTGTATTTTTCATTATACTTATACAAGCAGCTTATAATGTCTATGAGTTTTATTTCTGGTTAATTAAATGAAGCACTACAAAATGCCTAAAAGAAAGAAGCTGAGGCCTAATAGATTAAAAGCCATATATGGTGACTTACTGAGTCCTGAAACAGGAGGCCACAGAGAGAGAATACGAATCTGGTCAAGTAGAAAAGGGAAATGTTTTTCATTAGTGGTCCTCTGACTAAACAAACAGCAAAAAGAAACCTGAGGCCAGAAACTAGAAGTCAAGAAATTAAAAAATAATGGAGAAGTGGGGTTTTTTTATTTTTATTTTTTGGGTTTTTTTGTTTTTGTTTTTGTTTTGTTTTGTTTTTTTTTTGAGACAGGGTTTCTCTGTGTAGTTTTGCCCCTTTCTTGGAACTTGCTCTGTAGACCAGGTTGGCCTTGAACCCACAGAGATCCACCTGCCTCTGCCTCCTGAGTGCTGGGATTAAAGGCGTGTGCCACCACCACCCGGCGAGAAGTGGTTTATAATAAAACCAACAATCAACTGTGAATATGTAAAGCTGATTCATGCAATGATTCTATGTCTAAGTGCAAGCAGCTACAGTTTCAGATTTGAATAAGGGGTCTAAGATAGGAGATGAGAAGAAAGTCTAATTTGAATTTCAATTCCCAAAGTTTGTTAACAAGCCAGTTTTAACTTAGTAGTTCAATTTGTTACATAAAGTCTATGAACCACTTAACATTGCTCAAAAAGTCAGTGAGGGGCTGGAGAGGTGGCCCACCAGTTACAGCACATATTGCCCTTGCAGAGGACCCACATCTGGTTCTCAGCACCCTGTCTGGGGAGCTTACAACCACCTGTAACTCCAGCTCCAGATGATCCAACACTTTCCTCTGGCCTCTGTGGCACCTGCACTCATATACACACACCCACATGCATATATACAAAATTAAAATAAAATAAATCTTGTAAATATGTCAGAGAGAAAGGCCACAATACTAAAGACTTCAGTCTTGAAGAAACTCTATCAGTAATAAGCCTCCATCTCTGCTCAGGAGTGCCAATGAGAAAAACATGAGAGCCACTGAAAAGAAATACAGGATAGCTCAACCCTTTGACTCTAAGTGGGAAGTCACTGCCCCTAAGTATCTTGGCCAGGGACTTAGGGTTGCTTTCAATTGGGTACTTTTTGAAAAGAAACACTGAGAGCTATTTGGCCAAAACTCTGATATTTGATGCTTATATGTCATACTATAATTAGTTTATCCTTTGGAAATACAGCCTGTGAAGATACAGCAAATATGATTTTGGTTTCTCCTTTCTGACCTTGAAAGGACTGCAACCTGAACTCTGGATTATCAAACTTACCTACCATTCCCAGTCCTTATAGTTTAGAATTAGCAATTCTTGATAAGACATTAGCAAACTTTAATTAAACTCAAACAAGGTTAACCCATGAGACAGAGAGACATTCTATCCACGTGCGAAGCTGCCTAGAAGTCACCTGTGTCCTCGGTATGGGAGATCAGGCCATGGTGAGGCTGTTCTCTTTCTTAGCTACTTCCTTGAGGCAGCCCTGAGCACACTGATTACAAATGGCACAATCTAGGCAAGGTGGATAGCTGAGCAGGTAAAGGTGTTTGCTCCCAAGCCTAACAAACTGAGTTTAATTCGTGAGCCCCACATGGTGGAGAGAACTGGCTCCCTCAAGCTGTCCTCTGACCTCCACACATGCACTGTGGCACACACACACACACACACACACACACACACACACACACACACACACACTAAATAAATAAATAGATAGATAGATAGATAGATAGATAGATAGATAGATAGATAGATAGATAGATAGATAAATGGAAATTCAATAAAAAATTGAAAGGCTCAATCTTATTTTGCTATGACTGTCATGAATAGTCTTCACCACACAGGACAAAATCAGGAATTTTATGATTTATACCATAGTAGTGGTTTTAATATTTTCAGGTTAAGTCTGAAATACACTAGCAAAATGACTCATTTTATTGGTCAAGATTTTTTATGTTGACAAATTATAAAATTGTCTATCATTAACTCAGATAAAAATATGTATGTGAAGGATAGATCTGCTTCTGTCACATCAACACTAGATAACTTAAATTTGTTTTTTGTAACTACTAAAAATAATTCACACTACAAATATTGATGTTCAACCAAAATTTCTAAGGCACACCTTATTTTTCACATTAAAAATATGGTTTTGGAAATACCAAGTTTCAAGTATATAAACACAAAAAGCTTAAAATACTGTTCCATAAAGTTTAGCCAGTCTTCGCTTTCCTCACTCTGTTTGCTTAGCCCAAAAAAAGAAAGGTCAGTTTTCCCCTATTCCCCCCAATTCTCAATTTAGCCTGCATTAATGTTTAGAATGCATGGACAAAAAATGTCTTTCCCAAATGCGGAAGCTACTGCTATTTTTAAGTATTGATTCATCACTGTAATGCCCCCTGAAAAAAATCCAGGTGCTTAATGGCTAACATTGGACTACTGTAACTCTCTCATTCTGCTCCAGATACAGAGAAGTTGTTGCCACACATTTCCAGCAGTGTCAAGTACACAGACAAGAAAACAAGCTGTGCAGCTTCTGGAGAGCCTTGCCTATATGTTCCTCCCAAAGGGGTTTATTCATAAGTCTGTGCAAGAGGGACGGTTCAGGAGTTAACAAGGCATAGTATTCTTTCACCAGTTCAGTTCCCAGCAACCGTGTGGGGGAGGCTCACTGTGCGCACATTCATATTCATTCTCTCTCTCTCTCTCTCTCTCTCTCTCTCTCTCTCTCTCTCTCTCTCTCTCTCACACACACACACACACACACACACACACACACACACACACACACACACAATTATTTAAAAAAAACTCATAATACCTCCTTAATAGTAGATTGGGGAAAAAAATCAAAAAATACAGACCTGTCCTTAAATCTTGTCATATGTTTGCTGGATGTTTTGCCTGTGTTTTGATTTCTCTTCCCTGGTTCTGAAATAATAATGCTTCTTAAAGGGTGCATGTAAAAGTTGAATGAAATAACATATGTTAAGTAGCTACCTAAACAAAAATTTATTAATATGAGTCTCCTGTATTCTCTTCCCTATTTATGGATAATTGAACTTTAATGTATTTAAATGAAAATTATTTAAGAGGTAAGTTTGTAATAAATGTTTACTACTTCAAATGTCAATTTTCTTTACTCTCCACTCCTTCCATTGTTAAATGAGTGACATTCTTTATATGAAATAATGCCCACAGGAAAGAACTCATGCCTGGTACTGGAAACCTGGCCAAAATCCTTTGGCATAGGAAGTCATAGCCCTGCTACTATTATTTTGCTAAAGGGGCATACTATCAAACTGCCTTTTAAATGCTTGCCATTTGTTTGTATTAGTGAAGCTCTCAGTCCTCATTGAGAAGCTCTTTATGCTGGCTGGGGACAGTAGCTGATACAGAGACTCACAACTGGTCAAAAAGTAGGCAATGAGTGAGTGTGGACTATGGAGTCCTCAACCCTGAATGGAACATCTCTATTACCTGTCCTTCCCCCAAAAGTTCAGGGAACATCTGGGAAGAGGGGGCAGAAAGACTGCAAGAGTCAAAGGTCAAGAAAGAGTACTATAAAATAATGTCTCATGCACCTGACCAGGCTATTGCAATTATGAACTCACAGTAGCTATCGTTGCCTGCACGAGATCTCCAAGACTTGTACAAGATCACACCAATAAACACCTAAGCATGGAGAGGGAAGGGGCTCATGAAGTTCCATCCCTAGCTGAGAACTATGGGCAGTTGGTGGTCATTGGTGAAAGGAGAGTCAGTTTTTTTCAGGACTGTGACCCATGGAAGGTTGCCCATGCTCCAGCCCTACATCTCTGTGCACATGATCACTGGACTTAGTGATTCATAAAAAGAGAGTGTGTAGCTAGAGTTTTCCTGCCTGGCCCACAGTCTGGACAAATCTCTCACCCGCCAGTCCCAAGCCGCTCAAACCCGATCAAGTAAACACAGAGACTTATATTGGTTACAAACTGTATGGCCGTGGCAGGCTTTTTGTTAACTGTTCTTACAGCTTAAATTAATCCATTTCTATTAATCTATACCTTGCCACGTGGCTTGTGGCTTACCGGTACTTTACATCTTCCTTATCCTGATGGCGGCTGACAGTGTCTCTTCCCTGAGCCTTCCACTTCCCAGCTCTATTCTCCTCCTTGTCCCGCCTATACTTTCTGCCTGGCCACGGGCCAATCAGTGATTTATTTATTGACCAATCAGCAACACATTTGACATAAAGACCATCCCACAGTACTTCCCCTTTTCTTTTCTTAAAAAGGAAGGTTTTAACCTTTACACATCTCCAAAGTCAACTTGGTATATTTGGGAATTTGGGCGTAGCTTCTCTTACTACTTCCTGCTGGAGGGGGGCGCTGTATCTTATGGGGACATAAAGAATATTTTAGGATTATGGAGTAGTCCATGAGGTTGTATCGTCTGAGCCAGTTGCTTTGAAACGGTTCTGGATGTTGGATCATCTGGGCCATGGTGTCATCGGAGACCTTTCAGGGGGTCTTGGCTGGTCAAACCTGATGTGTCTTAATCTGGAACAAATCCATAGCCTCTGGCTTTCTGTGAGAACAAAAGCAGAATCTCCTTTCCAAAGCAACATATCCTTATATCCAAATTTTGAAGTCAAGGTACCTTTAAAATATACATTTTGGCATAACTTAACAGCTTTTGTAATCAAATGTTTTTCTTTAGTTACAAATATCAAAGAGAACATAATCCAGATTCTTTGTGTGGTAGCCATCTTTACGTGGCTTATTTTTTTATATTAGCTTGAGCCTATTGTTTTGAACTGCAGCCTTCTAAGCCTGAAACGGCGCTGGTGCTGTGGCTGCTGGCTCCGCCCACCTCAGCTTCCCAACATGGCGGCGGTATGCTTACCGCCAGCTCTGGGAGCCATCGTGGGTCTATGCTTTTATCCAAGCAGCTTGTAGCCCAGAAACCTCTTTTTTTGTTTTGTACTAGCAAAGGCTAAATCCACAATGTAGCTTAATGTGGCACTTGCAGAGGCCTCATTCCCGCCATACTGCAGGTCGAGCGCGCACATTAGGAACCCACCAGTAGCTCAAACCGGCAGCTGCCGCTCATTTGAGAGAGACAATTAGGAACTGTTTTTAGCTCCGTTTTAGAATCCTTTTTTTTAGTTTTTAGGTGGAAACTCTTGGCCCCACGTTGGGCGCCATTTGTAGCTAGAGTTTTCCTGCCTGGCCCACAGTCTGGACAAATCTCTCACCCACCAGTCCCAAGCCGCTCAAACCCGATCAAGTAAACACAGAGACTTATATTGGTTACAAACTGTATGGCCATGGCAGGCTTTTTGTTAACTGTTCTTACAGCTTAAATTAATCCATTTCTATTAATCTATACCTTGCCACATGGCTTGTGGCTTACCGGTACTTTACATCTTCCTTATCCTGATGGCGGCTGACAGTGTCTCTTCCCTGAGCCTTCCACTTCCCAGCTCTATTCTCCTCCTTGTCCCGCCTATACTTTCTGCCTGGCCACGGGCCAATCAGTGATTTATTTATTGACCAATCAGCAACACATTTGACATAAAGACCATCCCACAGTAAGAGTGAAAGAAGAAGACAGGAAATTGGGAGAGAGAGAGTCCAGGAGGAGTTAAAGGAGAGGAGTAAGTGGAGCCACAGACTGAAACTTCTTAAACCATTAGCAAAGTAAACCTTCCCAATATTGATGAGGACACGAAAAGATGGAAAGACTTCTCATGTTCATACATCAGCAGAATTAATACTGTAAAAATGGTGATATTACTAAAAAGCAATCTACAGATTCAGTACTATCCCCATTACCACTCTAAACACATTTTTCACAGAAATTAAATCAATTCTAAAATATATCTGGAAATACAAAAGTCCTTGAATAGCCAAAGTTATCCTGAGGAGGATAAAAGTGATACTGGAGGCATCACAATTCCTGAATTCAAATTATATTCCACAGCCACAGTAATAAAACCAGCATGGCACTATCCCAAAAGCAGACACACAAACTGCAATCATCTACTTCTTGACAAAGATGTAAAAAACATACATCGGAGCCGGGCGGTGGTGGCGCACGCCTTTAATCCCAGCACTCGGGAGGCAGAGCCAGGCGGATCTCTGTGAGTTCGAGGCCAGCCTGGGCTACCAAGTGAGTTCCAGGAAAAGGCGCAAAGCTACACAGAGAAACCCTGTCTCGAAAAACCAAAAAAAAAAAAAAAAAAACACAACAAAAACATACATCGGAGAAAAGAGTCCTCGTCAACAAATGGTACTGGCCAAACTAACTACCCATATGTGAAATAAGTGAAATTCCAAAAGTCAATTCAATATGGATTAGAGACATTAATGTCAGACCTAAATAAGTAGAGGAAAGCAGACGGAAACACTGCAAGATATAGGCACAGGCGACAACTTCGTGAACAGGATGGCAGCTCAGGCTCCAAGAGTTAGGAGCTGACAAATGAGACTCCATCACACTCAGTACGCCCAGGAACAAGGACTATATGTATGCAATCCTATATGTGCAGAGACAGCATATAGGATGGGAGAATACTTTCCATCTACTCATCTAACCGTAATTTAACATGCAGAATATATGAAGAACTCAAAAATGTTCAATTCCTAAAGAATAAGCTATCCAGTTTGTCAACTGGCAAACGAGTTGAACAAAGAGCGCTGAATTCAGTACAAATGGCCAATAAATACAGGAAAAACTCTTCAGCCTCCTTAGCCATCAACAGGACACAAGTTAAAACTGCACCTAGACTCCTTTTTACCCTCGTCAGGGTGGCTACCACAACAAAGGACGATACATGGTACCTAGCATGGAGAACAGGTATAAACTGGCACAGTCATTATTCCAAGGACATCAGTGTAGAGGCTGTAATACAAGTACTGTACCACTCCTGTGTATATACCCACAAAATTCTAAGTCAGCACACCACAGAGATATCTGTACATCCATGTTTACTCCAACAGAAATCACAACAGCCATATTCTAGAAAATGCCCCGGTGCACATCAATAAATTTAGAAGAAAATGTATACTTATACAAATTTTATGTGGCCACAAGAATGAGCTAATGGCATGTTCAAGAAGTGAATGAAAATGTAGACGATCGTGTAAAACATATAAGCCATATTCAGACTAATATCAGACGTGATACTAATATGATCAAAAAAGAATTTTAGATACATGTATGGAACTGGCATAATGAACCCAGTATTCTGTGCAAGTAACATATGCTAACAAAAACAAGTGGAAAAGTAAGTATAGCTTTCTTCTTTGTAGGTTGATTTAGCTCAGGTTATTTCTCAGTGACAGAAAGCAGACCAGCCTAAATTAGGCAAAGATTTTACTACAGGGCTACAAAAATCATGACTCTTGAAAAAGCAAACAAACAGTCAAAATATTTTGGTGTGACAAAGACACTACCAGGAGAATGGAAAGGTAAACACAAATACACATCTGCTACCGAGTTCTGCAGCCAGAATCTAAAGAACAATTACACATTGGCTTCACTGGCAGCCTAACTGTTTGTAATGGGCAAAAATCTAAATACTGAAAGACAGAATGCCTAAGTACATGAAAAGAAGCTAAAAATCATTAGCTATTAGGTACATGCAAATTAGCCCAATGCGATAATTCTTTATGCAGTCTCCTCATTTTATACACATTTTCAAGTAATTCTTTGTTATAATAATATTCCATAAATATTCATATTTATCTGTCTTGCATACATGTGAATAAACTTTTACTAAACCCAGTCTTCAAACCAGAATCACAAAACAAAGGGCATTTGTATTTTTATTTCTTATGAATCTAATTTATTGGGTGTATCTGATGTACATTTGGTAATAAAAAACATAAGAAAATTCCCCACTACTTGTCCTGATACTTAGCAAGAGAAACTGAGTCTTCTCTCACCCTTAGTGGATATTCTCCTTTATTTTCCCTATTTACCTTTTCTTTCTGGTTTTATGAATTCCCTTTCTACTCTGAATTTTCATCCTTAATTTCTTGCATATCTTACTACCATTTTATTCTACTTTGTAGCTTACCTGTTATCTTCAGATGATCAAATTTATGATTACATACAATAAAATTCCTTTAAAAATTGAGAAAATACTATGTAACTACTGAAACAGCTATGTTTCTCTTTAGACTTAAGACTTGGTGAGGATATTAAGCAACTGAAATTTTTGTAGAATGTATGGAATTGCAAAACATCACTGTGTCTTGAAAAAATACTTTGTAATTCTCCTCTAAAATCAAGCACTTACAGTATGTGACTTTACTCCAAAGTATTGCCTACACAAAAGGAATCTCATATTTGTGAAAATCTACATGCAGATGATTGGGGTAGCTTTATTTATAACCCTTCCAAACAAAAAAAACCCTAATTATTCTTCAAATGCTAAATGATAAACAATGTTAAGTGTAAACCAAAAATACTAATTTGCAATAAAAGGAACAAACTATGCATTTAGATAACTCTCAAAGGCAGTATGTAAAAGGAACTTGATTCACAAAATTAAAGGATTATATTACTCCATATAGATGACATTTCAAACAAAGCACACTTAGAAACAGAAGGTAGATCAGTCCTTGCCATCATCACAGGGGATGAGGGAAGTAAATGAATATCAAGAGAATTAACAGCAAAATGGAGCTATTCCATAAAATGGTTATAATGGCAATGGCACTACTACTACTCCATGTCGCTTACACTCAGAGCGGGCATGTATAGTGGTTAAAATTTTTACATCTCAATTGTCTCTCAATAAACCCATCAAAATATCTAAAAACAAATGCATGTAATTTGGGTTATAAATGAGGTATCATTTTTGGATTATGAAATAATAAGCAGCAGCCCTGCTGTAATTGAGACACTAAAGCAGAAGGAGGCCCTTATGCCATCCTTAATGGTTAAATCCTTTGACAGAAAACAAGACATTTTTACAAAACCCAAAAGTTGTTATACCACCATTGGAATGCAGAAAATTACAGTAAGACCCTTGCTCAAAAGATTTAATAACACATACACACACACACACACACACACACACACACACACACACACACACACACACAATATCCATTCTTCTAGGAAAAAAACTGAAATAATGCCTAAATCTAGGTAATACTTTAAAGTTTGTAAAAGCACCTTGATTGCCATCTCATTCTGGGTTATTAGAAAGAACACTTCACTAGCAAAGAATAAGTGTTTCACTGCTAAGTTCTCATAGAGATGCATGGTAACTGTGAGGCCAGCTGTGAAGCCCCAAGCTTCCTCCCCCATCCCAGTGACCCTTACCTAAGGTATGATTAAGTCAGTCCAAGACACAGTAAGTCAGACTAAGACCGATGGTATGCTTGTGGCATTCCCAAACCAAAAACAAATTTTAAGAAAGAAAACAGAATAAATTTATAAGCATATTAGCATATATTTACATTCATTTATAGCCAATGTGGCTGAGGAGAAATAGCAAGTTGTTCTTGATCCTAGGGTCCATCTTTTTTTGTTTTCTAATGTATATGAGTGTTCTGCATGCATGTATGTATATGCAACATGTGTGTGCTAAGTATTCATGGAGGCCAGAAGAAGACGTCAGGTCCCCATGTAACTGGAGTTACAGTTGGTTGTCAGCCACTCTGTGGGTGCTGAGAACTGAACCCAGGTCCTCTGAAAGAACAGCAAGTACTATCAGCTGTTGAGGCATCACTTTAGCCCCACTAAAGTATATTTAATTTGAGGGTGTCTCCCTGGTGATTGCTCCCAACAAAATGTATTATGCATTAACATAATACACAGTATCTTTCTTATCCCCACAAGTAATCCCCTTCCTAGTCCAACACCTTTTGCTCACTATATTCCCTCTGCTTCTGACGTGCTTTAACACAAACACTCCATCTACATTAAGGTAGTGATTTAAATTCCATACATACATACGATCAGTCCCAAACTCCCCCATATTTCCAAGCAGAAGTCATTACTCTTGGTGGATTTCTACTTCATATCTTATAGCTCTCTTTTACAGAACTGATCACATTCCACTCTATGTCATAGATGGTTCTTCACTTCCAGTCATAAACTCCTTAAGAGCAGGTGTTTAGCCTTGTTCCTCTGAACACTATCACAGAAGCTGGGAGTATGTCATGCTCTGTAGATACAGTAAGTTCTCCATGCTTTCAGTGAACTACAGCCATACCAAGAGTGCTGCACAATTCTAGAGAACAGCAATCCAAGAGGAAGGAGAAAGGCAGACCTAGAAAGCAAAACACTCAGAATAATAAAGTAGAAGCATACTGTTTACCCATATTAGTTGGGAATCTGCAGAGAAACAAACCAACAGGATAGATGGGTGAATATATATGTTCATACACACAAACACACACACACACACACACACACAGAGAGAGAGAGAGAGAGAGAGAGAGAGAGAGAGAGAGAGAGAGAGAGAGAAATGTGCATTAATAAACAGCAGAGAAATGAGATTTATTCAATGTGAACAAGTTGAGAAGGAAAAAATTCTGGGGACACACTATGACAAGTCCTCTCTTTAGGTGCAGTTTAAATAGAAAGCAAGAAGTATCCCTGACTAAGCAACCCTAGTCATGATATGGTCCTACCCATCACTGACCCTTCATTGTCTGGCTGCTGACTGCTCAGCAAGGTGATCTGACAAGTTCCTTAACTGACTAACACCAAAGATTCAGTCTTTCCCTTCCTCCCACAGGAGACTCCTGGGGAAGTTCCAAATCATTCAGGACCATTGCTTCCATATACTGATGGGCAAGGGGAGCAGCACATCTCTCTCTTCAGAGCATCTTAGGGACCACCCATAGTAAGAAGAATCATCTACTCAATCTACTGATGTAAAAATTAACCTCATCCCAAACTATCTACAATGGCATGTGACAAAATAGCCAAGTTGGCAGCTAAAAGTTGGCCATCACACTCAATTTTCTCTATACACTATTTATTTGACATTCCTCTTCACTCCAGTCATTGTCCCCAGTGCATCTACAGTAGGGGCCACCTCCTTCAAAGAAAAGCAGCTTTACTTAAGGCAAATTATACAGACTCCTGCTAGATTCTAGCTAAATGATAAATCCCAGTTTTCTATGATAATTTATGTTGCACTTGGTTCTTTTATTATAGTGCAGTCATATTTTAAAACTCTGCTTTAGAATGGATGCTTTCTAAATATGTCTTAATTCTGGAATGTGCAGCATTTTCTTCTTTCCAAACAAGCTACAAGTAACCTCAAGTGAAACTGAAATTTCAACACATCAAGAAAGTAGGAATGAATAGAAGTGGGGGAAATGTTATAAAATAAAATTCTAAGTACCATAATTACTGATGCTAAAATCCATAGTGCTCAAATAAAAACAAAATTAGAAACTCATAAGTATTTTAAGACAGCCTTTCCCTGTAAATAAACATACAGAGTATAGCAGATTGCTGAAGCCAGCAAATAATGGACTTTGGCAAGGCCTAAGGAGACATAAGTTAGGTTCCTTAGAGAAGCAAGGAAAAGCATACTGAAACATATTAATACAACAAGTGTCAACTGAGTATCTATTATGACTGTTAGGTGATATAGACAGTGCAAACAGATCTCCCATGAAAATGACTGGTATATCCATCAGTATAAAACAATGCATTACATGAACTGCTATCATCAGCCTAGGTCATCAAGTTACTCTCAAAGCTAAATGCAAGCTAATGAGGATGTGTGGTGCATTTTCATGTGGCCTATCTGGAGCTTGACATTGATGACTATCCTTCAGGTTACCATATCTTCCTCAGCTTCTTACCATAGGAGAAACACAGATCTCCTGGTTTTCTCAAACCGCTGTTTCAGGTCTCCCTTTCCTCTGAACAGCTCTCTCTATAGTTCTGATGGGTCCTTTAATCATGTCTTGAATTTCTTCCCCACAACTTTTTATACACACCTTGTGCAATTAATTGCATGCATTCTTTTGGTTTCAAACATCTGTTTGATGATTACTTCTTTAAGGGGCTGGCCACTGGGGGTTTGACCATACTCCAATGAGTACATGGGCAACAGATTGGACTTGGTATATTTTTTTTCTTTTTTTTTGAAGGGGGGTGTGGCACAAGGGGAGAAGAGTAGACCTGGGAGGAATGGGAAGTGAGTGTGACTGGCGTGCACTGTATAAAATTCCCAAATAATCAATAAAAATTTTCTTGATAGATATTATTTACCAAAGTTAAACCAAGATCAAATAAACAATTTAAATAGACCTATAATCCCTAAGGAAATAGAAGCAGTCATTAAAAGTCTCCCAATGAAAAAACTCCCAGGGCTAGACAGCAGAATTGTATCAAACCTTTCAAAGAAGAGCTAACATCAATACTCCTCAAATTATTCCACAAAACAGAAACAGAAGGAACGTTGCCAAATTCACTTTATGAGGCCACAGTCACCTTGATGCCCAGACCAAAGATTCAAAAAAGAAAATTACAGTCCAGTTTCCCTCATTAACATAGATGCAAAAATACTTAATAAAATACTTGCAAACTGAATGCAAGAGCACATCAAAAAGATAATCCACCATGATCAAGTAGACTTCATCCCAGAAATGCAGGGATAGTTCAACACATGAAAATCACTAAATGTAATCCACCATATTAAAAAAATGAAAGACAAAACCACATGATCATTTCATTAGATGCTGAAAAAGCCTTTGACAAAATCCAACATACCTTCATGATAAAAGTATTAGATCAGGGATACAAGGGACATACATAAACATAGTAAAAGCAATATACAGCAAGACAACAGCCAACATCAAAGTAAATGGAGAGAAACTCAAAGTGATTCCACTAAAATCAGGACAATGCTATCCATTCTTTCCATATCGATTCAATACAGTACTTGAAGTTCTAACTGGAGCAATAAGACGACTGAAGGAGATCAAGGGGATACAAGTCGGAAAGGAAGAAGTCAAAGTATTGCTATTTGCAGATTATATGATAGTATACAAAAGTGACCTTAAAAATTCTGTCAGAGAACCCCTACACCTTTAGTGAAGCAGCTGGATACAAGATTTAAAAAAAATCAGCATCCCTCCTATATACATATGACAAACAGGCTGAGAAAAAAATCAGGGAAACACCACCTTTCAAATAGCCACTATTAATAAAAAATATCTTGGGGGTAATTCTAGTCAGAAACTGGAAACAACCTAGATGTCCCTCAACAGAAGAGTGGATAAAGAAAATGTGGTACATTTTATACAATTTTACTCAGCTGTTTAAAAAAGGGGGAGGCATCATGAAATTTGTGGGCCAATGGAATGGAACTAGAAACTATCATCGTGAGTGAGGCAACCCAAACTCAGAAGGACAAACCTGGTATATACTCACTCATAAGTGGATATTAGCTATTAAGTAAAGGATAATCATTCTACAATCCACAGATCTGGAGAGGCTAAGTAACGGGAGGGCTCAAAGGGGGACCCACTGCCTGGAAAGGGGAAATAGAATAGATTTTATAGGTGGAGTGGGGGCAGGTGGAGATGAGAACAAGAGGGATTGGGTAGGGAGAGAGGGATGGAGGGAAAGAATACTGGAAAAGTCAACTGGAATTAGGGGGCATTGGGAGGGGTGATATTGAAACCTAGTGCAATGGAAACTCCCTGGAATCTATGAGGGTGACCCTAGCAAAGACTCCTAGTAGTGGGAGATATGGAGTCTGAACCGGCCATCTTCTGCAACTAGGCAAGGCCTCCAGTGGTGAGATCAGGACACCAACCCAGCCACAAAACCTTCGACCTACAAGATGTGCTGGGGTAAAAATGGCCCAGAACTTGTGGGAGTGGCCAACCAATGAGAGGTCCACCTTGAGGCCCACACCAGGAGAGGGAGCCCATGCCTGACATTGCCTGGAGGGCCTGCAACTAGAGGCTGGATAGCCCAGGGACCCGGGATAGAACCAAACACGGCTGGCCAAAAAAAGTCAAAAAAATGATTCCTAATGATATTCTGTTATACTCATAGATCGGTGCCTTGCTCAATCGTCATCAGAGAGGCTTCATCCAGCAAGTGATGGGAGCAGATGCAGAGACCCACAGTCAAACTTTAGGCAGAATCGGGAACCCCACAGAAAAGGGGGCAGAAAGACTGTAGACACCAGAGGGGTCTAGGACACCATGAAAACAGAGCCCACAGAATTAACTAAGGAGGGCTAACAGGGGCTCACAGAGACTGAAGCAACAACTAGAGAGTCTGCACAGGTCTGAGCTAGGCCCTCTGCATATATGCTACAGTTGTGTAGCTTGGTGTTCTTCTCCTAACAGTGGGAGAGGGAGGTCTCTAACTCTGCTCTTGGGAACCTTTTCTTCCTACTGGGTAGCCTTATCCAGCCTTGATATGAGGGTTTGTGCCTAGTCATACTGTAACTTGTTATGCCATATTTGTGGTTGATATCCCTGGGAGTGCTGCTCTTCTCTGAAGGGAAACAGAGCAGTGGATCTGGAGATAAGGGTGGACCGGGGGGAGTGAAGGGAGAGGAAACTGTGGTCGAGATGTATTGTATGAGAGAAGAATAAATTTTTAAAAACTAAAAAAATCCCAAACAATCAATAAAAATATTATGTTGGGAAAATTTTTTAAATAATTTATTATGATAATTAATAAGGTAATTTTAGATTTTTATTTATTATTTTAAAAGATTTATTTTTGTTTTATGTATAAGAGTGTTTTGCCTGTATATATGGAAAGTGCACCACAAACATGTAGTGCCCACATGTGGCCAGAAGAGGGCACCAGATCCCCTGGAACTAGAGTTATAGGCAGTTGTGAGCTGCCATGGAGGGTTCTGGGAACTGAACTTGTGACTTCTGCAACAGCAGCAAGTGCACTTAACCACTAGCCATCTCTCCAGCCCCACAAAATTTAATTTTAAATCTCTTCTATAATTCAGAACCACCTCACACAACTGGCACAAATTTTCTTTTTGCCTTACTATGAACTTGATCCCAGGGCCTCTGAACAAACCAAGCAAGTGCTCTATCACCGAGTTACACACTAAGCCCAGACTCTTAAATGTAACACGTCCAAATTTTAACTACTCCCATTAGCTAAGCGATTTAGTTTTCCCTCCCAGCCTCTTGCGTTCTCTGGCAGTAGGAACGGAACTATTCTCCCACCAAGAAATGCGCAGCAGAGACCTGTACTCCTCTCTACTTTCTCACTCCTTCATCCATTCCAGGTGTGACTGCCATTCAATTCATTTGTCCTTCTCTCTCCTTATTAGATCTTAATTTGTATTAGGCGGCTAACCTCCTGGCCTTAAGGCTTGACTGCTTTTAATTTGTCCTACAAATTGCACTCCGATAAATACTGCTACATTACTACTCTCAAGCCAGTCTTCTGTTTAAAAATCACTTCAAGGGCTGGTGCTCTTCCAGAGGACCTGAGTTCAGCTGCCAGCATCCATGCCAGGTGGCTCCCAACCAGCTCCAGGGGATCCAATGCCCGAGGTGATGGCCTCCATGGGGCCCTGCACACATGCGTGCATCCATGAATGCATGTGTGCAGACAGACAGACAGACAGACACACACACACACACACACACACACACACACACACACACACACACACACCTTTGAAAAGAGTCCATACACACCTTTCAAAAGAGACCATACACACAGATACACACACATACACACACACATACACACACACACACAATGTATATACATAGATTATATACGGGATTTAAATTTTGACAATAAATTCTTTAACTATCACCACTGGAAAATGTTTGCCATGTTCAGAAACACACTGATGTGCTTGAAAAAGACTGATACTTTCCAAATCAGTAACATGTCCCCACCCAGATCACACACCAAGCAGTCGCATGATCCAAAGCAGCTGAAATTATCACATAAAATGTTCTAGAAGTTTGCATGATATGTACACAAAAGATTATTTACTAAGAAACTCACTGGTGGAACCCCCTCAGCTGGGTAAGGTTAACGGTTGTTAACACTAGTCTGCCAAATCAGACTCATAAATATGCATTCAAGGAGATTTTGGATCCTTTGAGAACCAGTTTTTTCTCAACCTACAAGGAATGACAGATTTATGACCAGGCACTTACTTCACAAACAAACCATTAGTTAGAAGCAACACTTCAACTGAGGTCATAGTGCCCCTTTATAAGAAGGAGACTCCTAAGAAGGATCAGTTCTACAGCTGGATTTAGACACATAGAACACTCCAGTTGTCAGAGGACCCCATATGAGAAAAACACAAGAAAAATAGGAGAGTCAATGGAGGGAGAATTTGACAGTGTCAAAAAGGTATAAGCAAAAATTGTAGTTTACCTGTGAAGATTTTTCATCTGAATTAAGTTAGGGATGAAAGGGCCACTAAAAACTTCCCAAGGTACTTTATAGCCTTGTGAGACACTTGGACCCACAGTGACCTCCTTGACTAATAAATTGAGGGTAAAATAGAGATGGGAAAACATAGAAACTATCAGAAGTGAGTAAATATTATATAGATAAGCTGAGTATAATGTCTGAGGAGCAAATTAGGACTGCTAAAAAGCATCAGTCATTATTTTCCAACTTGAGTTTTCTCAAAATTAATTTCAGAATTATTTTCTTCAAGTTTTTCTGACTCTTTTATTATTAGACACAACATTTGGGGACAACAGAATCACAAATATTGTGGCTTTTCCACCAAATAGGTTTGCATTCCTAGACAATCTACTGTCATTTCCATAGCCAATTCCATTTGTGTGGATCTTACTGGAGGAGAAAAGGTAGCTCTCTCCCTGTGGGTGTGCATCATAAAAAATTCGATTTCTTAAGGGACAGGGACATAGCTTAGTTGGTAGAATGTTTGCTTCTCATGCACAAAGCCCTGGTTTCTATTCCCAGCACCATGTAAACCAAGTGTGATGGCACATACCTGCAACCCAAACACTTGGACGGTAGAGGCAGAAGGACCAGGCTTTTCAAACACTCCATAAAATGCAAAAGAACCAAGAATTAGAGTATATTCTGTGCTGTGCTGTGTGTGTGTATCTCATGTATGACAGTGTCTATGTGTGGATACGTGTGTACATGTGACACATGATGGGGACCAGAAGACAATCTCAAGTGTTGTTCCTCAGGAGGAATTTTATATATATACATACATACACACACACACACACACACACACACACACACACACACACACACACACACACACACACACACACACACAAGGTCTCTCTCTGACCTGGAATTCACCAGGTAGACTAGACTAGCTGGTCAGAGATCCTCAGGAATTCCCAACCTCCTCCCCCGACCTCCCCATCTCCACTTACTCAGTACTGAGAGCACAACTCTGTGCCACCACCCCTGCAATTTTTTAAACCTGGGTTATGGTAATCAAGTTCAGGTTCCACATATTTGCACTTTAGTCACTGAGCTATCTATTCAGTCTTGAATGTGGTATTTTGCAATCAAATAATTTTGCTACAAATCAATGATAAATTAAAATAATCATTCCTGGATACTAAACTTGTGGATAACACTATACCAAACAAATAAAAAAGGAAATTATAAAATACTCAAAAATTTTAAACAATAATGTACATAGAAAAGTTTGAGGGGCACCTGCCACCAAGTCTGATAACCTGAATTCAATCTCTAAGAAGCACATTGTGGAAGAAAATAACAAGCTGTCATCCGACCTCCACACAGGTACCAGGCACACAGGTCTCCCCACATGACTACCTACACACACACACACACACACACACACACACACACACACACCACACACACACACAATTGCAGAGGTTAAAATGCGATCCATACGGAAAACAAAGTTTAAAGGAAAGCTTATATCCTCAAATACTTTGCTATTAAAAAAGAAAAGCTGAAAATGGATGCACTAGGCTTTCTGCCTCATGAGCTAGAAAAGGAGCCCAGTGAGATCAGAGCAAGTATGACTATAGGCTAGACATGGTGTCATCCCAGTTATGGAAGGACAGAAGTGTATCACAAAATTAGTGCCAGCTGGTAACTCAATAAGACCCTGTCTTAAAATTAAACAGAAATTTAACATTTTAAAATGGGATCAGGGTATAGCTCAGTGATAAGAGTATTTTCCTAGCATAAGCAAAACAGTGCATTTCTAGCACCACAGGAAATGTACAAATAAATGAAATAGAAAACAAAATAACAGGAGCTCAGACTTAGACATTACACATACTGAAAAGAGAACCTTTTCTAAGGTTGTAGGGAAACAAAGCACAAATTGAGGGAAGCTTCTTGCAGGTCAATGAGGACACAACTCTCCAGCTATATGCTGCAGCAATTCTAGCTCTGGACCGTTTTCTCCCATCTATACATAGAAATGATGTGCATCGCTGCAAAAGCAACTGCAAAGTCTAGACGAACTTAACATCCCTAGGTCAAAGACTGTCAAGGTATGCTATGCAGTTATTTATTTTCTAGTAGCCAGAAAAGTAGGAGAATTTATTAAGAATGAGGAAGTAGACTGGAGAACCAGAAACACAATGCCCATGCTGTACAAAGGATGAGAACTTTAATGTCACATAGTGTGGACTTTCTTGCAGTTACTAAAATTAATAACATAGCTTGCCACATAACTTGTAGACCAGTGGTTCTCAACCATCCTAATGCTGTGACCCTTTAACACAGTTTCTCATGTTGTGGTGACCTCCAATCAAAACTATTTTTGTTGCTACTTCATACCTGTAATTTTGCTACCATTATGAATAGTAATGTAAATATCTGATATGCAGGATATCTGGTATGTGATCCCTGCGAAAGGGTCATTTGACCCCCAAAGTGGTCACAACCCACAGATTGAGAACCACTGTTGTAGACAAACATTCCTAGAATATTTTATTAATAATTAGGCAAAGAGGAAATAACTCAAACATCCATATACTGACGAATGAATAAAACTTGCATGAGAAATAAAATATAAGGTAGATATCTATGGCCTAATATGGAAAGTATATGTGTGTATATACATATATATGAAAAGTATACAGCATACGCTGTTTGAAAGTCAAAGTGGAAGAGATTAGTGTATATGTATATTTTCATTTGTTTTAAAAGAGGATATATGCATTTGCTTGTAGTTCCATAGAAAGAAATCTATAACTAAACAAACAAAAATGGCTGCTCCAAAGACAGAAGACTTTCCTTAGCTACTTCCCTGTTTGTCCTTAATGTGTTCTCATATACGTGAATGACTGTTGTAACAGAAAAAATCAACCACAGGATATATGCATATATATGTATAATATATTTCTACATATATAATTAGTATATGTACATCTATTTGTTTAATGTCTATTTCTATAAAAACTTAGATAAGTTACAGGGCCAGGGAGTAGGTCAGCTCTTAAATAATTATGGCAAATCACCAGGGAGACAAAGACTGGCATACTTAGCCTACTTGGTGAGTTCCAGGCCAGTGAGATACCCTGACTCAAAAAAAGAAGTGAATGAATTTGAGAAATGATACTAAATATTGCAGACACACACAAACACACATGTAAGTCATAAACAACTCTAAACCAAGCAATAGCCAAATTTTCAGTCCAGGAATACAATTTTTCAAAATAAAAATTAATAAATTCAACCCTACATGAAGAACTACAGGCAACTGAGTTTCCTCAGCTGGAAATAGGAGAAGTAGACTTTCCCAGGGAAGAGTACACCAATTGACTGTCCAGTGCAAAAAAGCCTTAAAAAACATGCATACAAGTAGCATTATATAAGCTAAACAAGTTATAGTTAGAAATATATAGATATAGATAGATAGATACAATGACAATTACTGAAAAAAGAGGCTATTTTGAAGGAGAATGGATAGGGGTATGTAGGAGGGTTTGGAAGGAAGAATGGGAAGGGAGAATTTTAATCATATCTTAATCTCAAAAATAATAAAAATAATAAATTTCAGATTTTTTTCTCTAAGAATACAAAACTAAGATTTCTGACTTATTTCCTTTCCCTCAAGTATCCATATTTCAGTACTGAAGTATGTTTTAAGTGGTTGAGTAATGGAATTTAAAAACTTTATCTGAACCCATTCTATGGGAAAGACAACTTCCATGCATCTTAATGACTTTAACATGTTGTAGCAGATGCATGAGGACAGACTCTAGGTCTGAGTTTCAGCTCACTGTGTGAACTGGTACAAAACACAGGGTCCCCAGGATCAGAGAATATAAATTGCAGTTGTTCTAAGTAATCTTTTTCAGCCCTCCTCAGGTACCTTCACATCTTTGGACTCCAGTTTCCTCATCTGCTGAAAGAAGAGCTTTCACAGAGCTACATTTAGGTCTGCTTCCTCATTCTTGATTGAGTTTTATGTATGGAACCATCAATACACCCCTACACACACACACACACACACACACACACACACACACACACACACACACGCACTCTATCACAGACCTCCTCTGAATCCTCACCACTGCCATTACTTGTAAGGCACACTCTTCTAACCCTCGCCAGGAATGCAACAGGAAGGACGACGTATATTCATAGTATGACATTTAAGGACTTGGGAAATGTACAGCAGACACAATTTCAATCAGTCCAGAAAGCAAAAAGGTAGAGCAATAGATTATGTCTTTGAAGGATTTGAAGAAGTGTTCAGTGCTTGCTAGTTAACCGGCGTTATGAGACAGACTTTTTTTTTTCTTTTTTTTTTTTCTTTTTTTTTTCTTTTAATTTATTTTGCAATACAATTCAGTTCTACATATCAGCCATGGTTTCCCTTGTTCTCCCCCCTCCCGTCCCCCTCACCCTCCCCCCAACCCCCCCATTCCCATCTCCTCCAGGGCAAAGCCTTCCCCACAGACTGAGGTCAACCTGGTAGACTCAGTCCAGGTAGGTCTAGACCCCTCCTCCCAGGCCGAGCCAAGCGATCCTGCATAGGCCCCAGGTTTCAAACAGCCAACTCATGCAATGAGCACAGGACCCGGTCCCACTGCCTGGATGCCTCCCAAACAGATCAAGCCAATCAACTGTCTCACCCATTCAGAGGGCCTGATCCAGTTGGTGACCCCTCAGCCATTGGTTCATAGTTCATGTGTTTCCATTCATTTGGCTATTTGTCCCTGTGCTTTATCCAACCTTGGTCTCAACAATTCTCGCTCACATCACCAGGGAGGCTACCTGGAACACAGGACCCCAAGAAAGACACAGGGATCGCCCAATGACAGAGAAATGGAATGAGATCTACATGAACAGCCTGGACATGAGTGGGGGTAATGAAAGGCGAGAGTCGAGGGAAAGAGAGCTTGGGGGAGCAGGACATCCCAGCTGGATCAACAACAGAGAGGGAGAACAAGGAATAGGAGACCATGGTAAATGAAGACCACATGAGAATAGGAAGAAGCAAAGTGCTAGAGAGGCCCACAGAAATCCACAAAAATACCCACACAACAGACTGCTGGCAGTGGTCGAGAGACAGCCCGAACTGTCCTACTCTGGTGATGGGATGGCCAAACACCCTAATTGTCGTGCTAGAAACCTCATCCAACTACTGAGGGATCTGGATGCAGAGATCCATGACTAGGCCCTGGGTGGATCTCTGGGAGTCCAATTAGCGAGAATGAGGAGGGTTTATATGAGACAGACTTTTCATGGGGAGATGTAACACATCTGCTCATCCCAGATAGGGAGCCCATGACAGACCAAAGTGCCAAGCACCACCAATGGCTGACTTTAGTGAACCAATGGGGTTTATTGGTGGGGGTTACTTGCAGGAATATTGGTGGGGGTTACTTGCAGGAAGAGACATGACTCAAGGCCAGCTGCATCACAAGAGCCCCTCGCGGCATGGGTGAGAGTTCACAAAAGCTGGGGACCTGGAACACACTGCATGCAGCCTGCAGGCAGCTCAATAGGCTGCAGTGTCCTCTCCAGGGGGTTCAGTTGGTCTGAGCCTTTTCTAGACAACTCAGCTGGGTTTGGGTTCATCTAGGCCAGTATTTCTCAACCTGTAGGTCACAACTCCTTTGGGGGGGTGGGGAATGACCCTTTCACAGAGATCACACATCAGATATCCTGCATATCAGATATTCACATTACGGTAGCAAAAATTAGTTATGAAATCGCAACAAAATAATTTTATGGTTGGGGGTCACCAGAATACGAAGAACTGTATTAAAGGGTCCCAGCATTAGGAAGGTTGAGAACAACTGATCTAGGCAGGTTGCCTGGTCTCTGCTACTTTCAGGCTATTTGGAAGGTCTCTGTTTCTTCTTTGCAACTCGGCTCATCTGACAGTGACTATCAGCAGTTTTGACTCTTTATATAGAGACAGGATCCTAGTAAATCTGAACAATTTCAGGGATTTCCTAAAGCTATTTTGTGTTCTTTACTTCTTGTCTTAAGGGGCTTCCGTGCACTACCCCCTGCCCCTAGAACAACCTTTATTTCACCTCTCTGTAAACGTCTTGTCTTCAGAAGTTCCCCTCCAAGAAGGAAGGTTTTCATCGCAGAGGAAGCTGCTATACAACAACTGACGCTGCAGTAATGTGTGCGTTTCTGATTGCTTAAGCAGTACATACACTAGGACAGTAAGTCCCCCATCATGGCTTGACGCTTTTCCTCTTCAGGCAATCTATGTCACCTATTCTATCAATCCATTTTTGTTATTTTTATCTCAAATAGGTTTCTTTTTAAAGGAGTAAATAAATTCTTCAAGATAGACTCTTATCTATGTGCTACATGTGTTTGTTTTGGGGGTTTTTTTTGTTTTGTTTTTTCTTCACAAATGGAGAAAATGTCTGTCTAAGGCAAATTTAAATAATACTGTGAAAATAACAAACTGTCTCTGGAATCTATAGTTAAGACAAGGATTAGTCTCCCATTTCAAGCTGAAATGCAATTAAATCATGACAAAAAATAATGCAAACTTCTGCTTCTGCAAAGATGAAGTAGGTGGAGCTTTTCTCTATTCCTCCTACAAAGTGCAATTACCATAGAAATTGAATGTAAGGAAAAATATCATAGTTCTGAAAGTCAGCAAGAAAGGGTAGATACAGGCTGAGGACCTCGGGCCCGAAGGAACAACACAGTGGTGGGTGCTCTGGGCAGATTTTCTTTCTCACCTATTCCAAACACAAAGTCAAAGATGATCATCTGGAAATGACAGTTATCAGAGACTAACACGAGCATAGAACAAGAAATGGATCTGGAAGAGGGGGAGGGAGGGAGGGAGAGAGGGAGCAGGGGAGGGAGGGAGGGAGGGAGGGAGGGAACAGGGGAGGGAGGGAGGGAGGAACAAAAATTTTGCCTGTCATATCTAGACAAGTGATGAAGGGGCAGGAGTGCAAGGCAAAAAACTCTAAGACAAAATACAGTTTATAAATTAAGCATAGAAAGGAACTAAATAAGGAGATGGCTCAGGAGTTTAGGGCACAGCAGTTTAAGAGTGCTTACTGCTCTTGCCAAGGACTCAAGTTCAGTTCCCAGCACCACAGGGAAACTCACAAGTGACTATAACTCTAGTTTACAGGGGATTGGAGACCTTCTACTCTGTGGGCACCTGAGCGTATGTGGTGCACATATACAAATGCAGGTCCACACACATACACATAAATAAATATAAATGAATCTTTCCAATAAAGGAACTAATAACTATCAGAACAATGATAACAATCTACTGTAATAAAAGTTATATGAATGTCCTCTCCCACCCCAAAGGCTAACTTGAACACAAGCAGGAGTAGTGAACGTCCTGGATAGAACAGCACACTGCTCAAAGCAGGCTGCACTTTAAAACATGGATTGTTTATTTCTCAAACTTGCCATGGAACATTTTCAGGTTGAATTTAACCACAAGTTACTAAAACACAGACAACTGAATGTGCACATAAGGGGAGACTCTTCAGTTTAAGGAAATAAGAAATCCACAGTCATGAAGCTGAACAAATGTGAAATAGTACCTTACTTACGTGGGAAAAACAATCCGCATGACCATAGACTCTCCTCAGAAAATGTTAAGGCCATAAGGGAAATGAATAGGAGATTTTATTTTAAGTACTTAGAAAAAAGAACTGCCAACCAAGAACCTAGACTCCAACTAAAGTGCCTGCCATTCAGGAATAAATGGGGGTGAGCAGGCATTCTTGGAGGAGGGAACCTGAGAGTCTGTCATGAACACATCCACCCTGCAAGAGTAAGTAAAGGAAGTTCTCTATTCTGAAAGGAATGATAAAAGAATCCTGGAACATGAAGGAAAAGAACATAGTGAGAACAACACTTGTTTTCCTTCTCTTAAGTTCTTAAAATTATGTTTATAGTGATTAACTGAGTTCTGCATTTTCATGGTGGAGGCGGCGGTTATATGAATCTGAATCATGGTAAAATTAAATAAAAGTAAACACAAATGCGCGCACGCGCTCACACACACACACACAGAGAATGCCAATGTCCATTTCTGGGCTTTGATAATGCACTACATTTACATAAGATATAGCCATTGTAGAAAACAGGGTGAAGGATATACATGATTGCTTCTCTGAAGTTTTGTAGGTCTAGAGATATAGGTCAATTGGTCGAGTGCAGTCTATCATGTACAAAGCCCTAGAGGGATGCCTAAAATCCCAGCACTTGAGAGGAAGAGGCAGCAGGATCATAAATTTAAGTTCATCTTTGGTTATGAAGTGAATTAGAGGCCAGCCTAAGATAAACTAAATTTATTTCAAAAATATATACAAAACAAAATCTTTTAAAATGTCTGCTACAAATAGGGCTATTTTCTAGTAAGGAAGGTAAGTTTAAAACAAAGCCTATTAATACAAGTTAGAAGGGCCAGGCATTGTGATATTCTGCTATAATCCCAGCATTCAGAAAGCTGAGTTAGGAGTTGTTCAAGTTTGAGGCCACCCGGGGCCTCAAGTTCAAGGCATACATAGTAAGATTGGGATATGCAGTATGACTGCCTTAAAACAAAAATAAATACACAGAAAATAGAATTAAAAACAACAATTCTTAGTTTTCTAGTCAGTTTTTCTGATTTGCTTTCTCAATATTTTCAAAAAATGAAAACAGACTCTGACCAGAGAAGCAGGTAGGCTAATGGCTGACCTTCATCTCTCCCTCCATTCCTCCAAACCCAATGCTCCAGTCTCATCCCCAGCTCTGAAACAGAATACCTATTGAGGCTTCCTTCGCTCTTCTGCCCCCATCTTCAGTGGATCACACAGATCTTCCACTTCCCTCTCCTCATTGCTTTATCCCAGGCCCATCTCCAGAAGGCTAATCACATATTGATCCCCACACAATGATAATGGGTGATTTCAGTACCCTACTCTTACCAATACACAGGTCAACCAAACAGAGAAATGCTGGAACTAACTGATGTCATAAACCAAATAGAACTAACAGATATTTACAGAACATTTCACTCAAACACAAAAGAATATACCTCCTTCTCAGCACCTCATGTGATGGTCCAAAAAAACCGCATGCCCAGACACAAAACAAGTCTCAACAGATACAAGAAATTGAAATAACATCCTGCATCCTATCTGACCACCACAGATTAAAGCCATATACCAACAATAGAAACAACAGAAAGCTTACAAACTCATGGAAATAGAACAACTTATTATTGAAAGAAAAATGGGATAAGACAGAAGTTGAGAAAGAAATTTAAAACTTTTTAGAAATGAACAAAAATGAAGACACAATATATCCAAACTCATGGGACACAATTATCACTAAGTGCTTACATAAAATATTCTAGAGTTTTCATACTAGAAACTTAACAGCACACCTGAAATCTCTACAACAACAACGAAGAACGAAAAAACAAAAGAAAGATGGAAAGAAAGAAAGAAAGAAAGAAAGAAAGAGGGAGGGAGGGAGGGAGGGAGGGAGGGAGGGAAAGAAAGAAAGAAAAGGAAAGAAAAGAAAAGAGGAAGAACCACACCCAAAAGGAATAGACTGTAAGAAATAAACTTAGGGCTGAAATCAATAAATAGAAAAAAAATTACAAAGAATCCATGAAACAGTTTTTTTAAAGACATCAGTAAGATTGGTAAACCATTCTCTATATTAACTAAAAGCCAGAGAGAGAATATCCTAATTAGACATAACAGACACCAAGGAAATCCAGAGAATTATAAGAACATGCTTTAAAACCTGTACTCCACCAAACTGGAAAATCTAAAAGAAACAGATGATCTAAAAAAGAAAATCTAAAAGAATTTTCTCCATACATATAACTTACCAAAGTTAAATCAAGATCAGATAAATAATTTAAGCAGACCTATAACCCCTAGTGAAATAGAAGAAATCATTAAAAGTCTCCCAACCAAGAATACCCCAGGGCCAGATGGTTTGGGCACAGAATTCTACCAGATTTTCAAAGAAGAGTTAATGCCCATACTCCTCAAATTATTGCACAAAAAATGGAAGGAACATTGCCCAATTCATTTTATGAGGCCACAGTTATCCTGATACCCAAACCATGTAAAGACCCAATAAAAAATTACAGACCAATTTATCTTATGAACATAGATGCAAAAATTCTCAATAAAATACTTAAAAACCAAATCCAAGAACACATCAAAAAGATCATCCATCATAATCAAGCAAAGATTCAGGGATGGCTCAACATACATAAATCAATAAATATAATCCACCATATAAACAAACTGAAAGACAAAAATCACATGATTATCTCATTAAATGCAGAAATGGCCTTTGACAAAATCCAACACCCCTAATGATAAAAGTCCTGGAGAGATTAGGGATACAAAGGACATACCTAAACATAATAAAGGCAATTTACAACAACCCTATAGCTAACATCAAATTAAATGGAGAAAAACCCAAAGCAATTCTACTACAATCAGGAACAAGATAAGGCTGTCCATTCTCTCCATACCTTTTCAATATCATACTTGAAGTCTTAGCTAGAGCAATAAGACAACTAAATGAGATCAAGGGGATACAAACTGGAAAGGAAGAAGTCAAAGTATCTTTATTTGCAGATATGATAGTATATACAAGTAACCCTAAATTTCCACTGGGAAAGTCTATGTGTAGAATATTGTTTTAAGGTGTGTTACTTTTGTTTATGCTCTGGAATATTTGTTTAATGATGCAAAGATGTGTTACATTTGTTTGATTAAATAAAGTTAACCTGCAGCCAGGAGGCTGAGTCAGCAACTATCCTTCAGGAAGTATTAGTGGGGAGCCAGATGGAGCAAGGGCCTTTAAGTGGGGGCTCGGAGAAGGACTAGTGGCTTTGGGGAAAACAAGAACAAGGAGAGGAGGTGAGCTTCTTGCTATTCAGCCTCTCTGAGAAGCAGAATTCCACTTCAACTTTTGAATCTTGAGTTCTTGAGAGGGACAGAAATTTAGAGAAGTTCTCTGCTTAGCTTTTAAAGAGTCGGTGTCTGAGGGAACAGAATCTCCTCAGGCTGCTGGCAGTTGCAAAGTTGCAGTTTAGGCCAGCCATTGCTTAAAAGGCAGCAACAGTTTTAAAGAAAGACAACACTCCTACCACTGATAAAACAAATAAATGGTAAAAAATTAATAAACACTTCCATCAAAGTAGCTGGGTACAAATTAACTCGAAAGTATCAGTAGCCCTCCTATATACAAATGATAAACAGACTGAGAAAGAAATCAGGAACAACACCTTTCACAGTAGCCTCAAATAATACAAAATATCTTGAAATAACACTAACCAAGCAAGTGATAGACTTATATGACAAAAAACAAAGTCTTTAAAGAAATAAATTGAAGACAATATCAGAAGATGAAAAGATCTCCATGGATCAGTAGGGTTAATATAGTAAAAATGGTCATCCTATCAAAAGCAATCTACAGATTCAATGCAATCCCCATCAAAATTCCGACACAATTCTTCAGAGATCTTGAAAGGACAATTTTCAGCTTCATATGGAAACACACACACACAAACACACATATACACACACATACACACACAAACAAAACAATCCTGAATAATAAGAACTGCTGAAGATATCACCATCTCCAATTTCAAATTGTACTACAGAGCCATAGTAATAAAAACAGCATGGTATTAACACATAAGCACACATATTGGTCAATGGAATCAAGCTGAAGACCCAGCCAAAAATCCACACACCTATGGACACCTGTTTTTTCAGAAAGAAACCAGAAATACACACTTGAAAAAGAAAGCATCTTCAACAAGTGGTGGTCTAACTGGATGTCTGCATATAAATAGGTCCATATCTATCACCCTGCACAAAACTCAAGTAGATCAAAGACCTCAACATAATACCAGACAGTGAACCTTGTTATTGTTTGTTTTTGCTCCTTTGGGAGCCCGCCACCCAGCTCCCAGATAAATCATACATGGAGGCTTATTCTTAATTATAAATGCTCAGCCTTAGCTTGGCTTGTTTCTTGCCAGCTTTCCTTAAATTATCCTGTCTATCTTTTGCCTCTGGGCTTTCCCTTTCTGTATTTCTGTGTATCTTTCATCATTTGTTGTTGTTGTTTTTTGAGACAAAGATTCTCTGTGTAGTTTTGGTGCCTGTCTTGGATCTTTCTCTGCTGGCCTCGAACTCAGAGAGAGATGCCTGGCTCTGCCTCCTGAGTGTTGGGATTAAAGGTGTGTGCCACTACCACCTGGCTCATTATTTCTTACTCTGTGGCTTGCTGTGTAGCTGGGTGGCTGTCCCTTTGAGTCCTCCTCCTTCTCTTGCTCCTTCTTTCTTCCAAGATTTCTCCTTCTACATATTCTCTCTGCCAACCTATCCTTTCCTCTGCCTTGTTCTTTATTAGACATCAGGTGTTTTAGACAGGCAAAGTATCACAGCTTCACAGAGTTAAACAAATGCAACATAAACAAAAATACCATACCTTAAAATAATATTCCCCAACAGAACCTGACAGAATAGAAAGTGGGGAATAGCCTTGAACCCATTGGCACAGGAGACAACTTCCTGAACACAACACCAATAGCACAGGCAGTAAAACTGACAGTTAATAAATGGGACCTCATGAAACTGAACAGCTTCTGTAAGGCGAAGGACATTGTTAAAAGGACAAAATGACAGCTTACAGAATAGGGAAATATTTTTACCAACTACACATTTGGTAGAGGACTAATATCCAAAATAGATAAAGAACTAAAAAAAGATAACAGAAAAATAGCCCAATTAAACAGAGAATTCTCAACAGAAGAATCTCAAGTGGCTGAAAGACATTTAAGGAATTGCTCAACATCCTTAGTCATCAGGGAAATGCAAATCAAAACGACCTGCTATACCATCTTACACCTGTCAGAATGGCTAAAACCAAAAACATTGAAGACAGATTATTTTGGAGAGGATGTGGAGAAAGGGGAACACATTCCTCCACTGCTGGTGGGAATGCAAGCTTGTACAGTCACTTTGGAAGTCAGTATGACGGTTTCTCAGGAAGATGAGACTCAATCTCCCTCAAGACCCAGCTATAACAATCTTGGGCATATACCCAAAGGGCACATCATCCTATCGCAAGGACACTTTGCTGTGGGATGGTCTGTATGTCAAGTGTGTTGCTGATTGGTCAATAAATAAATCACTGATTGGCCATTGGCTAGGCAGGAAGTATAGGCAGGACAAGGAGGAGAATAAAGCTGGGAAGGGGAAGGCTGAGTCAGAGAGACACTGCCAGCCGCCACGATGACAAACAGCATGTGAAGATGCCGGTAAGCCACGAGCCACATGGCAAGGTATAGATTTATAGAAATGGATTAATTTAAACTGTAAGAAAAGTTAGCAAGAAGCCTGCCATGGCCAAACAGTTTGTAACCAATATAAGTCTCTGTGTTTACTTGGTCGGGTCTGAGTGCCTGTGGGACTGGCAGGTGAGAGAGATTTGTCCTGACTGTGGGCCAGGCAGGAAAACTCTAGCTACACTTGCTCAATCATGTCTTTGTAGCACTATTCATAATAGCCAGAAATCGGAAACAATCAAATGTCCCTCAACAGATGAATAAAGAAAATGTGATACATTGACACAATGGCGTATTACTCGGCTGTTTAAAAAGCACAATTCACAGGGGCTGAAGAGATGGCTCAGAGGTTAAGAGCACTGACTCCTCTCCCAGAGGACCTTGATTCAATTCCCAGCATCTACATGGTGGCTCACAACTGTCTGTAACTCCAATTCTAGGGGACCCAACACTCTCACATGGACATACATGTAGGCAAAACACCAATGCCCATAAAATGAAAAAAAGTGAAAATCACCAGTATATGATGGAACTATAAAAAAAAAATCATCCTGAGTGAGGCATATCAGACCCAGAGAGACAAATATGATGAGTGCCTTGCTCAGCCATCAAAGAAGTTTCCTCCCACAGTAGACATGAACAAATACAGAGACCCACAGCCAGATATTTTGCAGAAATGAGACACACTGGAACACACAGCTCTAACTGGGTTATCTCCATCAAATCCCTCTATCAGGGGACCCTATGGAAGAGGAGACAGAAAGAATGTAAGAGCCAGAGGGGATACAGGACACCAAGAAAACAAGGCCCTCTAAACCAATATGAGCAAAGCAGCATGCACAGGGCCTGCATGGGTCTGCACCAGGTCCTCAGAATATATATTATGACTTCCATTCTAGAGTTTTATGGGATTCCCACATGTGCAAACTAGTGTGTCTCTGTTTCCTTCCCTTGGGCTATTTTCCCTCTTTGGTTTGTTTTGTTCAATCCTGATGTGTTAGTTTTTGTCATGTTATATTATGTTATTTTATATTATATTATAATCCCTCAGAAGCTTGCTGGTTTTCTAAAGAGAGACAGAAAGGGGGTAGATCCAGAGAGGAGGGCAGGTAGAAAAGAACCGGGAGGAGGAGGGGGAAGGAAAACTGTAATTAGGATATATTATGTGAGAGGAAAAAAAATCTATTTTCAATTAAGGGAAAATAAAATAAATACATTACCTTCTAAAAAAGAAAAGAAAATGAGTAATTTACCCATTCATATTATTTCTTATTATTTGATAACTAAATTACCTGTTTTTCTTATTAGATTGTTTCTTCCATAGATGCTCGTTTTAAATAAAACAGATGAAAAAATGAATTTGAAACTAGCAAAGATCTTTTCGTACTCAGATAAATGTTACTTGCATGGAAAAATTATAATGGCTCACCATTCACTGAAACTTACTGTATTCTAGGTACTGTACTTAAACACATGCCATGTTTCATCTATTTCCTGGAACATTGATGTTTTGCTATATTTGAGATGGGGAAATCATGACGCGATGAAATGAAGTGACTCAAATAGCACGTAGCAGGACCACTCAACCAAAATGACAGTATAACACTGTATTTACATCACTATCATATGCAGTGCATAGAAAAAAACAGTACTCAGGCACGCCTTTAATCCCAGCACTCGGGAGGCAGAGCCAGGCGGGTCTCTGCGAGTTCGAGGCCAGCCTGGTCTACAGAGCAAGATCCAGGACAGGCACCAAAACTACACAGAGAAACCCTGTCTTGAAAAACCAAAAATAAAAATAAAAAATAAATTAAAAAAAAAACAAAACAAAAAACTAGTACTCAGGCTGGAGAGACGGCTCAGAGATTAAGAGCACTGGCTGCTCTTCCCAAGGTCCTGAGTTCAATCCCCAGCAACCACATGATGGCTCACAACCATCTGTAATGAGATCTGGCGCCCTCTTCTGGCCTGCAGGGATATGTGCATCAGAACACTGTATACATAATCTTTTTTTTTAAAGAAAGAACATGTACTCATGTATATTGAATAAATTCTACTACACTCTACACTATAAATTGTTTTTAAATATTTCAGTTAGTATTTCTTTCCATCAGATTTGGGAAGTTGAACAAACAATTTTCAACAGTTTATAGCTAGGTAATCCTAATAATTCATTTACATCTTAATGACACATACAAAAGTATAAATTTTCTACAATATTATGAGAGTAAGTTTTATAATGATATATCATGCCAAACACTGATTGTGGGAGGTTGGAATGATGGTTCAGTGGGTAAAGTGCTTGCTGTACAAGCATGAGGACATGTCTTTGGATCCCTATCACCCATGTATGAGATAGGCACAGAGGCATACATCTGTAATTCCAGTGGTAGGGAGGAAGGTACCAAGGGCTAGATGAGCAGCTACCATAGCTGAACTGATGAGCTCCAGGATCACTGAGAGACCCTATCTCAAAAGGTAGAGGGCCTGTAGAGACAGCTCATCAGTTAAGAGCACTGCATCAAACGAAGTCAGGCCTACTATCCCGGCACTCAGGAGGTGGAGGCAGGAGGGATGGAAGTTCTACAAGTTTGCTTCCAAGCACCCATATGGAAACACATAGCCACCTCTAACTCCAGTTCCAGGGGATCCAATGCTCTCTTCTAGCCTCTGTGGGTGCTGCCCACACATGGCACACACATGTATACGAAGACAAAACACACATAGACATATAACAAAAACAATAAATAAATGTAAAAGAAAGAAAACACCTGATGTTGACCTCTGGCTTCCACACATGCACACACATGCAATGCACATGCACCACCACCCCAAACATGAACATATTCTACATATACACACACCAAAAAAAAAATGCTTGTTACAGATTTTTATGTTGTTGCGCAAGAATAAGAAGTATATTATGGGCTAAAGTTTACCAAATCTTAGAGTAGGAAAAAAGAGACTCAAAAGATGAAAAAAACTATAGTTTTAAAGTAAAATGCATCTAATTTTCAAAAGCATACATAGAGGTGACTAAGTTGTGCTGAAGTCCAAAGATAGTATAGAATAAATTTATCTTTGCATCATTTGAACTCCTTTGATACAGGTTTCCTCAAAGAAATGTTTCAAATATGCCAGTCTCCAGTTTGGACAGATGGCTCAGAAATTAAGAGCACTTGCTTCTCTTACAGGGACCCAGCTTTAGTTCCCAGCATCCTCACAGCAGCTCTCAATGACTGGCAACTCCAGCTCCAGGTGATTCAACTCCTTTTTCTGGATCTGCAGGCACATGCATGTACTAGGTACACATACATAAACTCAGGCGGACACATACACACACACACACACACACACACACACACACACACACACACACACACACACTAAATAAATTAATCTTTTAAAAATATGGCAGACTGAAACCAATATTATATAACTGAACATTTACTTAACTCAAATGTTCTTTGTAATTCTTAGGTGAAAAAGAAACAATACAAACTGTTCACATATAGGTTATTTTTTAAAATATTATTTTTTCTGCAATCTTCAAAAAGGAGGGGAATAAAAATGTGCTGCAAACTTGGACTTTCCCAAATCAAAGCTAAAATCATCCAAGCCTCTCCTCCAGAAACATGTATCTGTTCCCTTAAAGAAATACATCATGCAGGACATGATGGCTCACTCTTGATTCTAGCACTGTGAAGGCAAAAGCAGAAAAATCAATACACAGCAAGTTCAAGGCCAGTATGAATTACATGAGACCCTGTACAAAAAAATGTACTCATCACTAGCAAGATGAATTATGTATAATATATATATATATATATATATATATATATATATATATATTTCACAATATATCTGCATTTTTGTTTGTCTGTACAGGGTCAGAATTCAAGGTTCTCCCTCATGCTTTTCAGTTTCAGAGGAACTATAATATATTGCAGAACTCAGCTCTTATAATACACTATATTATCTTGCTAGAAAACCATTCTTAAACAAAACAGCTTCCAAATGCATAAGGAGGTTCATGCTTTGTATTAATTTTTCTACTCTAGATGACTGGTAAAATAACACGGGCTAATGCTGCAGCTGCTACCACGTTCTCAGTTACTTCGGGGATGTTTACACTTGATTGGCATAACATGAGAGTTTATGCAATTAAATATAGTATGTCATGACTAATGCATGCACATTACTAATATTACAAGTTTGTGGCTTGGGCTTATTTTTTCCATTAAGAAAAATTCTGACACTGTTATGTTAATCATCTTGGGAATTGGTGGTATATCATGTATTTGCCTTTAAGCAAAACAACAAAAACCAATTAAGCCCCTAATCTTTAAATTGGCCTATTAGACACTGTGCCAGTTTCATGACCCATTGAGGCTAAACCCTGCCCACATATCAGTCAACTAAAACATAAAATTTCTTTTCATTAAATCAATCATCTAATTAGAAACTGCCCATGGTTTCCCTCAGTAGCTTCTTAGCCAAGCGCCTCTACCTTCTGGTTCCAATTTTCTGCTTTTCCTCTTACTACTCAAAACCAGTCAAATGAACACATTTCCCTGATCCTCCTGTACATTTCCATCTTCCTATCTATACACTCTCCACATTTGGAACATTCATTTCAAAATCCTAACTACCATCAAGGCTCATTCCATAGCCTAATTCCTTGGTTAAATTGACCTTTTTATTCAAACTCTTTCTTCTCCTCTGGCACTTAATTCTTAATTGTTTTTTTCATGTCCTATAAATATTGTTTGTTCTATAACACTGAAAATTCCTTAAAGAACCATTTGAACTCTCTCTTTCTCTTTCTCAATGTATTTATTATTCATCTTTCTAGAATTAGAGGAGCTCTACTAAGGGACCCCTAGGGATGCTCTTAAGTCTACAATTTTGTACATCTATCTCTTATACATGGCATTTATTTTAAAATATCTGACTTTAACCATACCTAATATAAAATTATCCAGTTTTGGCTACTGGAAAGCTGGTGCTGTTTAAAATTTCAAGAGGAGAAAGGGATAAACGATCAGCTTTTACTCAACAGATGTTACTAAGTAAGCAAAGTATTCACTCATTCTTTTTCCCAGTCAGCAAACATTAAACTTAAATCTAAGGTAGGTACCATAGCAGGCAACAGAACAACTGGCTTGTTTTTTCACCTCAATGACCTCACAAGCCAGTGATAACTACAGAGAAGTAAAAACAATAATAAAAATTGCCAAAGAGGGGAACAAATGATACTACACAAATATGTAAAAGAAACCCCAGACTGGAGTTGTGAAGTAGAAGAGATGTCATCTAAACTGAACTCTGAATGACAGGAAATGGTCAGCATTCCAGAAGAGAAGCAAGTGCACATTTGCGTGGCTGAGAGAGCACGGCCAGTTTGGGGAAGTACAAGAAGGCCAAGTAAGGCTCCAAGTTAGATTGCAACATTAGTGGGGGTGAGGTAGACGTTAAAGGGACAACCGGAAGGCAAATCCTAAGTCTATTATAGTTTGAGTCTGAGATGTCCCCTAGAAGCTCACTGGCCAATGCTTGCAGCAATATTCGGATGTTTGACTTTTAAGAATGAACTGGCTCATGAGAGTTCTGACTTTATCACTGGGCTAATCCATTGAGCAGTTCATAATCTGGTGGGCTATTGAGAAGTGATAGGAACCTATAAAGTAGAAGAGGTGAAGGAAATGAGTTCTTCTGATATGCTGCAGGGGACTGTGTCTTGCCCCCTTTCTCTCTTTTTTTGCTTCCTGGCTGCCATAAGGTAAGTTGTCTCTGTCACTGCACACTTCTGCCATGGTATCTGGCCTTGCTTCAGATTCAAAGCAATGGAGATACTCCCAACAAATGAATCCCACTGAAACAAGCAAATGGGTGGCCAACGTTAGAGAGATGTCGTCTTCAAATAAGTCATGAAATTGACCAATGATTCAGAGTTTACATTAGGAAAATGTACAGCAGACACTGCTGCTTATCCTCCAATGTATGTTCTTCCCTCCGCATAGAGAAAGAAAGTAATGTGCTAAGCATAGGACCATTAGGAAAGGACAGTATTGTCTCTGCTTCTCTTGTAACTAGGTGTCACCAAAGATCTAAAATGGCCAGTGAGACAGTTATGAAAGTAGTATGTGTAAGTAATAGCCTTAAAAGGAATATAGATGCTTTTACCCTCTCCGACAGGAGAAAGAGCAAGCAAATAGGAATATTACCATTGGTTCAGAAGATGAACACAGGAGTTGGTCTTAGTCACTACTGTATCCCAGCACTTATGTCAGAGAACTCACTAATATTTGTAGAATGGATTTATATAAAATACTTCATTTCCTTCCAGAGAAATAAACTGTTGCTGTACTGCAGATGCAGGCTAATTAAAGCCAGAGAGTCATTATCTGAAGATAAAGCACATCTATCAATAAAACAGTAGATAGATTGAAGCCACACAAGGGGTCCTTCTCAACCATTTAACACTCCAAACTGTTTTAAGCACCACTTTAAGCAGAAAATCAGACCATTTTGAAGCAGGAGTTAATGAGAATACTGTAATGGGTGCTTTTTTAAAATCAATAAATATGTAAAGCCATAGAAAATTCAACGTTCACATTACTCTGAATTGTTGTTACTAAGCAATATGTATGGTACTCTCTCATTCAGAAAGCCCCAATTTGGCTTGTTTTAAATTAACAGATTTCTAACCTATTTCCATATAGCCCAATAGCATAAAGGCTTAATAAACAAACTCTAGCCACAATAAAGGCAGCAACAATGTATATACACCAACCATTCTAAATCAAGGATACTGCTCCCCCTCCCCCTGAATCTACCCAATATCTTGATTCCTTCCCCCCATGTGATATCAAGCACCTTGGCGATGAGGTTCAGTGATTCTCAACCTTCCTAACACTGTGATCCTTTAATACAGTTCCTCATGCTGTGGTGACCCCCCAACCATAAAATTATTTCATTGCTCCTTCATAACTATAATTTGCTACTGTTATGAATCATAATGTAAATATCTGTGTTTTTCAATGGTCATGGGTGACCCCTGTGAAAGGGGTCATGACAAGTTAAGAACCACTGATCTATTTAAAGAATGGTGTAATTGGTTTCCTTCTCCTAGGAAAAGCAATGTCATCTTGTGAGATCCTATGCTTTCCACCAACTTTGAGCATGTGCCTCTGCTGCCCACCCCCACCAAAGCAAATGAAAACTATACTTGACATGTACAGCAAATTATCTTCAAAGAATCTGGTGACTTTAACATCAACTGTCCCTTGAGTAGAAAATGCATGCAAGTACACAATAAGCATAAACCAAGCATTTTAAAAGTCAAAGTTGATAAAATCAAAAGTAGGTAAAATAAAACAAAGCCAAAGAGACCAACCTAAAATTAAGTCAAAACTTACTTATGACAGCTAAGTATGGAGATCCATTTTTAATAACAAAAATTAAATAGCAATTCCCTCCCTGGAAAATAACACTATTATCCATTTAACAAAGTCCTGAGACTTCCTCCTCCAATACTCATAACTAAACTGAAAGGCAGTCCTTGATTCTAACACTAACTAGTTTTTCTGAAGGCTGAGTGGCTGAAAAGCAAGAGACCCAAAAAACATTAAAAATTGCAGTTATTTCATAGTAGCTGTATACAATATCACAATATCCACAGTGTGAGACATTTTCCATGGCACATGACCCTAATACTATCCCCCACCCAAAATCAGGTATAGAATTCTTTCATGTTAACAAACTGTCTATAACTAATCTATATTAGGCATGACATTAACATATTTTAAAACATCAGTATGTACCCTTAACATTTCTCAGCTATTTCTAGTTACTGTTTATAATAAAGAATGCGCTGGGTGGTGGTGGCGCATGCCTTTAATCCCAGTACTCGGGAGGCAGAGGCAGGTGGATCTCTGTGAGTTCGAGGCCAGCCTGGTCTACAGATCGAGTTCCAGGACAGCCAGGGCTACACAGAGAAACCCTGTCTCAAAAACAAAAACTAACAAACAAAAAAAGAATGCATACAGCAGAAGACAGCCATTCACACTAGTGGGTTTAGCAGTTTTGTCTTTAAACATGAGTCTGACCTACATTTATTTAGTACTAGTATCAAAATTCTATGACAAACATGATTATATAATGAATTTGAACAACACCAAAAAAAAAAAAAAAAGAATCCATTGAATGACTAATCAGTCTCCAAAACGAAGTTAAAAGTATTTTGACAGCAAGTTGGAACTAGACTGTGGAGGGGAAGAGGGCACCATGAGGATCTGAGCTACACTGAGAGGACATCTCTAGGTGTTTATAGGTAAAGCAGAACAGACAACCGACTTCCATCCTGCTTGTTTCAAAGCCCTTGATTCTCTACGTAGGAGGAGGGGAGACATTCTAAAATTGATTGTTGGAAAGTGAACAGCTGGGCATGGTGTCTCACACCTTGAATCCCAGCACTTAGGAGGCAGACAGAGGCAGGCAGATTTTTGTTTCAGGCCAGCCTGCTCGACATAATGACTCCAGGATAGACAGAGCTACATAATGAGATCTTGTTTTAAAACAAGCAAACAACCCACAGTGAATATACTAACACCACTGAATTGTATACCACAAATAGATTAAATTTATATGGTGTATCAATTATATCTTTTTGTTTGTTTTGTTTTTTTGAGACAGGGTCTCTACACTCCCTCCCTGTCCTAGAACTCACTATGTAAACAGACCTGCCTCAAATTCACAGAGATCCACCTGCCTCTGCCTCTCCAGAGCTGGGATTAAAGGCGTGCATGCGCCACGAGGCCTGGTTGATTATGCTATCTTTAAGAACAGGATTTAGGGTTGGAGAGATGGCTCAGTGGTTAGGAATACTTGCTGCTCTTGCAAAGGACCTAAGTTCTTCCTCAGCACTCACATCACATGGCTCATAACCATCAGTAACTCCAGCTCCAAGAGACCTGACCTCTTCTGGCCTCTGCAGGCACCTGCACACATGTGTACAAATGCATAATAAATAATAAAAACAAATCTTAAAAGGAACATAAGTCTATAAAGTCAGATACCCCAAAACAAATTTCTGACTGTTTATAAAAGATTTTTTCCATCTTATTTGCCATATCAATTTTCCCTCATTGAAACTATGCACACATGTGTACAGACACACATGCAAATACATTCAAAACTTTGGGCATTAAAATATTAAGAAGTGTTTTCCTAGTCGGGTGGTGGTGGCACATGCCTTTAATCCTAGCACTCGGGAGACGGAGGCAAAGCCAGGTGGATCTCTGTGAGTTCGAAGCCAGCCTGGTCTACAGAGCAAGTACCAGGACAGGTTCCAAAGCTACACAGAAAAACCCTGTCTGGGGGGGGGGGGGCGGGGAGTGTTTTCCTCACTTTTCAATAAGACCCTGTTCAAAAGCAACCTGTTACAAATATCTTGCCACAGGGCTACATGGATGGTTCAGCAGATAAGAGCACTTGCTGCTCTTCCAAAAGACCCTGGTTCAAATCTCAGCCCTACATGGCAGCTCACAACCATCTGTAGGGAATCTAATGCCCTCTTCTGGCTTCCAAGTGCACCAGCATGCAAAATACCTATACATAAAAGAAAAAAAAACTCCCAGCAATCCACAAGGATGACCTCAGCTAGACACCTATCAATAGTGGAGAGGGAGCCTGAACTGGCCATCTCCTGTAATCACATTGGTGACTACCCTAATTGTCATCAGAGAGCATTCGTCCAGTATTTGATGGAAGTAGATGCAGAGACCCACAGCCAAGCACTGGGCCAAGCTCCCAGAGTCCAGTTAAAGAGTGGGAGGAGTGATTATATGAGCAAGGAGCATCAAGATCATGATGGAGGAACCCACAAAAACAACTAACCAGGGCTCATGGGAGCTCAAGGACTCTGGACTGACAGCTAGGGGGCCTGAATGGGACCCACCTAGGCCCTCTGCATGTGTGTGATAGCTGTGTAGCTTAGTCTGTTTGTGGGGCGCCTAGCAGTGGAATCAGGACCTGTCCCTGGCGCTTAAGCTGGCTTTTGGGAATCTATTCCCCATGCTGGGTTGTCTCACCCAGCCTTGATACAGGGGGAGGAGCTTGGTCCTGCCTCAACTTGACTGCCATGCTTTGTTTAAGCCCATGGGAGGTCTGCCCCTTTCTAAATGGAGACAGAGGAGGAGTAGATAGGGTGTAGAGGGGAGATGTGGGGGGTAGAGGGGAACAGGAGGAGAGTAAAGAGGGGAAACTATGATTGGGATGTAAAATAAATGAAAAAAAAACTAAAAATAAATAAATAAAAATTCTTGCCATCATTTTCCTCTGATCATTCTTCTGCCTTTTGTCCAAAATATAATTTCTTATGTGCTTTTTTAGATATCCCACTCTATATGTCCTCTTTCATAAACAGAAAGAAAATGTGGCTTAACAGTAGACAGCACGGATTGTAGGATTGTATTCCTAACTAGTCTATTTATTAGATATGGTACTTTTGAGAAATTTATCTAAACTTCATAATGCATCAGTTTCTCCATCCATAAAAGGTGACAACAGTCCCTCTCATTACTCTGTTTTGGTTTAAATTAAGTGTGTAAATGTGTAGAAAGTACTTGGAATAATGTCAGGCTCATGATGCATATTAGAACAATTCAGTGATTTACACTGTCATTAGCATTGGTTGATGTAGAATTATTTCATGTTCTCAGTCCCTGGTTAGCCTGTAAGCTATGTCCAGATAGTGGAAGCATTTTATCTGCCCTAGTGCTCTACAAGTCATCGTTAAACAAATGCTGTTCATTGGTGTTTAAATGGATATTGCACCTGAATGATGCCAAGAGGCACTTGGAGAGTTTCTTACTCTATCCAAAACTCATTTTAATAAATTACCAAATTGTGTAAGAAAATTGACAGGTATAGAATGGTGGCTGGTATTTCACTTTGTTAATTAAAAGACTAGAGCTAGTGAAAGATCCTCTGGGCTAAATCGTAGATGGACTTTCTTTTCCACCACCAGCCACAAATAACTACACAGAGACTTCTTATTAATTATGAAAGTTTGGCTGTTAGCTTAGGCTTGTCTCAACTAGCTCTTATATCGTAACCCATTTACATTAATCTATGTTCTATCACAGGGCATCACCACTCTTTCCATCTTTCACCTCCTGTTTCCTCTCCGTGTCTTCTGGCATCTCCCACATGCCTAGATTCCTCTTCCTCTTCCTTTCTCTCCCGAAATCCTGCCTATACCTCCTGCCTAGCTTTGGCCTTTCAGCTTTTTGTTACACTAATCACAGCAATACACCTTCACACAGTGTACAAATATCCCACAACACTAATATCATTAGTGCATTAACTCTAGGTTAGAAATGAAAGATACTCAACTCCTAGCTGTACCTCACAGCAAGCTACTCAAACTCACTATATATATTCCACAGGGATACATAAAACAAGGATAATTAACTGTACTTCAAAAGAAAAATGCGCTGTTATGGGTAGTATTCTATCTAGTGCCCAGCCCACTGACCCCTTGCAGTGTCAATAAACTATTCTAAACAGAAAGAAAAGATGACCTATGATAAAAGGCATTACCTTTTTAAATATTTAAACTACTTCTCTAAGAGCATAATAAAACTAACTTTTCCAAAATCATTTTGCAGTGGTGGAAATAAATCCTAGGACATGTGTATAACTATATACAATGAATAAATGCCAATAAAAATTAAGTCCAAAATGGGGGTGACTGGGAGCTGAAAAGATGGCTCAGTGGCTAAGAACACATACCTCTCTTGCAGAGGATCCAAGTTCATTTCCCAGAATCCATATTTGGTGGCTCACTAACACCTGTAACTCCAGGATGCATCACACACACAGAAACACACACACACACACACACACACACACACACACACACACACACACACACACACACACGCATGCACACACACACTTAAAATATTTTTAAAAGAAAAAATGTTAGTGTATATACACAATGGAGTTTTATTCAACCATAAAGAAGGAAGAAATTATGTAATTTATAAGAAAAATAGATGAAACTAGAGGTGACCATCTTAAGTGAAACAAGCCATGAGAGCTGGAAAGATTGCTTTGTGATTAAAAGCATTTGCTGCTCTTCCAAAAGACTGGAGTTCCATTCCTAGCACCCAAATTGGAGGAGTCAGAACTTCCTGTAAATCCAGCTCCAGGAGCCTAGGCACTCTTCTGGTCTCTGAAGGCACCCACATACACACATGCACATACTTCCATGCACAGACAACAAGCATACACAGAAATCAATTCAAATAAACCACAAGCCAGACAAAATTTCTCATTCATTCTCTTATGTGAAAGCACACACACACACACACACACACACACGCACACACACTAAAGTAAAAGGGTTGTAAAAGGAAACGGAGTATTCTAAAGGAAGGGAAGAGAGAACAAGAAAGTAATTGGGGGAGAAAATAAATGTCACATGTTCTGACTGACATATGAGACTTAGATTTAATAGATCATAAAAACAAAAGTAGGTACTATTTGGGAAAAGGAAGGAGACCAGCAAGAAAGGGGAGTATAGGTAAGAGAGGGTAACAGAAGACAAATATGAACACAATACAATAATATACATGTATAAAAATAGCATATTGAAAACCACTATTTTGCAAGCTTAATAAAAGACAATGGCAATTTCAAAACTGACGAACACCAGAGAGTGATGACAACTAATCATAAAAAATAAAAAAGTAAAAAGTGACACATACTTAAAGTGTCATACACTTACCATGAACTTCCTCTCAGAAAAATGTCATTGTAAATACGTTAAAATGGTATTTTAGCTAGGATTAACACAAAAGACATACAAATCTCTCACATTTCTGTTCCATGTAGGAATGGCAATGCATCTGTGTTTGGCCATGTTTTCAACTAATTCAGCCACTAATCTCGGAAAAGAGTTAACACTAAGAATAGCTAGCCAGGCATGGTGATGCATGTCTATAACTACAGCATTCAAGAGTTCAAGTACAGCAAGGACTATAGCAAGAATTTCAAGTCGGTATATGCTGCAGAGTGAAAAACTGTCTTAAAAATATAAAAACAAACCAAATAAAAGAGCAGCTCTATGCACTGTGTTGTGTGAGCTGTACTGAGTGCTTTGTGTGCATTTTTCCTTTTTCCTTTGGTTTTTTGGAGACAGGGTTTTTCTGTGTAGCCCTGGCTGTCCTGGAACTCACTCTGTAGACCAGGCTGGCCTTGAACTCAGAGAGATCCGCTTGCCTCTGCCTCCTGAGTGCCGAAACTAAAGGTGTGTGCCACCACCACCTTATTTAATACTTCAAATAAGTCAGATACTCTACATGAGAAAAATAAGATTCAGACAGATGAAACAATTTACCACAAACCACAATGCAATTATGTGATTTTAGGGCCTAAGCTCTTCAGCCATTAAGCTCTACTGTCTTCCTATTTAGTAATAACCATGAGTAGAACAGTAAACACTCGGGCTGGAGAGATGGCTCAGAGATTAAGGACACTGGCTGCTCTTCCAGAGGTCCTGAGTTCAATTCCCAGCAACCACATGGTGGCTCACAACCATCTGTAATGAGATCTGGTGCCCTCTTCTGGCCTGCAGGCATACATGTAGTAGCTGTATACAAAATAAACAAATAAATAAATCTTTAAAAAAAAACAGTAAACACTCCAAATGAACTAACTATTCTTTACTAATATTTCCTTCTGTAACGCACTACAATTTGCCTATCCCCTCTTACTGAAGAGAATGTAAAGCACCTCCCTCAGAGACTGCAAAGGCTTTGCCTTAATCACTGCCCGCCCCCAAGCCCATGTGCTTACAGTCTTTCAGCACTAACACAACACCACAATGGCAGGTCCCAGGAACTGCATCTGGCATGAGGAAACAATGAAAGTGGGACAGCAATGATGAAAAACAGTTGAAAGATTTAGTGTGTGACTTGCCCCATTTACTCTCAACCCCCTTTTCACTTGCTTTTTCTTTTTTCCAAATCTCATTTGTAGCAAATTAAACTATTGCGCTATAACAGGCACTGTTGTCCTATTTCCAAAACCATCTGAAATTATAGAAAACCTTAAAACTTTTAAGGTTTTCCTTAGCTTTGATCTAGCATCAAATATTCCAGTAGTCGGCAATTAACACACCGTATGTTTAATGTGTTGTAAACAAAAGACAATTTAAACTTAGCAAAGAGAGCCTCAATTCAGCAAGTGTTCACATAACAGGGCCAAGCTCTGCAGTTTAAGTTCATGGTCACTGTATAATAATCTCTAATAATCTGTCTAATCTCTCTTCTGAAGCTACTAGTTCCTTGGCAAATCCCTCACTGTCAGTCAAGCTCTTACCAACCAATGTTAGGAATTCGAAACATTTTGACCATTACTGAGCAAACAGTGTGTCCCCTTGAATTAAAGGAACTTGGGCAACACAGAAAAACACCAATGACCTTTTCCACAGGTAATGATGGAAGTTTAAGGAAATATATGAGTGCTTAACTACAAGAACAGATTCTAGCAATATAATGTGGCCTCAATAACCTTTGAGGGGTCATCCCAGAGTTACAACTGTCCATGGAGAAGCTTACTATGAAATATTGTAAATTAAAAAACAGTTAATGGGGGGGGGGGGCTGGAGAGATGGCTCAGAGGTTAAGAACACCAACTGCTCTTCCAGAGGTCCTGAGTTCAATCCCCAGCACCTACATGGTGTGGCTCACAACCATCTGTAATGAGATCTGGCATCCTCTCCTGTATACATAATAAATAAATAAATCTTTAAAAAAAACAGTTAATGTTCTCCTGAACATTTACATGAAATAGATGCTTCATGAAATATAAACTGTGGCTAGAGAAATGGCTCAGTAGTTAAGAGCACAGAAAACTCTGTCAGAGTACCCAGGTTCAATTTCCAGCATCCACATGGCAGCTCACAATCACCTGTACCTGGAATTACAGGGGATTCAGTGGCTTCTTCTGGCTTCCCCAATGCTCTCTTCTGGCCTTCATAGGTACCAGGCACTAAGGTGGTGCATAAACATACATGCAGGCAAAACAGCCATACACATAAAATAAAAAAATTAAGTCTCAAAAGAGGTTTAAAATACAAACTGATTTATTTTCTGTCTCGGGGGTACATTATCACATAACCACTCTGTTTATTCAGAACATACACTCCAGTCTGAGGGATCCTGGAGTAGTGGAAAGAACAATGGATAGAGACTCTGTTTGTTTAGGTTAGACTACAATAGTTCTCAGGCTTCCTAATGCTTTGACCCTTTAATACAGTGTCTCATGTAATGGCAACTCCCAACTATAAAATTATTTTGTTGCAACTTTTTAACTGTAACTTTGCTACTATTACAAACTGTAATGTAAATATCTGATATGCAGGATATCTGATATGATACATAACCCACACATTGAAAACCACTGGGTTAGAATAATGCCTAGGATATATTACATATATTTCATGTATAGTAGTTGAATGAATTGTCAGAATGGGGCCATTCTAGCTAGAAGACCAGAGAAGAAACAGAAACCAAGGGAAAAAACACCCACCAACACAGACAAACTCAGAAATCGGCACCTAGACCTATAATTACCCCAAACTCAGATGCTTAGATGCCAGTGTAAGAAGGCAATTGATAACAGCCAGGGCAGTATGTCACCACCAGAGCCCAGCTGTTCTACTACAGCAAGCCCGGAATATTCCAACACAACTGAAGCATAAGAAAAACCTTAAAAACAACTTTATGAAGATAATTGAGGTCCTTAAAGAGGAAATGAGTAAATCCCTTAAAAAAAGTTGAGGGAAAGAAACAAAAAATTGGAGGAAATGAATAAATCCCTTAAAGAAAGCCAAGAAAAAAAAACAAATAATTGAAGGAAACAAATAAAACTGTTCAAGACCTGAAAACAGAAATAGAAGCAATAAAGAAAACACAAACTGAGGAAATTCTGGAAATGGACAATCTAGGCAAGTGAACAAGAACTACACAGACACAAGCATCGCCATCAGAATATGAGGAGACGGAAGAGAGAATCTCAAGTGTAGAAGGTACAATACAAGAAATTGATACATCAGTCAAAACATTAAATCTAAAAAAAAATCATGACACAAAATATCCAGGAAAAGACCAAACCTAAGAATAATAGGATGCCAGGTAGTGGTGGTGCACACCTTTAATCCCAGCACTTGAGAGGCAGAGCCAAGAGGATCTCTGAGTTCAAGGCCAGCCTGGGCTAGAGAGTCAGTTCCAGGACAGTCAGGGCTACACAGAGAAACCCTGTCTTGAAAAAAAGAAGAAGAAGGAGGAGAATAGGAATTGACAGATGGGTTGGAGGGCTTTATCTTAACTGAAAGAACATTCCAGAAAAAAAAAATCCACTGAGACATAGAATTTTGGACAGCATCACAAAAGTGAAAGGATACATAAAATATGCCGATTATGATTGGCAAATATAGATAATAAAGACAATCTTTAAAACTAGGTGGTTTTTATAGTCAAGTTGGAATGAAATGGCTGTCAAGATATTAGGTAATGAGAGAAGGTTCTAATACAAAGAAATTCATGTAATGGACGCTAAGGTCAGTTAAGAGTCGGCTCCTACGCTTTCTTTTTGCATGTTTTTAATATTATTTAAAAGTTAAAGATAAAAATTAAAAATTATACTGAACACTCATGATCCTATGTAACTATGAATGGGTCTGAAATTACTAAAGGCTAGGGATTATGTCTCATTTGTCTGATACATTCCTTCTGTTTTTTAACACAGATTCTTAATATAAATTATGGATTTAATAAATGTCAAAAAATAAGTACATAATCAGAAAGAAAAACATATTAACTGACCCCCCCACACAAAAGGCTCTCTTGTCATAAAAAATAGGAAGTTTAAATAGCAAAAGAAACACAAAAATACTCTATAAATATGGCCCTGGCATACTGAGCACCAAGTACCAAGTACCAGTACTGACAGAGCAGGGTTTTGGCTAGTTTCAGTCGTGTGGCCCTGCTATATCTGCTTTCTTCTGATATAAGGAGCAGACAGACATCCCTCTCTATTGAGAGTTGTGTGAATAAATCAGCATGTATTTATATGGTAACAATTTACATGGTAACCATTATGAGCAGGGTACTGAGAAGATAAAGTAATTTATTTACCTCCCTAATCTCCAGCACCCACAGCAACAGCTTACTATTAATATGTGCAAAGCCCTGCTTTAAGCACTTTACTGTGAGGAGGGGAGGTGTGCAGTCTCTTATCTAAAAACCTCAGTGCCAGATACAATCCCAATTCAGAAATGGCCAGCCTCTCAGATAGGCAATAACTTGTATCACTGTATATTATGTAATACTCTACTAGGGTCTGTGGCACTATTCCATAAGCATATTACTAATGCTACAATAAATATAAATTAAGACTACGACTAAGGAGAAAAAGAGTTTTAATATTTTCAAGTTATATTTTGTTACCACTTGAGATTTATCACCTAACTTACCAAATGAAATTTTTATCAATTTTCCGAGTTTTGGAAGTCTGAAATTTTCAAATTAATTGTGGATCTAGCCAATTCATTTAAACTTTAAAAGATCAAAAGGGGTGAGTTTCGTTTTTCTTACTTTAATGATGAGGCAGTTGGGGTATATTTATGTTACTCCCTCACATCCCCCAGCTAACAAGTATCCTAGATAGAATCAGACCCCAAGCTGCCTAGCTACAGTGTTTATATTCTCAATAACTATGCTTCATAAATAAACTCTCCCATAGACTGCTTTGGAATACCAGAGAGCTATGGAAAAGGCAAAGCAGTATTAAATCATACAGTATATTAACATAACAGGAGAACATTCACAAGGCAGCATTTATTCATTAGTAAGTAACTAGGAAGGACATAGCATGGGCTCGGTGCATGGGACATCAACAACAGGCAAGGTCACCTTCCCAGAGCCAGCAGCCAGGTACCACAAAAGCTTAATGATGACACAATAGGGCAAGTTTGTTCCTACTATTCACCTTCAAAGGCAGGAGACTGTTTACAATAGCAAATACTACAATAGGGCCTGATATTTAAATTGTTCCTTGAATAGGACTGAGCTTTGAAATGACAGAGAAAAAGAATTTTAAAAATGAATTATATGGCATGGCTTCCCATAGTGTATCCTCTGCACCAGGAATAATGCTAAACACAAAAGTTTCATATTGAGAAAACCAGGTGAAACCAACAGAAATTTGTATGAGAAAAATAAAACTGGCCAGGCGGTGGCGCACGCCTTTAATCCTAGCACTAGAGAGACAGAGCCAGGTGGATCTCTGTGAGTTCGAGGCCAGCCTGGTCTATAGCTCGAGATCCAGGACAGGCACCAAAACTACACAGAGAAACCCTGTCTTGAAAAACGAAAAAAAAAAAAAAGCATGGAGAGATGGCTCAGAGGTTAAGAGCACTGACTGCTCTTCCAGAGGTACTGAGTTCAATTCCCAGCAACCGCACGGAGGCTCACAACCATCTGTAATGAGATCTGGTGCCCTCTTCTGGCCTGCAGGCAGAACACTGTATACATAATAAATGAATTTTTTCAAAAAAAAAATAATAATAACAATAATAATAATAAAACCGTTGGAAAATCTCTAGAGTCAAGTCATGAAGGATCTGTGCTTGCTCAGTTAAGACATTGGAATTTGAACCTGCAGGAGGTGCTAGAGGTCATTTTACAAGAACACCCACAACACCAGGATTGACTCCTATAAGATGTTAATATTTCTATTTGAGACCAAAAAAATAAATAAATAAAATCTAGGATGGCTTTCAACTGAAGGCTCAGAGAAATAAGATTTAAGCACCAAGCACTTGAGACAATCCTAAACTCAAAGCATAAATCTATGGCGATATGAAAATGTTACAGAAGCAACAGCTAAAAAGAAATAACAAATCTCTCTTAAAAGTCCAAAAGACATTTGTAAAACCTAAGTGATTCTTTTGTACACAAAAGGAACTTTTAGCCTTCCAAAAGAAACACATTTCTAAGAAATTAACAAATCAGTCCTTAAAAAACAAATTCTTTTTTTAATTTATTTATTTTTTTAAAAGTTTTTTTTTTCATTTTACATACCAACCTGGTTTCCCCTCCCTCCCCTACTCTAGCTCCCCCCCACCCCCACCCCCATCCCATAACCATCCACATAATTGTCACCCACATTCCGAGGGTCTAGTTTGGTCCCAGAGTCCATGAGCTCCCATCAGCTTGGGTCAGAAAAACAAGTTCTTAATGATCGGTTTGGGGTGGTGGTGTTTTTTCAGTATGTGGTCTGTTTTACCTTGTCTTGAGACAACATCTCCCAAATAGCCCTTGCCCTAGAAATCTGAGACCCACCTGCCTCTGCCTCCCAAGAGCTGAAATGAAAGGTCTGTGCCCCAGCATGCCTGAGAAGCCTGCAATTTTTTCAAGTTGTTGACAACTTACCTTGCAGCACAGGTAATAATTTGCCAGCGGCAAGAGGACTGCTCAGCCTGCTTTCGACAGGCCCCAGAGGTCCTATTTTCCTAGTCCCTTATCTAAACACAGTAGAAGAAGAGACTCGCTTAGCTATTTAGCCAACTTACCGAAGTTTTCGTTCTCGGGTATTAACATAAATGACTGAGCCAGGCATTCAACTTAATGCTCTGTAAAACATATTTTAAGTTCCATTTTTTTTTTCAGCCAATAATTTCAGGTTCCCTAATGGCTTCCCATTGTTCCGACAATCAAATTCAAATTTTCAGAAGACTTCCAAATGCTAAATATCTATTATCTCTAACACTCTCTGGTCCAGCTCACTAAGACCTCTCACCACACTGTGTTTACCGTTCTTCATAGCTCCTACTTCTGAATTTTCCCTGATTTTTTTTTTCAAAGATAGGGCTTTACAATGTAGCTCTGGCTATCCCGGAACTCGCTTACTCTGTAGACCAGTGTGGCTTCAAACTCACAAAGATCGGCCTCCCTCGGTCTCCAGAGTGCGGGATTAAAGGCCGGTACCACCGGGCCCAGCTTGTTCCCAGATCTTGAGAAACTAAAAGCATTCTCTCTTCTCTTTAGGGCTGTGCTCAAATATCACCTCTTCTTTAAGAAGCTCTATAGTTCCAGAGTTCTAAGAAGCTCTATAGTTGCCAGAGTTCTCCAGAGAGAGACACAGAAAATAGGAGATTAACGTAGATCTAAGAGGAGAGATACACTACGGGAATTGACTTACAAAATCAGAGATGTCCCACAGCAGTCTTTCTGAAAACTGGATGCCCAGGAACGCTGGTGGTGGAGCCAACGGTGAAACTCTCTTAGGCTAAAAGCCTAAGAACCTAAGGGGCCACTGGTTAAAAGTGGAGCCTAGGTCCAAAGGCCAACAAGCCTGGAGTTCCGATGTCCAAGGCAGCAGGGGAAAAAGTGATTCTCCTAGCTGTGGGAGAGAGCAAGGCGCCTCCTGTATCTGTTCTCCGCCTCCTGTATCTGTTCTCCGAAGCCAATTGGCTGGTGCACGCCCACACCGGGGGCGGATCTTCCCTTCTTAGTCCACTCAGATTCATACACCAATCTCAGGAACACCCCCACAGACACACCCAAAATGACGTTTTACTGAGTAGCTAGATAGCTCTTAATCCAGATTAAGTTGACAAATAACATGAACCACCATACACCACCATTGTGAAACTAGGTGTTTTCTAGTTTTCTGTACTCTATGTATTATATTTATTGTTCCTGTTGCAATCTATAAGGATTCTGACTTAAAAGTTTTTACACTGTGCCTATTATACAGAGCCTTGGCACATGGGAGACATTCAACAGATTTTATACCATGAAATATTAAATTAATTAGTAATACTTAAAAACTCCATTGCTATAAATATCTCTAACTCTAAGAAAACCATTTTCTCTACTTTTGAAAAGTTCACTTTAGGGCTGTTCATTTTTTTTTACACACTTTCTATGTTTTTTTTAAATGTGATTTCTGCCAAATTATTATACTATTTTACAGAAATAAACAATTACACCAGAAACAAAATGCTAGAAAGGTTTTAATGATATATCAAACATCATAAATCAAACAATTTGAATATTTAGGTTAATCTCATTTTAGTACTGCAAATCAAATTAATGAATACAAGAAAAAAGAAAAAGGCAATAATTGTAGCAGAACATGAAGTTAGCTTTAGTAACATCAGAAATATTCATTTTAGTGGGAGCTGGTTCTGTAGTATGTAATCCAAGCACTGAGTAGCTGAAGATCAGAGGATCACAAATTCAATATAATCCTCCCTCAACTACATACCGAGTCTGAGGCCAGCATGGGCCATGTGAGACCCTTTTTCAATTTTTAAAGGAAACCTAAATATCTAGTTTGGTAATCTCTAACTGTACCACACAATCTGTCAAATATTGAAAATGCAGAGGGAAAAATGCTTATGGCTAACTTGCATCCACTATTTTTCTTTATCTTCCACGCAAAAAAAAAAATTAGTTTTTAATTAGAAAGTCACATCAGTGATAATCTAAGTTTAGGCTTAATAATAATAATCTCAAAGGGAAACAAGTAAAATGTATGTCTCAAAAACAGGTTGCCAAAAAATGAAAACAGTGGGCGTACTAGGGTGAGTACCCTTTTCCTATCATCGTCTACTTTTTACTAAAACTAGAGTGAACTCTAGAAATTCAGTGGAAAAGGAAGTATCAGGCAAGTTACCTAACTAAACTGATCACTAATAGCCTCTATTGCTCTTGTGAAAATCACTTTCTTCAAAACATTGACTAAAACCGATAAAACCACACCACGCAGTTTAAATTTTGCTAATAAAAATGGCAGCTTAAAAATACTGAGCATTTGAAGTTCTTGTCTATCGACAAATGCTTTATTTGCTACTGCAGCAGAAACTCTTCCCATTGCCTCGCTACCAAACCTAAGTGCTACCAGGAGAGGGAAATGTAGTCACCATCTTCACTGGCAACGTGGTTTCTTCTGAGACTGCTGCCAATTAGTGAACTGTCATCAATGCCAGCACCTGGCCACACATTAAGCGAATGAATCAATCACTGGTAAGTGTAAGGGTATTAATAAGGATTTGTGGTTAAAGGGACTAATATTTTTAGATATAAAATGATATCGCAACTGCTTAACTCATTTTGCTCGGTTTTCAAGTTTGAGAACTAGCTAAAACCTATTTCTAAAAACACAGCTGCATACGTCAGCATGTGCGCTCGTTCACTGGTATCTGCCTCCACGTTCAGCTTCTCCATTCAATTTTCCTCACACTAATTACAGCATGAGCAAACGAACCTCAGTGTAGGAACCAACATGGCAACTGAATGGGAACAAAGTGAAATGGCTAAAAGTAGTGGGTTTGGTTGTGTTTGGTTGTTTTTAAAGAACCCCGAGGTTCTAAAATGCACTATACGAAACTGTGGCTTCTCTTTAAAAGGCAGGTATCCTCCCAACAGAGGCTTCTCGGCACCCATTCAATGTGCTTAGTAACCAGCCTATGCTAACTTGAGAGACTAGCGCTAACTCCACTTAAATGATGAGCATCCTAATTTGCAGATGGAGAAAGGAAGCCAGGCTTACAAACCCCACCAGACCTCCTTTAGTCCAGCCTGCTCCAGTGCCAGGAAGGTTTAGGGCCACAAACAAACATTGCGTACAAACATACACACACACATTTTAAGTGACTGGTTTTTGGACTAAGTTATTAAAACCTAGAAAGAAACCTTAAAGTTCCTCAACAGATGCTTATTAAATGGTATTTAATAAAGAAATTGTCCTATCTTTTTTTTCTGTAAATGGTAGGCTTAAACCCTGTAAGCCTCCAAGAAAATAATTCATCAACTGTGATTTTAAAAGGGGGAAAAAGAGCCAAGACATTCACAGCTGAAGGCATTCAGAACTAAGTTAAGTGTTCTTGACTGGGGAGCCAGCGACGGAGTCTCTCAAGATTCTGGAAGCGGGATGGAATAGGAAGCACAAAGTAGAAACTGTTAGAGGACAAGAGACCGTGAGGCTGAGGGTGACAGAGGAACCCCAGAGGATCGGGGCAGCGATAGGGAAAACCAGAGAAGATCTTGGAGGGATGACAAAGAAGCACAGAAAAACTGAGTTCTGACTAGGATCCTAGAAGTACCCAAGCTTCTGGTGGAGCCAGAGGGACCTGCAAGTGCAAAGGTGCGGAGATAAGAGCGCGCGACAGCACGGGGGTGAAAACCCGGGTGGGCAAAGAGAGAAGCTGGGTCCCCGCCTCGCAGTTCCCCAAGCGGATTCCCAACTCCTGGCCGCGCAACGCGGGTGCAGAAGGCAGGCGGGGAAGCTCGTGGAGCCCCTGCGACTTCAGGACCCTGCCTCACCTTGTCTGCCGAGCCCCTGCACCCTGCCGCTCCTCCGCGGGCAGCTGCGCTCCCAGGGCCAAAGAGGGAGTCGCGCAGCGGAGCCCGGGTTCCCTACTGCCGCGAGGCACTGACGCCCGCCCCGCCGCACCCCCTGGTCGCCCTGGCCACTTCGCCCCGTCTTCAAGGCAGAGGGAGAGCGCTTACCCTAACCCGAACGCCGCTCCAGTTATTTGCCAAAGTCCCTGTTCCAGGCTGCCTGGGAATTGGAGCTGAGCTGCAGCGGCCCCAGCGACAGAGCCTCTGCCTGACCTCACCAGGGGGTGGGGGATAAGGGAGCCCAGCTGGGGAGGGGAGGGAGAGTGGTGGGAGGGGAGCGCGTGGGCGGGGGAAACATGGCGGCAGGGGTGGCCCTGGCGGCGCCTGCGCGGAGGCTGGGGCTAGGACTGTGTGTGGGGTCCGAGTTGAACACTCCGCTAAAGAGAGGCAAGGCTGGGCCCGGAAGCAGGATGACTGCCAAGTGGCCCTGGAGCCTCCGAAACCAGGACACTTGGGTGTGAGCCCACATGGCTTCTAGTGTCCAGGAGGCAGAAGTGAAAACTGTCAAGTATCAAGGGACAGCAGTGCATGGACTTCTCCAAGGAAGTTACCAAGTGCATCCTGCCAGCCATAACTTCAGCCTCTTCAAAGTCACTCCAGAGACCAAGCAAAGGAGATACTGAGAAAGAGGTGTCTGTCGCATCATCTCTGCGGGGCCCAAACCTCAAAATAAACCTGATCCAGGCTCTCAAACAATCAATTGTTCATCACTCTTATGATGGTCTGGAATGAGTGCTTCATGTCTCTTTCCTATTAGAGTAGAAAATATTAGGAAAGAGGAAGAAGAACTCCAAACACAGCAGTTAACATTTTACCAAGTGTCTACTGTTACCGGCACTGTGCTTTGAACTCGCTGTACTATCAGAGCTACTCCATGAGGTCCTTGAAGGTTACAAACTAGTAAATGGTAAAGCCGGACCCAAACGCTTCACCACTGTGCTACACTACTTCCAAACTGCCAAGACCACTCTTCTAAGTTTCAAATCATCATCCTTTTTTCCCAGTTCCGTTAACCTAGACCCCAACCAATAAAATAAAGCAGTCAAGTCAGCTTGCCCCTTGTCTGTCTTCTATTAATCATTTACCTTCCTGACAGTTGAAGCTTCGAGCCACCTTCTTCTATTTCGTCCATCAGCATTTCTACCTATCACTCTAGACTCCTTCATCCTTTCTACTTAAAATTCTAGTCTCAGGCAGGTAAGGTGGCTCGGCAGGTTAAGGCATCTGCTACCAAGCCTGATGGCCTGAGTTTGCTCACCAGGACTCAGTCTCATGTGATGGAAAGAGAGAACCAACTCTTGTAAGTTGTCCTGTAACCTCCACAGGCGCTTCACAGTGTCGTGTGGGTGCTCTCACAAATATACAAATATACACGCAACAATTTTTTAATTTTTTTATTTCTAGTCTCTTCCTTGAAAAATACTGGAGCCTTCTTAGCAACCAATCTAATTAATCACTGGGGGGTTTCCCCCCCTTTTTTTTGTTTTTGTTTTTGAGACAGGGTTTCTCTGTGTAGCTTTGTGTCTTTCCTGGATCTTGCTCTGTAGACCAGGCTGGCCTCGAACTCACAGAGATCCGCCTGGCTCTGCCTCCCGAGTGCTGGGATTAAAGGCGTGCACCACCACCGGCCCTATTTTCAAGACAACCCACCACATTTATCAAACTAGCAACATGATAGTAACTCCAAGTACACATGTGATATACATTATTACTTTTTACCTATCAGTGCATTCAACCCAGGTCACCTGTGTTAACAGGGATGCATCCCGCTGGCTTCTCCTCTATGCTTATCCAATAATTATTGTATATGTAACCACACAGTTAATGCCTATTAGTGAGACAGCACCTGTTAGTTTACAAACTCATTAAGATGCTTCTAAAGCAATTAATTTCACTACATATCAAAAGTCTAGAATACAGTTAAAATAAACACAAATTCAGTTGATATGCATCCAAGTTACTGTTTTTCCCTGCCACCAAAAGATTCAAGTGTTGTTACTTTAAATTCCTCCACCAGAAATGACAGGAAAATGGGCTAGTTGGATGTGGCCAAAACAGACTTTTCCCACCCCAGGAGAAAAACTTTAGTAAGGATGAGGACAGCTCTACATTTGAACTGGGAGTAAGAGGTTACAAATGTACTTAATCAATGGGACTCTTGCTATTTGGACTAGGGTGCTTTTTTTTTAACATAGTTAATCTAGCAGATAAAACCCTAGACTTGGAGTCAGAAGACACTGAATGTGTTATGTGATATATACTTTGTCCATTATTGTATCTGAATGTGTTTTCCTAAGTTTTGAATGGAGATGGTAATAATGTTGGCCTGGTGGGCTTCACCACAAGGTTTTCAATTTCATATAAGATAATCTATATCAGACATCAAGAACAAGAAAATACCTGAGGTGTAGGTCAATAGAAAAGTTCATGTTTAGCATACACAAGGTCCTGAGGTCAATCCCAGCCCCAATACTAATACTACTACTAATAATAACAATAATAATAATAATAATACAAAAGATAACAAAAATTTATTTAGAACACCATAGTTTTGTAAAACAGAATAATGGACATATATAACAGAAATTCAGGAGCTAAGAAATAAGAAGTCAAAACAAAATACTGTGATGAAAAGAAAACAAAACAAGTTTATGGCCACTACAGGCTGAACTATGTTAACCCCCCCACCCCAGCATGCATGGTGATCACATGTTCTAGTATACCAGAATTTAACCATACTTGCATAAGGTATTTAGAAGATAGACAGTTACATTTATAGAGGGTTCTTTAGGGTAAACCTGAATCCCCTATGACTAAGGTCCTTATAAGAAGTAATTGGGTCACCACACCAACATGAGTGCACATAGAAGTAAGGCTATTTTACTATGTTACCTTTGTTTTAGTTTTGCATCCCTGACTGGTCTAGAGCACAAAGAGATTGGCCTGCCTCAGCCTCCAAAGTTCTGGGACTAAAGGTATGCACCACCATGCCAAGCTGAAACAATTGTTCTCTTTAACAGGTGTATCCATGTAAACTAAGGTTCATGCTTCATAGTATGCATAAAAATGTAGAAGATGGGGCTGGAGAGATGGCTTGGCAGTCAAAATCTCTTGTTGCTCTTTCAGATCACCCAGGTTCAGATATCAGTATTCATGTTGGTGAACTCACAACTGACTATAACCTATCCTGTCCTATGTAGACGCATATATATGGCGCGCGCACACACACAAGTGCACATATGTAAGTAAAAGTAAACCTTAAAACTATTAAGCCGGTCAGTGGTGGCCTATTAAGGATGTCTCTGTGATGGCTATTCTTGGTTGTCAACTTGACTACATATGGAATTAACTAAAACACAAGTGTCTGGATATACCTGTGAGGGATTGTCTTCTTAATTAAATCATTTGAAGTAGGAAGACCCACTTTTAATCCAGATCTTTTTTTTTTTTTTTTTTTGGTTTTTTTGAGACAGGGTTTCTCTGTGTAGCTTTGCGCCTTTCCTGGAACTCACTTGGTAGCCCAGGCTGCCCTCGAACTCACAAAGATCTGCCTGGCTCTGCCTCCCAAGTGCTGGGATTAAAGGCGTTCGTCGTCGCCGCCGCCGCCGCCACCACCACCACCACCACCCCCCCCACCCCCCACCCCCGGCTTAATCCAGATCTTTTGAGGTGGGAAGATCCACCTTTAATCTAAGCCACACCTTCTGCTGGTAGCTGCTGTGGGATGGTCTGTATGTCAAATGTGTTGCTGATTGGTCAATGAATAAATCACTGATTGGCAGTGGCCAGGCAGGAAGTATAGGCGGGACTAACAGAGAGGAGAATTGAGAGAACAGGAAGCTGGGTGGGGGAGACACTGCGAGCCGCCATCAGGATAAGGAAGATGTAAAGTACCGGTAAGCCACAAGCCACGTGGCAAGGTATAGATTAATAGAAATGGATTAATTTAAGCTGTAAGAACAGTTAGCAAGAAGCCTGCCACGGCCATACAGTTTGTAACCAATATAAGTCTCTGTGTTTATTTGATCGGGTTTAAGTGGCTTGGGACTGGCGGGTGAGAGAGATTTGTCCTGACTGTGGGCCAGGCAGGAAAACTCTAGCAACAGGTAGCTATATAAAGGACATGGGAGAAGGAAGCTTACTCTGTTTGCTTGCTTGCTCGCTACTTAACTGGCAAGTACATTCCTTCACTAATACTTTAGCGCCTACTTCTTTGGGATTCTAACATATACTGAAGACCAGCTATTTCAGTTCATCTGGACTCAGTCAGTTTTATCACTGAGTTCATTGTTGTCTATCTCTGTATTCTGAGATGTTAGAAGTTGGCTAATTTTATTACAGAGCTCATTCTTTTCCTTTGTCAGTTTATCCAGAGATGCTAGGAAGAACCAACCAGCATCATCAGTTCCTTACTTTTACACAAATTGCCTCTAGATCTATAAGCAGATTAAAGGCCAATGAGGCTACTAGAGGGGATATAGAAAGTGTAGTCCATGAGGAGGTGCACTACCCTACTAAAAACTTAATGAGTTTGCTAATTCATTCAAGTATAAGTCTGGGCCATATGTGTGGGAATGGATTTTAAGGGTGTGGGATAATGGTAGAAGGAAAAAAACTGGATCAGGCCAAGTTTACTGGTATAGGCCTTCTGAGTAGAGATTCTAGGTTTAATATGGAAGCTTGCACAGTTAAAAAAAAAAAGTGTCCAAAGTTTCTTTGAATGGTTGGCTGAAGCATTTGCCAAAAGATGGCCTACTGAAAAGGAGTTGGAGATGCCTGATATCTCTTGGCTTAGTGTTGATGGAGGGATTTTAAGGCTCAGGGAAATTGCAATGCTGGAGTGGGTGCACTGTGTAAAACCTAGTCCTCCACAATGGGAAGACCCAGAAGACACAGCCTTCATTAATCCTAGAAAACACAAAATGGTTAGAGGGGCACCAGCACATTTAAAGAGCTTTGTTATTGCCTTTTTTTCTCATGCCAGACCTAGGGCTGGAGACTCTACTGCTCAGTTGGATGAATTCAATGCAATGGGTTTAATTAGGACCCAAAGTAGCAGGGGCCAGGTGGCAGCACTGAACACCAAAGTTACATAATGGGCAGCATAGACAATGCAATGTTCATAATGGCCTGACCTGTAATGGTCAGCACAGGCAAAGTGAATTTTTATGGTGGCATGATTTGTATAGACCTTTGGTACTGGCTAATCAATCATGGTGTTTCCAGGCATGAATTTTTGTTTGATCTGTATAAGAAGAAACATTCTCAAACAAATGAAACAAAGGCAGTATTCGATCATGACAAAAGTGAATCTCAGCCTGTGAACCAATTCCCAGATTTGAGCCAGTTTGCAGACCCAGAACCCCTTGAATGAAGGGACAGCCAGGTTCCCTTTGTTTACACAGGAGTTGTACATGGATATCCTTAACAGGTGTATGTTTAGGAGGTGAAATTTAGTAGGTGAAACAATCCAATTATCCATCAATAGGTGATCAATAAGCTGGCACACACATGTCCTGCAATGTTATTCAGCAATAAAAGGAGTGAGCAAAATATAGTGTAATGCACAGAACAACATGTATGTATGAATCTCAAAATAATTATTTAAATACCATGTAAGGGAGTACACTGTGCTATTCTAGTTATATAAAATTTTATGAAATTAAAATAAATCTACAGTGATAGCAGATGACCAGGTAACAGAAAAGACAAAGAGGATACAAAGAAATGTTCAGTGGTGACAGGGAATTTCCTTATGATTTCACAGGAACAGTTTCATAGTTGCACACGTGTGTTAATACTTAATCAAGTTGTGTACTTGAAATATGTATGTCATTACCCCTTAATTATACTAAGCAATCAGTTGTATGCCTCTAAAAATTGCATTTTCTCTATTGTGTTTACTTTTTGTAGAAAATAGAAAGACAGGTATACAATAAAGGCTCCAGAATGGTTTGAAATCCGGGACCAGACACTAAAAGGACCTATCTCCATTTTGGTTTTGCACATCATCACATAAAGTATTTTGCTATTCTATTACAGATTAGGATTTTATACTTTGCAGAATGGTGAAAGACTTGGTCACAATTTTTTGGGTTAAATCTACTTCATGCAAGAGACTATCCAGAATGAGGTTAGGATATCTTGTGTGTGCATATGGAAGGGGGGTTTTGTGTGTGTGTGTGTGTGTGTGTGTGTGTGTGTGTTGTGCATGTGTGTGCATTCCAAGTGGCAGATTCACACAACTTTCATCATTAATAAAGGGAAAAGTTTTATTAGATATTAGTCCAATCTCCAGTATTCAATAGTTCCACCACTCAAGACCTTACATCTCTTTTTGTACACTCAAAGCATTTGTAGAATAGAAATATAATCTAATGGGATTCTCCTGGAGGATAAATCATTTATTATATTTAACCAGGCACAGTGGAATGCACCTGTAGTCCCAGCTACTCATCAGACTAAAGTAGGAGGATCATTTAAACCCCAAAATTCCAGACAACATACAAATTTTTCATCTTTTAAAATGGTCATGTTAATAAATTGATTATACTTCAGAGCACATACAACTGTGTCTGAAAGGGTGTTACAAGTCTAAAGACTATGACTTTTACCAAAGCACTACAAACACAGGAATTTCTTTCTTTTTTCTGGCTTGTTGTTGTTGTTGTTGTTGGTGGTGGTGGTGGTGGTGGTGGTGGTGGTGTTTGAAACAGGGTCTCACTATGTATCCAAGGCTGTTCCGGAACTGGCTCTGTAAACCTGGCTGGCCTCAAACTCAGAGATCCACTTCCCTTTGCCTCCCGAGTGCTGGGATTAAAGGCGTGCGCCGCCACCACCGCCCATCTTTGCAGGCATTTCTTGTGAGTCTGCTTCTCCTCACTACATTATCAACTTCCAGGACCAAGGATGATGAGTTACTTGCTGCCTGACAAAATATGTTCAATAGATCGACAAACTGTGTCCTGAGAGACCAGAAATTCCTATTCTAAACAAACTAGACCCCTCTCCAAAGAAGACTATTACAAAAACAAACATAATAAATTGGTCTCTTCTTCTTCATTTCTAACATTTAAAACTTTACAAAACTCCCATAAAACTGTTCAATTCTATTAGTCAAGAAAATGTACAAAACGGGAATGTACAAGTCTACAATATCTCTTTCAGGATCAACTCAGAACATTTTTTTTTCTTTTTCTTTGTCATGTTGGTGATGGAACCTGGACTTTGTGCATGCTAGGCAAGCCTTGTCCCACTGAGATATACCCCTAGCCCCAAACTATTTTTTAAATACTTCCATTTAACCTATTCCACCTTGGCAAGTAAGCTCTGTTAACCACTAATTGATTTGCACAAATCATTTACCTCCATTGATTCTTTCCTAATCCGTATAAGAAAACAAGATAAGACTCATTACTCATCATTTCACAGTGCAATTGTGATAGTGAGCTAGATGAAATTAAAAGTGCTATTGAATTACTCATTTTTGGTTTTATGGGTTTTTTTCTGTTTTTTTTTTTAATAGACTGAAGATCAAACTCTGGGCTCTGCATGAGACAGTCTACCACTGAGCTACACATGGACAGCCATTATGAAAGGTCCTTTTGATAAAGTTCATCTTCTTTATTCTTTGTGATTTTATAGGAACTTTGTCTATAAAAACCTGAGTTTCTTGTTCTGTATTCTAACTTTCTTCTGATATAATACTACATTTCATTCTCCTGGACTTGCCTAGAGACTCCAGAAAGAAAGTAAGCAGTAGGTACTCTGTTAAAACAATAGTCCTAGATTTATAGACATATTGTTCTTAGGGATCTGCCTCTTCAAATAGGTGATACTTGAAAAGCATCTGATTAGGTTTGTTTTTCCAGTGTACCATTCTCAACAAAGTATCCATCACACCCACAGATAATGACCTATTCCAGTAACCAGTTCTATAAAAAGTTAAACATTCTCTAACCAACAAAGATGATTCCTGATGGTCACTTAAAAGCACAGAACTTGTTAGATTTCTCTTCTGACTGGCCTCAGCCTTTGTTTACACACACAAAATAAAGACCAGATTAGCACTAACAAGAAGAAATATGCAAGCCATGTTTCTGCTCCATGTAACTTTCTAGTAGCTATATGTTAAAAAATAACAGGGCTAGGATATAGCACCAGTCACAGATGGCCCGCCTAGTATACATGAAGCCTGAGGTTAAACTCCTACTCTTGCTAAGTAAATAAATATGATTAGAGCTTCATCTGTTTAAAAAATAATAACATCAAAATTTTAAATATCTTGGAATTAAGCTAATAAAAGAGTGAAAGACTTGTAAAATGAAAACACTAAGACACCAAATAAAGAAATGGAAGAAGATAGCAGAAGATGGAAACACTTCCAGTGCCCATGGACTGCTAGGATTAATATTGTGAAAATGGCCGTCCTACACAAAGCAACCCACAGATTAAAGGCAATCTCCATCAGAATCCTAACACAATCGTCCCAAAAATTAGAAAAACAATCTTAAAAGTCATGTGGTAACATAAAAGATCCCAGATAGTCCAAATAATCCTGAACAATAAAAACATTGACTAAGGTATCACCATACCTGATTTCAAGTTATACTACAGAGCCAGAGTAGTGAAAACAGCAAGGCACTGGCACCGAACAGACATATTGATCAATGGAATAAAATTGAGGATCTAGATAACACACTTCAAACCACCTGATTTTTGACAAAGACACACACACATACACACACACACACACACACACACACACCACACACACACACACTAACACACACATACACACACACTAGATCAAAGGCAGCATATTTAACAAATGGTGTTGAGAAAACTGGATGTCTACTTGTAGAGAAACAAAATTTGATCTGTATCTTTCACCCTGCACACAAATCAGTTTCAAATGGTGAATGATTTCAATGTTAGACCTGAAACTCTGAAACTTCTAGAAAATAAGAGTTGGGTGTACACTTTGGATATAGGCTTAGGTAAAGACTTTCTGAATAAGAGTCTGGTCACCCAGGAAAATAAGAACATCAATCAACAAATAGGGCTTCATAAAATAAAAGAGCTTCTATGATGCAAAGGAACCTGTTAATGAACTGAGGCAGCCTATAGAATGGAAACAAATCTTTCTTTGTCTGTTATACATCTGATGGAGGATTAGTGCCTATAATATACATGGCACAATGAGAGAGAGAGAGAGAGAGAGAGAGAGAGAGAGAATCTAATAAAAAATTGGACATGAACCTGGAAATAGAGTTTTCAAAAGAAATATAAAATGGCTAAGGATATTTTCTAAATGTGTTCACCATCCTTGTCTATAAGGGAAAATTCAGGAGAGTAAGCCTGCCCCTGACACTCTCTGGAGCACCAGGACCCACAGGCTAGATAACACAGAGATCTAGGAATGACCCAAATGTGAGAAAAAATGCCAATGTAATGATGCCTAACAACATTCTGCTATACACATAGATTGGTGTCTAGCCCAATTGTCATCAGAGAGGCTTCATCCACCAACTGATGTAAAATGATGCAGACCCACAGCCAAATATTAGGCAGCAGTCAGGGAATACTGCAGAAGAGGGGGAAGAAAGGATTGTAGGAGCAAGAGGGTCAAGGACTCCACAAGAAAACCCACAGAATCAACTAACCTGGGCTCATAGGGGCTCACAGAGACTGAACCAACAACCAGGAAGCTTTCATGGGATTGACCCAGGCACTCTGCATATGTGTTACAGTTATGTAGCTTGGTCCTCTTGTGAGACTCCTAACAGTGGGAACAGGGGCTGTCTCTGATTCTTTTACTGGCTCATAAGACCCTACTACTCATACTGGGTCACCTTGCCCAGCCTTAATACATGGGGAGGTGCTTAGTCTTACTGCAACTTGATATGCCATATTTTGTTGATACTCATGGGAGACCTGTCCTTTCCTAAACAGAAACGGAGAAGGAGTGGATTGGGGGAGGAGGAGGCTGGGAGGAGAGGAGGAAGGGGAAACTGTGACTGGGATATAAAATAAATAAACAAATAACTAAAATTTATTTTTAAAAAAACATACTTTGAGACTTCATCATAACACCAATCAGAATGACTAAGATTAAGAAAACAGAAGACAAAAATATTAGCAAGCATGTGGGGAACCAGGAGTCCTCAAGCAATGTTAGCAGAAGTGTAAACTAGTATAGCACTATGGAAAGCAAGGGGATGTTTCCTCAGAAAACTAGAAATAGATCCAAGTCCATTTGTTTATGCCATTACCTTTTATTTCTCCTTGATAATTATTCCTATTGTATACAGCTTTGTGTTAAGTTAGAACTTTCTTCCTTAGACAAAAGCGGGAGATGCAGGGGTAGTTGTTGTCTGTGCTTCATCCCTAAAGCACCGCCCCTAGTAGGTGACTGCTGAGTAACTGCCCCCACCTAAGGCATGGCTGAGATGGGGACCCCTTAAAACCTGAGATGAGTACATGCTCCCATTCTTTTGGCTACCTTGTGATCCTGGATGCTAGATGCTGTATTGAAGACCAAGTCAGAGTTCTCCAGAGAACCACATTGGACTGTGCCTCACCTCTCCTGGATCTTGTAACCAACCCCTTTGCTTGCTGTAAGTTTACCCAAAATAAACCTCTTTTGACTATCAGGTAAACTACATGGAATTACCTCATCAATTTCCACTACACCCCAGTAAGAATGGCAGTTACTAAGAAAACAACTAACACTTGCACATCCATCTATATTGCCACTCTATTCACAGTAGCTAGAAAGTGAAATCAACCTAGATTTCCATCAACAGGTGAATGGATATGGGAAATATATTACATACACACAATAGTATATTACTAAACTGTGAAGAAAAGCAAAATCATGGATTTCCTGGCAAAATGGAGGGAACTGGAGAAAATCACACTGAGTAAGGTAACTTAGGCCCACATAGCATGTTCTATCTCATGTATTGATTCTAGCTTCTATTTTTTTGTTTTCAATGCTTAATTTGGAGCACAAGTATAAGAAACCAGAAAGGGGCCTCTGGAGGGGGATAGAATAAGTGAGGGCAAGTGGTCAATTATAGGTAAAACAAAAGTAGAAAGATAGAATACTAGAGATGAAATGCTTAAGCAGGGAAAGGCATGGGAATATGAGAGAAATTGGGGGATGGTGAGGACTACCCCAAAGGAAGGGTGAATAAAAAAAAGCTATATGGAAACCTACTATCTGACAACCCCAACCAAAAATATAATTGGAAGGAAAGTAGAATACATATGACAAAAAAGAAAGGGGGAGGATACTTGAGTATAAAGTATTAAGTCGGGGAGGGACATGAATTAGAGGAGAGGGCAGTATGTATGTTAATCAAAACTAGCCAGGCAGTAGTGGCACAGGCCTTTAATCCCAGCACTCGGGAGGCAGAGACAGGTGGATCTCTGTGAGTTCGAGGCCAGCCTGGTCTACAGAGCGAGATCCAGCAAAGGCTCAAAGCTACACAGAGAAACCCTGTCTTGAAAAACCAAAAAAAAAAAAAAAGATGCATGAAAAGGCCTTATGAAAACCCATTAGTTAGTAAGCTAACTTCAAAATATAACTTGAATAAAGCAAAGAGTTCAAATGGAGGTACCCTGTCTCCAAAATGATACAGGATATTAAATGAAAATAACAGTGCAAACTTGAGATGCCTCCCTCCTTGTTATTGATCAGGGAGGTCACAGTTTTTCAAAACAACACAGGTTATTGCCATTGCCCTTACTTATTATTATGATTGGTATTAATGTCAGCTTGCCACAACTTAGAATCACCTGAGTAGGGAGCCTCACCTGAAGAGCTGTCCTGGTTGCCTTGATTGATATGGGAAAAGACTACCCCAATCATGGACAGAATCTTTTGGTGGCAGCACAAATGAAAATGGGTAAGTGTGTCAGAAAAGATTGCTGACTTTTGTTCACTTGGCCTCCCTTTTGCTACCAAGTTGATTTTCCTGTTCCTGCTGTTGTTGATCCCTTTGCTGATAAGAGAACCAGCATTTCAAGCTTTCCTCATGGACTAAGGATCAGTGGCTATTCAGGAGCCTTCCAAGTTTCTACTACAAGATCGGGACTATTAGGGAACCCCACCTTGTGGACTGAGTTGTGGGTTCTGAGTGAAAGACAGGTATTGAGGGACTACTTCAACTGTTAAGGCATTCAACCTCAAGGACCTAGTAACTACCAGCTTCTCAGCTTCTCAGGTGTAATGTAGATGTTTAGGGCTATTACTCTTTTAAATCTGACTTCATAAATGCTGTTAGAGTTGTGGAGCCCAGTCCCAAGGGATACATCTCACTACAAAACAATTCCCACACTTAAGGCTCAGGGAGCATTGCAGAAGAGGGAGTAGAAAGACTGTAACAACAAGAGGATGGGGGGTCTTCTGTGATATTGTATCTCCTAGTGTCTTAGTTAGGGTTTCTATTGCTGTTAAGAGACACCATGACCACAACTCTTATAAAGGAAAACATTTAATTGGGGTGGCTTATAGTTTCAGCTGTTTAGTCCATTATTATCATGGTGGGACAAGGCAGCATACAGGCTGACATGGTGCTGGAGAAGGAACTGAGAGTTCTCAACCTTGATCTGCAGGCAACAGGAAGTAAACTGAGACACTGGGCATAGCTCAGGCATAGGAGACCTCAAAGCCCACCCCCACAGTAATACACTTCCTCTAACAAGGCCACACCCCTTAATAATATCACTCTCTATGAGCTTATGTGGGCCAATTATATTTGAACTACCACATTCCACTCCCTGGAGCCCATAAGCTTGTAACAATATCATAATGCAAAATGCATTTAGTACAACTTTAAAAGTCCCCATAGTCTATTACAGCCTCAACAACGTTTAAAAGTTCAAAGTCTTTTCTGAGATTTATGTAATCTCTTAACTGTAATCCCCCATAAAATCAAAAAAACAGATCACATATTTCCAACATATAATGGAATAGGATATACTTTACCAGTCCAAAACTTAGGGAAGAGAGGACAGTGAGGAAATACTGGATCAAAGCAAGACTGAAAAACAGTTGAGAAAACTCCAAACTCTGCATCTCCATGTCCGATATCAAAATACTCTTCAGATCTCCAACTCCTTTCAGCTTTGAACACTGCAACACACTTCTTTCTCTTGGGCTGGTTCAACTCCCTTTTAGCAGCTTTCCTCGGCAGGTATCATATGTCTCTGACATCTTCAACTTCTTGGGGTCTGCATGGCAATCCAAGCCTCACCTTCACAGCTTCACACAATGACCTCTCTAGGACTTCATTCAAGAACATCCCTGACACATGCCTGGCTTCGACGGTTTTCCTTAGTCACAGAGTTAGATTCCATAACCTCTTTCTTCCATCCTTGTCTCTAAAGCAAAAACCATGTGGCCAAAGCTGCCAAGTTCTGCTGCTTTCTGGGGTTGGAACATGCTTCCCTCATTCAATTACATCTTCATCAGCTTTCTGTCCTTCATTGCCTAAGTTTGGCCAATTACATTCAAACTGCCACACCTAGTAATGTCTGAAGCTACACCCATAAAAATCTCACCAACATGACTGCCTAAAACTTGAGCTATACAAGGATGACAAAAATAGACAAGGCAAAGTGTGTGGTGGGGGTAAGTCTAGGAGTCCTCAATCTTACCCAAAGAACTACAGGCAACTAAAGAGTATGGAAAGCAAGAGAAATAGTTTTCCTTTGGGCAGAGCACAACAATGATTATACACTATCAAATGGTCAGTCCTGAAAATATATATACATACAAGTAACATTTGTACAGCCTGGGCAGTATATATATATATATATATATACACACACACACACACACACACACACACACACACACACACACACACACACACATTCAATCCCCTTGATTCTGTTCCTCTAGAGAACCCGAATACAGTTATCTACCATAACTACATGGTAATACCATATTGCTGAAGACATCACACACTTCAGCTGAAGGACATAGAGAAATCGTTCTTAAAGTTTCCTGGAATCTTCTTCCCTGCTGCCTAGATTTCATGGTACCAAAAGGTTCTGTGCAGACTCCAGGGGGTGGGGGAACCCATGAGTGGCCTTACCTAGTGCTGAGTTTTTCATGCTACAGTATGAATCTGCCATGCAAGATGTGTTCAATGGTGCAATGGCGGCATGACTGTTATGGTTTATTTGTTTGTTTGTTTATTTATTTATTTATTTTTGGTTTTTTCTTTTTGTTTTGTTTTTGTTTTTGTTTTTGTTTTTGTTTTTGAGCTGAGGATCGAACCCAGGGCCTTGCGCTTGCTAGGCAAGCGCTCTACCACTGAGTTAAATCCCCAACCCATATATTTCATACTTCTTTTTTTGTTTGTTTGTTTTTCGAGTCAGGGTTTCTCTGTGTAGCTTTGTGCCTTTCCTGGAACTCACTCTGTAGCCCAGGCTGGCCTCGAACTCACAGAGATCCGCCTGGCTCTGCCTCCCGAGTGCTGGGATTAAAGGTGTGCGCCACCACCGCCCGGCGGGGTTTTTTTTGTTTTGTTTTTTGTTTTTTGTTTTTTTTGGTTTTTTGTTTGTTTGTTTGAGACAGGTTTTCTCTGTGTAGTTTTGGTGCCTGTCCTGGATCTCACTCTGTAGACCAGGCTGGCCTCAAACTCACAGAGATCTGCCTGGTTCAGCCTCCCGAGTGCTGGGATTAAAGGCGTAAGCATGCACTGCCGCCGCCGCCGCCGCCGCCACCTGGCATGACAGTTATAGTTTAACTAATTTATTTCTGAATGTATTTGACACTTGCTCCACAGAAGGGCTTTTCATGTTTCATACTATAATTCTGGTCAAAAGCCCATGTTTGGGACAAATGGGCCTTAGGGTAGAACCTGTTTTTGTTATTTTACTTAATGGCCATTCTATCAAACTACTTTCTAATTATTTATATTTATACCCATAGACCTGGGCTGCTCTCAACCTTGGTCAGAGAAGCTTCTTTTTTGCAGTGGGCAACAGTCAATGGGGAGATACATAAGGGGTCAAAGTGCTGAGAATAAGAGACTTAGCGCTTATCCCTAAATAGTACATTTTCATCAACTGCCCCTCCCACCAGGGCACAGGAAATATTGTGGGAAAAGAGGCTAAAAGAATGTAAGAGCCAGAGAATGGGTAGGAATGCAGTAAAATGTTGTCTTTTGGACATACATAGCTATTATACTCATGATCTCATAACAGTTGTAGTTACTTGTACAAGACCTGCATTAGATCAAGGCAGCAAAAATTTTGCCAAAGATTAGAGAGGTACTCTATAAGCTCCACCCTTTGAGGATCTATTGTCAGCTGATAGTTTCTAGGGAAGGAAACATTATTTTTTGAACCTTTGGCCACTAGTAGGTTTCTTGTATTCCAGTGGATGCCCCATGTAAATGTACATATGGGAAGCAAAAATTGGATTTAGTGGGTCATTAAAAAAAAAAGAATATAGCTGGGCGGTGGTGGCGCACGCCTTTAATCCCAGCACTCGGGAGGCAGAGCCAGGCGGATCTCTGTGAGTTCGAGGCCAGCCTGGTCTACCAAGTGAGTTCCAGGAAAGGCGCAAAGCTACACAGAGAAACCCTGTCTCGAAAAACCAAAAAAAAAAAAAAAAAGAATATATGAAGTTGAGAAAGGGACATGTTGGAGAGATGTGGGAAAAATTGGAGTGGGGAAATGGAAAAGTGGTTATGGTCATACTTTATTGCATACATGTATGAAATTCTCAAAGGATAAAATAATTATAAAAAGAAAAACTAGCATCAAATGCTGGCAAGGATGTGGTCAAAAGGGAATCCTCATATACTGCTGGGGGTGATGTGTGGTGGTTTGAATATGAATGGCCCCCATAGACTACTATATTAGAATGTTTGGTTCCCAGTTGTGGACTATTCAACAAGGATTAGGAAGTGTGGCCTTGTTGGACGTGTTTCACTGTGGGTGGGTTTTGAGGTTCCAAAAGCCCACATCAGGTCTAATCTTGCACTGCCTATGGATCATGATATAAGCTCTTATTTATTGCTCTAGTGCCATGTCTGCCTACCTGCCTGCTGTCATGTTTACTGCTGGGATGACCATGGACTTACCCTCTGAGCAAGCTCACAAATTGTTTCTTTTATAGGTTGCCTTGGTCATGTTAGCTCTTCACAGTAATAGAACAGTAACTAAAACAGGATGTAAACTAGGCCAGCTACTATGGAAGTCTGTATGGCAATTTCTCAAAAAACTAAAAACAGATCGATAAGATGACCCAACTATACTATTCCTGGGTATTTGCCCAAAGGACTCTAAGTCAAGACACCAGAGATACTCACATATCAATGTTTATTGCAGCACTATTCATAGAAGCTAAGTTATGGAACCAACATAGATGAGTAATAACAAAAAACATGATAGATAGATAGATAGATAGATAGATAGATAGATAGATAGATAGATAGATATAGATACACACACGCACACAATGGAACTGTTTTCAGTCATTAAAGAACAACATTGTTTAAGGGAAATTGGATCCTATTGGAGATAATCATATTGAGTGAATTAAACAAGTCTCAACGTGATAAACATATTTTTTCACATCTGGGGTTCCTAGATTTCAAAAGAGATATCAAGTTATGACTTAAAAGTCCAAGTGAAACTGTTGTGCTGCTAAGGGAACAAAGTATACTAACTAGGGAAGTGAGGGGTGAAAAAGGGAAGGAGTTGGGGGAAATGTGCTCAGTGTACAATATATTCTTCTAGGAATGTTTCTAAAACTAAAAGTTAACAGTTTCAAAAACCAATGAAATGAATTAGGTGCTACTATTATTGTCCCTTCTCCACAGAAGTACACTCTGCATCACAGGAGCATGAATGATTCCCCTATATTCCACAGCTGGCATGAGATAGAGATGGCTTTAGTCCCAAGCAGGGTACTTTCTGAATCCGTACCACATGACTTTGATGATACTCTGGTTTCATTCAGGTAAAAACTTCATCCTGCCTTGCTCTGGCCTTATCAATGGCACATAGCCAGAAAGAATATCTATTATTTTTAAATTTAAATTACATCACAATTTCTTTTCCCAAACTATCTACATGTGATGCATTTGAAAACCACTATAGACCATTCTATTTCAAACATAAAACAGTTATATACTCATCCACACTCATTGCTGTTAACAGCTTTATTGTCTGGTGGAACTTCATTGAAAAGCCAAAATATATGAGTAGAGAGCACAAAATGTTGAGTGGAAAAGACCTGGAAGACAATCTAACATCTCCATCCTAGAGGTGAAGATCTCTAATTTAAGGCTGATAGGCCAGGCTTTTAGTTATTAGTTAGTTCTGTCAGTGTTTATTGAGTACTTCCCATGTATTCTAGATAGTATAAAGGCAAATTCAAACATTTAAGGAACATATTCTATAGTGTGAGGAGTATAATAATCAAGCAATAATGCAATAGGTTAATTTCAGGCAATGATAACTGCTACAAAGAGAAGAAGCAGGTGGTTTATAAGGAAAACTACAGCTAGCGCATAATGTAAGGTGGGAGAAACTACTTCCGAAAGGGTGCTCAAGAAAGACGTCACTAGAAGGAAAATTTTAAATAGAATCCTGAATGATGAGAATTCATCCAAACAAATATCAGAGAGAAAAGTCATTTTAGAAAAGACAAGTAAAAAATTCCCAAAGTGGGAATTCAGTGAACTAAAGCAATGTAGCAACAACCATAACAGATGAAGGATGGTGAATTAGGTACAGAGGCTGAATCATGTGATCAAAAAGGCAGAAAGAAGAAAAATCACTTATGACTGCTGGGTGAAGAAATTTCGATGGCTATTCTAATTGTAAGAAGATCTGCAGTAAAGCAGTGATATGATATCTTGGTATTAGAAATGATAATATTAAACAGTATTAAATCCTTAAATTATAGAACAGCAATACCTTGCTTATCATTTCAGTTGTCCATATTTTTCTAATGATGAGTTGCATTGGTGTATTACCAATGCTTTCAGAGAAAAAAAGATGAAATTTTTAGAAATTTTAAAACTGTTGTAATAATAGCTATCATGGAATCATTAATCCCCATGTCCATAGTCACTCCTCTAACACAAGAACTCTTGGCTTGGCTTCCTACATTGACTTGGTGACTTACTTCAGTCATAAATCTAAGCATAAGCAGACTCAAACAGGCCATACATAGAAGGCACATTTTATTTAGAACTTGTTCCTCTTGCTTTGGGTAGAACCCAACAATCATGGGAAGTAGTTCAGGTTAACCTGCTATAACATAAACGACACTTGTCTCATTCACCACCATTATCCCTGCTGATAGCTAGCTAGCCACTATCGTGCATATAAAAAAGCCCAGCCACAGGAGTGATGCCACATACAACAGAGATAAGCCACCCAATCTACACTCAGTCCAGATTGCTGGATCCTAGAACAGTAAGAAATCAGTGGTTGTTATTTTGATTATTATTATTATTATATTTGTACTAAAGCAGCTAACATTTTATTCAACATGAAATCCCACAGCCAGTATGCAGTTGTCGCCTGTGTCCCCTGCATCCAGCTCCTGACAGCCATCATTCTGCTTATTGTCATGTATTTGTTCTTTGGTTACGAACATTTCATATGACACCAAGTCATCAAAGTTCATTTATGTTGTAGATTATGCCATGATCAATTTAGCATTTTTATCATCTACTTTCATAAAACATTCATATCCCCTGAGCATGTGGACAAGTGAGTTTCCTGAACTCACTTTTGCTTTATGCTGATTTGTTGCTATTTTTATTGTCATTGATGAGGAGGAGGAGGAGGAAGAGCCTCACTATGTAGTCCAGGCTGGCCTTGGACTCACTATCCTTCTGCCTCAGTTTCCTAAGTGCTGGGATTAAGGCCATAGACCACTAATCCTGCCTGTATAAATTCTTAACATTTCAGAAGCAGAAGTTGTGACTTCATTTAGTAGTTAAGAGTTAAGCTTGTATCCACCTATCTGCACGGGGCTGGTCTTGCCAACATTTCATCATGGAAAGGGAAAGGGCTATTGACAGTTAATGGCAGCTGAAGGAAGGAGTGTCGCTTTCTGCAATGATGCTAAGTTGCTATGCTCCAGTAAATGACCTCCCACCCATTAAATAAAAGTAGTTATGTTTGGATTCTGGATTTTTATAAACCTGAGTTGAAATGAGGCTTTATCTCATACCATATATGTTGTAGAATATTAGTTGAAGATGCGTTACATTTGTTTATGCTGTGGAACATTTGTTTAATGATGCAAAGATGTGTTACATTCTTTTATGTTACTTTTGTTTAACTCTGTGAAGCTGTGTTACTTTGCCCATCTAAAACACCTGATTGGTCTAATAAAGAGCTGAATGGAGAAAGGATAAGTGAGGCTGGCAGGCAGAGAGAATAAACAGAAGGAAAAAAAGAGGAGAAGAAAGAGGAGCAAGAAAAGGAGGAGAGGAGGACTCAAGGGGCCAGTCACCAGCTACACAGGAAGAAGGAAAGAAAGGTATATAGGATAAAGATAAAATCCCAGAGGCAAAAGGTAGATGGGATCATTTAAGTTGAGAAAAGCTGGCTAGAAATAAGCCAAGCTAAGAAAGAATAAGGCCCCGTGTGTGTATTTATGATTTGGGTGGCAGGCCCTCCAAATTGCCAAACTTTTCATAGCCCCAGCTTTCTCATACATAGTAGAGAAAAAGATAGTAACAATATCACCTTTATCAAGGAATCAGTAAGGTTTAATGAAATGAGCTAAAATGCTTACTATTATCTAAAATCAACAAGTACTCAAGGCTGATGTAATAATTACACAATAATTCACAAATAATTACTATTATTTTGAGCCCCTCCTCCATTAAACCTCTATAATTTCTTCCATTATCACTTCTGGAAAAAGCTCCCTGTAATTTGAGAACCAAGTTTTCTCCACTAAATACTGTCACTGTAGATTTAACTTCCTGCTCCTGACAAAGGAATGGCAATATCACCTCGGGTAGCTAACCAGACAGATGCAGGCTTTGAATCTTAAACTAAGGCATCCAAACAGAAGGAGAAAACACAGAAAAATAAACAACTGCCACCATAGTCTATGTGTTCCCACTACAGAATTCAGCCAAACTATAGCCCTAAGGGTGCAATAGTGGTATGCATATCTTGACAGTAACCAACAGCTCTCTAGCTGGAATTAAGGCCTCCTTAACAAGAGGGAAATTGTGCCCGGTACTGGAAACTATCCAACTACCCAAGGCTAGTGAGGGCATGGATCATAGAGGAGAACACACAACCACCACCACTTTATTAAACTAGAATAATTCTTAACCGCATTCTAAATATTTATCCTCATAACCACAGTTAACTGTAGCTCTCACACCGAAACAAAGAAACTTCTCTTTGCAACAGATGGAGACCACTACAGAAAAACCCAGCTGATCAAAACTCATCAAGTGACTGTATAGTGCCTAGCCCCAACTGAAACATCTACAACATGACTCCTGTACCTAAAGCCCAGGAAACCTCACAGAAGGGAGGAAAGGCTTTAGGAACAAAATAAGAGATTCAAGAGAGCAAGATGGAAGCCACCAGGTACTTCATAACCTAGCCTCAAAACCTGAGTTCTCACACTTTCTCAACATCCTATGAGTTACACAAGCCAGCCCTACTTAATGTTCAAAAGAACCACAGAAGGGTAGGAGTAGAGACAGAGATCACTAACAACCACCAGAGGCTAGCTGCCACTAAAGAAGCTTAGAAGCCTTTAGGGGTCTTGTACCCAGTCACCATCCTTTCATTGTAGCTGCTCCTAGGCACCTAAAACCCCAAGAAGGTATCTTATTTCAGGAATCTAAAGACAACAACTTACAAGTAATTGTGGAAAGGAAGGATGGATATTAGATAAACCACAAAAAAATAATAGGAAGGGTGAATATGTCTATTCCAAGAACAATGTCTGTAGAACAGTAACTAGAAAAGATGAACTTTCAAGGGACGTAGGCTACTCCTAAGGTCCAAGGACAGAGAGTACTATCAAACACAAGTGTGTACCTTCACAGATCAGTAACTTCTTTTATGATCACCAAGGAAATTCTGGCATCTAGTTCAGCCCTGCTTGTATGGGTCATCTGTTACTATTTCACTCCAAATTAGTCCCCAGATCTAGGAGTTCCACCTGGTTTGCAACTCCTACTACCCTAAGACCAAATTCTGAACATAAGGCCTTTAAAGAGGAGGTATGCTAAAATAAAGCTGTTAGGTGAGCCCTAATCTAATCTAACTAGTGTCCCTGAAAGAGGTTAGAATACATAAAGATAAAGAAACCAGGGACACAAACAGGAAAGATCCTGGGAGGGCACAGGAAGAAATGGTTGTATGCAGGTCAAGAAGAAAGGCCAACCTTTCTGACATTTCATCTTTAATTTCCAGTCTCCAAAATGATGAGAAAATGTGTCTCTGTTGGTTATGCCAGACAGTTCTGTGGCATTTCCATAATAGTGCCCCTAATGAGCAAATAGTGCCTTCTGAACTGTTTGGGGATACTGACTTCTTTGTGAGCCAACTCCTAACCTCTGCTGTTTAATGTGGTGTGAAAAAAGCAGACACATAAACGTCCTTCCCAGAGTCTAAGGGAAGAGACACAAGGGAAGAGATTTCCCTGGCCAGCTGAGAAGGACAGCCCTGCTATGAAGCCATAAAAGTAATGAGTCCAGAGATTCTGTTTACACTCCAGGTTCCTTCCATGGGTTTCCTGATGGGCCCCAGACATCCTGTAATCCTCCAAATGCAGTTTCCACACGTAGACGTACAGAAGCCTAAGGCCACAGCCACTGACATGCTAATCTTCTCACTAGGTGCAAAGCCTCTTCTGGACTCATTAATTCCAAGGATACCATTAACTCAGCCACAAGGGGTTCTGACAGCTGTCCACCAAGAGCCACTTAGAGGAGTTTTATCCTGTTACTGTGCTTTGTGCCGTCCAGATCTTCTGACATTAGTTCTCCATTCAGCACACCTGAGTTAAGCTCGAGGCAGCGCTAACTGAAAACCACAGCACATGCTCAGCAATCACATCCAGGTGCTCTGAGTCAGCACCCAGCTACGCTCGAACCACGGTAGGGTAATCCATAGGTAGGAGTTCAGTGGGGAGAACAAATTACACAGGCAGCAGATGTAGTCCTTCTGCAGCAGGATGATTCTCTCCACTCCATGCAGGCTGGGTCAAGGGCACGGATATCTTGCAGCTGGTGACTGAATGCCTCTTCACAGGCTCTGCAGCTTCCTCACCAGCTGCCACCTCTGAGCCTCACGACTTACCAACAAAGATATGACCCACTGGAGAAATCAAGCAGATTACTGCTTAAAGCTAGTAAATGAGAGAGTAGCTTATTATAAACAATTAGCCAAAGCAGGTATTTTATTTTTGGATGGTGGAGCTTGAACTCAGGGTCTCAAATTTATTAGTATATATAAATTGAGCTATACCCTAACTGTAACCAAATCTCATTTTAATAAAGTTAAAAGTCTAGCAAAATTTGTGTAATATCATACATAAACTACTTGAAGTTATATTTTTTAAATGATTAAGTATGCTTCAATGGTGCCTACAAATACCTAAAATGATAGATTCAAAAATGTGAAAAACACAATTATAAAAAACTGTAATATTTGTGAATTATTGTGTAATTATTACATCAGCCTTGAGTACTTGTGGATTTTAGATAATAGTAAGCATTTTAGCTCATTTCATTAAACCTTACTGATTCCTTGATAAAGGTGGTATTGTTACTATCTTTTTCTCTACTATGTATGAGAAAGCTGAGGCTATGAAAAGTTTGGCAATTTGGGGGGCCTGCCACCCAAATCATAAATAAATACACACACGGGGCCTTATTCTTTCTTAGCTTGGCTTATTTCTAGCCAGCTTTTCTCAACTTAAATGATCCCATCTACCTTTTGCCTCTGGGATTTTATCTTTATCCTATATACCTTTCTTTCCTTCTTCCTCTGTGACTGGCTGTGTAGCTGGTGACTGGCCCCTTGAGTCCTCCTCTCCTCCTTTTCTTGCTCCTCTTTCTTCTCCTCTTTTTTTCCTTCTGTTTATTCTCTCTGCCTGCCAGCCTCACTTATCCTTTCTCCATTCAGCTCTTTATTAGACCAATCAGGTGTTTTAGATGGGCAAAGTAACACAGCTTCACAGAGTTAAACAAAAGTAACATAAAAGAATGTAACACATCTTTGCATCATTAAACAAATGTTCCACAGCATAAACAAATGTAACGCATCCTCAACTGTCTGTGTTTTGGGGACTGTGTTTGAAAATTTCTGTGCAGAGCAATAGCTTGAAATGTTTACTTTATGTTTTCTTCTAGGAGTTTCACAGTTTGGAACATACATTCAGGTCAATCCAGTTTGTGTTATTCTTGTGACTAGTGAGATAATGAGGTCTAATTTCATTCTTCTGAATTTGGGTACCCAATTTTGTCAGCAACATCCATCAGAGGGACTGCTTTTCTCTGTTCTATCTTCTTGGTGTGTTTGTTTAAAAACTGGCTATAAATATGTACACTTTTTTCTTAGTTCTCTCTTCTGTTCCATTGCCTATATGTTTATTTGAATGCCAACATTGTGTTGTTTTGTTTACTATATAGTGGCACGTTTCCTCTGAGATATGGAAAAAGGCCATGTATGCCCACTTCTATTTTTATTCAGTTTAGAGAAGGGAGTCCTAGCTAGAGCAAATAGTCAAGAGAATTCAAAGAAGGGCATACAAATTTAAAATGAGGAAGTTAAACTATCAGTGTTTGCAGATAGTAGGATTTCATATCTAGAAAACCCTCAAGACTCCACAAAAGTAAACTGAATGCCAAACTGTTAGAACTGACAGGTCCAGTACATTTGTAGTATACAAGATAAATATACAAAATCCAGTAGTATTTCTTTACAACAATTATGAATTAGTTGATGTAGAAACCAAGCATCCCATTGACAACCATTCAAAGAGAATACATAGGTAAAAAAGCATTATGCAATTAAAAGTATAAAGCAAAGCACTGACAAAATAAATTTAGGAACACTCATAAATAAATGGAATCCTTGTTTATGGATTAGAAGAATTAATATTGTTAACATTCCATACTAGCTGAGGCAAAAAAAAAAAAGAATACAGATCCACTGCAATTCCTATAAAAATACCAATGACATTCTTTGGGAATAAATGTATATTTTTGTTTGTGTGTGTGTGTGTGTGTGTGTGTGTGTGTGTGTGTGTGCGCGCGCGCACTCCTGTAAACACCATGGCTGGGAAAAGTGTCCTCTAAAGGCCCATGTGTTAAAAGTCTTGATTCACAACCCATGGCATTATTAGTAGGTGGTAGAACCCTTAAGAGGTAAAGTATTGTGTGAGGAAGTAAGGGTACAGAAGGCATGGCCTTGCTGAGTATGTTGGGAACCCCAGCTCCTTCCTCTCTCCACCCCAGTCCCTTTCTGTCTCTTTTGTTTCCAACTTGCCGTGAGGTCAGTAGATTCCTCTCTCATGAGTTTCTATTGTGATATAAGGCTCAAAAGCAACATGCCAGCCTACCCTGACCTGCAGCCTCTGCAACTGTGAATTAAAATAGACCTTTCCTGCTTTTATATATATCATTTCACTTATTTTGTTACAATAATGGACAGCTAACACAGAAAACAAATGTGTGTGTATTTATTTTGGTTCAATTTCTCTGGCGAACCCTGGCTAATAAAATGTCTAATAAGATGATATTTGCCTGAATTTCACCATACTGACAGTATCACTTGTTTATGTTGTACTTTCTACCCAAGTATTTCATTAATCTCTACCTTTCCTCCCTCTTGATTCTGCCATAAGGATAATAGACCTGAATGTATGTTCCAACCTGTGAAATTCCTAGAAGAAAACATAAAGTAAACATTTCAAGCTATTGCTCTGCACAGAGATTTTCAAACACAGTCCCCAAAACACAGACAGCAAGAGTAAACACTTGCAAAATAAAGGACAACAAGCTAAAATGTTCTACACAGAAAAGGAAATGCTAAAGAAAAAACACATTTATTGGGAGAAAATGGTTGGAAACTCAATAATCCAACATTGTATTAATATTCAGAATATATAAGAAACTCAAGGGCAGACACAAAATAAATACTGTAAAAGTGGGCAAGCTAGAAATGGTAGAACATGACTGTAGTTACATCTACTCTCAAGGTAACCTGGGAGGATCACAACCAGAGACCAGCCTGGTCAATTATCAAAACTTTGTCTCCTAAAACAGACACACAAACAAAAGTGAATTAGTCTAAATATACATTTCTCAACCATTCACCAAGCTCAGCATCACTGATTATCAGGAAACCGCCAATCCCAATCACTATGTGATTTCATACCACCCACTCTACAACGGGTATTAGCAAAAACGGATGCAAAGGAAGGCACGTTCTCATTTATAGTTGGTAGGACTGTAACTTAGTACAACCACTACAGAAAACAGTATAGACCCTCGGCAAAAATAAATAAATAAATAAATAAAAATAGAACAACCATATGATCCAGCAATCCCACTATTGGTTCTATAGCCAAAGGAAATGAAATCTGTATGCTGAAGAGATAGCAACATGCCCATGTCAACTGCAGCACCATTCACAATAGCTATGATATGATATATATGTACAGTGGAAGATAATTCAGCTATAAAAAGAACAAATATGTTATTGGTAGCAACAAGGATGAAACTGGAGAACATTCTCTTAAATAATTTACTCATTGAAAAATACCACACATTCCCACTTGTATATGCAAGCTAAAAACATGTTGATCCCATAGGAGAAAAAGATGGAATGATACTTAGCAGAGGCTGGGAAGACTGAGGTACCAGGAATGGATGGAGAGACAATATTTAAGAGGTGTAGAAATTTAGTTGAACAGGAGGAAAACTTGTTATGTTATAAGGCACAGTAGTGTAACTACAGTTGACAACATTTAACTGTATATTTCTAAATAACAAGAGACAATTTTTAATGTTCCCAACATAAATAATATTGAGGTCATGGGTATGCTAGTTACCTTAATCTGATCATACACTATGTACATATATTATCATATTGCACTCTCTATCCTATAAATACCTACAATTACATGCCAAAATTTTTAATTAAAATTTTTAGATTTATTTATTTTAGATTATATGTATGAGTATGTTGTCTGCATGTATGTCAGTGTATCACATGCATGTCTGGAGCCCATGGAAGACAGAAGGGAGTATTGGATCCACTGGAACTGGGATTACAGACAACTGTAAATTGTAAACTGCTGTGTGGGTGCTAGGAACCAAACTATGAGTGTCTACAAGAAAAGCAAGTGCTCATAACAACTGAGCCATCTCTCCAGCCCCCTTAAAATTTTATTTTTTAAAAATATGTTTAAGTTCCTTTTAAATGTTTTAAAAGTTCTAATAGTGGTAAAGAACATATAACACATATTTCCCAATATAACCATTTTAATTGTACAGTTCATTAGTGTTAAGTATATGCTTATTGCTATACAACCACTCTCCATATATTATTCATCTTACAAAACTGAAACTCCATATCTACTGACCAGCAGCTCTTTCTCTTCTCTCAATCCCTCCAACCAAAATCCAACTTTCTGTTTCTATGATTTTGATTATTCTGGAACAGTGGTTCTCAACCTTCCTAATGCTGCAACCCTTTAATATAGTTCCTCATGTTGTGGTGACCCCCAACCACAAAATTATTTCCATTACTACTTCATAACTGTAATTTCACCACTCTTGTGAATCATAGTGTAAATATCTCACATGCTGGATATCTTATATGCAACCCCTGTGAAAGGGTCATTAGACCCCCAAGGAGGCCATGACCCACAGGTTGAGAACCACTGCTCTAGATACTTCATGTATGCAGTAGAATCATATTTGTCTTTGTATGACTATCTGATTATACTTACCATAATATCTTCATGCTATACTCAAGTTGTTCCAAATAATATTTCTTTTGTTTTTAGGGACAAATACTATTCCCCTGTCTGTCTACCAATTTTTTTTATTTACTTATCTGTTGATGGAGATTTGGGTTGTTTCTGCCTCTTAGAGATTGTGAGCAGCTACTATTATCATGGAAGGTACAAATGCCTTTTTAATAGCTTTTTTTCCTTATTCTCCCCCGATCCCTAGGACAGGGTTTCTCTGTGTAGTCCTGCTGTCCTGGAACTCACTCTGTAGACCAGACTGGATTCAAACTCACTGAGATCCACCTGCCTCTCCTTCCTCAGTGCTGGAATTAAAGGCATGCACCACACCACACCAGCTAGAGAGCTTACTTTCACTTTGCTTATAGACTCGTAAGTGGGATTGCTTAATCATTGTACTTATATTTTTAGATTTTTTGATTAACCAGCATACTATTTCCTGATAGTATTTCCCACCAAGTTACATTATTTTACATTCTCAAGAATACACAAAAAGTCCAATTTCTCTACATCATCACCAATATTTGTTACTTCTCTTTTACAAATAGCCATCGTTTGTGAATGTGAACTGGTATCTCATTTTGGTTTTGGTTTGCATGTCTCTAATGATTTGTGATGTTGAGCCTCTTTAAATATGTTAATGGCCATTTGTATGCCTTCTTCAGAAAAATGCCTATTCATGTCATTTATTCATTTTATAATTGGGTTATTTTCTTGTTGTTGAGTTGTAGGAGGTATCTTGATATATTCTGAATAATAGCCCTTTGTTTGATATAGAATTTGCATATATTCTTCCATTTTGTAGGCTGCATTTTTACTTTTGTTTTGCTTTGTCTCTTTTTGATGAACAAAAAGCCTTTTATAGTTTGATATAGTCCCATTTGTCAATTTTTCCTTTTATTCCCTGTGCTTCTAGTGCCATATCCAAGAAATCAATGCCAAATGCATGTAATATCATGAAGCTTTCATTTGTATTTTTCTAGGACTTTTATACTTTTAGATGTAATCATTAGGCCTTTAGTCTATTTTGAGCTGATGTTTATACATGGTATGAGTTGCAACTTCATTCTTTATTACATAGATATCCAGTTTTCCTTGAACTTTTTTTTAGTTGAATCCTTGCCAATGTCATTTGACCATATTTTGGGGGTTTTTGCCTGGATTCTCAATTCTATTTCATTGTGTTATGCATTTGACATGCTCTCTTTTTATCTACTTTAGCTTTGTAATATGTCTTGAACTCAGAAAACATGGCTGTGTTAAATTAGCATTCAGCTCATTTCTTGCTATTCTTCTGGTCTGCAGCAAATTATGAAACTAAAAAGGTTTAGGAACAGTGAACATTTCACTAGGTTCAATAACATAAATGTCATATCCTTTCAGTACTATGTGAGTTACCTTTTCTGACCAATGGAAAACCAGGTCACTGCCATATACTGGACGCACTGTCCTTCTCAACCAGAATTACTTTGTCATTCCTCATTCTCTATTCTCAAACCAAGGGCTAGTGCTTGAAGTAACAGAAACACACATATCTAGGTACCAACTTCAATTCTAGATAAGAAATCCCTGGTGCTATATTTCCTTTTAGATTTTTGGATGGAATGGGTCATATGACCTAACTTTGCATTGGAATGTTTCCACATTAAAAATTCATCATTTTAAAGCCAAAGCAAATTCTTCTTTCTCATCTCAGCTTCTTCCACCCTGACTCTGGCCATTAGATTGAGCTTGAGCCTAGAGCCTCCTATAAGCTCTCCCCCTGAGCTACATTTCCAGCTCACCCCACCATTCTTGAACTGCCTCTTTCTACTATTTAGACTCAGTCCACAACTGCCCTGAAAACAGCTTTCATTTGTCCCTTGCACAAAATTTCTGTTTGAATCCCACTAGCTTATCCTGCCAACATAATTTTGTGAGAAGATCTAGAACTCCATGGTGTTCCACCACAGGAATTTTCAAACCATAGTCTGAGACTTATTATTGAGTTTCTAAATCAACTTAAAGGATCAAATGAATACAATAAATTAAATGAAATGGAGTAGGAAAGAAAATAATCAGAGCTCATTGCACATAGCGAAGTCTGTCTTTCAAAACTTTCTCAATTCAACTGTGAATATTCATTGGGTTATGAAATAAAATGTATATCTTGTTCAATCTCTAATATCACAAAATATATAGATGGACACATATACAGTATATAAAACCAAATATTTATAAACTAACACAAATACATATTGCTATAAAGATATTTGTATTTAACTGTATCCATTCTAGTTGATATAATATCTCACTGAACCATGGTTAAAAACACTTGGAAAGTACCTGTTTAGTCTGACTGTCTGAATAAGTTCTGCCTTATTGCATTAGGACCTATAGGGTCAGAAAAGGACATGCATTCTTCTTCAAGGAGTTTAGTATTTTAGCTCTTATATTACATCTCAGATACATGACTATCAGCAACAAGGGCCATAAGTGGGCCGTTAATGAAGTTTACAAATAATAAATGATTACTCAACCATTTATTTAGTGAATCTGTGCCAAAAACATGCTAAATACTCACTAGTGGTCTTTTTCAATCCCCAGGACAACTCTGTGAAACAGACTCACCCTAGCCTCCATGCTGGAGACAAGTACAGGCTTAGAAACACTAGTGTTCTGTCCTGATTCTCAAAACGAGTTAATGGCAGAGCCATTTGATTCAGCATTCCTGTTCCTGTACTGCAAACTATACCATCTCTGTACTCAGTAAATTAACCCTCCTCTATTGTTAATAATATTTCTATTTCAATTACTTCTCATAGAACCAATAAAATATCTGCAGTCCATACTTACCATTGCCAATGGTGTATGTTCAAGTTATTGCCTCACAGAAATTTGCCAGAAAAATGTCCCCTGACCGTATGTTAAACACTAAATCAATTATATCTCATGAAAATAGTTTATGTTCTTATAATCTGCCAAAGCAACAACAAAATCCAAAGGGAAAGAGAAGGTCATTGTGTAGTATTTCCTTAGTGTCTCATAGAATTGACTACTTTGTTGTTTATGTCTTGAGACCCATAAACATAAGCAGGTGGATAGTAATAATTTTTCAAAGGCAATCAACCAAATCCTGCATAATTTTTTTGCCTCTGGAAAGACCACTGTAAATATAAGTGGTGTTCAAGATTAAGTATGAGCATGCTTGTTTCATTAAATCTTAGAAATAATTGGTAACATAAGAAGATCTATTAACACCCATATGTCCAACTTTCTGTCTTCTAGGGCCATTTGTGCTGCTCAAAGAAACATTATGTAAATCTTAACTAGATCATAGCCTGGGTAAAGATACTGCTAAGTGAAGCATCTGTGGATAGGATGAGATAGGCTAACCTAAGTAGGAGAATACCCAAGAGTTGAATATGAGAGCATGGTGGATCAGGTTCATGAAAGGAACTGCCTAAACCATGTCAAAAACAAAGGAGAATACGGAAGCATTGGTTAAAACTCAGGCCATTCTTACACAATATTCTTATTTTTAAAATATATCCAAATTATTTTCATTTCTAATTATTAAATATTACATAGCTAAAAGGGAATTTGATGATGCATATAGATTATAATTACAACACCTATAAATGCATCAAATAAGAAAAGGGAGTCTAGTTTGGTCCCATGTATTGATGTCAAATCTGTTGTTTGATTTTTTTTATTTGGACCAAGGTTTTGGGAAGGTGGAACAGCTACTGATACATCAATATCATTTTGGCTTCCCGGAATTTGTACATGATCATGGCATGACATTTTTAATTATTATTAATATCTATACATTCATTTTCAAACACAGGTAAGCATTCCAGATAATTAGTGCACATAATTGCCTTAATGTTATCTAGATGTTAAGATTTTCAGCCACTTGAACCATAAATACACTTTTATTATTGCATAAGTATTGGAAAAGTTGCTAAATTAATGATAATCATAATGGCTATGTATATCAAATAGTTAAATAAACAGTAAAATAGATTAAATGCCAATATGAATATTAAATAATATATTCACTATTATATGTATGAAGAATATATGCTTTTTGTACTAATATTTATAAAAATAAATAATAATGCCAGCTTAAATAATGTAGATTAAAGTACACAATAATTCTAATACTTTTAATTATTTAGTATACTTGTTTGCTTCTAAACTAAAGCAAGACTGAAGTGTTGAATTTAACTTTCAGATATTTAATTTCACTAAGGCTATATATAAATAAGCCTTTTAATAATGTCCTGAGTGGGGGGGTGTGGCTAAGGTTAGTGGTAGAGTGCTTGTGTATTATATGTAAATACTGAGCTTAATCACAGCACTTCAAGAAAACAAAAGGCTTTTTATCAAGAAAAAGAGTCGAAGCACTCATCTATCATGATCCTGGGTTCAGTCTCCAAAACTGTATGTATAGAAAGAGAAACAAATACTATAGGAAATTTATCCTATTTTTGAGTGCAAATTGTGCAATATTAACATTTAAATGCCACTGCTGTCAAATTTTTGCAAAGCAGAAAAACTTGAAAACCAGCTATATATGTATATATATAATATTATATTATATATATTATATATAATCATAGTGTATTAGTCAACTTTCCATTATAGTGTCAATGCATGACAGAGAAAAACCACTCACTATGGAGCCAGTAAATATGAGAAATGAAGGGACTACAGTCTCACAATCCCATTTGGGGACATTCCTCAAATGACTTAAAGACTTCCCACTAGGACCCACTGCCAAAAAGCTCTACCATCTCCCAAGTGTTAAACCTCTGGAGATCAATCCATTACCACATGTGCCTTTGGATGACATGTTACGTGCAAAGTGTAGTATATCCATGAAATTGCATCCTTAATGCCATATATAATAGAAAATACAATGAATATAATAAGAAAGAAAACATTTTTAAAAATTGAGGCATCTTCAAAACAGCTTGTTATTGTACTGGTCAACTGTGGGCATCTATTTACTCATATACATTTATAATTGATTGTCTACAGGAACCATCTAGAAGTTGACAGTGTTAAAAAATAACAGATTTTTTATAACTGAATATAACATTTTAAAATCGTTGAATACTAAATTGTTTAATAGTGGAAGTATGGTAATAATTAAATTTTAAAATGAACCATCAGACTTGCTCTTATAATTCAAATTAATTCTGTAATGGGAATATTTGGCTTTGAGTAACTATTAATGCATTATTTCAGTAGTTTGTAGTTGTCAAGCACTTATTATTTACTGCATTACCATATACCTCTCATATATTTGCTCATAATTAAAATTTCTCCAGATGACATCATATTGAATTTACTCTATATTCTTTGTCATTGAGTGTCAACTCCATTGGTATACAAGTTCCCTGAGAACTCAGACTTGAGCTGTGTTTGCCTTGTTCTTTTTACTCTCCCAGTATCTAGCACAGTACTGGTCACAGAGTAGTTTCTGAATCAATAGTAGTGAGATGAATGAAGACTAGTAGGAACTTTTTATCCTAAAACATTTCTAGCTTGCAAAGTGTAGCTGTATAGATTTTTATAATTGATCTTATCAAGTCCCTTTTCATACAATCAAAATGGATGGGTTAAAAATGAAACCTGAAATGGCAAGCATGAAAAGATTGATAATAAAGAGTAAATAAAATTATTCACATTGCCAATTGTATTCATTAAATTTGTTCTTTGGACAATTTCATACATGGATATAGTGCATTCTCTGCCCTTTTTTCTAAATTCTAAAATTTTTAATTTTATTTTTCACAATTTATAGTTTGTGTATATGTGAGTGTGGTTTTTTGTAACTTTTTGTTTATTCTTTATGACTTTCACATCATGCACCTCCATCCCATTTATCTCGACATCCCTTCGTGTCTGCCCTCTGCCCTTGCAACATGCCCCACAAGACAAAATAAATTTAAAAGAAAGAGAAAAAAAGAGAGGAAAGAGAAAAATCTCATCATGGAAGCTATAGTGTGACACAGTGAGTCACACAGTATACCCTTTGGTCCATATATCTTTACTTGCAAGTGTTCATTGCAATGAGTCATTGGTCTGGTTTGAGGCCTCTGGTTTCTGCTACACTATCAGTGCTGGGCCCTCACTGGAACTCCTCTTGGATATCCTGTTGTTGCCCTGTGTCATGGAAATCCTGCAGCTTTGGTTCTACAGAACCGGCCCCTTCATGTGCTCCAGCAAATCACAGATGGGGTGAATGTTGGGGTAGACCAACTCATAGCCCTGGCTGTTCCACCTGTTGGCCCCCATCCTCACCATCAGGGTGAACTCTCCAGCATTTTCCTTGCTTAGTTCTCCCTATGCAGCAAGAAGTAAGGGGTGGGGCCAGTACTTCTCCTTTCATGTCCTCAGGGCCAGCTCATCCACACCTACACCATCAGGACCCACTCTACTGTGTTGTCCTGGCCAGGTACAGGGCCTATTCTTCTGAGTGCTGCAGCTGGTAAGGGGCTCTCATGACCTGCCACAGGTGGTGAGGGGTGGGAGGGGTGGTCATCTCTCCCTTGCTCATGCCACCATATGGCGGATGAGGGGGCGGGGACAGAGCTCACATGTTAGGGTTCTCAGGGCCGGCTCACCTGTACTCCTGTTCATAGGGTCAGCTCTACTGTGTTGCCCAGGAGAGATGCACGGCGCATTCTCCAGAGTGCTATAGCTGGTAAGGGGCTGGATCAGCTTCCCACCCCCACCCCCCTACCCCTCCACCCCTGCTTGCAGGAGGTGGCTAGGGACAAGGTGCGGGGGAGGACATCTTTCTTTCTTTCTCTCTTTCTCTTCTTTCTCTCTTTCTCTCTTTCTCTCTCTCTCTCTCTTTCTCTCTCTCTCTCTCTCTCTTTCTCTCCTCTCTTTCTCTCTCTCTCTTCTCTCTCTCTCTCTCTCTTTCTCTCTCTCTCTCTTTCTCTCTCTCTTTCTCTCTCTCTCTTTCTCCTCTCTCTCTTTCTCTCTCTCTCTTCCTTTCTCTCTCTCTCTTCCTTTCTCTCTCTCTCTCTTCCTTTCTCTCTCTTCCTTTCTCTCTCTCTCTTCCTTTCTCTCTCTCTTCCTTTCTCTCTCTTCTCTTCCTTTCTCTCTCTCTCCTCCCTTCCTTTCTCTCTCCCTTCCTTTCTCTCTCCCTTCCTTTCTCTCTCCCTTCCTTCCTTCCTTCCTTCCTTTCTTTTTTATTTTTATTTTGCAATACAATTCAGTTCTACATATCAGCCACAGATTCCCTTGTTCTCCCCCCCCCTGCCCCCCCCTCACCCAGCCCCGCCCCCCATTCCCACCTCCTCCAGGGCAAAGCCTCCCCCTCAGACTGAGATCAACCTGGTAGACCTCAGTCCAGGTAGGTCCAGTCCCCTCCTCCCAGGCCGAGCCAAGCGATCCTGCATAGGCCCCAGGTTTCAAACAGCCAACTCATACAATGAGCACAGGACCCCCGGTCCCACTGCCTGGATGCCTCCCAAACAGATCAAGCCAATCAACTGTCTCACCCCATTCAGAGGGCCTGATCCAGTTGGGGACCCCCTCAGCCATTGGTTCATAGTTCATGTGTTTCCATTCGTTTGGCTATTTGTCCCTGTGCTTTATCCAACCTTGGTCTCAACAATTCTCGCTCATATAAACCCTCCTCATTCTCGCCAATTGGACTCCCAGAGATCCACCCGGGGCCTAGCCATGGATCTGGATGCAGACATCTTTCTTTTACCCACACCACATGGCAGACGAGGCGGGTTGGGACCAGCTCTCCCATTCTCACGCCCTGAGGGCCAGCTTGCTCATGCCTTGGCGAACAGGGTCAGCTCTATTCTGCTGCCCAGGCAAGGTTTATGACTGGCTTTCCTGAGTGCTGCAGCTAGTGAGAGCAGGGCTACTTGTCCCTAGTGTTGCAGCCAGTGAGGGGCGGGACTGACTCTGTGCAGCCCTATCCTCTTGGCCTTCAATGGTAACAGGAGCCCCGGAGGACATCAACACAGACCCTGGCTGCAGCAGGGCCACAGACCCAGACACTGGCCTTGGTAGCTGCCCGGTTCCAGATATCACCATGGCCCCAGGAAGCAAGCAAGCCACACACCTCAGCCCGTTCCTCATTGCCGTCACCTCTCTCCACAGGACATGAACCACCCTGTCTCTCTCTCTCTCCAAGACCTCACCATATATTTGCTCACCATCATAGCGCCTGACGGGACCCACCTGCGCCACAAAGTGCTAAGTGGGCCCATGTTTTCTCTTCACTTTCCGGACCGGCCCCGGGCTGGAATGTGCATTCTGTAGTCTTAATTCCCACCCTGTCTCACGTTCCTTCCGTCCTAGAAGGTTTTTTTTTTTATCACATTCACATATTTTTGTTTTGTGTCCCACTGCTTTCAATGAGGCCCATTTTTGTGGCCACTGGTTTGAAACTATACATTGGAGCTTTTGGGGCTCCTCATTGGGCACAAAACTAAAGGCAACGACTGACCCTCCCCCGGAATCCAGCAGCTACCAGCAGCTCAGCGAAGATTGCTATCGCCCCATGAGCCCTGTGTAGGCCCTGTGTCCCCTGTGGGGACAACTGTAGCTGTTAGGAAATCATGTTTGCACACATTCCCATTATAATTGTATAAAATCTTATCGTCAGAGTGAAGGATGTTTTGACTCATGGTTTTGGAGGTTTAAGTCCATGGTTGCTCGGCTCTTGCTTCAGGCAGGACATGACAACATGGCAGAAATACAGGGCAAAGGAGGCCTGTTAAACTCAAAGCAGCCAGGAAACAAAAGACAGAGACAGGAAAGGGCTAGGTTCCAAACATCTCCTTCAAGGGCCTGATCCACAGTGGCCTAACTTCCTCCAAATGGGCCTTGTTTCTGAAAACTTTCACCACCTTCTCCCACTCACCTTAACAACTCGGCCTTTAATAGACAGGCCTTCAGGGGGCACCTACAAACCACGGCAATCTGCCTCTGACCCCCACTTCATGATGTAAAATGTACTTAGTCCTTCTGTCAAAGTCACCATAGTGTTAAGAATTCCAGTGTTTTTCAAAAGTCCAACTGTAAACCATCTTCTGAGACTTAAGGCAACTTCTTAGCTGTGAGCCCTGTAGAATCAAAACCAAGTTACATATATCCAAGGAACAAAGACATAGAGTACACCTTTCCTATCCCAAAGGGAGGAGTAGGGAAACAAAGACTAAGACCAAAGCAAGACTGAAAGAAAGTCAGCAGAGCAAACACAGAATCCTCTACCTCCTGGTCTGGCACCCAGGGCGCATAGTGGTACAATGAGAGCTCCAATAGGCATATACCATACTTTATTGTTCTTTATTGCCGAAATAACTACCTCCCATTAGCACGTGGCACTCTCTTCCATATGATTACCCTACCTATTTAGTCTATGTATTCAAGAAATCAGAAAACAGACATAGAATTAATTGCCATGAGAAATCAATGCCTATTGCTTTCTATTTTTATCATGACAATGAATGCTGGATTGTTGTATCTGAACACAAGAAGGGGAATTATTCGTGTAGAAGAAATCAGCCATGAAACAAAGAGCAGCTCTGTAGGAAGAGTGGGGAGGATCATTTCCCAAGTGGTTCAGAATCACTGCTTGAGATAGCTCTTCAATTGCTCAGTCCTGTCTTAGTTTCCAGAAAGCTAACCTCCTGCCTCAGAGCTGTTTTTCAGGACAACTGTTCTCTATCTCGATAATGACCAGGTGTCTTTAAGAATTTTCAAAGAGGCAGATGGTGTGGAAGCAGGGAGCCTTCTGCCTTTTGAGATTAAGCAATCAATGTCCTCCGGGCAAATGTCTTATCTCAGCACCTGTGCTGTCCAGTCACATACCTAATCGCATACCTAATCACAGTGAAGCGCCAGCTCTCCTGGTCAGGGTCTAAAATCAGCATATCATTGAAAAGTGGGAGAGCTGAGACTGCCACTAACAATCACGGGGATGTTTCATAAGGTACTCCATAGGTAGCTTGTGAGTACTACATTGTATATAAATACATTGCACTCACAGAAATACACTGTATATCCTAGGTTATATAAGTAGAATGTAGCTTCTACAGGAAATGTAGGCATTCTACAGGCATTCCTGAGGAGCCTCAGTGATGATAATGTACCATGTGAGTCATTGATCCCTGAAGACCACCTAGCTGACCAGCAACGCTCTAGGTGGCTGCTTTGCCACTCCGCTTCTTCTTGGCCTGTTTGGGATGTGGGGCAGAAGGAGACTGGGATCGGCAACATGTTACTTGAAATGCCACCTCATAGCCATCTGACTCTCATTAATTAACCGTTTTACTTTGTGACTTTAGCACATGTTTTGACTTTCTGGATTTCTATTTACATTTTTACAGCAAACACTTTTATACAGGGCAGCAGATACCATTGGTTGAGGCTATGGCTCAGTGTTAGAATGCTTGGGCTGGAGATAGAGCTCAGTGATAGAAAACATTTTCCTAGGTTCAATTCTTAGCATCACACACACACACACAAAGGGGAATGAGATCATGATGGGCTTTATTTTTCTTTTTGTATTTTCTAATTTTCTAAAATCAGTCTACAATGATTATAAGTTTTGATAAAAATTTTAAAATATTAAATATCACATAATCTAATTCCTAATTTAAGGTCTTTCAAACATTTTTGAATTACAAACATTTAAAACCACTCAGTTAAAGACTGTGGTAAAAATTGAGACATTAAAAAAGTAAATGATTATATTAAAAATCTTAACTATAAATGGATGGTATTTAATTGTTCCAACTTGGTGGTATCCTTAATGAAATTTGGTCTCATTCTCCTACAACAGTGGTTCTCAACCTGTGGGTCTCAACTACAACCCTTTTGGCAAACTTCTATCTCCAAAAATATTCACATTATTATTCATAACAGTAGCAAAATTACAATTATGAAGTAACAGTGAAAATAATTTTATGGTTGGTGGGTCACCACAACATAAGGAACTGTATTAAAGGATCATAGCATTAGGAAGGTTGAGAACCACTGCTCTAGAGGTTAAAATTTAAAATTCAAAATGCTTCAAAATCAGAATGAAAAATTCTGTACAATATTACTTTCAGACTATGTATATAAAATATACATGAAACATAAATACATTTCTTGTTTAAATCTGGGTTCTACCCTCAAGGTATCTTATTAAATATATACAAATATCTCAGATACTAGAAAAATTTAAAATCCCAAATATTTCTGGTTCCAAGTATTTTGAATAAGGAATATTCAACCTGTTGTGGGCTTTTTGAGATAAAATTACAAATCGTACTTTCATGGCAAGGACATCTTTAAAGTTTGTCTGGATCTTGAGATCCATTTACCAATTTGAAGTAGATACCATTTTTAATGTGTTATAAATGAGATGCTTGGTAAGGATACAGATGAAACAAGGAAAATTGTCATGCTGCTTAAGTTTCCATACACTCCAACTGTAAATACCAACTTTGTAACAAACACTCCTTAAACTTTTAACACTGTAACATTCTAACAGAGATCATTTTCTTGCAGGTCTAGTCACCATATCCATACTGCACAATTATAGTCTGTGTGTGTAAATATATTGGAGGAAAAATGTGAAAGAGTATGGCAAAACTTCAGCTTACTGATCTTACCTAAAGGTCAAACATTTACACACACACACACACACACATATACACACACACACACTTTAACAGATAAGGTTAACTTTCTGTCTGTGCTTCAAATCCCCTTGATTTAGAGGAGCACAATAGTTCAAAATTTAAGGAGTAGAATTATTAAAAATGGCATGTCAAGGAAGCACACTGGCATTACTTAAATTCTGAACTCTGATATCAAATATGACTTTGGATTGAATGTTAAATCAGAAAATTGAACTGGAAGAACTATATAGGCTGAGTTACAAAGTTCCATTATTTTTCAGTTTCAGAACTGTATACATATCAAAATATATTGGGTCAAAGAACTCTGTGAGCATATAATCCATTTTCTTTATTCATCCTGTGATTTCTGCACTACAGGTATAATTCATTTCTCTCTGGCATGTATTCCTACTGGTAAAACAAAAGCCTTTGTAGTCTGTGACAGATTTAGAATATGTGGTTTGCCTAGGCTGCTCAATTACACAGGTGAAGTTGAGTGCTTGACATGAATCTTTCAATGTCCACTTAGTTTGATTCCAAAATTATGCTGGGAAGTCCTGACTACCTGTAATACCAATTCACTATCTATCAAAGAGCAAGAAACCAGCATTCAGGAGGCAGAAACAGGAGGACCCCTGAATCTGAGGCTAGCCTTGTCTAGGAGTGAGTTTCAGGACAGCCAAAGGCTACACAAGGAAACTCTGACTTGAAAAACCAAAAAAAGAGGTGAAACAGTTTTTTTCAATTGGTATCATGAAGTCATTTGACACAAAGAGCACTGACCCAAATAAAAAGCATATTCTGGGACATACAATCTCATTAGCAAACAATACCAGTAAAGACTCAAAAACATGAATAAGAACAGCAACATTAGACATGCCAAAGTGTACAGGGAAAAGACCATGAGATCTCAACCCTACATGAAGGACTACAGGTAACTAAGGGATGCTGAGAGAAGGAGAAATAGCCTTCCCCAGGGAAGAGCATCTAATTCAAAATGGTCATTTCTGAAAACATACATACAGGTAACGTTAATCAGAGTGACCTGGTTATAATTTTGAATATATATGCACATATATATATTTGCATGTAATAATTAATGAAATAAGAGTTCATGAGTTTGAAAGAAATCGTGGACTGGTGTATGGGAATGTTTGGAGGGAGGAAAGGGAGGAATGTAATTTATATTATAATCTCAAAAATAAAAAAGAGAAAAAATTCTACTTTTATTAATGGTTTATATTATAAACTTGTATTCTAGTTGGATCATCCCAAGTCTAACTCATAAAAATCTTATGTATTACAGATATGTATCTCTAACTACTGATTGGTTGTCTATCTCTCTATCAAAGACTATCTATCTATCTATCTACCTATCTATCATCTATCAATCTATCTATCTGTCTGCCTGTCTATCTATCTATATCATCTATCTATCTATCTATCTAAGACCAAGTCTATCTCTAACATTTCTGCCAAATAAAATTTCCAAAAATACAGATCAAACATTTATATTTCTCTACCCCAAAATGTTCACAGCCCCCTAATTCCCTAACACTGCTTTTAGCATTTCTCTATAATTTTTCAAAGGCAGAAAAATTCTTTACTGGATGAAAATGTGACACAGAATCCTGATGTATAATGCAGGCAAAAATTACATTAACATCGATTTATTTTTCATGTTCAAATAATTATATTTACATGTTATAAAATCAATCAATGAGGAAAATAAACAAATCTGCAATCAAGGCTTAGGGAGCTGTATTGTTATAGTAAAATTCCATTATTTAGTTTTTAGTTTTATTCTCCTCTTACAGCATTGACAGAATTCTTACAGATGAATAGCTGCAAAGACTAACAGTTTTAATAGTTCCCCTTGTAAGCATGTCCACAGAAGGCAAAGCAACTTCACTAAAGTTCTGAACAAAAATTGTGGCAGCGTAATTTCAATGTCTCCACTGTATTAATTTTTATATTTTACCTACTTAATGTGTAATTTACTTAGTTCTAAAATGTATGCTTTTATAATGCATATTTTATTCAGAAAATTAAATCAAGGCTCCATGGAATGAAGAGTACTCACTGCATCTTAAAGTTCATGACACATAGTTGGAAAGTCTCACTGTGACAGTGTGTAATGACTTAGTTGTGATCTGTTTTTGTGATTTTAGTGTCCTCCACTTCCTTTCAGACATTCTTAAAAAGGCAGGAAATTTTGTTATGTTTCCCCTAATTATTAGTGTAAGAATCTTTATAGAATAGCGAAAAAATACTCATAATTCCTCAACCAGAGGATAACTATCATAAAATGTTCTAGTATGATTTCTTTAACTATTTTATCTTTATTGGTCATGTTGGTGGGTTAGAGGGAATTGTGCCAAACTCTTAAGTAGAACTGTGCCAAAACCTAGATATTACATTATTAAATACAAATACCATGTGATGCAATTATTGTATTATTTCCACTTTACATTGAGGAAACAGGATAAAGCAGGTTAAATATCTTGCCCAAAGTCTCAGAGTAAATTGCAAATCTAGGCTTCCAACCAATATCTGTCTGACCCCAGAGACTATTTATCCACAGCACTGCATGACCTCCATTTTCATACTCTTCCACTTTCTAGAAGTCTATCTCTCTTTGCTCATGCCATTTCCTTTATTAGGATTACCTCCTTCTCTATTTCTGCCTGGCCAAGTCCCCTGCATTATTCAAAGGCCATCTACTACTCAGTCTTTAATTGTAGTTCTCCCTTTGAGAGCTCCCAATAATACCCTTTCCTAAAGAATGGGTTTGGCAGGGATGGGAGGGGTATGAGAAAGGGTAATGAGTTGTGGAAATGATCAAAATATATTATATACATGTATGCAATTGTCAAAGAAAAATAAATAAATAAAATACTATTTCCTGTACTTTATCAACATCCTTTTCCTGTCTGACCTCTTCTTCTTCCCTACCTCCTGCACTCCAGACAGCGTGATATTTGTTTGTGCTGACTGACTAGTGGCCTTGTTCCAGTTCCCATGCTTTGGATCTGGGACTACACAGTTCTTCTAGTGTCTGGCTACTGGAACACAGGGAGACAACTTGTCCGCCTGGCATTAACTGGCATAGGCGTAATGAATACTTTCTCCTCTGGTCTAGGCAAAGCTGCTTTGGCCCCTCCTCCCAGGGCTGCCTGTTGCTTTTTAGCTTCTTTTCCTCTTCTGACTGCCCTGAACATTCCTTTGAAGAGGATTTCCTCTTGATAAAGTCATTTACAATGTGGGCTAATGCCAGCTTTGTGTTGTGCCCTTGATTCTGTGAAGGCAGTCTTGGTGGCCAAGCAAATTTTCTTTGCTTTATTCCTAAGTATTTTTGGCCTTCCAAGGAGGTCATTGCAATTAAAATCCAATGTTCTGGATCCAAGACTATGAAACTTAGTTATGTGGAACCATGTTTCCCAGTTTCACAAGTCATCCCTAAGGGTCCTTGAAAGAAACTGTGGACATGTTTATCTATCCCACTTAGTGAAGAGTAGAACCAAGGGAGTTTCTATGCCAACTAGAAAGTGGTCTTAAGTGACTGGCACAGGAAGCTGTAACCTGTGCCTTCTATACAAAGATAATTCTCTGATAGATTTCTGACATATCATATATTTACTACAGTAACATGGGAGAATGCAAATATCCAGACTCAACTTTGTCCAGACTTTAAGACACACATATCCAATTGCTTAGCGGACATATTTACCTGGCTCTGTGACAGATTCCTCAACAAGTTGTTGATACTCTCTCTGCTCACCCAACCCCACCTATCCCACCTTCAGGCATAAAACCTTTCTATTCCCTCAGTCTTCCCATCTTCGTTAATTGAAAACCTGAGATCAAAACCTTAAGTGTCACTGCTGTCTCTTCTATCCTCCCCGCTTCTCTCTCTCTCTGTCTCTCTCTCCTGACCTGGTCCAGAGCAACTCTGCTTGGCCTGCTACAGGAGATGAACACCAACAACATTCCAGTGCTATCACACTGTCCCAATCTGGTCTACTTCCCTTCTGGATTATCGCAAAAACCTAACTCATCAGGACATACTGCAATCCCAATTCCTTGGGAGGCAAAGACAGGAGTACTCCAAGTTCCAATCTAGCATAAGCTGTATAGTGAGGCTTTGACTCAAGAAACAAAGGCTGGAAATTTAGTGAATAAAGTACAGCAGTTAGAGATTTTGCCTGGCATACACAAGGCCCTGGGTTCAATGATCATCACTGGAAAAAAAAAAAACACTAACAGGTTTCTCTGCTCTATTCTTACCTACAACCAATCTACTCTCCACTCAGAAGCCTAGGAGATATTGTTAGAATTAACAATACAAACTCCAAACTCTCCATTGACAGTTTATTTTCACCCATAACAAAAGCCTAGCTGTTCTAGTAATGTGTTAGGGTCCAGTCCCACCTCAAAGTTTTGACTGTTATAGGAGGCTCCCTCTCTGACTCTCCATGGGGTAAGCTCCCTCATTTTCTTCAGAGCCTCACTCAAAACTTATCTTAGTGATACTTTTCCTGGCCACACTTTCTGAAATTGCAAAGCAAATACCCAGGCACTACCAACACCCTTTCCCCTTTCCCTGTTTTACTATTCACCTCAAAACTACAGCTAGTTAGCAAACTATACCTTCTTCTTCTTCTTCTTCTTCTTCTTCTTCTTCTTCTTCTTCTTCTTCTTCTTCTTCTTCTTCTTCTTCTTCTTCTTCTTCTTCTTCTTCTTCTTCATGTTAGGTGACATTCCACTAAATGTTCTCCTATGATTGGAATCTTAAATGTCTGCCAAAGATCTGTGTGTTAAAGGCTTTATGCTCACTTAGTAGTACTGTTGAGAGGAGATGGAACCTTTAGAAGGGGCACCCTAGTGATAGAGATTTAGATAATCGGGATATGCCCAGGAAGGGACTATTTATCCGGTTCCTTCTTCCCGCCACTCTGTGTGTGTTTGTCTGTCTCTCTGTCTCTCTGTCTCTCTCTGTCTCTCTGTCTCTCTGTGTCTCTCCTTTCTTTGCTTTATATCTGAGGTGAATACTTTTGTTGTTGTTGTTGTTATTTTCTGTCATGTGCCCCTAGCCATGATAATTAGCCTCAGGAAAGGCTAAAAGACTACAGGACAAACAAGCATGCAGTGTAATCTCCAGAACTGTAAGCCAAAATGAACATTTCCTCCCTTATCAAGTGGACTGCGGAAGGCATTTGAGAAAAGAAGGCCAATTAACACACACATTAGTTTAATCATGGCAGAGAATCTTATCTGTTGTATTCACTCCAGTATCCATCAGCAGTGTTAAAAACAGGTCCCGGCACACCTAGTCACTCATACAAGTTACGTGCATGCATGGAGAGTGGATGGAAGGTAGCAAATGCAGATGACCATACGGTAGTGTAAAGATTTTGAAACTTCTTCCCTAAGCCCCAGAACTGTGATGTCCAAGAGGGAGAGCCTCTGAAACTCCAATTCCCTGCTCCAACACACCGATTTTTTACACATTGGTTTTCCATTTCAGCCTTGGTTTGAAGAAACCATTACTTGAATGGGATTTTTGAAACTACATGAATGCTACTGCCTTAAACTTAAAACAGGGCCACAGCATCTCTGGGATAAGAATCATGACATTGTTTCAAGAGACTAGATATATTGATTCCAATTTCCTCAAGTAGGTCTCCTATAATGTGACCTGAATATCCCAGAGAATGCCATAGAATATGAACAAGGCCCATGATTCTGAGCAGGAGTTTGAGCCAAAAATTGATAGCAAATAATTTTCCTTTGAAACATGGATTAGGTATAATTTTTAAATTCTCATAAATATTAAAATTACAACATAACCTTTAACAGAAGTTCTATATACTCCTTGACTTGGTTGAGGGTCTGTGTATATTTTCTTTTCCTGTTAGCAACAGCAGGATTGTTTGAGATGCTCTATATTCAGTGTTCCTTTGTCCTATAGGAGGAACAGAAGAGCTTCAGCATAAAGAAATATTCAATAGCCAAAAAAAAATCACTCCTATTTACCTAGGTAGGCTCCTTACAGTGATGCTTTAATTTGGATTAGCCTGGAATATTTTGCTGATCAGATGTGGTCTGTTAGGCCCTCTCTGTACACTATACAGATGCCATAAGAAAAATACATCATCATCAGAGTCCTTTGCTTTTGCTGCTTCACTACAGAACATGAGATTTCCTAAAACTAAGGGCATGTAGACAGAACTGCCTCCCCTGGGGAGCCTAGGCAGAAGGGTAGCACAACAAAACCAAGAATTGCAATGATGCATTTATTCAATACAGTAGTCCCTGGCCTAAGACTATAAATCAGTGGTAAAGCACTAGCCTACTATATGCGAAGCCTGGGGTTCAAGCCTCAGCACCAGAAAAAGAAAAGGGACGGGGGAAATCAGTAACTGACCAAGTAAGCAGCCAGGGAAAGCCTCATTAAACAAATAAGCACTGCTCTCTGTTCTTTTTTAAAGGCACTGGTATGAGTTCAAAGTAAAAGAATGAGCACTACCTCAGCCCACTCACATCCCACTCCAATGCAAGTTGAATCTTTAATATTTCAAAAGAATCAAATCGGTAAATATTAACCAATTCAAATGTGATCTACCAAATCCCACCTGGCTTGTTAGTGGATAAGGAAAACCACTGAGAAGAGTGAACAATTACTATTAAAGCCTTGGATGTGATCTGGAGCTATGGACTCCTTGATGAATATCAGTTAGGAAGATCGCGCTGACACAGGAAGTTAAGAGAGTCACATGAAGGTCTGCCCCCATCCTTAGTCTCTCTTTAGGTTGTTTTTCTCGGAGCAGTAGCCTTTCTTTCTAGATGTTGTCTGGCCACTTGACCTCCTTTTGGGGATTTAAAGTGTTTAGCTTTCAGGTTGGGTTTTTAAAGTACAAGCAAACAATGAAAGGTCAGGGCTAGAGGGCTTCAGAAAGGAACGTGGCCAAAGCCCCTGCTGCTAACAAGTGAGGCTGGCTAATGCAGCACACGTTCTGTGAGACCAGCATACGTCTCAAATCTGTCCTGTTCTCAAGTTAGCTACCACTCTTGGATTTTAACTGGGATGCCTGGCCCCCAAACACATTGGGAGCTGAGACTCAGCAACCAGACTCCATGACACTACTACTGCCTTATTTACCCTGTCCCTTAGAAACCACCAGTCTTGTCTCCAATAGCCATCCAAGATGGAAACTCCCAAGCAGAAATAGTTAGACCATTCTCTGAGAAGTCTTTTCATTTCAGCTGAACCATGCTTGTCCCTGCACTTTCTCCTATAAGTCAGCCTTGCCCAAGGGCAACCAGCATACCAAAGTGGACTGTTTGTGTCCTAAGCCCTAAGGCCTTCCTCCCCATTACAGACAGGGATCTAGGACAAGGTGGAGGCAGCCAGGTCCTTGGCTCTCAGAAGAGCCGGAAGTGAAGGTTTAGGGAGTCATAGAAAACACTGGAGTGCCTAGGAATCTGTAATTCACAGGCAGACAGGTCCATCTGAGGGGTTTCAGTTAGCAAAGTATTAAAAACCATAAACACAAACAGTCCTCAGAGTAGGGGTGGGAGTCCTGTCATGGAGGCAGAAAGAGTGTCCCTTAAGCACGTCATTTGTGTTATCTGTCCCACGTCTCCAGGCTGGCCAGAACATTCTCACATTCCGATTCTTATCTCACTGTCAGGTCTTAGCTTGTTGTTTCAGGCGAAAGATACACTCTGGAAAAGCACATAGACTCAATGTCTAAGTTCTTTCATTTCTTTTTCCTCTTTCTTTTTCTTTCCTTCAATCTCATCATTTGCCTGTATGTAACATAAGGCTGAAATGTATTACCACGCTTACTTCAAACTAAGACGTTTGACTTTGTATTTGGCAGTGATCAAAGATAAATAAAAACATTGAGAATCTCTAAATTATTATTTAAATAAAATAATGTAAATGCCTATAGTTACAATTGAGAGGCCTGCTCAGTATCTTGTAATTAAAAAAAAAAATAACTAACCTTTAAAATGGAGGTGATGCCAATTTTAAAAGTCTGCATTCCCATCTTTTCTTGAAAATCCAGAAGGTCATAAAAGGTACAGTGGCAACATCTGTAATCCCAACTGAGGCAGCAGAGGTAAGGGCATATAGAGTATCAGACCAGACTGGGCTATCTAATGAATTCAGGAGCATGCTTAGCTACACATAAGACTCTATCACAATTGTTTTGCTTTTTTTCCCAGAAACTATAGCAGTTTCAAAGGAGTATTGACTTACAGTGGTAATTGGAAACATAGCTGAACAGAAGCAGCCCTCATTAGAATGGGCATGAATTCTCTAGATAGCCACATTTCTCATCATTCCCTATTGCCCCCCCTCCCCCGAACACCATAGTTAGGTATTGGGGCCATTTATCATGGCATTTGTCCTAGTGTTTTTTATTCTAGTGATGATTATAAAATATTCTTCCTGACCATGCCTGGAAAAGTAGAACAAAAGTAAAATATATATCATATACTTGAAGAGATAATGTGGAAGAGCATTTTTTCCCAAAAGCAAAGAATGTTGTCATATGGAATACAATTGTATCTTTCAATAAAATACAGTCTGGTTTGTTTCATTCATTTTAATCACCTATCTAACCCTGCAAGCTTCTAGTGGTCACCTGCATTTCCTGGCTTATAGCCTCTTATTCCTTCAAGGCACGTAAGTCCAACCTCTACATCATCATACAGTCTTTTCCCCTTCTGACTCCTCTGGCCTCCTCCTATAGACATTTATGGTAACACCAATCTCATCCAGACAATTCAGAACAAAAAATCTACATGTGGATTTGTCTACTTTGCCATTCCAGGGAATAGGGCATGGACATATTAAGAATGAGCATTATTCGGCTTTCCATAATAGATGCAAATATTAAGATTCAGAAAGTGTAGTGACCAAGGCTAGGTCACATCCTTAACTTATAACAGGCAGATAGAGGATGGACCTTAGGGCCTCTGGCTTTCTGGCCATCATTCACTATACAGCAAATCTCTTGAGAGTTAAACTATTTATATGTTCCAAGTTAACAACCAACAAATCTTATAATCATTAAAATGACTAAATAGGGTTCTTTTTATTTGTATGTTTTTGTTTTTTATTTATTCATTCATTTAGAGAATTTCATAGCATAACCCCCATACCCAAGGCTCAACATATAACATGGAAGAGGAGGAAGAAATATTTTAAGAGCCATAGGACCAGAAGGACATTTTGGACATGACGAGGATGTTTCACCTGTGACCTCTCAATAATACAGTTGCCTGCATAAGACATGCAAAATATCACACCAGTCAAAACGCTTTTTTTTTTTCTTTTACAGATAATATCTGTTTCTTTTAGCATGGTTTTTAAGCATTAATTTAATGGAGAGAATTTCAGAGCAGATCCAAAAGTAAGGGTCAGCCTGTACCTGTGGCAACATCTGTACTCCTACTTACTGAGAAGACTAAGGCAGAAAGAACATTGAGTTGACTTTAAGGTCAGTCTGGGTAATATCATGAGATCCTGTCTCAAGAAAAACAAATGTGAGTAGGAAGTAGAAATGACATAGAGTGGATGTGAACCAAACTAGAGTTCTCAGGATGATCCAAAATGATAGAAGCTGATCCTATTAACAGGAATAGAAGGCCTTATTAAGAATTCTGAAAATTATACAGGTAAAATAAGAGTGTATAACAGCCAAATTTAAGTGAATTCATTAAAATTACATAATTTCTCCTACTGGTATTTGTTAGAGATCTGAGAAAATGGGTACATATATCAGCAGGAATAATTAAATTTTAAGGAATGACTATAAAATATATTGCTAGCCAATGAATCAATTTGCTATAATTAAGTAGCTATGAAGGCAGATGAATTTTTCTTAAGGGTGTTTAATGGAAGAGCTTGTGAAAGATGGAACTAGACTGAACACACTGTTTCTAAATAATTTCCATCACATTTAAGCATATATTTCTTACTTATATTACCTTAAATTCTATGCTTTCTAGCCTGGCTAAAAATGACTGTGACTCTTCTGAACACATAGGCAGAATGCTGAAAACCTTCCTTGTCCATTTATCCTGGTTACAACATAGAAACCATAAGTTCTATTTACAATAAAGAGCCATGACAAAGAAGCACTCAATCTTTTGGTTACAGTTAAATTCACACTAAATATAAAAGTATTGATTGCAGCCCAGACATAAACTACAAAGAATAGCCTTAAAGATCAATGAATTTAAATGGTGTCAACTCTAGTGAACATCAAATCAGCCAATAAATTTATTACAGTGCATCCCTAAAGGAAAATTATCATCAGATTCAATACTTTATCTCCACAGGCAAATGTATCTGTATAGAAATGCTCCATTTCTCTCTCTACAGGCTGTAGGAATCCAGTTTATATATCCCATTACTGACAAAAAATCCACAATGGAAATAAAAAAATAATTCTTTGGAGAAATGATGGGGCCTCCAAAGAAAACAAGGCAAAACAAATTTGATATCTTTGCATATAAGTTCAATTCCCAAGCATGAGAATCTTGTTACTCCTCCAAGTTAATCAGCTACCATTTCTAGTCACTGGAGACACCAAGCTTTCTCTTGAGGACTTTGTGGTCGATCCTTGTTTCAAATCCAAGGCGTATTCCCTTTAGTTAACTCAATCTCAACCTATTATGGTCTATGCAGCTTCCAGCATCTTTTTAAAACAAACTTCCTTTCTCCTGCTGTGTAGGGAATGGCCCCATCTTCTCTAAGTCTCCATTTTATGTAAAAATGGGAGAGAGAAAACCATAAATATTTTATAGATTCATTATGTGAATTGAAGATGTAATTTACACAAAGGACCTGGTTGAGTGGTGCCACAGAATAAGCAATTATAAAAATAACAGTGATGGCATCCAGGAGTTGTGGCGCACACCTTTAATCCCAGCACCCAGGAGGCAGAAGCAGGCGGATCTCTATGAGTTCAAGGCCAGCCAGGTCTACAGAGCAAGTTCCAGGACAGATAAAGCTGTAACACAAAGAAGGCCTGTCTGGAAAAACAAAAAACAAAAAGAATGATGGCAATAATACTGATCACTAGGAGTTTTGTTAACATATACCTTCCCTCAACAGATGAGATCCACATACTTGCTGTGTTTCCATCAACTTAGATACAATCAACCCTTTCTAATTCCAGTAATCTCTGCAAAGTCTTTACTTGGCAACCCTTTTCACTCCATCTGGTCTCAACACACCTTCTAATAGACTCCCACTCAATCTTCACAGAGGCTGAAATTAATGCAAGTAAAGTCCACATTTATACTGACACAAAAGTCATGGACATTTAGAGCTGAAAGTCTGGAAGTCATTACCTATCCCAGAATTTTTTAACTCAGATTGTAATCTGGCCCATAATAGTGTTGAAATTCTTCACTGTGAACAGCAGAAATAAGGTGAAGTACCCAAAAGCAAGATGAGAATCAGAAGTCAATTTCAATTGCTGCCTTGCATGAGAATGGCTTGATATTTTAGCCCATAACATCCTCTTACAACAGAGAGTGAATCAAAAAGTCTGGCGAGGTTATATGATTTGTTGCAAATCATAGAAAATATTTGTGGCAGTGATTGAATTAGCATCTGAACTCCCTGGCCCCCAATCCAGTGCTTTCCCCTTCACTGTGCAACCCATCTGCTGTGCTTTTACTTAAGGAGACTGCACTGAGCTCAGGACTACAAAATGCCTTGATAAATCTACCCTAATTATTTCAGTTAGGTGTTCACACTTAGGTTCTTTTAAAAAGTCAGAACCTCCTCCAAAAGGACAGATTGCCACTGTCGGCCTTATCTGCACAAGGATTCTAGCGTGGACTGCTCTACATTATTTTGGTTACTGGCTCTGCTTCTTCCTCTCTATACTTTGCCTAGACCGTTTCACACACACAATATTTCATCCACAGTAATAACATGTGTTTTTCTCCCAGATACACCTAACACACTATTTGGCCTTCAGTGAAGAAGGACAGGATAACTAAGCAGAAGAATATCTACAAAGTCACTTCTCCATATTCCTAATGGAATTTCATGTCTCCTTGGATAACAAACAACTTAGGCTGACCTAATCCACAGGACATTCTTATCTGGGCAAACATAGGGGCTGGAGAGATGAAACTCAGTTTATTGCCCAGAACACACAAGGAAAATTCCATAAGTCAATGATTGGTAGTGAATGACACAACTTGTTTTTGAGCCTAAGGAACTGACACACTGTGACCTGATGACCTTTGGATTAGCCTTTTCACAGGTTTAACTTCTACCAAATTTCTTCAATATTCTGCTTTCTTCACTGGATATCAATACCAAAATACCTGAAAAAATGGCAGGCAAATACTCTAATTTAATTAACAAACAGTTCCTCTTGCTAATTAAAACATGTTTCCTGAACCCATCCTTTACATGTGAATAGGACATACAGAATCCACTTATCCCTAGATTTAAAAGAGAAATATCTTGGACATCACTACCTTTAATACTTGGTGGTTTAGCAGTACTGAGATTTCATTTGTCCTTTGTTGATTTTTTTTGTTCCCATCTTATAGGATCTATAACAGTGGTTCTCAACCTTCCTAATGTTGTGACCCTTTAATACAGTTCCTCATGTTGTGGTGACCCCCCAACCACAAAGCTAGTTTCATTTTTACTTCATAACTATAATTTTGCAACTGTTATGTAATGTAAATATCTGTGTTTTCTGATGGTCTTAGGCGATTCCTGTGAAAGGGTTGTTCGACCCCTCAAACGGATCATGATACATAGGCTGAGAACCACTGCTCTACACCTTGTTTTAAGTCTTTGGAAATGTGGATATTTTAGTGGGCAATCTACCTGGTTCATTTGGCTGCCGTTTCTTTTTGTGGGCTGGCTTCAGTTCTTTCATTCAACTTCACAGGCTTTTGCATTACTATTCAGATCTCTCTCCAATGTGTGCCATCCAGTCTTCAGTTTGCTACCTGCATACTGACCAAGCCAGTAGTTCAGCTCGTGAAGGTATTGGCATGATTCACTAGAACCAGAGTGACTACAACCAAATTCATGCTTGGCCATGGGCATAAGAGTTACCAAAGAGGGCATGACCCACAGGTTGAGAACCACTGATCTGTATAACCTTGCCTGTTCTAACCAGTGCATGTGTTTGGAGCTGCCTGAGTTTCCACCCAATCTGCATACACACACACACACACACACACACACACACACACACACAGAGGACAGTCAGGAACTGTAGGTAGGTGCGTTTGACAGAAGCCATGCTTAGGTACAATTCTTGGCAGTACCACTTACTTCCCAACTCTGTGGCCTTCAGCAAATCACTCAAGCTCAATGTATCCAAAAGTCACTATCTGTAAAATAAAAATAACAAGAAATATTTACCAGTGATATAATGAAGAATATATTTTGTCTCATATCTGTGGTGGTATTGTGTTCCCCAAAATATTGTGTACCTTAATAAATTTATCTGGGGTCAGAGAACAGACAGCCACTAGATACAAAGGCTAGAAAATGGTGGCACTCACACCTTTAATCCTAGCATTCCAGAGGTAGAAATCCCTCTGGATCTCTGTGAGTTCAAGGCCACATTGGAAACAGCCAGGCATGGTGACACACACCTTTAATTCCAGAAAGGGAGCCTTTAATCCCAGGGAGTGGTGGTAGAAAGCAGAAAGGTATATAAGGCGTGAGGACCAGAAACTAGGAGCATTTGGCTGGTTAAGCATTTGGCTGGTTAAGCATTCAGGCTTTCAAGTAGCAGTTCAGCTGAGACCCATTCTGGATGAGGACTCAGAGGCCTCCAGTCTGAGGAAACAAGACCAGCCGAGGATCAGGTGAGCTGAGGTGGCTGTGGCTTGTTCTGTCTCTCTTACCTTCCAGTATTCACCCCAATAACTGGCCTCAGGTTTGATCTTATTAATAAGAACTTTTAGGATTCCTGCTACACATATCCGTGGTTCCTAGCCCAGAGTCCCTAAAGCTCTTAAAATGTCTTATGATAGGAGTGACACGTCCTTTTTGATCAAATCTGAGTTTATGCTGTTGAGCTGAAGATGATAGATTCCCTAGATAAGTTCCAGATGATAGCTGATCATATGAAGTACTCAATGTGATTAGAGAATTGAAGCTTTCAGCTCCACTCACAGACCTCCACAGAAGAGATAAATGCTAGAAATTAAGTTGTATAAAAATGATGGCAAACAGAGACTTGGGAAGAGACTAGGTTGGTGGATAAATCTGTTGACTAGAAGAAAAAAGGTCGAGTCTCTGTATCTATCTCCTATGTCTGCTCCTGTGCATTCTTCCACTGGCTACCTCTTACTTGTGTAATATAATAAACTCATAATCAAGAGAATAATGCTTTCATGATGTCTGTGTATTACCAAATTATCAAATCTTAGGCAAGTAATAGAAATTTCTGTATTGATAATAAGCTGGTCATAGGTGTAGGTCACTTGAGTATCCTATTTGTGGTTGATGTCTGAGATTGAAACAAGTCTTATGGGTCTAAGCCCTATACCCTGTGGAGTAGGCTATCTCCAAGTAAATAATATTAGAGTTTAACTAAATTATTGGACACTTGCTACACAAAAATGAAGAGTTGAGTTTAAATCAACAGCACCCACATAAAAACCAGGTGTGGTAATGTGTCTTTGTAATCCCAGTACCAGGGAAGCAAGACAAGAAAATTCCTGGGTTTCCCTGGCCAACTAGTCTAGCTAACATGATAAAATCCAGATTCACTATGAAACCTTACCTTAAAAAGTAAGGTGAAAAGTGATTGAGAAAGATGCCCAATACAGACATCTGCTTTCCACACACATGTACACACATAGGCAAGTGTACTTACATGTCACATACACATGGATATATACGTACAAATATACAAACATACCACCAGAAAATACAATACACATTTAGTGTGGATAAACAATACCGACAGACTCTCTCATAGATATGCTATAAAGACTAAACAAAATGTATGATATAAAGAAAATGATATTATTATTTGCATGATGGATATGTTAGTTTTCCATCACTGTGACGCACATCTGAGAAAATAAAGCTAAAGGGAAATATTTATTTTGATTCACGGTTTCAGACAGCTTCATTCAAGATTATCTGGTTTCATAACTTTTAGTGTAGGATAAAGTAGAACATCGTACCAACAAGGACATTGAAAACGCACAGCTACTCACCTCAGGGCAGGCTGGAAGTAGCTAAGGACAAAATGTATCTTTCTACAGACTGGCCTCAGTGTCTACTTTCCTCAACTAGGCAGTAGTATTTAATGTGTGGGTCTTCAATTTCCCACCCTCTCAATAATGCCATCAAATTTTTAATACATTTATCACACCAGATGCCTCAAGAGCCAATCACTTCCCAAAAGCCCATCAGTTAACCAAAGGCTTAAGTGTGAAACTTTGGGGGGACACTTCAGATTGAAGCTACAGCACTGAGCTTCTATAATTCTCCAATCTTAGTTGTTATCTTCTGCCTGGATTCTCAATTAGCTTGGTTAATCTTGACTGTCAACTTGATGAGATTTAGAATCATCTCTGAAACATACCTCAGGACAAGTCTGTGAGAGTATTTCCAGGAAGACTTAACCAAACAAGGAAAATCCACCCTCAATACAGGCAGCACAACCCCATGGGCTTGAGTACTGGACTGACTATAAAGGAAGAAGCAAGATGAGCCTTCATCTCTCTGCTTCCTGTCTCTGTTCACAAGATGACCAGCGGCTTTAACCCCTTGCTGCTTCACTGCCCCACCATTATTTACCGTCCCCTCAAACTGTCAGGTAAAATAAATCCTTTCTTCCTCAAGTTATGTCAGTCAAGTAATTGATCACAACAACATGGAAAGTAACTAATAGACCACCTTACCCTACTCATGCTTTTGTTTTTCTTGAACTAAGCCTATCCCTTTGTCCCCAGCCACTAGAAGAAATCCTGCTGAAACAAGACAGACATCTACACTCACCCAGCTATACCAAAGTATGGTATTGTCTTCTGTCTCACTCTTAGTTCCATCAAAGGAAATCCTCTGAACACAATCCCTGCCCCATTCTAGGTGAAATGTGCCTCATGTCTCTGGATGCTAGGAGTTAGATAGCAGGTTACCCTTTGTAAGTAAAAGCCTTAACCCTGGTACGGGCCAATCTTGACCTCCTCTCTTTACCTGCTATGTCCCTGCATGCCTTGCTGCTTACGACATAGGAGTTTGACTTAAAATGCAGAACATGACACAAAGTAATGGTCTTCCCATGGTTTTCAGAGTAACTTATGCTTTAAGGGGTCTTAACAGAAAGAATTTAATACTTTACTAATTTTCTTGGGCTAGCAAATAGGGTCACCTTTTCCTAAAATGTCCACAGATTATTTTCTATATGATTCACATATTACCAGAAATTTATGACTTCTTTTTGGGAATTGACATAGAAACTCTAACAAAAAATTAAATACCACAGTTTCAGCTAACACCCTTAGGGGAAGAAGTGCATAGAAAGGACCATTGACCATTAAAATTCCCTTGCAACAAGAATCTAGTTGTCTGAGACCACCATGGCAGGAGGCAGAATGAATGGTACCTCTCTGTTGACTTTTTTTTTAAAGATCCTAATCCAATTACCTTCAGCTCCCAAAGTCAAAATAAGACTTTCCTGGACAAAGATAGAAGTGAATTCATTTGGACAAGTAGACTCTCTGTTAGATCCCAAACCAAACATTAAGCCATGATTTACATGTACCACCATTCTTCACATAACAGACGGTTCTAAGTGTACTGCATGTGAAGTGAAAAGGCCTTTCTTTCTCTGAATTTTTCAACTGACCCCTATTTTAAGCATCCCAGAGGAGTTTGCTACTTAAAATAATCACTGTGAGTTGTTTTGCAGACTAAATAACCAATTAATTTTTTTCACAAATCTGAATATCCATATGTATCTCTAAGAGAAAATTTGTAGTAGAGTTTACTGATTCCCATAATCATGGCCTCATAATTAATTAAAAGATCCTACCACAAACTAGCAATCTCTACATTGTACTTACAATCAGCATACTATCATAAAGAGTCTCAAAAGATCTTGGCACTTGGTATCCCACTCTATCACATATTTAAAACAAACCTCCGTCCCAGGGCCAAGATCATGAAAAATGACGCAGCTGGCCATGAAGATATTTTACTCCTACTTTCAAATGCACAGATTCAATATCATATACCTGAAAGATGAGGAAATCTGAAGGTTTCGCTTGAGGAATAGGCCAGAGGGGGCAGAACAGTTGCTAAGGAAAGGGTGTATGTTCTAAGCCAGTAGGTAAAATTCTGAACACATATGCAAACAAACAGTGCCATCCAAGATGGCACCTTTTAACATCATGTAGGCAGGAAACCATACACAGTCTTGAAACTGTGTCCCAGCTGCCCCCAGGAAGTGTCCTGCAACCAAGAAAGAGGGGGCAGCAATCCAATTCACAGTTGCTGAGGTGGGGGACCCTGAGAAGGCACAAAATGAAGGAAGAAAGTTTTTCCTCCTTTCTAGGCAAACAGCACCTTGTCCCATCTGCTTCCCTAGGCTTTTCTACAAATTCCATATCTATACTCCTGACACTTCAGGAACCATAGGCATCCAAAAGCGCACAGTTCTTAACAACAGTTCTTAACAACAGCAAAACCTTCAGATTTCCTCATCTTGATTAACAAACACAGGATTCAATTTGAGACAGTTTTGCCACTTTAAGTAGGAATTCACGTTGGATCTTTACATATGTGTTTGCCCCGTATTTGTGTATAATTCATTCCTTCCATCAAAGATTTGATCTCACTTTCACTTAAAAATACAAAGCGACAGAAGCGACATACAAGCACAAGCTAGAATTTGTGGTGAAACAAAATTCTAGAATGCTGTTTTAAGGAAGTGGGGGCAGATGGGGGAGGAGACCATAGCAAAGAAGCTCAGTTACATGCTTTTCAGCAGGGAATCAGACTGGCTATAGAGAGGAAAATTTCAAGGGTCGTGAGCAATAAACAGTTAATTTATGACTTCAACTCTCCCTCTCAAATATCAACTGTCTCACTCAGGACTTTGTCGGGAGAACAGGGGTATACTTTGAGTGGGCTATAATTGGGGAGGGAGATTTTACCTTAGGCAGTATATAATTAAGTGCCAAACTGAGTGGCAGTCTGTGCTCTGGAGATCAGAGGCAGAGAGATCAGTGGGAGCTGAGCAACTGTGAAAGGTTTCCTGGAGCAAGCCAGGAAGGAGACTGGCACTCTCAAGGACTCGTTTTCAACTACTCTTCATCAGTCATCATGCCCACCCTTCCTGAAGCATGGCAAAAGTGTGTGTGGCGGGGGCTGGGATCTGCTTCCCATTTATCCAAGGAATACATGAATATTTCCTCTCAAAAAACTGCAAGGAATTAAATACAATATAATCTGTATGCATGAAAAGTGCAAATGCTTGGCATTTGGAGTCCACGGAAACACTGTTCTGTTATGCAATTTGGTGACTGTAATTATATAACCATCACAAGATGGAAGCAACCTTCCCTGAAATGCTGCAGCCCAGTGTGTCTATAGTTTGCTCAGAGCTGTTGACTCTTGGAAGAAGTGATATTCAGAAGTCCTGACATATGTGTGGGATCAAAGGTGGGTTCCTGGCACAGCGTATGTGTCTGACCAAATACCCTACTTTTCACTCTAGCTGTTCTTGCTTCCCCCACAGACACTCACATTTATACACATCTGACACAACCCTCTATGGGCATTCTAAAAGGAACACTGCCAAGATTAAGAGGCAAACTTTCACAGCGTTTCCTTGCACTAAGCACTAGTATAAACTTAATAAATATATCAATCATTTCATCTTCATATGAAGCGAAGGCTACTATGATCACCCATTTCAAAAAGGATGAAACTGAGGCACAGGGGGATAAAGGAGCTTGCCTTGGGTTAGATAGTCAGTACACGGCCAAGCTAGAATGACAACCCAAGCTGTCAGGCTCCCAAGTCTTTGTTTGTAACAGCTATGCCACACTGCTTCATCTGCCAAGCAAGAGGCAAAAGAACCTCCTGAATCAGCCACTTCAGCTCAGAAAGCACACAAACCATAGTCTATTCTCAGAACACAGACCAGGCTGCCATGTATATGTTGTGATTTGAAAAGAACTAGGCAGAATCTCCTGCCCCCAAGTATCTCTCACATCCTACAGAAATACCTCGAATTCCAAGTAATTGATCTACATATTAAGCCTTCCTGATTTTCAAGAATGCCAATGAAAAAGCAAACAGTGCCAGAAAAAAATAACTCCTAAAATCATCATCAGTATCTACAGTGTTAGTTTTTAACAAAGAGTAAATTGAACTTGTATCCAGAAAAGGGGATCCTGGTTCTGTCTGTCAACTATGACCTATGTGACTTTGGATTTTTGTTTTGTTACCCATTAAATGACTATGATAACACCTTCTGCAATGCCCTCATGGAACCTCTTGCTGTTGGATTGTGATGAATACAAAAGAATCTTATAGACTTTAAAAGATTGTGAAATTGTAAGGTATTATTATGATAAACTAAGCATCTAGTAAAATTAGATAACTTAGTTGACAATCAAAGAAATGTATACAGCCAGTTTAAGACAGATTCACAAGGCATAGTCCAAAAAGAATTATGTCACAGACAATTCATAACTGATAGCTTAGGCAAAAATGGCCTCCACATAGCAGGGTTTCTTTTAGAGGTGCTCAAAGCTTCCTAAGAATCTCTCCTTGGTTGTCACTGTCCTACTTTTGCTTTTCTGTCTGTGATTGAACACTATGAATTGGCATTTAAGACCCCAGGGCCCCAGGCTGGGCTTTAGCTCCTGGGTCTGAGTACGCTTGAACTCTTTCTTCTCTTGTGTTGTCCCTGGCATCAGCTCCAAAAGCAGTCTGACAAACTTTCCTGGTGAAAGACTTACTGGACACACTTGTTCCTTCGGTTCCAACAGCGCCTTGCTTCTCTCCCTAGATCAACAAGTCTCTGCAAAATGCATGATTTCTACAAGGCACAGCGCCCCTCCAGAAGACAAGCTGTTTCTATGGCCACAAGAGCAAGCAACTGTAGGTGACAAGCAGAGCATGCAGGCCCCAAGATGGAACAGACGTACACAGAAAATTCGGAGATTAAACATGCAGCTATTACTTGTTTTATTCTTCTGCAGAAAAGAGTAGACATGTTGAAGAAGCAAGTGCTGCATGATACTCACTCTATGCTACACGTTTGGCACAGGTAGATGTAACACAACCTCCGTGGCTGTGAAAACCTTCTAAAGCATTGGGAGGAAAAACAATGATTACAATAGTCTCTACAAGAGCCTAGCTATACCTAAGGAAATATCATTTTGTAAGGACTTTTGCTGGCTTTGGTCACCAGTTTGTCCCCTGAGGTGGCAAAAGTTGGGAAAACCTTAAATTAAACCTAATTATGACAGAGCAATTTGAATTTGCCAATGTTAGAATTGAAATATAAATTATGTGTTGGTAAGATGGCTCAACAGTTACAGGCCCTTGAGGCCAAGCCTGATGACCTGATTGAATTGAAATCCCTGGGAACCACATGGTGGAAGGAGAGAACCAATTCACACAACTTGTGCTCTGACCCTCACACATGCATCTTGGTGTACACACAACACACACACACACAATTAAAATGGAACTTAAAAAAGTAAGAACATCAAAATTGTGGCAGATTAATTTCTTCTGATATATTTTATTTAGTTTAACTTTTTTGAGATAAAACTCATATGCTGTGAAGTCTACAGATCTAAGTGAATTGTGATAAAATTTTATTTTTGTATACATCTGTGTAATTATCATCTTGATTGATATAAAATATTCTAGGATGTCAAAAAGGATGTACTCTTAATACCACAGTATCAGTTTTACTCCATACCTAATGAGATAGCCATTACTTTTACAGATGGTTGGGGTGTTCGGTTGGGGGTGCTTCTGTTGTTGTTGTTTGCAGTGCTAGAAACAGAAATTAGAGTCTCACTCATGACAGGCAAGTACTCTACCACTGAACTGTGTCCCCAGCCCAGAAAATGGAGGACTTGGTATTTTTTTTTTAAAAAAAAAAAACCTGTATGTGTTTTAAGCCCTGAGAGTTTATTCTTTTCTGGAGTACTTCTGCTAATATGGAACCTTTATTAGTGTACTTGAGCAGACAATCTCTTTGAAATCTTTGGTGTATTTAAGTTACCTATACTCAACCTGCCCTGCTACCTTTCCTCTTTCTGTAACAATTAGGACAGCATTTAGCTACCACAAAACCACAGAGTGACAGTCAGAGTCTGAAGGGCACATATAAGTTCCATGGCAATGCTGGAACCCACTGACAAAGTGGTATTGCTTTGTTAGACAGCCAAGAAAAGACCTAGCTTTGTTAAGAACCTATGAACTTTCAGGAAAACTTCACTTTATCTTTTCTGCTAATAGTAGTCGTCACTAGAAGTTGAAAAAATGCCACCCCCATTCCTCATTCAACTTAAGGAATGAAAATCCATTGGAATGTAGGAGAAAGGAAAAAAAGTTTTTGCATGCTCTAGCCATAGGTTATGAGTCTAGGTCTTACTTTAAAGGTTCACCCATCCCATACGCCTCCTCCTTGCTTTACTTTTGGAACTAATAAATGAGTATTTAGTAAAACCAAAACACAATGAAAGCAATTATTAGGTAAAACTAACTATGATGAATGCAAGATTAGACCAAAAACAGTGAGTCAAGAAAGACTTCCAAGGATGCTGTGCTTGAGTTACATGAAAGAGAACAGCATAGGCAAAGCTGTATATATGAAATGATATGGTATTACCAGGAAGTTTAGTGTTGCTACAGAATAAAAGGATGGATATTCAGGGAGATACATAGAGAAAAAGGAAAGCTCTGCTTATAAAAGGCCGTAGATGCTCCATGAAGAAGTTTAGATTTATACTATAGGCAGGGGATAATCAGCAAAAATTTTGAATTAAAAAATGACCCAAACAGATTGATATTAAAAAAATACTCTGTCCACAATATAGAGAACTAAAAGGAATGTAATGGAACTGATGGTTACTGTAATGACCCAGGTAGGACATAGTAAAACGCCTATAGGGCATCCAGGTAAGCTATTTCATAGTCAATTAAATCTGCAGCCTTATGCTAGGTGATAGTTAGTGGTGCACACCTTTAATCCCAGCACTTGGGAGGCAGAGGCAGGCAGATCTCTGTGAGTTCGAGGCCAGCCTGGTCTACAGAGCGAGATCCAGGACAGGCACCAAAACTACACAGAGAAACCCTGTCTGGAAAAAACACACACAAAAAAATCTGCAGCCTTTGAGCAGAGAAGAGGAAATTTGTGATAGAGGTAAGTTTGGGAGTTACATGTGCATAATGATGATTTAGACAGTGTAGGGCAGAGTACATGATAAACTTACAGCCTTAGGAAACAGTACTGAAGGTTCCAGCTGAGGAAATGGGGCCAAAGAATGAGGGAGGAGGTAAAAGAAGTAAACAACCCCTAAAGAAGGTACTATTTTCCTGAAGGGGTGGCTAATACTTCATATGCTCTAATGCACTGGCAAGACGAGAATACTATCCATTGATTTGGCACTACAATCACTGCTGACCTTGGGAAGAATACTGTCACTGCATTGAAGAATGAACAAAAAGTGAGGAGCCAGAGGCAAGCAGTTTAGAAACAGCTAAAGTAGGAAAAACAGAAAGAAAGTGACTGGAGAAGAAATCATACTGATGAGGAGCAATATACAAGGAAAACCAGAACAAGTTCTTATCCTACTGCAGGTGCCGAAAGAGGAAGGAACAACTGATGAGAAATTAGCCAGGATAAATTCTGCAGCCTACACTCAGAGACTTTTATGATTCCTGCTGATCAGGAAGGAGGCTTCCGATATGAAAGTTTCCTCTGCTTTACAGGAGTTTCTTAAACTGTGATGGTGAAAAAGAAAAAAGTCAACCTTAAACAATTCATTTCTCTCTCTCTCTCTCTCTCTCTCTCTCTCTCTCTCTCTCTCTCTCTCTCTCTCTCTCTCTTTTAGGAATAAATAGAAATGATTGTAATGTAAGAATGTGACCAAAGCTATTTTTAAGTCTTTGGTTTTTATATACACAAGGGGGTTAAACAAAAATCATACAATGTATGCTAAAGTAGAATATAAAGTATTACTTCCTATTGAATTTTCCCCACTGGCATTTAGATCACATTTAAAATTCTTCGTGATGGGAATATAGCTCTGTTCGAGCATGTAGGTGACCCTGGCTTTAGTCCCTAGAATCCATCAGTTCATCACCCCCCACGATATTAAATTTAGACAGATAAGAAGTAAGACAAAATGTTATGGGTCAAAATCTGGCAAATAAATAAAAAACTTAATGGGAGTGAAAAGACAGTTCAGTGGTTAAAAGCACTGGCTGCTCCTGCAGAGACCCAGGTCTGGTTCCCAGCACACACTTGGCAGCTCACAACTGTCTATAACTCCTGTTCCAGTGGCTCCAGTGTCTTATTCTGGCCTTCACATGTACTGCATACATGTGGTACACAGACATATGTAGATAAAACACCCACATACATAAAATTAAATAAAATCTTAAGCATAAAATTTAAAGATGGTATGGCCTATAATTTAGCATGTTTTATTAACCAGATTTTTTCCCAAGTACATCAAACTTTCTTAAACATCCTTAAAAATGATCTGAAAAGGTAGGTAGGTAATCAAAGTAGGTATTTCAAAAGCTGTATGACCAGGTTTAGTGCAGTACTACTCAGAATAGCTAAGATATAGAATTAGTTTGTGTCCATCAATATAATAATAGAAAATAATATGTGGTGCATATATAAACAGAGTATTAGGCATCCACAAAGAAGAATGAAATTCTGTCATTTGTAGCAAGATAGATTGTCAAGTGAAATAAGCCAAGCATGAAAATACAAGTGCCACAAATTTTGTCTCCTGTGTGGTAAAGTAAAAGAACACTGACCTAAAAGTAGAAGAGTGATTAATAGGGATTGGAAAGTGAATGCAAGCTGGGCGGTAATAATAAAATAAACTATAGCCGAGCTGTTGGGGTACATGCCTTTAATCCCAGCACTCAGGAGACAGAGACCAGAGATCTCAGTGAGTCTGAGGCCAGCCTGGGCTACAGAGTGAGTTTTAGGACAGGCTCCAAAGCTACACAGAGAAACTCTGTCTCGAAAAACCAGAGAGAGAGAGAGAGAGAGAGAGAGAGAGAGAGAGAGAGAGAGAAGAAGGAAGGAGGGAAGGAAGGAAGGAAGGAAGGAAGGAAGGAAGGAAGGAAGGAAGGAAAGAAGGAAGGAAGGAAGGAAAGAAAGAAAGAAAGAAAGAAAGGAAGGAAGGTGGAAGGAAGGAAGAAAGAAAGAAAGAAAGAAAGAAAGAAAGAAAGAAAGAAAGAAAGAAAGAAAGAAAGAAAAAGAAACTGAAGGCAAGGTGAAGGAAAGGAGCCACTCAATACAATCAAACCATGCTGTGTGTATGTATGGAAATACCACACAAAAATCTATTAATATGGACAATATGATATATTAATAAAAATAAAATTGTTTGAAAAGAAAATAAATAGGGTTCAGAGTGATAGCTCAGTGATTAAGAGCACTGGCTATCTTTCTAGAGTACCCAGGTTCAATTCCTTGCACCCACATGGTCGTTCAGAGTGGTTTCTAACTCCAGTCTCAGGGACTCCAATAGCACCCTCTTCTGGACCCTATGTATACAGGCATGCACATGATGCACAGACATACATGCAGGCTGTGCTGGCTGGTCTCATGTCAATTTGACACAAGCTAGAGTTATCAGAAAGGAGGGAACCTTAATTGAGAAAATGCCTCCATACGATCCATCTGTAGGGCATTTTCTTAATTAGTGATTGATGGGAGAGAGCCCAGCCCACTGTGGGTGGTGCCATCCCCGGACTGGTGATCCTGGGTTCTATAATAAAGCAGGCTGAGCAAGCCATGAAGAGCAAGCTAGTAAGCAGCATTCCTTCATGGCCTCTGCATCAGCTCCTGCCTCCAGGCTACTGCTCTGTTTGAGTTCCTGTCCTGACTTCCTTCAATGATGAACAGTGACAAATAGAAGTGTAAGCCAAATAAACCCTTTTCCTCCCAAATTGCTTTTTGGTCACGGTGTTTCATCACAGAAATAGTAATCATAACTAAGACACGGGCAAAACACACATACCTTTAAAAACTAAAAACATTAATCTTTTTTTAAAGTAAAATAAATAAAACTAAGAGCTCAAATACTCATCGGTGACTCATACAATCAGCCAACACATGTTTATTAACCATATACTATGAGTCGCTCTTTTCTCTAGTCACTAAATGTTGACAAAAACCAATAAGGGCTCCCGTTACATTCACACTATCATTTGTTGCCATTTGTATTCTTGATGATGGCTAGTCTGACTGCAACAAAATGGAATCTTAAAGCAGTTTTAATCTGCATTCCCTTTATGGCTAAAGCTATTGACTAGTTTTTCAGGCATTTACTAGTCATTTGTATTTCTTCAAGAGATCATTTTTAAATTGAGTTGTTTATTTTCTTGGTGATTGTAGTTATTATTAGTTCTCTGTATATTAGAGACAGTATTCCCCATGTAATATGACCAGATCTCTGCCACTGTGACTTCCCTGGCATGATAGACTGACACCTCAACTATGAGACAGAATAAAACCTTTCTTCCTGTAAAAAAGAATGTGCACAAATGTATGTGCATGCGTGCATGTGTCTGTCTGTCTGTCTGTCTTTATGACCAGCACCTTCAAAAGAGCTACTATCATTTCCTAAATATTTGTGTTTGTGCTGGGCATGGTAACACATGCCATTAATACCAGCACTTGGGAGGACAGACAGAGGCAGGCAAATTTCTGAGTTCAAGGCCAGCCTGGTCTACAAAGAGTTCCAGGATATCCAGGGCTACACAAAGAAACCCTGTCTCGAAAAAAAACCAATGTATATATTTATGTTTGTGGTAATTTCTATTCCAAAACCACATATACCTTACTATATTAAAACCATGTCCCCTAATATGCAAAACTCTCTTGTGTTTGATCTCCAGCACTGGAACAACAAGAAAAAATAAAAAGCAAAGAAGATTATGGCACATTAGAACCTGGAAGACCTAGCCTGTCTTACCATTTCTCAGATGGCCAAGTTGAAGGGAGATGTTTAAGATGCAATCACTAGGACCAACAGTAAAAGTGCCTACTGCACAAGCTCGGGAACCTAAGTTTGATCCTCAGAACACACATAAACGTAGAAGTAGAGAACCAACTCCACAAATTTGTCTTCTGACCCCCATACCAGTGGCATGTATGCTCACACAAATCATGCATGCACACACACCTACGAAATAATAATAACAAGAAATTAAAACTTAAAAGTACAGCCATTAACTATTACAACTGGAACTAGAATCCTGAATTCTAACTCAGTACTTGCTCTGCCCATGAAAATCCCATCAATACAATTATATCTCTCCCCCTAACCTATATTTGCGTCCATTTCTTATCACTGATTTCTAAACATTCAGGCCAGCAATTTTCGCTAAAATAAACAGTAATGTGTCTACAATTCCTTTAGCACATGGCCTATATTAAAACACAGAGCATAGCAAACATCTCTCCTCAATGCCTCTGTTACTGGACATAAGGTAGAGGGAGCCGGCAAAGATCATCTAGTTTAGGGCATTCAGTTGAAATGTCCCAAATCCCAGAAAAAGATTGGGGATATTTTCTCTCCATTGTTGGGCTGCTAGGGAGGAGACTGTGTTGACATGAAATTTCTATTCAGAATTTTAATTAAATTGTGGCCTGTGGCAAAATAGAAAGACATTAAAATCAAATGCTAGTGTCTCTTTGTTTATTTTATGGGCTCTCATCTCTGACTAGTTCTTGCTGAAATAATTAAATGTCTTTTCAGCAAATGGACTGTTCAGGCTGTTTAGTTTAATGTTTCCTATAACCTGGCAAGTATGCGCTTTATAATTCAGTTAATTTCTGCTCTTCCCCACCCCACCCCCATCACACACTTTTCTTCTGTTTCCCGGCACAGGCTGGCCTGAAGGTTTCTGCAGATCAGAATGGTATGAAGCATCAGAAGGCCAGAGCCTTCTTACAGAAACTAGTGGGGACTGTTGGAAGCTGAATATATTACATTTGATGTTAATGGGTCAGACGCTCATCTTAATTGGAATTGGTGAAAGTGGAGTGGACTAGTCAATGAGAGCTCTTAGACTTAGAATGAAGCATCAAATGTCTTCACTGATTCACTGTAATTTTATATATGTAAAATATATATAATTATATACATATAAAATTATGTATGTATGTATGTATGTGTATATATATATGTATGTATTCACATGGAGACATGGAGTAAAGTATAGCAGAACATGCCTAAGGGATATAGGAAAGGTGCTACTTTTCTGTCTAGTATATACCATTACAGATCTCTTTGTAAAAAACAAAAAAATAAACAAACAAAGGCCCAGAATATAGTCAGCAATGGGGAGATTTAGTCAAAGGGATCCAATTTCCTGCATAATAAAGCAAAAAAAAAAACCCACCATAGATCTATCCAGGTATAAATAGACGTTTCTTGTGCAAAGTTATTTCTACTTTCTCTGAACAGAGCCCAAACAAGTGATTCAAGAAGAAATGCTGAAGATGATGAAAAGATAATTGTAATTACAATAACTAATTTGTGTTGCATGTTGTTATGTCATCTATTCACTAGACTAAGTATGAACTATGATCTGAATGACCACTCCAAAATTCATGTTTTACATGTGTCACTGTGGAGAAAACTAGGCAGCCTGCCCACAGACCTCCATTCTCTCTATTCCCTGAGCAGAGCCAATTCCTCAGACTCATCCCTAGGGCTGTAACAGAACCCCAGCTGTAGCCTCCATTTCCACAGGCCATATCCCCTGTGGATCCCACAGACCATCCCCTCCTGTTATCCCTCCCGACACTTGCTACATTCCAGCCTCCAACACAAGCAGACATTCCCTGTGAACACACCAGCCCAGCAGGCCAGGAAAAAAGGCAATACCCAGCCATCACATTCTGCAAATCCAGAGAGGAAACAGAAACCAAGGAACAAGACACCAACCCAAAAAAGACAAACCAAGAAATCAGCACCCAGACCTATAATCACCCCAAACACAGATGCATAGATACCAGGAAAAGAGCATAATCAACATCCAGGAAAATATGCCTCCACTAGAGAACAGCTATTCTGTCGTAGCAGCTCCTGAATATTCCAACATAGCTGAAGCACAAGAAAAAGACCTTAAAACCAACTATATGAAGATTATAGAGGTCCTTAAAGAGGAAATGAGTAAATCCCCTAATGAAATCCAGGAAAACACAAATAATTGGAAGACATGAATAAATCTCTTAAAGAAAGCCAAGAAAAAACAAACAGTTGAAAGAAATGAATAAAGGTGTTCAATACCAGAAAATGGAAATTAGAAGCAATAAAGAAAATAGAAACTGAGGAAATCCTGGAAATGAAAAATTAAGGAATTCAAACAGGAAGTAAAGGCAAGCTTAATCAACAAAATACAAAAGATGGAAGAAAGAATCTCAGGCATTGAAGATATGATGGAAGATACTGATACAATGGTCAAAGAAAATGTTAAATCTAAAATATCCCTGACACAAACATCCAGGAAATATGCACATTATGAAAAGACCAAACTTAACAGTAATAGGAATAGAGGAAGGAGAATCCCAGCTCAAAAGCCCAGAAAATATTTTCAAGAAAATCACAGGAGACAAATTTTCTAATATAAAGAAGGGCATGCCTATCAAGGTACAAGAAACATACAGAACACCAAGTAGTATGGCTCAGAAAAGAAAGGGATTAAATATCAACAAGAGAAACAACAGAAAGCCTACAAATGCATGGAAACTGAACAACTCTCTACTGAATAAAAAATACATCAAGACAGAAATAAGAAAGAAATTTAAAGACTTTCTAGAATTCAATGAAAATACATAGCATACCCAAACATATAGGACACAATGAAAGTGATGCAATAAGTGATTACTAATAAAAAAAATTCAGAGCACATCTGGAGGCTCTAAAACAAAAAGAAGTAAGCACACCCAAGATGAGGAGATTGCAAGAAATAATCAAACTGAGGGCTGAAATAAATAAAATAGAAACAAAGAAAAATACAAAGAATCAATGAAACAAAGAGTTAGTTCTTTGAGAAAATCAACAGGAAAGACAAACCCTTATGCAAAGTAACTAAAAGACAGAGGAAGAATATCCAAATTAACAAAATCAGAAACTAAAAGGGGGACATAACAGACATGGAGGAAATTCAGATAATCATAAAGGCATACTTTAAAAACCTGTACTCCACCAAATTGTAAAATCTAAAAGAAATGAACAATGTTCTTGATAGGTACCAATTACAAAGTCAAATCAAGACCAGATAAATAATTTAAATAGACCTACAACCTCTAGTGAAATAGAAGTAGTCATGAAAAGTCTCCCAACCAAATAATCCCAGGGTCAGACAGTTTTAGAGCAGAATTCTACCAGACTTTCAAAGAAGATTTAATGTCAATATTCCTCAAATTATTCCACAAAATAAAAATAGAAAGAATATTGCCCAATTCATTTTAGGAAGCCACAGTTATCCTGATACCCAAACCACATAAAGACTCCACAAAGCAAAAGCATTACAAACCAATTCCCTTTGTGAACATAGATGTAAAAATGATCAATAAAATATTTACAAACTGAACTCAAGAACACATCAAAAACATTGTCCACCATGATCAAATAGACGTCATCCCAGAGACACAGGGATGATTAAACATACAAAAATCAGCAAATGTAATCCACCATAAAAACAAACTAGAACACAAGAATCACACAAACATCTCATTAGATATAGAAAAGGTCTTTGACAAAAATCCAACATTGCTTCATGACAAAAGACTGGAGAGGTTAGGGACACAAGGGACATACCTAAAGACAATAAAGACAATTTACAGCAAGCCTATAGCCAGCATCAAATTAAATGGAGAGAAACTCAAAGCAATTCCACTAAAATCAGAAATGAGACAAAGCTGTCCAATCTCTCCACATTTATTCAATATAGCACTCAAAGTCTTAGCTAGAACAATAAGACAATTGAGGGAGATCAAGGGGATACAAATTTGAAAGGAAGAAGTCAAAGTATCATTATTTGCAGATGATATGATAGCACACATAAACAACCACAAAAATTCCACCAGGGAACTCCTACAGCTCATAAACACTTTCAGCAAAGTGGCTGGATACAAGATTAACTTAAAAAAAAAAAAACAGTAGCCCTCCAGTATACAAATGGCAAACTGACTGAGAAAGAAATCAGGGAAATAATGTCTTTTACAAATAATAGAAAAATATTTTTGGGTATCCTAAATAAGCAAGTGAAAGACTTGAATGACAAAAAAACTTCATCTTTGAAGAAAGAAATTAAAGGAGATATCAGAAGTTGAAAAGATCTCCACACTCATGGATCTGTAAGATTAACATAGTAAAAATGGACACATTACCAAGAGTACTCTACAGATTCAATGCAATCCCCATCAAAATTCCAACACAATTCTTTAGAGACCTTGAAAGGACAATTCTCAACTTCATATGGAAAAATAAAAATTCCAGCACAGCTAAAGACAATCCTGAACAATAAAAGAAGTGCTGGAGGTATCACCATCCCTGATTTCAAGTTCTACTACAGATCTATAGTAATAAAAATAGCATGATAATGTCATAAAAACAGTCACATTGGTCAACAGAATAAATATCAAATAAAAATATAATATAGAATAAATATTTAAAAATAAAATATAACTAAATTGAAGACCCAGACATAAATCCACATAACTATAAAAACCTGATTTTTTTTTATAAAGAAGCCAGAAATACACACTGGAAAAAAGACAGCATCTTCAACAAATGGTGTTGATCAAACTCAATGGCTGCAAGTAGAAGAATGGAAATAGATTCGTATTCATCACCCTGCAGAAAATTCAAATCCATGTAGATCAAAGATCTCAACATAAAACAAGATACACTGATCCTGATAGAAGAGATAGTGGGAAATAGCCTTGAACCCATTGGCACAGGAGACAACTTCCTAAACAGAACACCAATAGCACAGGCACTAAGATCAACAATTAATAAATGGGACCTCTTGAAACTGAAAAGCTTCTGTAAGGCAAAGGACACTGTCAATAAGACAAAGCAGCAGCCTACAGAATGGGAAAAGGTCTTCACCAACCCCACATCTGACAGAGGGCTGATCTCCAAAATATATAAAGAACTCAAGAAACTAGACATAAAAAAATAATAATCCAATTTTAAAATGTGGTACAGACCTAAACAGAGAATTCTCAACAGAAGAATCTTAAATGGCAGAGAAACACTTAAAGAAATGTTCAACATCCTTAGCCATCAGGGAAATGAAAATCAAAATGACTCTGTGACTCTATCTTATATCTGTCAAAATGGCTAAGACCAATAATGTAAATGATAGCTCATGCTGGTGAAGCTGTGAAGCAAGGAGAACACTCCTCCATTTCTGGGAAGAGTGCAAACTTGTGCAGCCACTATGAAAATCAATATGGAGGTTCCTCAGAAAATTGAGAATTAATCTACTCCAAGACCCAACTATACCACTCTTAGGCATATACCCAAAGGATGCTCTACCATATCACAAGGACACTTGTTCAACTATGTTCATTGCAGGTTTTATTCATAATAGGCAGAAACTGGAAGCAACCTAGATGTCCCTCAACCGAATAATGGATAAAGAAAATGTGGTACATTTACACAATGGAGTATTACTCAGTTGTTTTTTTAAAAAAATGGTATCATGAAATTTGCAGGCAAATGGATGGAACTAAAAAAAATCATCCCGAGTGAGGTAACCCAGACCCAGAAAGACAAACATGGTATGTATTCACTTATAAGTGGACATTAGTCATTACATAAATGATAGCAAAGCTACAATCAGAGAGGTTAGGTAAAGAGGAGGGCTCTATGGGAAAATGCATGGATATCCTTGGGAAGCAGAAATAGAATAGATTTTGTAGGTGGACTGGGAGCAGGTGGAGACAGGAGTGGGAGAGATCAGGTGGGAGATAGATGGGATGGAGGGTAAGAGTGCTAGGAGCCATGGCTGCAACTGGAGGACACTTCCGGGGTGTGGAAACCTAGTCCAGTGGAAACTTCCTGGAATCTATAAGGATTAACATAGTGAAGAATTCTAGCAGTGGGGGCTACAGAGTCTGAACTGGCCATCTCCTGTAGCCAGGCAAGGCTCCCAGTAGTGGAACTGGGTTGTATTTAGTTGAGTTGTTGGCCAAGAGAGTCCCATGGAGAACCTTAAACAACCCAGGCTGATGCTATGACATAGGATTGCTCTCTGCAAACTGACAGGAAGGACCCATTGCTGAGGACATGTACACAGCTTATTGAAGATGGAGAAGTTGAGCTGGTGCATGCAAGGAGCCTTCACTCCTATGTTCTAGTCTCTTTGGTGCAGGAAGGTACTCTGCAGGCTACAGAAAGAGAAACCTTGACACCAACTCAAGCCACAAAACCTTTGACCTACAATCTGTCCAGCCTGCAAGATGTGCTGGGGCAATGGTGGTGCAGAACTTGTGGGAGTGGCCAACCAATGTCTGGTTTAACTTGAGGCCCACCTCACAAGATGGAGCCTGTGCCTGACACTGCTTAGATGGCCAGAACCAGAAACTGGATAACCCAGAGACCTGGGGTAGAACCAAACAGGACTGGCAAAAACAAAAATCAATAAAATGATTCCTAATGATATTCTGCTATACTCATAGATCAGTGCCTTGCCCAATCATCCTCAGAGAAGCTTTCTCAGGCAGCAAATGGGAGTGGTTGCAGAGACCCACAATAAGACATTGTGTGGAGAGAGTGTTTAAATTGGAGATCTCCATAAAATCCTTCCCATCAGGGCTCAGGGAATACTGTGTATGAGAAGGTATAAGAGCCAGAGGGGATGGAGGACACCAGAAGAACAAGGCCCTCTGATCAACTGAGTAAGCACATATGAGCTGACAGAGACTGAAGCAGCAAGCACAGGGCCCACATGGGTCTGCACCAGGTTGGCCCTCTGTGTATATGTTAAGGCAATTAGCTTGGTGAGTTTTGTGGGACTCCTAACAGAGTCTCTGACTCTTTTACTTCCTCCTGTTCGGTTGCCTTGTCCAGCCTTGGTATGGGCTTTTGCCTTGGCTTATTGTATTTTATTTTGTCATGTTTGGTTGTTGTCTCTTGGAGGCCTGCTCTTTTCTGAAGGTAGATTGAAAAAGATTGAATCTTGGGGAGAGGGGAGGTAAAGGGGGGCTAGGAGGAGTGGAACGAAGGGAAACTGTGGTCAAGATGTATGAAAGGAAAATATATTTTCAATTTAAAACAATGTCACTGTGATCTTATTAAGATATGGGAAATTTTGGGGGTATGGTACATTACATGTGCACTCCTAACTAGTCAGGGTACCAGGACAATAAGACCTCTGAGCCCAGGAATTCAAGGACAGTTTCAAAATTACAACAACACTCAGTATCCATGAAAAATGAAGTGGAGGCTGTGGCGATGACTCAGTGTGGCACCAGTATAAAAAGCCAGGTATAAAAGTATAGGGCTACAATCCCAGTGCTGGGGAGGTAGACACGGGATCCCTTGACTTGCTGATAAGCCTATCGAGCTTAATTAGTGAGCACCAGATTGAATGAGAAACAGTGTCTCCAAAAAGAAGTTGGAAGGCTATTAAGGAAGAGATCCAGTGTTGACCTCTGACCTCCATATGAACACACACACACACACATGCACTACCCAGTACACAAACATATATACACATACACACGAAAGAGTTAGAACATTTATTAAGAGGTATTGTTTTATCAGGATTAGAATCCTAATAAAAGTTCCCTGGCCCCTCTGCCCATGCTCAATCTTCTGCTATGTTATGATCCAGCAAGAGAATTCAAATTCAGCTCTGTGATCTTAGACTTCCCAGGTTCCATAACTGTGATTCAAATAATTGTTTACAACCTTCACAGTCTGTGGTATTCCAGTATAAAAGCAGAAACTGGAATAGACAGTGCCTTAGATGCAGATGATGTAGCTCAGAGGTAGAGAATTTGTCTGGCATGCCTGAGGTCCTTGGTTCCATCCCCAACATCATAAAGAAACATAAGAAGTGCCTTGCTCATGACTTTGTGTAATCTTCCTAAAGTTCTCATGAAATAAGAATCATTATTCTCTCTATTTTACAGATCTGAAAATTATAGTTTAATGATATTGCATTAATTAATCATGCAATAAAATTAATTATATTGCATTAATTATTATAATTATATTATAGCTATAAGTAAAATAACCAAGAAAATAACTCAAGAGGAGAAAATACTTACTTTGGCTTACTATTACCAAAACCAGTGATCTCTTGGCTCCATATTTCTGAGCCCACTGTGCAGCAGAACAATATAGCACTGGAAGCATGTGGTGAAGGAGATCTGCTCTTCACTTCTGGGCAGATAAGAAGCAGAGAAACAGGCATTTACATGATAGTTAGGGCTAGGGCATAGTACAGCCCTCAGAACATATACTCTAGTGACCTTCTTACACCTCTTACCTTTCCCCACATCCTAATAATGCCATCATATGAATCCATCAGTGGATTAATCTATTTATTACATCAGAGCCCCTGGAAATGCCATCATAGATACACCAAAAGATGTAGCTCGTTAATTGCCCAGACAATTTTTATACACTCAAGTTGACAACGAAAATTAACTCTCAAAGATATTGAGTACCATACTTAAGTTCTCCTGTCTACCAAAGAGCAAAATTGGCGTTCATGTCTGTCATCTCCAATCCCTGTCACATGAAATGAGAAACTAATACAAATGTTTGAAATCTGGGCACATAAGCTCTTAGTCTCTCTTCACTTAAATAGTAATGATGGTTGTGAAACTGGAAATAAACTCACAAGTACTCAGTGCCCATTATATGCCTGGCACTGTGTCAAACACTTTCTGTAAGTTAATTCACTTATATTTTCATAAAATTTTGAGTAAAATCCTTCCATTTATTCTATTTTACAAATGACAAAAAGGAATCTTTAAGGTCAAACAACTTGCCCAAGTTATATGACTAGAAGGTGGGAGGGGGTTGGTAAAAGTGAAAAGCAGTCCCTTCCAACAAAGTGGAATGTTGTGGAATATTATTTTAAGATGTGTTACATTTGTTTGTGTTGTGGAACATTTGTTTAATGATGCAAAGATGTGTTGCATCCTTTTATGTTGCATTTGTTTAACTCTGTGAAGCTGTTACTTTGCCTGTCTAAAACACCTGATGGTCTAATAAAGCGCTGAATCGCCAATAGCAAGGCAGAAGAAAGGACAGGCAGGGCTGGCAGGCAAAGAGAATCAATAGAAGGAGAAAAAGAGGGATTGGGAAGCAAAAGAGAACAAGAAGAACAAGAAAAGAAGAGAAGGACTCCAGGAGCCAGTTACATAGCCACACAGCCAGACACAGAATAAGAAAGAAAGAAAAGATATACAGAAATAGAAAAAGGTAAAAGCCCAGAGGCAAAAGATATATGGAATAATTTAAGGTAAGAAAAGCTGGCAAGAAACAAGCCAAGCTAAGGCCAGGCATTTATAAGAAAGAATAAGCCTCCATGTGTGATTTATTTGGGAACTGGGTGGCAGGCCCCCCAAAAGAGCCAATGAGTAAAAGACTAAAAAAAAAACAACCAACAGCAGTGGAACACCAAGCTAACAAAGACAACAAGATCTACCTCTTAGTGGGCTATGGCCCAGAATCTTCTGAAACCCTGACATCCTAAAGCAAAAAGTATGTTATCCTATTCTCAACAGTGATCTATTCTGAAAAAATTAAGTCCTAAGGCATTTATGTCTTACATAGTGGAGACAATAAATTACTAGATGAGTTGCATCTACTTTATTGGCAGTTTTCCATTTATTGCTTGTATGGCCTTATGTCTCTATGTGAGTTGAACCCTTTCATATAAATCTTTGAATGCACTGAATTTTTGAATAATGAAAGGTAAAGAATAAAAGACTTGCTTATCCTTAGAAAAATAGGGTGTGGAAAAGTAGACAAAAGGAAATGGCTCTCCCAAGGCTCACATCTTTTAAAATGAAAACTGCTGTGTGGGAACCAGGCATCTAAGAAGAAAAGAAAATTCAAATTCAATATGGAGATCCAAGAGATAAATGGAAACTAACATTTCCTGAGTGCCAATACCAGTCCCTTTATGTGCTCTCTCTGCTGTAATCCTTACACCATCTTTGGAGACAGGTGTTATCATCTTTATTTTATAAATAAGAAAAATTAATGTTTCACAATTGAAGAGCTGCATCAAAGGTTTCTCATATGGGAAGTAGTGAAGCCAGGGTTTCTTCCCTGGACTGACTCTGAGTCTGAACACTTTCTAGAAAATTCATTACCTCTTCAAATAAACTTGAAAACAGATGGACATTTTAATGAATTAGGGAAAGAGTTTAGGCTTAGAAAGAAATTGGCTAAGAATGAATAGAAAGGTGCAGACCAAGGAAAATGGGACCTTAGAAAGCTGGAAGACAGGACCTAACTGAATGAGCTATCTTAAGGAAAGTCATAAGTGATTCTAAATTCTCTAGTACCAGTCTTGCCTCACTTGCAAACTTTAACAACTTAATCTGGAGCAGAAGAGAGGAAACTATAGCCAGGAAGGCACATTAGAGCAGGCAACGGTGGGTAATAAAGATAACATTGTCCCCCAAACCACTGTTCCATTACACACACGCACACACGCACACACATGCGCGCGCGCGCACACACACACACACACACACACACACACACACACACACACACACACACACACACACACACACACACACACTGCTTTAGAACTCTGAGGGAAAGCCAGGGCTTGCTGCCAGCCCACATTATCTATTACGTCCATCTCGACATCATTCCCAGCAACCTGGTCTTGCTTATTGTGTCAACTCTGTCTGAAGAAATAAGAAGAAAGATCTGCTCATCCCAGATAGGGCATCAAAGACTGAAACAAAGAAACGTTCAACCAAAGTGTAGCTTATCAAATCAAAGAGTACAATTGGGATTACTTCCAGGAGCCCAGGCTGTTTATGGCTGGCTACAATACTGAAGAAAAAAGGAATTTTCCTCCCAGTAGAACCTCCTGAGCCCCTCCTTCTAGCAACCATTAACTGCCTATAAATCCTGGGGAGGGCTCACAAGTCCCTCCTCACTAGCAATGGTTATCTATGTCCTTAGAGAAGGCAGGGCCTTAACTTAAACATTGCCCCCACCTCCAACAACCATTAACTACCTACAAATCCTAAGGGTGTGTGGAGGGGACTCCTGAGCCTATCCTCCCTAGCAACCATTAACTGTTTATAAATCCTAGGCAAGAGGAAAGGTCTTTCATATGCCCCACCAGCAGCAGCAGCAGCAGCAACTATTAGCTGCCTGTCTCTTTGAAGAAGGGAGGAATTCCTGATCCTCTCCTCCCTACCAAATAGGCCCAATCTTTCACAAATCACCTGTGCATATTCACAGCTGCTGACACTTAAAGAAGGCAAAGGCACATGCCCTGACAATACAGTTACTAATAATTGGGGTTTTTTTTGGAGCTTCACAACCCTCTTTAAACAAAAAGACACATATTTTCTCACAGTCCTAGGGACTAAAACTCAAGATATAAACATGGGTAGAGTTGGCTTTCCAGCTGGCTTCCCCCCTTAGCTTGTAGAGGAATGGCTAGGTCCTGTATCTTTCTGTGGCCCACCCCTCTGTGTCTCCTTCGGTCTTCTTGTCAGGAACATATCAAGTCCTAGAAGTGATATCTGAACCTAGAAATAAAATGTTGTTCCCTCCATATCAAATATCAACTTCATTTGTGTTCTTAATGAAACATGGAAAACTATTAGAATGGGATATGTCCCTGTGAAAGACATTGTGGATGGAGCTATGATGGAAGACTGATCTTTGAGAGGGGAAGACAAGTTTGAATGGAAGCATCCTGGGCTATCTACCTTGCAGATAAGGAAGCTTCTGAAAAACTTCCAAAAATTGAGCCAATGGTAGCCAACAAAGGAGTTCAGAGGATGCTTGGGGATGTCTGACTTGACATCCCCAAAATATGCAGTAATGGTTGGGCGCATCCCATGAGCAATGCCAGAACACATCAGGTGAGGTTCTCAGTAATACTATCCAGTTTAGGGGGGTTCTTCCAGGCATTCTAATGGACCTGACATGACCACTGCCTCCTCGATCATTTCCCCTACTACAACTCTTACCTCAAGCATCACTTTCTAAAGGAAGTCTTTCCTTATCCCAACCCTTTACCTACAGGTAAATGTCATTTTTTCATATGATCTCATGAAACCATATTCCTTTCACTCACAGAACTTGCTAGAATTTATACCTCTATCTTTAGTGTGATTATTCATGATTATTGTCTCTATTACTAATTTTTCTTTTTTTCTTTTTTTTGTTCATTGCTAAGTTTTAAACCCCATGAGAGTAGGCACCAGAGCTAGGTTGATCACTGGTTTATCTTAACAGCCCATCAAAGTGACTAGCAATAAGCACTCAATCAATATTAAATGAATGAATGGTTATAAATAAATGATTTATCTTAACAGCCTATCAAAGTGACTAGCAATAAGCACTCAATCAATATTAATTGAATAAATGTGTATAAATAAATGCCAATGAATGGAAATGAGATAAATAATCCATTATAATCAACCTGGTGGGGTGAATATATAAAGCTCAAGACTAGGGAAAAAGGAGATGTAGCCTTAAGAGGTAGAACTGCTACCAAACCCAGCTTCATGTACTTGTTACATGAAAAGGGGGGCAGGAGTCTAAAGAACCGGTGACGAATTGTTGAAGTGTGTGAAAAGTTATATTCAGTAAAGCAACAAAACCAAGATGGTAGACTAGTATTGGGGTGATATTGTGTTCCCCAATATATTGTGCACCCTAATAAACTTATCTGGGGTCAGAGAACAGAACAGCCACTAGATATAGAGGCTAGAAAATGGTGGCACACACACCTTTAATCCTAGCATTCCAGAGGCAGAGATCCGCCTGGATCTCTGTGAGTTCAAAGCCACACTGAAAACAGCCAGGCATGGTGACACACACCTTTAATCCCAGGAAGTGATGGCAGGAAGCAGAAAGGTATATAAGGAACCAGGAACTAGAGTCTGGTTAAGCTTTTAGGTTTTAGCAGTAATTCAGCTGAGATTCCTTCTGGATGAGGACTCAGAGGCTTCCAGTTTGAGGAAACAGGATTGGCTGAGAAGTTGTTGAGATGAGGTTAGCTGTGGCCTGTTCTGTCTCTCTGATCTTTCAGCGTTCATCCCAATACCTGGCTCCGGGTTTGTTTTTATTAGTAAGACCTTTTAGAAATTCATGTTACATAGTATCCTATCCTGAAAAGACCATTTTAGATCATTGTAAGAGTCAGGTTCCTTTTGTCCTTAGTTTGAGGGTGTAAGGTTTATGTTGGAACCTGATGGCTGGAAATTTCTAGCTGCTAATGTGGAACAGTATCCTGTGGAACCAGTGGCTGTCAAACTTGTAATCACAAGGTTATGATGCTACTGTACATCGTGAAAACATCTCTATTATCTTTATCTTGGCATCTTGAAGGAGGAAAAGAGAGATTAGGGAAGTTTGAAACACATCAGTCTTACACTGCCAGCTCCAGGTAAGCATTCCTTAAGTGAGTGGCATATTCACGAGCACAAAGAGTCTTCACCTTGTTTTAGTTGTGCATGGACATCTGTACAGGCCCAGGAGAAAAGTCAATGCTTTGAACAGAAGCAGCTTTTAAGCCTCTGAAAAAATTATAGGCAACCCTTATCATTATAACCCACACGTCAGAGGTGTTATCTACACCAAAGCTAGTAGATACTGGCAACATGTTGTTCAGCTGTGTGACCTTCAAAATTAGTTACTTTTAATGTTAACTAAAAGCAAATGACTAAAAGTCAGTGAAGCTAGAAAGATTTATTTATGTTTTTCCTGGGTTTCTGTTTCAGGGTAAAAGGGAGACAGAAGATACTGAAGCTGACATGGTAAATACAAGCTGTGGCTAGCATCTGCTGGGCCAAACAGACTGGGAATGATGCCAGAGAAATTAAAGTAAAACAGAAAAAGAATGGATATGCTTGGCGAGAGATTACAACATGAACTAAATGAGCATCCCTTTAGTAGATCAAGCAGACTACTCAAGGGAACTTGGGGGTCAGAGCTGCAATAGACACAAAAGGAATCACACAGCACAGCAGTCACCCACTGCTATGAGGGAACCAAGAGGTTTTTCCGCCAGGAGAAAAAGGTGGTGCCAACAAGGTCTACAGATCTTGGCATGATTTTCAGCTCAGGTCTTCTCTGGTAGCCTTAAAGAAACCACATTCTCTGAGGATGAGAATTCACGTTATAAAGTAGTAGTTAACATCTAACTGCATCAAATAGCAGCCCTATGAGTCCCAGACTACTTGAAATTTCAATGTTTTGATCTTCAACATTTTCTCAGAAAGGGCTATAAAACATAATCTCATAGGACTAGATAATAAAGTATGATAATTTATAACATGCTTTTTAATCTAAGATGGCTCCTTACAAAACTCCCAAATTTTTCAAGGTAGAGAAAAGCCTGAACAAAATTATTATAAAATAAAATGATCCCACTAATCCTGCTTATGAACAAAGTGCTTTGGACACACAATATACACTACAGTTTTACACAGTGCATAGCACTTCTGAAAGAACTTATTAACTTCACAGTGCCCTGTATTGATTTAATATTGGCATGTATGTCAGAAGACACAAAATGTCATGTAATTCTAGCCAGGTATGGTGATAAATTCCTTTAATCCTAATACTAGGGATGTTGAAAGCAAGAAGATCAAGAGTTCAAGGCCAGCCTGGGCTTTCAAAATAGAAGACAAAATACATAAAACAATTATATAAAAAATTATAGAAAGGAGGAGAGAAAGTGGGCAGAAGATCAGCGAAAATAAATTATGTATGAAATACCACAATGGAGCCTATTATTTTGTGCACCAATTAAAAACTAAAATAAGAATTTTAGGTCTCACAGCAAAATAACTAGCCCAGTTTGAATTAGTAAGTTGGGGGGATCACTCATTTCCAAGATCCTAAGTATCTGTGCATCTTATATTGCTATTACATGTGACTTTGGGAGAATATGGCTAGAATTCATTTTCTAATGTGACCTTAGTCCACAAACAAATATAAAATGGGGAGGGAGGCAGAAAGATAGCTCAGTAGGTAAAACCATGTACCTTGCGAGCCTGACAACCTTAGAACTCATGCAAAAGCCTGATGTAGAGGTGCACATCTGTAATGCCAGCACTCCCATAGGATGAGATGGGAGACATCGACAAAAGAACTCCCAGGAGCGCTTTGGCCAGCTAACCTCAAGTATATGACATAATGCAAATAAGAAGAGACCCTGCCTCAAACAAGTTGGAAGGCAAGGACCAATACTCCAGGCCTTGAGTCCTCCACATGTATGTCCCAACACATAGACATTTACACACACACACACACACACACACACACACACACACACACACACACACACTCACAAACACACACACACACACACACACACACACACACACACACATACACACACACTTTTAAATTTAACAAGAATAAAGTTCATTTCGGTCTGGGACTAGAGTATAAACCCATGCATAATTGTGTGAAAAGGTATGCTGTGACAGTAATTAACCAAAGCTGGAAATCCTCTAAACAGTTCATCTGTTCCAATTTCTGATTGTAGTTGAGTGGTTACATAGTCCTAAATGTCAAGGGTCATGTTCTATTCTTGTCTCTTTTACTGACTACTGAAGATATCAACTCACTTAACTTCTCTATATCCTTTTCTGGACTAGAAATGCTTCACTATATACAAAGTCATTTTCACTTCTTCACCAGTATCATTTAGAGTGCAACACGATCTCAACAGTTGGAACAATTCTTTTGCTAAAATACATTAACTCCGAGGACGAACTTCCACAGGCATTAATAGTCCTTGGAGCCTTGCAGTGGACACACAAATCAGGATAAAGTGCAGTAGCTATATAAAATGGTGATAGCCACACGTTAGCCACACCTTGGACTGCTCCTTAAGAATGTTTTCACAGCATAAAAAAATTTAAAGGAAAAAAAAACACAAAAAGCATAATGAAGAAAATGTTTTATAAGTCTAAAGAGCTCTTTAATATAAATGTCTTTTCTTGATTAAATGTTTATTAAGGATACTTCCTTTCTACTTTTCAGGGTACTGAAAGTTCGTCATTTAATTGTGGCAATTGCCTCCTTTTAAACATCTGCACATAGAAAACAAGCAACTCCATGTGTCTCTTGTTTCTGCTAATTTTGTTGAACTGTTAACTCAAAATGTATGGAATCCACTACAATAGAACTACCTACTACGGGAATATGATTAATCCAGCTTATAGTTTAGACAATTAAATCACATTCATTTGTTAGTTAGAATTTTCTATTGTGAGAATTGTTTGCATTTATAAACAAGAGCTTTCCCCACCCCACCCCAAAAGATTTTAAGCTCAAATAAACTAAGAAACAAAAGAAAACCACAACCAAAGTAACAAAATCAGTAGCAACTGAGTAGTGCCTGGTACTTCAAGGCTCAATAAATACTTGTTGAACAAGAAAACACATAAAGTCAAAATGTAAGCCAGGAGAGGCAGATCAATTGTTAAGACTGTCTAGGACTGCAGAGATGGCTCGATTATTGCTCATGAAGACCCAGCAAACAGATGGTGGTTCATAACCACCTGCAACTCCAGTTCTAGGAGATCCAACACCCTCTTCTAACCTGAGCAGCACCAGAAATACATATGGTGCACATGCACATAAAAATTAATTAATAACTGAGTAATAATAATGGTAAAGAGTGTGTATTGCTGAGTTCAATTCCCAGCACTCACATTAGGCAGCTTACAACAGCCTCTAACTCCAGCTCCGCAGGGCCTATCAGTCCATAATCTTGCTGCCTTTGTTTCACAAACACTGGAATCATGCAAGTGTGCCAGCATACCCCAGCCTCATTGTGAGGATCTTGTGACTTCTTTACACTTACATCATTATATAGTTTGAATTTGGAACAAAATTCACCAAAAAATAGAAAAATCCCTAACAAGGCAAAGCAAAATGAAACAAACAAGCCTAACTTTATATCCAATTGCTGGCAAAACCACATAGAAAAAAAAACAGTTATTTCAACCTCGCTTTAAAATGCAAAACTTTGACTTTATATCACTTACTGAATGTATAGTAAGAATATAGAACATCACAAAAGTTGACCTGTATTCGATAATTTTATTAATGGTAATATAGTTGTGTTTAAATATTGAAGCTATTGAGTGCTAATGTTATTAGAACCAAGATTTCAAAATAAGAAGCAGAAGTTACAAGTAGAAACTCAAGCACATTAAAAACCTGGCTGGAGAAACTGCTCTTCCAGAGGACCTGAGTCTGTTTCTCAATACCCATGTTGGGTGACTTACAACCACCTGTAAGTCCAGCTCAAAGAAATCCAGTGGCCTCTACTTGGCTCCACACTCACCTGTACTCACATGCACATACCACACACATACATATGTATGATTAAAAATAATATTTTTTAAAAATAAGAAAAAGTCCTAGATCAAATTTGAATCAGAAATATCACTATAAACTCTCCCTTTTAAAAATAAAACAGTGATTACTAACTCTGATCCTTGACAAGACTTAGAAGTGACGAGTACCTATTTAATAACAAGCACCTCTGGCACACAAAATTGTAGTATTCAAATAAAACTAGCGTTACTTGGACAAATTATTAGCTACAGTCTGGTGTGGCTCTAATAACATTAGTGTTCAATAGCTTCAATATTTAAACATAACTATATTACCATTAATAAAATATGACTTCTTTTCTAGAAATCAAAGAAGCTACCAATAGTTATCATGGTTATGGCAAAAGATTCGAGAACTAATTTGGAAATTTTTCCATTGATCTAACAATGGAACAATTTGAGTATTAAAATGAGAACTCACTGTGATCCATAGAAACATCAAATACATAAAGGTCCATTTATTCAAAATGAAATGATGCAAAAACATGAGTCATGGCTAGGGATTTCTAGTTGTCCTCAAAACTGTTAAATGAAAAGCAACAACCAAGCATTTTCTTCTGCCTTTCCCATAAAAAAATGTTATTTCACAATAGCCAGAGAGTTAATTAACAAACTTTCTTCTTTATGAAAGAATTCCAAATAGTAAATGCAGAAGAAATAACAACACTGGAAAATCACATATCTTCAAGCTAAATGAAATAATGAGGCTAGGTAATAATCATCAGCAGGTCCTAAAATCATTAGGTGAAAGAGTTCCTGATTGTGGTTTCCCCTCTCTCTACTGACCCCAATCCCTCCCCACCTCCCCTCTATCTGGATCCATTCCTTCTCTGTCTCTCATTAGAAAACAAAACAAATAATAAAATATAAGATAAAATAAAAAGTAACTCATTGGATTAAGAAAAAACTAACAAATAGAAGGAAAAGAGCCCAAAAGACCCTCTACATGGGCGAAACAGTTGTCTAGCTTGGTCTGTTTGAAGGGCCCCTGACAGCTGGAATAGGATCTATCCCTGGTGTATGAACTGGCTTTTTGGAGCCCATTGCCTATGCTGGGACACCTTGCACAGCCTTGATGCAGGGTGAGGGGCTTGGACCCACCTCAGCTGAATATGCTGGGCTTTGCTGACTCCCTATGGGAGGCCATACCTTTTCAGAGGAGTGGATGGGGGGTGGACTGTGGGGGGGATGTGGTGATATTGTGTTCCCCAATATATTGTGCACCTTAATAAACTTATCTGGGGTCAGAGAACAGAACAGCCGCTAGATAGACATAGAGGCCAGAAAATGGTGGCACACACACCTTTAATCCTAGCATTCCAAAGGTAGAGATCCATCCGGATCTCTGTGAATTCAAAGCCACACTGGAAACAGCCAGGCATGGTGACACACGCCTTTAATCCCAGGAAGTGATGGCAGGAAGCAGAAAGGTATATAAGGCTAGAGGAACTAGGTCTGTTAAGCTTTAGGCTTTTGAGCAGCAGTTCAGCTGAGGTCCATTTAGATGAGGACACAGAGGCTTCCAGTTTGAGGAAACAAGATCAGCTGAGGAATTGGCAAGGTGAAGTTGGATGTGGCTTGTTCTGTTTCTCTGATCTTTCAGCGTTCACCCTAATACCTGGCTCCAGGTTTGCTTTTATTAATAAGACCTTTTAAGATTCGTGTTACAGGGGGAAGGCTGGGGGAAAGTGGGTGGAGGGATGAGGGGTATCTGTGATTAGTATGTGGAATGTCCTCCATCCTCTCTGGCTCTTACATTCTTTCTGCTTCCTCTTCCACAAGGTCTCCTGAGCCTAGGGTGGAGGGATTTGATGGAGACATCCCAATTAGAGCTGTGTGTTCCAATGTGTCTCATTTTCTGCAAAATATCTGGCTGTGGGTCTCTGTATTTGTTCATGTCTACTGTGGGAGGAAGTTTCTCTGATGATGGCTAAGCAAGTCACTGATCTATGACTCCTAATCTATGTCATTAGGAGTAATTTTATTGCTAATATTTTTAGAACAATACTGTTCAGTTTCTCAGTTTCACCCTACGTCCCCAGGCTATTTAATCTCAGGTTCATGGACACCCAAGCAGTGTTAGGTATGATTTCTATCTCCTGGCGTGGGCCTTAGGTCAAATCAGATATTAGCTGGTCGCTCCCACAAGCTTTGTGTCACTGTGGCACTAGCATATTTTGCCGGCAGGACGCTATTGAAGATCAAAGGGTTTGTGGCTAGGTTGGTGTTTACGTTTATCTTTTGGTAGCCTGCAAAGTACCTTTCTGTACCAAAGATGCTAGAGCAAAGGTGTGAAGGTCCTATGTAGGCACCAGCTCAACTGCTCCATGTTCAGTGAGTTGTGTAGATGTTATCTTAAGCAATGGACCCTTTCAATCAGTTTGTGAATAATAATCTATAGCCTTGGCAACAGCCTGGGTACTCTGGGGATTCCCATGGGACCTGTTTGGCCAACAACTCAATTAAATTTATCTCAAGACTGGAACCTTCATTTGACAAAAAGAGATGACCAGTTGGGGCTCTGTCTCCCCCATTGGTAATTTCACTTAGATAGACTTCATATATGCTTCTACTGTATTAGGTTTCCATACTACTCTCAAATGTCCCTTAATTTTAGTTGTCTCTCTGCATATTCCCTCTCTTGTCCCCCTCTTCTCTCCATTTGATTATCATTATCCAGACCACACCCCAACCCATCTGTAACTATCTGTTCTATTTCCTTTTCCTAACTAGATCTATCTGTGCCCCCTAGTCCTAAAGGGACATTTAAATGCAGGTGTCGAGTTGATACAACCTGAAACTTACTCATCAATCTTAATATTACAAAAAGTGAGATACTCAGACATCCTAGGCCTCCTGATGAGAGTCAGTCACGATAAACATACAATTCATGAGAGCTTGTAACTCTAATTCTAATAGGTTTTTAATAAAAATCCTGGAGCCAGATACTCTGGAGCCAGATACTGTGGAGCCAGATGCTGAAAGATCAGAGAAACAAAGGAACAAGCTACTGCCACGTCTCACCTCTAGGACTCCTCAGCCTGAAAAAGCCTTTAGTTTCTGTCTCCTCATACCTTATATACCTTTCTCTGCCCAGCCTTCTTAGGGCTGGGATTAAAGGTGTGTGCCACCACTGCCTGGCTCTGTTTCTCTCCTAGACTGAGTCAATCTCATGTAGTCCAGGCTAGCTTTGAACTCACAGAGAACCAGATAGATCTCTGCCTCCCAAGTGCCAGGATTAAAGGTGTGCGTCACCACTGCCTGCATCTATGTTTAATCTAGTGGCTTGTTCTGTTCTCTGATCTTCAGGCAAATTTTAATAGACATTATATTTAACAATATACCACCACAAGAGATTTCTGACTTTAAAAAGTAAGATTCTAAAATCTAGAAGAAATATAGTCATAACAGTATTATTTGTATTTTATTATAGAACACAAGACAAATAATTCCCACAGCCGGGAGTATTTGGCTACCGCATTGCCACTCCTAGAGACTCAGGGTGCCCAAAACTCTGAGTCTAGAACAAAGCTTGTCACTTCATTAAAGAGAAATGAAGGAGTCTGCTTTCTGTGACTCAAGTGGCTACATGAAATCAACTTGCCTGTTGACCCTGCTATAATGCTGTGCCTTCCCACATATCAAATTACTGCTTGCCTACTTTGGCAACTTTGTCCTGAGTTCCTATTTGATTAGTTTGCTTGCTACCTCAGTTGCTCTGAAATCAGAGGTTCATTTTGTTCTGTCCCAAGTATGGCCTTGACCTTGAACCCAACCCTACTGCTGAGTCCCTATTGCTGACCACCTACTTGTCCCCTAATATCCTACTAACCCAAACTCTCAGGCTGCCTATTTTTAGTCTCTTGTCATTATATTGGGTGTTTCTTGATTTAAAGTTCTATGACAATTTGACTCATAATGTTAAGATTTGGGTTAAACAGCAGACCACATCTTGTTAATTCATAATATTTTGAGGAGGGTTGATAATATTATTCTTCTTTGGAAAAGGAGCAAAAGCATCCCATGAAACACTTGTTTCTAGCACCATAAAACTTTTTAGAGCTGTACCTCCATAAGCATACTCAATGCGTGTTCCTTTAGTGAGGGACAAGGGTTTCAGCCCTGCATTCTGCTGCAAGATACTTGGCAAGTAATCCTGTTCTCTCCAAGTTTTGAATCCCCCTTTGTCTTCTGTCATTGCTGTACCTTCCCAGCCATCTGTTCTGATGCCAACGCTTTATCAGTAACCATGTCAGCTTCTCAGCAGTTGCTTTGCCTCTGTGGTTTATCATTTTCCGTTATAAAATACAAAGCAAGTAAGGAAAAACACGCAAAAGGCTTAGTGAATTTTCCTGTAAAGCAATGTTCATGTGACTATTATCAAGTCAAAAACATTAGGGGGATTTAATCATCTTAGAAGCCACATCTATGTGTGCTTCCCAGTTCAAAACTTCCACCCTTATCCATACATGATCATTACCCAGACTACAGTAATTAATACTTTGCTTTTAAAAAATATTTAGATTTGTCTGCTTAATTTGGAGTTCCTATAGAATCCAGGAAACTACAAAGCGACCATTGGTGGAGGAGGGAGAGGCAGGAGAGTAGAACACAGGTGATAAGAAGGGGATAGGAGGGATATGGGGAGGGAGGTTTAGGTGGGAACAGACATGATGGGAGCCTGGAGCAGAAGAGGAGGTTAGGGGAGAGATAACTAACACTGAGGATGTGTGAAAATGCCATAGGAAAATCTAGTATTTCTTAAGCTTCATATATGTGCATATATATTCATATAAAAGAGTTTAATTGGAGTTATCTATCCTACACACAGTGTTATGCTCATCCCAGAAGCCATAGGTCTCCAAATAAAAAGTTCAGACCAGGTGTGGGATACCTCCCCTAGATTTGTTGGCCAGAGGTGTCCTAGGGTCCCCCAAAATAATACAAGCTATTGTCATTGTTACTTTCTATGGGTCTGATTGGGTTTGTTTTCTTTTCCAGTTACAGAATGAAAAGGCAAGTCGTCTCTGTACTTTTTCCCATCATGGTCTTAATGTTCCTTGCTCATAGAATCCCTCCTCTCTCTCATCGATTGGACTCTTGGAGCTCAGCCTGGCGCCCAGCCATGGATCTCTGCATCTGCTTCCATCAGACACACACACACACACACACACACACACACACACACACACACACACACCACAGGGCTCAGAGATCATTGTGGAAGAGGAGGCAGAAAGACTTAAGAATCAGACATCTGGAGTGAAAGTGTCTTCCAGACATAACAAGACCACTACACTCATGATACCCCTATAGTTGTGGGTACAAGACCTGCACAAGATCAAGCCAGTCAATATTCAAGCATGGAGGAGGAAGAGGTCAACATGCCTCCATCAGCAGAGAAGATCAAGATAGTTGATGGCTTTCTAGGGGAGGAAGAGTCCGTTTTTTCAAGAGTGTGAATCCTGGTAGGCTGATAATGGTTCAGTTGATGGCCCCATACCCAGTAGAATATGGGCAGCACAAATTGGACTTGTGGTTATTAAGAGAAAGAAAGAAAGAAAGAAAGAAAGAAAGAAAGAAAGAAAGAAAGAAAGAAAGAAAGAAAGAAAGAAAGGAAGGAAGGAAGGGAAAGAGGGAGGGAGAGGGGAAGGGAGAGGGGGAGGGAGAGGGGGAGGGGGGTAGGAAGAGGGGGAGGGAGAGAGGGAGGATGGAAGGAAGGAAGGGAGGAGGAAGGAAGGACACAAAGTTGGGGGTGACACAGAAGTGGGTATGGATTTGGGAAACAACTCAGAGAGTAGCAGGAAGTGAGTATGATCATGTTATATTGTATGACAATTTCAAAGAATTTCAAATGGTTAGAAAAAGTTTTCGAACCTGTGTGTATTAATACATCTCTAGAGACTTTATTTTGATTTTGCCCACTTTCAAAAATTAGATTTCTTTTAAGCCTCCTTTAATCTTTAGATTCCCCTTTCCTTCTACTTTTTCTGTTGAAAACCACAAATACCTGACTAATAGAGTTCCTCAGCCTGCATTTTGTTGCCAGGTATGTAGATCAACTGGTATTTTACCAAGGTGGACTTAGTCTTCCCCTTCCCTCTCATCTTCCTAGGACAATCACCACAAGAGCTCTGTGGGAGATCTCACTCCACTTTTCAGCATGACTGATTAAAAGAGGCCAGTTCCCCTGCTCCCAGCTGCCGCCAGCAGGGATCCATCTGGTGTTTGAGTGGATCACTGACATCTGGAGCTGATCCATGTGCCTCCAGTGTCCACTCTATTCTCTGCCTTCCTCTTGATGAGAAGAGTATTTTGACTCATGGGAGTGGGGGAAATAAAAATTGAAGCCTCCAGAGTATCAGTGGGACTTGGGACTCAGGGAACTTCCTTCCCATTGGTAGCCAATTTTGAGTAACACCTTTGGGACTTAAGCAGCTGCTTGCTTATATATGGGTCAGGCTGTTTGGGCTATTGAAGATCCGATATATTTTAAAGATGTTCATATGCTCAAACATACTTTTTAAAGAGAAAAACGTTTAAGATAAAGCTGCAACAATATTTCAGCCACATTCTGAATTAAACTGAATTTTTGCAGGTTCACCTCAAGCCCTAATCAAATGTCAAATTCCAAATATACAACCTACAAAATGTGGAAATATACCACACACAGAAAAGTGTGAGGGCTGTCCATGAGGAAAACTCTAGCACTTTAGATTCCAGTTCAGATTTAATATTTCTTGTCGCCAAGCATCTTCACATGAGCTAAAATATGAATTCTTTACTATATCCAGATAAGAGAAAATATTTTCCTTCTGTGACATAAAAAGTTTAAGCTGCTTCTGGAAGCTAAATATCCAAAATCTGATCACCATAAAAAATTCACAATTATCCCCACACACATCAAAAACAAACCCCACTAGTGGCCAATGCAGTTAGTTACTGGGCAAATTGAGTATCTCTCTAGGAAAAGTAACCGCTCTCTCAAGCCTTCTAAATTTTCATGCCATATAGGGAATTATTTAGGACTTAACTATGACTTGGTGGCAGCTGGAAATTTCTTAGAGTTTGAAATGTGATCATCTCCATTTGCTTGCATCCAATGAATAGTTTCTGTTTCACATTAAAATCAGCACATCAAAGATAGAAGCAAAATGCAAAAATAACAAAAGACTGGTTTCACTCTGGAGTCCTGTAGTAATGATTTGTCAGATTTCTTTTGATACATTACAAATTAAATTGGGTCTAAAACCACCAAAATCATTTTAAGACCTTTTAAATGAGCTAAATAAGGCCTACTCAGATAAGATTTATTCATATTCAGATTTCTGGAACATTCTGATTTGCTAATATATGTCATATACCATGTAGTAATGATTAAATCTACTGAGCCTTGAGACTCAAGCAAGTGAGCTTCAATTTAAAGCAGCAGGGTCTCTGAACATGTTAGCAATAGCACCAGGTACTTTATTCTAATAAGACCCAGGAGATATTCTAGAGGTTTCTATTTTACTAAATTTTCACTTCAGGTTCTAGCCCTGTTTAATATTCTTATAATGTGAGAAGGGAGCGAGAGACTTTAGCAAAGATAGGAAGATCAAAATTTGCTATGGGAATACCACACAGTAAGGAGAAAATACAAGGATGGCAATGTAAACTTGTAACTAAGTGTGTTGTTGTAAACATGATGCAAAACTATAGTACCTGAAAGGCTATGCATTATACATATATTTAATAATCTAAGAATCTCATCTGTGTATTAAAAGAAAATTACGTTGTAACTTCCATGTATTATATACTCTATGACCAACAGAAATGACACATTTACTATCAAAATATAAGGAAGGTTTCAAAACTAGATTTTTGAAACTATTAATTATTTTGATGATTTGGACAAAAAAAATCACATTTTCTAAACGACTCGTTGGCCAAAAATAAGAAATTAGTCAATGCACAGAATGAAAGTGAAAACAACATGTATCAAAACCTGAGGCTAAAGACAGAACTCATTATCAGGGCATTTGCAGGGCCTCTGTCCCCAGCACCACAACAGCAAAAGAAAAACTGAGGAATTCAGCTACTTAGTCCTTCTAAGTAAATTCATTACACACACACAATTCAGAGAAGGATTTAAAAGTTGGCAAATAATATGGTAGAGCTCAGGAAGTTAGAAAAAGAAGTAACGCAAAGATTGCAGGAGTAAATACAGTATATTTTTAAAACATAGTAAAGAGGTATAGCAAAAGTTAACCCAGACAGACGAATAAATGGAAGGGTCTCGGCAGAAACTTTGGACATCTGGAACACACAGGTGATTTTGCCCTCAGGATGGTTTATGATATCTGTCAAGCCTGTGAAAAGAGGTATAAAGTTCCAGTATATGAAATTCGCCTGGCAGGAAGGAGAATATTCAAAAAAAGACATTTGTGTCCCTCCAGTTGGCTATCAGACTACTGAAACAATAGGTCCCCCTGCAAAAGAACACAGACACAATTGGAATTTCCCTGGGAATCTCATGCATGCTGGGAGAAGAAAAAGGCTAGAGGCTAGTGCCAGCTAGAAGAGGAACTAATCTTCAGAAAGAGATTTCACAGGTCCAAAAGAAACTCAGGACAAATGGCTATTAGCATACCAAAATATTTGCTGGCTTGCAGGCTCACTCAGTACCTGTGGCTCCACTCAGCTTTTCTTACCCTGTCCCCTACCCTAAATTTCTCCAGCTTATGGGCTTCCCTTTCCCCAGATTCTGATTTCTATATAACCCCATTGTTTCTGCCATGTATTCTTAGTGCTCTCTTGCCCCCTCCCTTTTCCTCCCCTCTCTTAGTCCCCTTTCTTGATCCCCTCTTTTATGTTTAATCTCAATCTCTCTCTCTCTCTCTCTCTCTCTCTCTCTCTCTCTCTCTCTCTCTCTCTCTCTCTCTCTCTCTCTCGTCTTCTCTCATGCCACCCCACTCTTATGGCCTCATGGCCAGTTCACTACTTTCCCTGCTCTGGCTGTACCCTCCCCCATATCTCCAAAAAATCCTTCCCCTCAACCATATCTTAGAGTGGCCATGTCCTCGCTTGGGCAACTTGTCAGACCACTTTGCAGGAGACATGGAAGCCCAGACCATGATGGGTCAGTGACCATGACTGAGACTGCTTAGCTATGAATACTTCCAGCCTTCTACTTAAGCATAAATTTCATGTCAAGACCCCAAAGATGGACCTGGAGATAGGAGACTACTGGATCTCTTTATTCCTCTTCCCAATGTGGCCGCATTGAATGGATAAATAAATATATCTCCTTGTTCTGCTTTTTACTATTACCTATTAAATTGGCTTGTTGAGGATAGTTGGCCTAATATTGCTTATCAGGGCTATTAGGTCTCAGGCTCAGACTGTAATACCTCTGGAAAGAATATGAAGTCTGGGACCTGGACAAGAGAAAGAATCCTGAGAATATCTGTGATGTTTAATAAAATAGAAGGAGAAATGGAGACAGGTGAGAACATGAAGAATATCTCCAGAGAATTGAAACATATATACACACTTCGAAATAAACACTCTGAAATTGAAAGACATAATTAATCTCTAAAGTTAAACTACATAAGAGTTTGAAAAAAGAAACACATTCATCTCCTTTGAATGGTTCCATAAAATGAACTAGTAAGGTATATTATTATAACAGGTCTGATAGAATTGAAGGTATTCTGAAGAAAAAGCTGTATCTCTCAATCTAATTATCAGATTATTGAAAAAATTGACCCCCACGGGGCTAGAGTGATGACTCAGCATTTAAGAGCACTGCCTGCTCTTACAGAGGTCTTGAGTTCAATTCTCAGCATCTACATGGCAGCTCACAACAATCTATAATGGGATCTGATACCCTCTTTTGTCATGCAGACATACATGAATAAGATCACTCATACGCATAAGTAAATAAATCTTTAAAAAGAAAAGAAAACATTGACCCCAAGATATAGGAATTTCCCCAGGAATCTCAAGCTGACAGAAGGAAAGGACCTCAGCCAGAGGGGGAGTTGTCTCCAGAAAACAGATTTCACATAGTTCAATTAACCAAGCACCTCCTTTAAAGGAGGAGACTGAAACCCAGAAAACGGTGGATCCATAGCTGGCAGGAACCCACCTTGAACAAACCGGCTTAGGTGTGTAAAGCATTGGCCCTCTGTTTAAACTTACCTTGCTTCAGGAATCTCAAAAATCCGGGATAGGGGTTCACTGGATCTCTTTGTCCTCATCCCAGCGTGGTCACATTGAATAAATGTCCCTTTTCTGCCTTCCAATACTAGACACGTTTAATGTCTTATTGAAAAAAGGTAATCAAACCTGGCTTGGGGCATAGGCTGTGACCTCCCCCCAACCAAGTTCAGTAACATCACTACAGTGTTGGTTAAAGTACCAATAGAGAAATAGTGATTGTACTCATTTATATCATCAGCAAATAGAATATATAGATCGAAGAGAAAATTACCTTCCATATTATTAAAATAACAATACATTCATGAAGGAATCTAACAAAATATATACAATCCTATGGGGAAAATAAAACTTTACTAAAACCAGAAGAACTTGTATCATATCCTTAAATAAAAAGGCTCAATGTCACAAAGATGACAATATTTCTAATTTAATCCTACAAATCCTTAAAGGTCTTGCAGTTGTGGGAACAGGTGCTGTGAATTGAACTCAGGACCTTATAGAATTTAATTACTTATATGCTCTATAAAAGGTACACCCCAGCCCTAGTTAGTGCAATCAAAATTACCTAATGAAGTTTTTTTTTTTTTTTTGTGTGTGTGTGTGTGTGTGTGTGTGTGTGTGTGTGAAACTTTATAAATTGATTCTAAAATCCACATGAAATATCAAAGAGCCAGGGAGAGTGACAAGAATGTAAGTGTAGGGGATTACAAACAAATGAAAGGAACTGGTTTGACAGAACTCAAGTAACTATGCATGATAATAGTGTAGGGACAGACAAACATCCAAAAGTAACTGTAAGTGAGGGAGTGCAATAAAGAAACTGCCAACATGACGACTCCACCTTACGGCTAAGGTTTTTACTGCAGATATGAAAGCGAGAGAACAGCCAGAGGTATCTGGAAGAGTTCAGAGCAGAGAGGAAAGAAATAGACTGACATGGTCAGCAGACTGGACATGGGCTATATCTCTGTGTGGGGATAGGGTGGGGGATAGCAGGGATAGAGAATAGAAAAAGCATAGTGAGAAGAACAAGTATGGGGGGTAGGAGGAAACCTTACCATGTATCTTAGTTAGGGTTTCTATTGCTGTGAAGAGACACCGTGATCATGGCAACTCTTATAAAGGAAAACATTAAATTGGGGTGGCTGACTTACAGTTCAGAGATTCAGTCCATTATCATCATGAAGGGGAGCGTGGTGGTTTGCAGGCAGACATGGTGCTGGAGAAGGAGCTGCTACATGTTGATTTGCAGGCAGCAGGAAGTTGACTGTCATACTGAGTGAAGCTTGAGCAAAAGAGTCTTCAAATCCCAACCCCATAGTGACACACTTCCTCTAACAAGGCCACACTTACCTCAACAAGGCCAGTGTGGCTTTGAACTCACAGAGATCTGGATGCATCTCTGCCTCCAAAATGCTAAGATTAAGGTATGTGTGCCACCATTTTCTGGCCTCTATGTCTATCTAGTGGCTGTTCTGTTCTCTGACCCCAGATAAGTTTATTAAGGTGCACAATATATTGGGGAACACAATATTACCACAGAGAGAGACCATAGATAGGTAACAAAAATGGAAACATCCAAAATGGCAAAGTCCAGACTTCTTCCCCATCCTCCTGACCTGAGAGACAAGCCTGAGAACTTAAACTAAAGGCCTGGTGCTGGTAGGAACCCCCTGAACCAGTCTGCCAAGTTCAAGGCCAGATCAGGCCAGGTTTACCTCAAAGGTGAGGTCCTATCAGCCTTCCTTTCTTTGTTCAAAGTAAATAATCCCAAACTAGGAATGAAGACCCTCCAAGACTCTTGAGAGCTTCAGCCTTCCAGGCTTTGGGCTCCCAAGTTCCCCTCCCCTTTGCTGAGGTCTTTCTCTGTGTGCATGCTAAGTAGGTATTTTCCTCACCTCTAATAAAAGCCTTTCTGATTCTGTCTACTGTATCTGAGATTTTCCCATCTACTGCCTATTGCACCTGAGATTTTTTTCCCTACCTTTTAGCTCTTTTAACTGTCGGAGAAAATGAACCCAATAAATGGACAGTCACAGACAGACACTGTCTCAAGCAAAACAAGTAGGTTGATTAAAATAAGACAATTTCTCTAGGGAATATAGCAGGGTGGCATGTGCATCATAAATTGAATCAAATATCAATAAATTATACCCCAAAGTAGTTGTAATAATTCAAATTCGTTACATAGTGTCTAAGCCCACTAGTGAAGCTCCATTTCATAGCCTTACAAATAATCAGTACTATGAAATTTCAAACTACTTACCTATGCAGTATGGAGGAAACATCTTTTCATTTTCATATGTCTAATAAATCTTGTTATTTTAATAACCACTGGCAAGTTTGAATATGCTTTCATAAATTAATGACCATTTGATTTTCAGTATTCCCAGTGCTGGGCTTACAGTTGTGTACTACAAGGCCTGTGTTCCCTAGAGAAATGCAATGCACAATATACAATATGCAAGATTCACAACACAGCAATAATGGAAAGGGGGAGAAAAAAATCTCAATGTCCATCAAGAGCAAAAAATAATACACTGTAGCATATTCATACAATGAAGTCCATATTTTAAAAAAGAATGAATAAAGCTCCATGTATCTGGATGGATACATTCAATAATGCAGTGGTTGATCACATATAATAAAATAAATTAAATACTAAAATATACATCGCAATGGTAGACACCAAAGTCAGAGTCCTGGACTGTCCTTGTAAATCCTCAGGGGTCATAAGTCACACTGTGTCAACAAGCACTCCTTTTGGTAGTTTTAATGGCAAGTTGTTTGACTTATTTATTTATTTGTTTGTTTGTTTATTATGTGTACATGTGTGAGAATGCCACTACAACTACACATGTTCCACGGTTCATATGTGGATGTCAGAAGACAACTTTCCGGAGTTGCTTCTCTTTGTGCCATAGGACCTGAAGCTCTAACTCAACTCTGCCAAAGCTTTTGACCTTTGCATCACCTCCGACAAAACAGTCTTTCCTGGAAATGTTATTCACAGACTGGAAGGGAGGAAGAAGGATGGGATTTGGAAGAATTACTCAAGGAAGTACACTGTATCTGCCATATTAACTTCTATAAACAAACAACAGTGAGGAAGACAAGGCAAAAATGGTAGTAGTAATGGATAGAAGTGGTGGGCTGCTGTGTTCATGGTGTTTTCGTCTCTGCTCTTCTGAATACTTGCAGTATGTCATAATAAAAGATAATAAAAGAAATAGAACCACAAATAGTTCCAGTCCTTAATGGCTTTTAATTCACTATTTTCCATCATCTTTTTATTAGGGCTTTTATTCTTTTAGGAAGAAAAATGCTAAATATAATTACAAACTGTATCTTAAGCTACAGAAATATACACAATGTATTAAATAATGAACTTTCGGTTGAACATCAATACCAATAACAGCTTCTTTATTTTGGGAAGAATTTGTATGGCGTAAATGAGATACACAAGATTAAAAAGAAGAAGAAGATAAATGGGTGTGGAGGGAAGCATTCATCCAGCAGCAAAAATAAACTGAGGGGAAAAAAAAAGAAAGAGCAACAAGGAGCATGGACTACTCCTTGATTGAATTCATTACTTAAAAGAGACCTTTCCTTGATTTTCTTCTTGCTAACTTCAGTCTTCTTGTATGATTATACTCCTACAGATCTTCCCTTATCCCCAACACAAGCCAGATGTTTCCATCCTGGGTGTTCCCTCCTTCCGTGCACATCATTCTCTTCAGTCCTTGTGGGGAGAGTATTGAGATACTTCAAGTACTGGAAGTTTCTTGCTCTTTCCCACAGCTAATATTTACTGTGCACTTAATTGTGTGTTTGGCATTGTTTCAAACATTTTACAATCATCACCTCATTTAATCCTTGCTGTGGCCTTATAGATAGGTTCAATTTTCCTCCACTTTCAACATGAGTAATTGAGGCTCAAGAGGTTAATTGGCTTCTACAAAGCTATTCTGCTAGTAAGTAGTGGTTCCCGCTTTGCCTAATTCCAGAACTCTGGGGCTACAAATTCTTGTCTCCACTGTTTGCTCTCAGTCAAGTCTTGCCCGATGTAGTTGTTCTTTTCTGTGCCACATACAGATAAAAACATAGAATGCAGTTCTTTTACAATAAAGTTTCCTAAACTCCACTACGAAATGATATCACATGAGGTTTTGAAAATAGGTGATTACATTATTCACAATATTGCAAACAACTTATAATGAAATACTATGCATCCCTATCTACTTCCCTAGCATCAAAAGTCTAATTGTCCATTGTTGTTTCGAAGTTTCTTATTTTTCCCTTCACTTATGTCACCCCTTTCCTTTTCTCCCGATTTTCTCCCCTCTCTTACACCTTACACCACTTCCACTCACCACCATTTTTCAAAGTCATCCTTTAGTATAAGGAAGAATTTTTAATTATTTTGTTCACTCTTTTCAGACCACGCCCAGGATCATGGAAAGAGCTGTGGGATTAGCTATTTCAACTCAGATATTCCATTAAAGACATTTTCTTAAACACATTGGCATTTACCTGCACATGTATGGTGTCTCTTTTCTTGATGCAAAAAATACATGCAATTATGTTAAGATGAAAGGTCATCTTTCTCATCTTACCACACTGATGCCTGTGAGATTTATTATCCTTTTTATTTTGTATGATTTGCATCGCTTGATATTATGAATCTAATTTGAAAGTTTGACATTAAAAAAACAATTTTCTCTAAATAAACTAGACTCTATAAAAACACTTAAACCATCTGTCTAACATCTTCTATGAACCCCTTAAAATTCATGTTATTAAATTCCTAACCCTTATCACACAAGAATGTGACCTTATATTCAGAGACAGGATTTTCAACAAAGGCAACTGAGTTAAAATGAGTTCACTGGGTCCAGTAAGATGGCCTAGCAGGTAAAGGCACTTACTGAACAAGCCCGATGACCTGAATTCAATTCCAGATCCCACATATTAGAAAAACATCAACTCCATAAAGTTGTCCTCTGATCTCCACAAGGACACCCTCCGTGGCATATACATGTCTACACATACACCCCCCCACACACACACACAAATTAATTAATAAATTAATAAAATAAATAATTAATTAATTTTAATGAATTCATTAGGGCGGACACCACTCAAATTGACCAATGTTGTCTTTGGAAGAAAAATTTGGACAAAGAGATGAAAAGAAGAAAGACTATGTGAAGTCTCAAAGAGAAAATCACCACCTACAAAGCAAGGATATAAGCCTAGATTGGTGCTGGTAAGATGGCTTGGTGGATGAGGGTGCTTAATACCAATCCCAACCACCCAAGTTTGATCCCTAGGATCCACATGGTAAAAGGAAAGAACTGACTCTCTCAAGTTTTTCCCAGACCTATGCGAGTACACACACACACACGTTCTGTTTTTTAAAGAAGCCTAGATAAGGTCAGACCAATTTTGCCAAAATCTTGATTTCTAGCTGCTGGTCTATATAACTATGAGACAATTCCGTTCTATAAGCCACTCCAAAACAATATAGCTACAGAGTACAAATCCTTCAGCTTGGAATTCAGGGACGTCCACTATGCCATCTGTGGTGGTTTGAACAAAATGCCTCACATAGGCCCATAGGGAGCGGCACTATTAGGAGGTATGGCCTTGTTAGAGTAAGTGTGGCCTTGTTAGATGAAGTGTTCCACTAGGGGTGGGCTTTGAGGTCTCAGATGTTTCTCCCTGCTGCCTTTGGATCCACATGTAGACTCCTTCTCCAGGACCATGTCTGCCTGCACACTGCCATGCTTCCTGCCACGATGATAATAGACCGAATCTCTGAAACTGTAATAACCCTAACTAAGACACCATCTTTTTGGCACAAATTCAGATTTTTTTTAATTTTATAATTAATTTAATTTTACATATCAACCACGGATTCCCCTGTCCTCCCTCCTCCCACCCCCAGCAATCCTTCCCCCCAATCTTCCCCCCATTCCCACCTCCTCCAAGGCAAGGTCTCCCCTGGGGATTCAGCTCAGCCTGGTAGATTCAGTTGAGGCAGGTCCAGTCCCCTCCTCCCTACACCAAGGCTGAGCAAAATGTCTCAGCATAGGCCCTAGGTTCCAGAAAGCCAGCGCATGTACTAAAGACAGGTCCTGGCTCCACTGCCTGGGGGCCTCCTAAATAGTTCAAGCTAATCAACTCCCTCACTTATCCAGAGGGCCTCACACCAGTAGGATTTGTTGAAGGAAGCGCAGGCAGGAGGATCACGAGTTCAAGGCCAGCCTGGGCTACAAATTCAAAATTTAAAAAAAAAAATCCACCAAACATGAAAATAGAAGAACTATTTTGGAAAAGAAAAGGAATTTGCTGGGAAGGAAATAGTGACAAGAGAGGATAATTGGGGGAGGGGTAGATAGAGTTAAAACACACATTCATGTATTAAAATATCTTAATGAATACTAACAATTTATTCAATAAATACACACTAATAAAATTGTTTCCTGAATTTGACTCTTGAGTTTGGACATAAACAAGCTTAAAATGCTTATATCCACAATATTCAGTACAAAAAGAAAATGCTTGCGTCTCTATGAAGTTCAAACAGTGAAAAATTTCCCCAATGGTATCTGTTCTTGTCTCAGTTCTGTCGCTCTGACAAAAAAAGGGAAGCAAGATTTATTCAGTTTACAATCCCACGTCTACCATTTCGGGGACATCAAGGCAAGACCTCAAGCAATTAGTCACACTACATCCACAGTCGAGGGCAGAGGAAAACAAATGCACCCGTGCTTCCTGTTTGTTTGCTTGCACTTAGGCTGTCTCATATAGTTCAGGAACCTCTGCCTAGGAAATAGGATCTCCCACAATAAGCTGGCTCTTCCAGCATGAATTAACAATGAAGACAATCCCCCACAGACCAGCCTCAACTAACAGTCTCTTCTCAGGTGATTCTAGGTTGTGGCAAGTTGACATTTAAAACTAACCACTGTAATATTCATGGAAGATTAGCTGTGGGATCCACCCACTTGAATACAAAAGTTCACAGATGCTCAAGCCCCTTACATAACTGCTTGGATGACAAAATTCATAAATGACACAATGTATGATTGTCTTACATAAAATTATGTAGTGCTTGCATTTAACCAATGTACATCCTTCCCCTACTTTTGTTCACATCCAGAATACATATAAATGAACTTCAATACACTTATATATTTATAATCTACTATATTGTCTGGATAATGACAAGGGAAACCTGTGTGCCGTTCAGTATAGGTACATTTTTTTCAATAATTTCAAGCTCTAGTTGATCAACTCAGTGGACATGGAACCCACAGATACAAAGCACTGACTGAATGTTTTGCTGAAAACAGCAAGTGTAAAGTTTAATATAAGTTACAATTAGCAATGTCATTTTTACTATTCAAAAACTGTAACAAAGTGTAGGAAAATGATTTACTGAGTTGTTTGATTTGAGCTTCATTTTCATAAGAAAAAAGTGACCAATATTTTAAAAGCCTTTTTCTTTTCTTTTTTTTAATTTTTATTTTTATTTTGCAATACAATTCAGTTCTACATATCAGCCACGGATTCCCTTGTTCTCCCCCCTCTGGCTCCCCTCACCTTCCCCTCAGCCCACCCCCCACCCCCACCTCCTTCAGGGCAAAGCCTCCCCTGCGGACTGAGATAAATGTAGATGTAACCAACCTTATTAAATAAGAAACACAGAACCAATGCAAAGAAGAAAGCCAAGAGGTCAGAGCTAAGAGCTAAAACCTTACCCTTCCTCCTGCGGTGGTCCTACCTCTCCGAACCAGAGCTACCCCTGTGTTAAAGTCTTTATATAGAGTTCCTGTCCTGCCTTCTCATTGGTTGTAAACCCAACCACATGACCGCCTCCTCACGGCCTGTCTGTATAGGCCTCCAGGTTTTCCATGATTGGTATTGAAATTAAAGGCATGTGTATCCAATAATGGCTGTATCCCTGAACACACAGAGACTTACCCAGCTCTGCCTACCAAGTGCTGGGATTACAAGAGTACGCCACCACTGCCCTGCTTTCCTATGGCTTGCTAATAGCTCTGACCCCTGAGCAACTTTATTTATTAACATACAAATAACATTTTAATACAAATAAAATATCGACATAGATAAACCTGGTAGACTCAGTCCAGGTAGGTCCAGTCCCCTCCTCCCAGGCCCAGCCAAGCGATCCTGCATAGGCCCCAGGTTTCAAACAGCCAACTCATGCAATGAGTACAGGACCCGGTCCCACTGCCTGGATGCCTCCCAAACAGATCAAGCCAATCAACTGTCTCACCCATTCAGAGGGCCTGATCCAGTTGGTGACCCCTCAGCCATTGGTTCATAGTTCATGTGTTTCCATTCATTTGGCTATTTGTCCCTGTGCTTTATCCAACCTTCGTCTCAACAATTCTCGCTCATATAAACCCTCCTCATTCTCGCTAATTGGACTCCCAGAGATCCACCCGGGGCCTAGTCATGGATCTCTGCATCCAGATCCCTCAGTAGTTGGATGGGGTTTCTAGCACAATTAGGGTGTTTGGCCATCCCATCACCAGAGTAGGTCAGTTCGGGCTGTATCTCGACCATTGCCACCAGTCTGTTGTGGGGGTATCTTTGTGGATTTCTGTGGGCCTATCTAGCACTTTGCTTCTTCCTATTCTCATGTGGTCTTCATTTACCATGCTCTCCTATTCCTTGTTCTCCCTCTCTGTTGTTGATCCAGCTGGGATCTCCTGCTCTTCCAAGCTCTCTTTCCCTCGACCCTCGCCCTTCATTACCCCCACTCATGTCCAGGCTGTTCATGTAGATCTCTTCCATTTCTCCATCATTGGGTGATCCCCGTGTCTTTCTTGGGGTCCTGTTTTCCAGGTAGCCTCCCTGGTGATGTGAGTAGCAGTCCAGTCATCCTTGTTCCACATCTAGTATCCTTTAATAGCCTTTTTCAATGACAATGGCCAGGTCCGGTAAACATGAATTAGCCTTCATTTTTTAACACCCCTTTATTTGATATTATCATTGTCAAAGTATGTTTCTTTTCGTGGAAATTGAAAATAAATATAAAAATAATCAGTTCCTGGGAGCGTTGTTTGTTTGTTTGATAGGTTGCCTAGTTTTGTTTTGTTTTGTTTTTGCTTGTTTTCTTGTTTGTTTGTTTAAAAAAGGCACAGAGAAAGAAAGGGTGTAGAGTTGGGTGGGTGAGGAGGATCTGGGAGGAGTTGGGAGAGGGTGAAAGTGCGATCAGAATATATTGTATGAAAAAATTTTCAATAAAAATATTGGCTGGATTGCTCAGTAGTTAAGAGCTTACAAATTAATGAAGTCATTTATAGTTAAATAATCAGGTAATTGATGTTTAAATGATTTATTTTATGTTGAAGTTCTTGGTGGATGGTTACATGGGGGCTAAAGATGAGTTGAAGGGCTAGAGAGATGACTCAGGGTATAAGAGCACTGTTTGTTCTTCCAAAGGACATGGGTTTGATTTCCAGAACTCACATGGCAGCTCACAACTGTGTGTAACTCCCGTTCCAAAGTACATAATGCCTTCTTCTGGTTTCAATGGACACCAGGCATGCATATTGTGAACAAATATACACACAGGCAAAATACTCATACACATCAAGTATTTTTAAATCCATAACTTTTTTTAATTGTCATGTCCTTGATACCTAAAGATGTTGAACATTTAAAAAAAACTCAGCCATTTGTGTTTCTTCTTTTGAGAATTCTTCGTTTTGTAAAATGCCCTAATTTTTAATTGTGTTATTGGTTTCTTGATGTTTGGGATTTTTTTTCTGTTCTATGTGTATTATACACACAAGCTGATATCAGATATATAGGTGAAAATTTTCCCTATTCTATAGGCTTGTCTCCTCACTTGAATGTTGGTGTCCTTAGCTATACAGAAGCTTTTTGGTTTCGTGAGGTCTTATTTGTTAATGACTGATCTTTTTTTTTTTTTTTTATTAATTTATTTTGCAATACAATTCAGTTCTACATATCAGCCACGGATTCCCTTGTTCTCCCCCCTCCCGTCCCCCTCACCTTCCCCCCAACCCCCCCCCCCCATTCCCATCTCCTCCAGGGCAAAGCCTTCCCCACAGACTGAGGTCAACCTGGTAGACTCAGTCCAGGTAGGTCTAGTCCCCTCCTCCCAGGCCGAGCCAAACAATCCTGCATAGGCCCCAGGTTTCAAACAGCCAACTCATGCAATGAGCACAAGATCTGGTCCCACTGCCTGGGTGCCTCCCAAACAGATCAAGCCAATCAACTGTCTCATCCATTCAGAGGGCCTGATCCAGTGGGGACCCCTCAGCCATTGGTTCATAGTTTAATGACTGATCTTAATGCCTGTGCTGCCAGGTTCCTGTTCAAAAAGTCCTCTCCTGTGCCAGTGAGTTCAAATGTATTTTCCTATTTTGAGATTTCATCTTATCCCAGTAAGAATGGCTAAAATCAAGAACAACAAATGACAACAAATGCTGGTGTGAATGCAAGGAAAGAGGAACACTTATTCACAGTCGATGGGGATGCAAACTGGGGCAGCTACTATGGAAGTCACTGTGAAGGTTCCACAAAAAGCTAGAAGTAGATCTACCATATGACCCATCTATGTCACTCTTGGTTATACTCCCAAAGGACTCTGTATTCTACTTCTGAGATGCTTGCTCATCCATGTTCATTGATACTTTATTGATGATAGACAGGTAATGGAAACAACCTAGATGTCCATCACCTGACAAGTAGATACTGAAAATTATCAACACTCTTGGTTATTCTTCAGAACTTGATGGTAAGACCCTATTGCTGAAGAAACCACATACTTGAGTTACAGGATGTAGAGAAACAAGCTGGTTCAACCTGGAGACTTCATCACTACTAGCTAGCTTTTATGGTGCCATAAAGTTCTATTTATGCTACCAGGGAGACAACTATTCACAGTCTTACACAGATGTGAACTCTTTGAGCTATAATGAATGGCCTAACAAGACATGGCCACTGGTATAATCATGATACAGGAGTAACCAGCCACTTTTTTTCTGGTTCAATTTAAAGGTCATTCCATTAGTACTAAGGTCTAGTACTGCTAACTGTGACAAAAGGTCATAGGTCCTAGAACCTAATACCATTATTCTACTAAATAGATACAGTATTAAACTTGCCCTGTGATGGCTAGTGTTGGTTGTCAACTTGACTACATCTGCAACTAACTAAAACCCACCTGGATGAGTACACTGTATGTGTGACGGATTTTTCTTGATTGAATCATTCAAGGTGAGAAGACCCACCCTAAATCCAGATCTTTTGAGATGGGAAGCTCCGCCTCAAATCTGGGCCACACCTTCTGGTCATAACTATATAAAGAACAGGAAAGAAGAAATCACTTGCTCTTTGCCTGCTTGCTTTCACTCTCGCTGGCAAGTTCATTCCTTTACTGGTATTAGAGCCTATTTCTTTGGGATTCTGGTGTGTAATGAAGTCCAGCTGAAACATCCAGCCTCATGGACTGAACAACTACTAGATTCTTGGACTTTCCATCAGCAGACAGCCATTGTGGAAATAGTTGGACCATAACCTGTAGGCCACTGTAGTAAATCACACACACACACACACACACACACACACACACACACACACACACACACACACACATACACATTTCTATCAGTTCTGTTTCTCTAGAGAACACTGACTAATACACCCCTTAAGCTCTTATGTATATATCCATAGAGTAGTGCACACCCCATCCCTCGTTAGAGAGGCTTCATTTTTCTTTTTTTTTTAAAGTTTTTTATTTATTCTTTGTGTCTTTCACATCATGCATCTCGATCCCATTCATTTCCCATTCCTTTGTATCCACCCTCTGCCCTTGCAACTCCTCCCACAATAAAATAAAATTTAAGAGAAAAAAAAAACGAAGAAAAGGGTGGAAAAACCTCATCATGGAAGCTGTAGTGTGACACAGTGAGTCACACAGTAAACCCTTTTATCCATTTATCTTTACTTGCAAGTGTTCATTGCAAAGAGTCATTGGTCTGGTTCGAGGCCTCTGGTTTCTGCTACACTATCGATGCTGGGCCCTCACTGGAACTCCTCTTGGATATCCTGTTGTTGCCCTGTGTTGTGGAGATCCTGCCACTTTGGGTCTGCAGGACCAGTTCCTTTACATGCTCCAGCAGATTGTAGATGGGTGGATGTTGGGGTGGACCAATTCATAATCCTGGCTCTGGGCCTGGGTAGTTGCAGGGTTGGTCAGCGTCTTCACCATCAGGGTGAGCTTTCCAGCATTGCTAGTTCACCCTTTGCAGCAGGGCCAGTTCTCCTGCTTTCATACCCTCGGGTTTGGCTCTCCCACACCTACACCACCAGGGCCAGCTCTAATGTTTTGCCCAGTCAAGGTGTAGGGGCCACTCTCCTGAGTGCAGCAGCTGGTGAGGGGCAGCCCCAAGTGGTAAGGGGCTGGGAGAGGGGGCATCTCTTCTCTACCTACACCACCATATGGCAGATGAAGGGCAGGGCCACATCTCTCATGCTCACATTCTTGGGGCAGGTTTACCTGCACCCCTGTAAATAGGGTCAGCTCTTCTGTGCTGCCCAGGAGTGGGTCAAGGTCCACTTTCCGATGCTGCAGCTGGTAAGGGGGATGGTCAGCTACCTCACCCACAACAGGTAGCAGGGGCAAGGGGGGGAGGGCATCTTTCCATTGCTCTCACAACCATAAACACATGGCCGATAAGTGTGGTGTGACCTGTTGTTATCCCACTCTCACATCCTCAGGGCTATCTTACCCACACCTCTGCCATCAGGGTGAGCTCTACTGTGCTGCCCAACCAAGGAGCAGGGCCCGCTTCCCTGAATGCTGCAGATGATAAGGGGAAGGGCAGCTCCCTTATCCGTTGCAGGCAGTGAGGAGCAAGGGGTAAGAGGGAACATTTCTCCACCTCCCACACCACCACATAACAGAGTCGTGGAGACAGCTCTCCCACACTCACAACTTTGGGGCTGGCTCACCCACACCTCCACCAACAGGGTTGGCTCTGTTGTGCTGCTCAGGTGAGGTGCTGGGTGTGCTCTCCCGAATATTGCCACTGGTGAGAGGCAGGGACTGCTCTCCTGCTCTTATGACCTCAGGGCCAGTTCTCCCACCCACCTCGGGAATAGGGGGCATCTCTCCCCACCCATGCTGCCATATGGCAGATGAGTGGTGGGGCCAGCTCTCCTATGCTCACACTCTCAAGGCTGGCTCACCTGTGCCCTCATCAACATGGTCAGCTCTGCTGTGCTGCCCAGATGAGGTGCAGGGCCCACTTTCCCAAGTGTTGCAGCTGGTAAAGAGAAGGGTCAGCTCCCTCACTAGCTAGATGCAGTAGGGACAAGGGGGGAGGGCATCTTTCCCTTGCCCTCACCACACCGCAGACAAGGAGGCGGTACCAGCTATGCCCCTCACATGCCCTCAGGGCTGGTTCACCCACGTCCCTGTCTACAGGGCTAACTCTACTGTGCTGCCCAGGCGAGGCATGGGACCCATTCTCCTGAGTGCTGCAGACGGTGAGGGTTTGGGTCAGGTCACCCACCTGCTGCAGGGGTCAAGGGGTGAAGGGAGGAAGGCATCTTTCCCTCACCCACACCACCACATGGCAGATGAGAGGGGTACAACCTGCTTTCCCATTCTCATACCCTCAGGGCCAGCTTGCCCATGCCCCTGCAAACAGGGTCAGCTCTGTTGTGCTGCCCAGGTGAGGTGTAGGACCCTCTCTCCTGAGTGCTTCAGTGGTGAGGAGCAGGACCAGTTCTCCCTAGTGTTACAGCCAGTGAGGGGCTGAGCCAACTCTGTATAAACCTATCCTCTCAGCCTTTAGTGGTATCAGGAGCCACAGATATCAAGAGCCATGAACATCAACACAGACTGTTGCTGCATCAGGTCCAGGAACCTAGGCATGGGCCCCAACAGTAGCCCAGGCCCAGACATCATCATGACCCTGGGTGGCAATCAAGTCACACATATCAGCCTGCTTCTCACTGCTTTCACCTGTTCAGGTATGCCTCTGTCTGCAGGACATGAACCATTCTGTCTGTCTGTCTGTCTCTCTCCTATCACACCATGCATTCGCTCACCATAATAGTGCCTGTCTGCCCAGTGTTTTCTCCTTGGAACCCAGGGCAAATGCCCCAGGCCTAAGTGCGGGTCTCTTTGAGAAGCTTCATTTTCAATAGAGACCCAAACTGGTCAACATGCAGTCAATAAGAGACTACGGAATTCTCAGTCCTAAATGGGACAGTTATAGTATACCTCCTCCCAAGGATTGGAGATCGTCATGGAAGAGGAGGCAGAAAGATGGTCAGAATCAAAGGTAGTTGACCTCTGCAGTGAAACATTATTCCTGGGCATGACATGGCTGTTACACATATGGACCCACAGTGGCTGTGACTGAATACACCAGACCTGCACTAAATCAAGCCAATCAAGATCCCAGTTTGTATGAGGGAGGAATTCATAAAGTCCTTTGTAGACTGAAGTTTCTCAGTCCTACCCGGTCCCACCCGAGCAGCAGCCATTTTTATAAAATAATCATTCAGAAGCTTAATATTAATTATAAATTGGTCTATGGCTCAGGCTTATTGCTAGCTAGCTCTTACATCTTAAATTAACCCATTTCTATTAATCTATGTACCACCATGTGTCTAATGGCTTTACCTGTGTTCTATTACATCTTGCTCCCCTTGGCAGCTCACAGCATCTTCCTGACTCTGCCTTTCTTCTCCCTGTATCTTTGCCTGGATTTCCCGCCTGGCTATAACCTGTCTTGCCATAGGCCAGAGCACCTTCTTTATTAGCCAATGGTAGCAACACATATTCACAGCATACAGAAAGACCATCCCATAAAAGTCCTACCCTTAAGCTAAGAAGCTATTGACAATTGATGGTTGTTACCAAATAAACCTTTATGTAAGCCAAATAAACTCTTTCCTCGTCAAGCTGATTTTTGTCATGGTGTTTCGCCATAGCAAGTAACCCTAAGACAAAGGGTATGGGCTTCAATGTGTCAAGGAGGTCCACTGGAATTCCAAATCCTTATGATTTTAAAAAAGTTGTGCTAGCCTGGCAGTGGTCATGCATGCCTTTAATCCCAAGGCCAGCCTGGGCTAGAGAGTGAGTTCCAGGAAAGGCACAAGGCTACACAGAAAAACCCTGTTTCAAAAAAAGTTGTGCTGACCGGAAGTTGATGAAATAAGGAAAGAAAGCAAAGAAGCAACATTTTCAAGAGACCAGCAGTATCTTTCTAGCAAAGCAGAGTTGACACTGCTTCCATTGTTCTGAGGGAAAATATCCCAACAGACACATTTCTCATTTGTTAACCAAGGACCTTTCCTTCTGAAACTATAGAGGTAATAATCTTAAGGGTAAACTCTTTGGGGGCAATGTCCAAGCTCTGTTGAGCATTGTATTTTGTGAGAGAATGAGGCTCTGGTAGAAGAAAAGTATCATGGTGGCAGTCTGCTGTCTAGATTTCAGGCAGCATGAAGGCCATTCATATTAAGCCTGTAATTAGAAGAGTAGATCAAAAGTCAATTGCTACTCTTTCCAGAAGTGAGATTGTGAAGTTGTGTCAAAAAGATAAGTTGTTTTATGGAAGAGATGACAAAATGTGACCAAGTTGTAAAAAAGATCATTCCTGGCTTTTCATCTAATTTGCATTCATCTACTAATCCATTCAATAAATAGTTACCAAAAACCTATTTTGCACAATTTACTGTGCTAAGTTCTAGAGAGTGTGTTGAACCATGTATTCTAGGTGGTTCTTTCTGTATACCTTACAATCTACTAGTATATTAATTATCAAAAAATAACCAAGTACTCTAGAATTTAGTGGCTTAAAGCAACAAATATTCATTATCTCACACCTTCAATGGGTAAGGAATCTGGCTGTGGCTTAGCTGGATATATCTGTCATCAGTCTCTCCTAAGGCTATAATCAGCTCAAGTCTTCACAGGGAGATATGCTTCTGTGCTTATTCATGTGGCTACTGTCAAGACCTCAAACTCCCCGATGACTGTTAGATGTAGACATCATTTCCCTGCAATTAACCTCTCTACAGGAATACACAAAAGGTAGATTCTCCTGGGATGAAGGCTCACAGAGGGAGAGAGGCGAGAATTGAAGTACAAATAAATACTCTTTCTTTTTGTATCCTTATCTAAAAGGCTACTTCCCACCATGTTTGTGGTATCCTATTAATTGAAATTAAGACAATAAGTTGAGCCCCATTACAAGAGTGAGTGATTACATAAGGACACAAATACTAGGAAGTTGTCTTTGGAAGTGATTTTAGATGTTGCATACCACATATGTTGAAGTTAAGCTATATTGTGGCATCCTCCCAAATTATTAGTCATTGTGAAAGTATCTTTTATTATCATCTTCCAATCTAGCTTTATGTAGTATAGTAAATTAAATCTGCTGTTTGGGAGGAACATTCAGAACTCATATTTATTAAACAAACTGGCCAACAAAATTTTTGGAAATAGGAAGCTATAATCAACTGCTTTAAATTCAGAAAAAGTGTGACCAGCAATTCCAGTAACTCTAATTCCCTTAAATATCACAAACACATTTTAATTTAATTTTACTTTATTTTATTTTATGTGCATAGGTGTTCTGCTTGCATCTATGTCTGTGCACCACATGCCTACCTGATGTTGGCAGAGGCCAGAGAGTGTATTGGATCCCCCTAGAACTGGAGTTACCAGAGGTTATGAACAACATTGTGGATTCTGGGAATTGAACCCTGGTCCTCTGGAATAGCAGCTAGTACTCTTAACCACTAAGTCATCTCTCCAGCCCACCAACACATCTTTAGATCCCTGTCCACCAAGAACCTCAATATATCAGAAAGCATCTGAAACATCAATTACCTGATTATTTAACTATAAATGACTTCAGTGATTTGTATGCTTGCATATAATATGCAGAGACAATATCAGATACAGTGATTTTCTTCTAAGCTGAAACAAATACATTCTTTCACATAAAAAGCAATGAAAGAGTGTGTTAAATATATAGGATTATTACAAATGACATCAAAATAAAATACACCTAGTAATGAAATTTTACTTCTGTGTGCATATGTCTATTTTAATGTCAAAATCAAAACACAACTCTCTTCTCAAAGGGGATAAGAGAAAGTTTATCCTGGAGTCAAATATGAGTGGCCATGGCCAAGGAACACAGGTTTACATTACTTCAAATTCCATGTTCCAATGTAGGAACAGTTTCATGACATTTTCATAGTAACAGGCAAAGAAATTCATAAATTAATGCATATTTCAAATACATTGGTGGAAATATTAAGTAGGTAGATTAAAGCAGAGTGGTTGGGGAAATCTGTACTATAGGCTTCAGATACTGACAACACACTCAGCCTCTTGGTTGGCAGAAGCTAGTATTAATATATTTTTTAAAGTTTTATCTATTAGTCATAGGGATGTCATGTCAGGCACAGAGGTGAGCAAGGAGATGGTTATTAAGTTAACTAATGATAGCTCAAAATAAATTATGATTAATTTCTGGACCTGTAACACTTCAACCTCTCCACAATCACTGAAGTTTTTTATCATTTAATCAACCTTGAAGAAAGTTTAGTAGAAGGCGCAGTTCTTTTCAGGAAATTTCATTCCTGAAATTAATTTTCCACTGTCGCTAGGAAGGCTCATTCCTAGGATGTGATGTAGATGAGGCTGAGGAGTATGCAGAAAAGCAATCTTCAGGAGAGAAAAAGAGCTGGTAACACCAGAAGACAAAAACTTCTTGGATCATATCATCACCATCTACTGGTAATTACTATCTGAATCAGATTTTTTACTGATTGTATTTGATATAACTTGAGTCGTGTAGTGGAAGCAATATTCCTAAAATTAAAATAATCAAGAACACTGTCTGGCTTAACAAAGTCAAGGTAACAGATGAGGGAAGCAGGCATTTTAAACAACCAAACTTTAATTTTACAATTTAAATTGACCATATTTTCCCCTGTATTTACAGGTATTTATACTCTATGGCCTATTTTATTTATATTTGAAGTATTCAAACAAATCTATTACCTCTTAATGTTAATTTTCTTTGGCCAGCTTGATCTTACAGCTATGACCTATATATTTTAAAGTATCTTATAGTAGTGAATGTCTTTCTTTAATAAAAATGAGTCATACAGCTTTTTCTTACTTTTCTTATAGGACATCTCAAGTACTTATTTTATAAGGAGATAATGGGTGTTTTCTAAAAGGGATAGATCTTAGAAGAAATCCAAAGCATTAGCTAGCAATTTATTAGTGTAATTTATCCACTAGGCCAAATTTTATAAATTTAAATATTTGTTCATTAAAACGACTTCCATGATCACTATGTAATTTAGCAGGAATTCAACAAGTGTTAAGGCAGTGGCTATCTCTAAGAAGAGAAGGCTTTGTTCAACAGGAAAACATTTAAAGCATAAAAAATAAACCCTGTGGAGTGCTTAGCCACAGATGTGACTTTTTAATCACTCCACTCCCCCAAGGCTGAGGGCCCATCACACAAGTGATGACAGAAGATTGTAAAAGGCAGAGATAAGGGAGGTCTGTTGCACAACAGTGTCTTCTGAAATGCTAGAACCACTACATGCATGAACTCACAGCAAATATGGTTGCCTGCCCAAGACCCATACAGATCAAGTTAGTTAACATTCTAGAATGGAAGAGGAAAGGGCTCATAAGCCCCTACTCCCAGATGAGTGACTGACAAATGATGACCTCTGGGTGAGAAGAGAGTCAATTTAAAAAGTATGCATGTATGAAATTATCAAAGGATGAATAAGAATATTTTAAAATATTTTTACATTGAAATTTAATAGCTCATGTTAATAACCCCAAAGTAGGATCTAGGACCATTAGGACCATGCTTCCCCAACATGATCACTTTAATTAAACATCTTCTCTTCACTCTTTGCCATTATTCTGTCCCTTTAATTGGCATACTGGATTATGGCCAAGCTTATTTAGCTGATTGAGTCAATTACAGTTTGGGCTATTTCTCTTAAAAATCCAGTTTTACTGTGAGCAAAAAGGAATTTGGGCCAATTTAACAACTTTAGGTTACATGACTATTTACAAGCCTATTTGGTACAAAGTAAACGATCTGAAAAGAAACAAGCATACGTAGACAGTATATACACACATAATCATACATAAAGATGTATTTTTAATATTTGCTTTTGGTATGTTTAGTTGTGGATTGCTGTGTTGAGCATGCACACATGAGAGCAGTGCCCTAGGAGGCCCAAGGCCAGAGGCCTAGGATCCTCTGGAACTGGAATTACAGGCAGTTGTGAATAGCAGTGTGGATGCCAGGATTCAAACTCGGGTCCCCTGGAAGAACAGCAAGTGCTCTTAAACATTGAGCCATTGCTCCAGCCCAATATATGTTTAAAACAAGAGTTTATAGCTCTCATTTACATTTATCATTTGTCAGTTTTAAGTTAGACTGGTGATAAGATTTTCTATCATATCACCAAGCAATTATTAATCTCAAGTCTGTACTTTTAAAGACATAACTCTTAATATAAATGAAGTAGCAGACCCTTGATTATAAACATAGGGTTGAACCTGATTACTGACAAAGCTTTAAGCAAGCTGAGCAGGCACCAATAGCCTAGTTAAAGCTTTATCAGTAAAACTTGGGTATAATTTTTCAAGTGTCTAAGAACTCTTGGGTGATAGTAAAAACTCCCTGTATTTATTGGGTTTTTTAACCACATTTATAAACTTTTCTCGGTACTAACTTACTCTCACTTTACTCTTATAGCCAAGATTGACTGCAAATGCCTTTACCCACCCAGCTACTTCAACACCCAAATGTTTCATTCTAACTATCTGCATGTGGGTGGGTATGCAAACAGCTAGAAATGGAATAATTTAAAAGATAAAGTGTGCTACAGGGAAATTCTGGCCCAATCAACATATAGGAATAGATACACTTAAAATTATTTTATATAAGGGACTGAGATGAATTGCCAAATTGGGGACATATGCATTCACACACACACACAACACACACCTCTAAAACATTAAACCAGAAGCATTCAGTGACTTCTTCAGTTGTGTTTCTACCTCCTAACATTTGGTAAGCAAGCTCCTGCCAGCAAAACAAAGAGTTACATCAGTTTCCTTTTCACTAGGAACCTCATCAGTGCATAGTCAAATACGTTTCTTTTTTTTCCTGAGGGGAAATAAGGGAGAAATTTTTTAACTGTGCATTTAGGTAATTTTTATATTATTTTCAGGATTTCTTTTTATTTTATGTGGATGAGTATTCGCTTACAAGTATGTATATGTACGATGTGCATGTATGGTGCTCACGGAGGCAAGAAGAGGATGTCAGATGCCTTGAACTAGAGTTAAGATGTTGTAAGCCACCATGTGTGTGCTGAGAACAAAACCTGGGTCCTCTCTAAGAGTAACAAATGCTGTTAAATCACTGAGTGATCTCTTTAGCCCACATTTTAATTTGCTTTTAAGAATTTCATACATGACTACATTTATTTGCATTATTTCCACCTCTTCCTCTCTCCACACCAACTCTTCTCATGTCTCCCACTCCCTCTTGAATGTATGACCTGTTTTTCTATAATTATTATTACTTACACACATACAACACAACACACACAACCTACTGAGTCCAGTTAATGTTGGCAATATGTGCATGTGTTTAAGGATAACCACTTAGGATTGGATTATCAGTTAAGGCAATACATAATTTCTAATCAGTGAACTACTCATGCATGCATCTATGAACATATATAGGTTTAGACAGATTTTTAATCATATTCTCTATGTATTAAAACTGCAATTTGCTCAGTGTCTTAGTTACTGTTCTATTGCTGTGAAAGGACACCATAACCAAAACAACTTATTTTTAAAAAGCATTTAATTGGGGGCTTGCTTACAGTTTCAGAGGGTGAGCCCATGACCATCACGGGGGAAGATGGTGACAGCCAGGAATGGCATTTGAGCAGTAGCTAGAAGCGTACATGTTAAGACAATCGTGTGGCAGAGAGAGGGGGTATGGAGCTAACTGGGAATGATATGGGATTTTGAAACCTCAAAACCCACCCTCAGAGACATACCTCCTCCAACAAGGCCATACCTCCTAATCCTTTCCAAAACAATTCCACCAATTAGGGACTAAGCATTCAAATATCTGAGCTATTCTCATTCAAATCACTATACTCAGGAAATGACTTAAGATAGTTATTAAATACATAGCACTTTGTACTTTCAAAAAACCTATCTCTTGAAAAGTAAGTTCTTTCAGCTTTTATTTCAGGCCATGTTCCTGTCTGCAAGCACCAGGAAGTGGCATCATTAAACTAGAAACTTCAGAAGTGAACCTTCTAAGAAGTGTTCCACTATGTCATTGTACAGAGGATTTTAAAGATGGTCAAACAACCCAAATATTTTGTGCAGTAGCCAATTTATCTACTAAATGCTTGCTGAATTGAACATTACAGCTAATGTAAGCAGGAACTGAACAACTCCAATTTCCAAAGCAGGTCTACAACAGAGGTAATCATTCCTTAAAGTGCTTCTGAATTGAGCAAACACAGGCACAACTAAAATCAGAGCCTGCTGGCTCAACTCCGGCCAGACTCAAGCAAAGCTTTGCTTCTGCTCAGACTACCTTGACACATCTCCTCCCTCTCGTATCCGTCTGGTCCTTGCACCTTTCTTCCCCATGAAGGCAGCTTGATATAGTGGAGCCACAGAGGCCTGTGTTCAAAGGCAGACTCAAAGTGACTAGCTATGTGACCTTCGATGGCTTTCCCTTCAACTTCTTCATCTGCAAAGTGGAAGCAATATTACCTGGATCACGGGTTTCACTGGAGGTTAAGTGCAATGCTCACGGAGCTATTAATGTTAATCATTCTCTTCCTTCTCCTCTGCCTTGAGACATTTTACTTCATTTTTCAAGGCCGCTAAAAATATAACTTCTTTGTAACAACTTCCTCCAACCTCTCTCAACATATAGTTAATCATTCCCTCCTCTGCGCATTTATAATTATGTGAACAGACTCCTGTTAGAATAGGCACCATATTAGACACTTTTCACACTTGTCTCCACAGAATCAAGACTCCTTGGGGCCATGACTTAAATCATATTTAAAATTATAAGCCATAGTATTTTATAACAGTACCAGTGCTTAAATAGATGCTCAGTAGCTATTTTGCTGGGTGACTGTGTTTAGACATAAAGAAATTAAACCAGTCCAATATTTTAATTAATTCTTAATTAATTTTAATCATACTTTGAAGTTTTAGTTCACTTTTACATCATTCAACTATAGAATCTTTTAAGAGGGCAAAGGAAAAGGTAGCATATTTATTTAAATTTTCAAAAAGCCTTGAACAGCTAAAATAGAATTCCAAGGAAAACATTGTATCCAGGCAGACAACTCCCTCTGTAGATTCAGCACCTCCACATGCTGAAAGTCGGTTTCCCCTATGCCAGACCTTATTAACACTCTTCTAGGAAGCTTTTCTCCATTCCTCCAATCTTACGGGGCTTCTTCCTTTGAGTGGCAGGGGCACTTGGTCTGTTGTTTCTTGTGGGCACATAGAATAATTTGTTCTCCACACACAGCTTGTTGAATATGTGTCTAATCCCCCTATCAGGCAAAGAGCAAGTGACAGGAAATGTTCCTGTGGTGCCTGGAATAGGACTGTACATGTAAGTGGAACATACAATCAGTGGAGTGCATATATAAACAAGTGCCTTGCTGAGTAGGAGAGACCGCATGCAAATAAATACTCTGCTATTTTGGTCGAAGGTGATTCTCTCTGGAATGTAGACAGTAGAAAAGGAAAAGGAGGAAGGCAACCATATTTTATCTACCATCTGCTCTTTAAGCCATTTTATATGCAGGACAAAAAGAAAGGATTTGTGTCTACGATATGCCATACTCAGCACGACACATTTTGATATATGCTGTCTCATTTGGTGCCAACAGCCCTGAGCAGAAGAAGTCTTATTCTACCATTTTTCCCTTTCAACAAATACACATATTCAGCACTTTCTATTATTACTTCCCACCCACGGCCAAGGGAAAGGCACAGTCCCAGACCACAAGAAGTGAGTGCCTATGCACCCATAGTACGAGGAGTAGGTTTTGAGCAGACTGAAGCAGAGCACAAGCTTTGTGTGTAAAGAGGGCAGAGGGAACTCAGCTAACTTACATCAAATACAAAAGCATCAATATCTCCACAGCTTCTGGATTTTCAAGAGAAATCAGACATCTTGATATTTTCAGGACTAGGGATTAAACTTGGGGCCTTATATATGTTAAGCAAGTGTTCTACCTCTAAGCAACACCACAAACCCTTTTGTAACTTTTTATTTTGAGACAGAATCTTAGCATATAGCTCAAGCTTGCTTAAACTTTCATATTCCTGCCTCAGCCTCCAAAGTAGCTGGAATTACAAGCCTACACTATAAGGATTTGGATTTTTTTTTTTAAATACAAACTCTCCTGGAAAATTGTAGAGGCCAATTAAAACACAAACACTTTTTTGTGCCCTTTAATACAAGCAAAGGAACTCAAAAGGCTAGTTGTCATGGTTTTGACCTCAACATTCTGTACCTTACTGTAGCTCTATTCTGAGTCAACCAAGGTGATTCAGCTCCCCATGGCTACTATGCTTTCCAGTGTCCCAATACCTTGTCACATATCACTTCCTCTGCCTAGAAAATACTTCTTCCAGTTCCTTTCTTCAGGGAAGTCCCAACTGTTCCTTTGGCTCCCAGGTTAGATGGCAACCTCCCTGGAACTAGCACCACCCATACCTTCAACCATGCTGGGCTCTCTCTCTCTCTCTCTCTCTCTCTCTATATATATATATATATATACATATATATATATATATATATATATATATCTGTGTGTGTGTGTACATGTGTGTGAAGGTGACTGTGTACATATGTTCATGTGCATGAGTGTAGAAGTCAGAGGACAATTCAGATATCTTCCTCAGATACCATCCACATTTTTTTAAGAAACAAGGTCTCTCATTGACCTAGAATTCATCAAGTTGGTTAAGATGATTTGCTGTGGAATAATCCTCTTGTACACTGTAAAGATTTGTCACTAGAATTGGTTTGATAAAATGCTGATTGGCCAGTAGCCAGGCAGGAAGTATAAGCTGGGCAACCAAACTAAAAATGATTGGATAAAAAAGGGCAGAGTCAGAGGATTCACAAGAAAATGAGTCAAACATACAAAATGGGATAGAGGTAAAGGCCATGAGCCTCAGGGCAGTACAAGGATTAATAGAAATGGGTTAAGATATAAGAGCTAGTTAGTAATAAGCCTGAGGTATTGACCGAGCATTTATAATTTATATTAAGCCTCTGAGTGATTATTTGAGAGCAGCTGCAGGACACAGGAAAACTTTAGTTTACAATGACTAGCTGGTTTTCCCTGGAGATCATCTTTCTCTACCTCCATGCAGACATGTGCCACCATACCTGGCTTTAAAAAACTAGATTCTAGGGATTGAAGTAAGGTCTCTGTGCCTATAAGGCAAATGCTTTACCAACTGAGCTATCACTCAAGCCTCTCTCCTGACACTTCCTTTTTTTATTCCTCTCTCATATATTACATTACAACCACTGATTCCCCTCCCTCCCCTCCCCCAAGGTCTACCCCCCCCCATCTCCTCTCAGAAAAGAGCATGCCTCCCTGGGATATTCACCAAACACAGCATAACAAGATACAATAAGACCAGGCACATACTAACACATCAAGGCTGGACAAGGCAACCCAGTGGGAGAAAACTGGTCCCACAAGTATACAAAAGAGTCAGAGACAATCCCCGCTCCCATTGCTAGGAGTCCCACAAGAACACCAAGCTACAAAGCCTTAACATATATTCAGAGCACCGAGGTCAGAACCATGCAGGCTCCCTGATCTCTGCAAGTCCCATGAGTCCCAGTCAGTTGATTCTGTGGGCAGTGTTCTTGTGGTGTCCCTGACTCCTTTAGATCATCCCATCCTTTCTCTCCCCTCTCTTCTGCAGGACTCCCCAAGTTCCACCTAATGTTTAGCTGTGGGACTCTGCATCTGCTAGGACAAAGTGTAGGTTGAAGGTTTTGTGGCTGGATTGGTGTCCCAATCCCTCCACTTGAGGCTTTACCTGGTTACAGAAGATGGCTGGTTCAGGCTCCATGTACCCCATTACTAGGAGTCTTTGCTAGGTTTACTCTCATAGATTCCATAGTTTCCGTTGCACTGGATTCCCACTTTGCCCTGAAATGCCCCCAATTTCAGTCATTTCCAAGTATTCTTTCTTTAAATTGTTTTTCTGTATTTTCTTTTTTAAAGATTTATTTATTTATTATATATACAATATTCTGCCTGCATGTAAGAAGAGGGCACCAGATCTCATTACGGATGGTTGTGAGCCACCATGTGGTTGCTGGGAATCGAACTCAGGGCCTCTGGAAGAGCAGCTGGTGCTCTTAACCTCTGAGCCATCTCTCCAGGCCCCATTTCCAAGTATTTTCTCTCTGTGTTCTCCACCAACTGATCCCTCCTATTCCCAACCCCACCCAACCCCAGTCCACCCTCAAAATCTATTCTATTTCCCCTTCCCAGTAAGATTCTTGCATTCCCCCTTAAGCCCTCCTTGTTACCTAGCCACTGTGAGTCTGTGGACTACAGCATGATTATCTTTTACTTTACAGCTAACATCTACTTATAAATGAGTACATACTATGTTTGTTTTTCTGGGTCTAGGCTACCTCACTCGGGATGATTTTTTTCTAGTTCCAACCATTTGCCTACAAACTTCATGATGTTATTTTTTAACAGCTGAGTAATGCTCCATTGTGTAAATGTCCCACATTTTCTTTATCCACTCCCCAGTTGAGGAACACCTACGTTGTTTCCAATTTCTGGCTATTACAAATAAAGCTGCTATGAACATAGTTGAGCGTGTGTCCTTGTGGTATGATTGAGCTTCCTTTGGGTGTATGTCTATCTCCTGGCACTTCCTTGAAATAATTAGAGCAATCATGTCACTGGTATAGTTGTCTGGTTTCTGTAATAAGGCCTAAGTTCCCATATGGTAGAAATATTACTTTAATGTTTTTTTCTCCAGCTCACTGCATGGTACAGATAAAACAATGTTTGTTGAGTGGCCATGAATTTCTTGTGTTTATTGACAAGCACCTTAAAAACCTTTTTTTTCCTAGTACAGCTTTATATGATATAGTAATGACTTGGGCAAACAGAAAAGGATCGATGGGATTTAGACAAGGAATAAAGGATAGAATTTAAGAATGTATGAGAACAGTTACAAATTCTTAAACCACAAAAACTAAGGGTCTTCTCCAACTACTTAATGAAGAAGCAGCTGGAAATTAACATTATAACCTGAAAAGAGATGGGGTTGTAGTTCAGTGGTGAGACACTTGCCTAGCATTAAAACCTGGAGACACAGGATCTGTACTCTGCTATACTTTATCTTAAATCACACCAAATTTTATATATAATCCCCAATGACCTTAGAGTCATTTTCACCTAAGTCTCCTTGTTTTATTCAACTACAGAGGCTCCTTAACGTACAACCAGCCATCTTCTGTCACCAGGCATGGCCTCAAATGGAGGGATTGGGACACCAACCCAGCCACAAAACCTTCAACCTATACTTTGTCCTGCCTACAGTGTTATGGGACTGCAGCCTAGCAGAATCCTCATCAAAGAAACCAGAGAGACTTCATCTAGCAACTGATGGGAATAGATGCAGAGTCCCACAGCCAAACATTAGGTGGAACTTGGGGAGTCCTGTGGAGGAGAGGGGAGAGAAAGGATGGGAAGATCTAGAGGGGTCAGGGACACCACAAAAACACTGCCCACAGAATCACCTGACTGGGACTCATGAGAAATTAGATATCTCAAAGTCCATATTTCTGGTTACATTTAAATAAATCCATGGGGAATAGAAATTATCATTGAGTTAAAAATGCACTTAATACACTTAAGCTACACAAAGTCATAGCTTAGTCACACAGGGCACTATTGAATATCTATTGTTTACCCTTGTGCTGAATATCTGACTGGGAGCTATAGTTCATTTCCAATTTGCTGCATTTCCAAAAAAAATAATGTGCTCCATATTTCTAACCCTGAAAAAGATTAAAATTCGAAATTCCAACTTCTACAGAATGCATCTCAGTATTGTAAAGAAAAAAAATTACCACTGTAAGGCAGGACTAGATCTGCTATTAGGCAGGCACCGGGAACCCCACCCAGAAAATGCAGATAAGAGTCGGGTGCCGACAGTGGGAAGATGAGGGTAGAGGCATATTTTCCCAAATGAGACCTTGAGGGGAATGGTTCTGCTTGGTAGGACCATGAGTACCTCATTCCCAGTCACTTTCCCGTTTGTTCTTCATAGCTGCCCTGGGCACTAAGTCAAGGAGGTGTAATTCCCTGCTTCAAAAATGAGGAAACAAAATCTTCCAGATCAAATGACTCAATTTTCGTTTCTTCTGCTAGCCACCACCCTCCAAACACAGCAGCCGTCTCAGGAGTTATTTCTGCACCTGCTTTGTCCTAGACCCTCTTGGTAATCCCCACATTTAGGGGTTAAGAGGCCTTAGTAAGCATTCGGCTCAAACTGCTTTGTTTCACACAGAACTCATGTTTCCAATGCTCCCACCCGCCTGAGGGATGAAGACCAAATGAACTGGCTACACAACAGCTTCTTAAAGCCCTCCATTTTCCCAGTGGGGACCCGGGGCCAGCCGGTGCTATTCACTGAAATTCCTCTCTGCAGTTGTTGGTACCTATCTGCCCGGCTCCCGACCTCTGCGCATCTCTGTGGCTGCAGGCCCCTAGTCTCCAGTGTATCCAAGGGACAGAAACTGAGGCCCAGAACTGGGATGTGACTTGATCTATATGAGTCCATGAAGAGGAAGAGCAGACCTCAGAGTTGACATTGATTTTCGGACTACCAGTACAAATCTCTCTTTGCTACACGCTGCTGTCTCCCACAGAAGAGCAGAGGCTGGGGCACAGAGAACAGTATCATATCACACTAAGAGCTTGGCTGCAGCTGTGGCTGATGCTTTAAATAGTAAATACTATGGGCACCTTTTGTCAAAGCTCTAAAATAGAATCTCCACATCCTTCAGAGAATGGAGAAATGTGTAAGTAAAAAAAAGACTTGGGGAGTGGGGGAGTAACAAAATGACTGCTCAAAAAGAAAATTAAAAATACTCCAGATACCCAAAAAGGAGAATTAGAAGCAATCTGCTACTGTGGAAAGAAGGTGTTAGACAAACCACAAAAATGCATCAGCAAAACCACTTCTTTTAATTGGAGTTCAACAGGCTTAGCAGCAGAAACAATATACATGCTGCTGCTGTAGCCAAGCCGGGGGTGCAGTCAACCCAGCTCACTGAAAGAGCAAGCTGGAAAGTCACAAGCTGTTAACTTGAAGAGAACTGCGAACTATAGTTGTAAGCAGGAAGTGACTAGGCCCTTCGTCAATCTGGAGAGATTAACTGATCTCATTAATTTCTCTTTGCTACAGTCCAGTAAGCATGGTCAAGTGTTTGAGAGACCAAGAAAGTGGGTTTTGGCTCTGCAGTGCTGCTCAGACAAGCTGTCTGGGCACTGTTTCAGTACAGAAGTAAGCTCCCAAATACCTCAAGACTATGCATATTGTGGGGTGTGTGCGTGTGTGCATGTGTGTGTGTGTGTGTGTGTGTGTGTGTGAGTGTGTGTGTGTGTGTGTGTCTGTGTGTGTGTGTGTGTTCAATCATCTATTGAAAAAGTCTAACAACTACTGTATCCATTGAATTATATTGAAGGGTATTAATAGTAACCAATATTTAATAAGAATGGTCCATGTAGCATCTTCTTTAATCCTCCCAGTGTTCCAGGGAGGTATGCATGGTCACTGTACCCATTTTACTACTGTCCTAAAAGAATGAAGTGACTTGCCTGATGTCATATAGCTAGCAAGTATCTGAGCTAGATAGTCACTGGCTAGTTCCAAAGCAGATATTCAACTAGATAGTAGGTGTCCACAAGGTCTGCCTATATCTGAGTTCTATCCCTGACTAAATGTGTACCTTTCTGTCCTAAAGGAGGCCCAACAACAAATACATTTTTTCTACTTTTAATTACATGGTTTTCATTTATTAAAATAGACTATATGCCTGGCACTGTTCTAGATACTGTGTTATTTCATCTAACTCTTAGAACAACGCAGTGAGACGTGTACCATTATGATCAAGTTAAAAGTGAGAAGGCTGAGGCTCAGAGTAGTAAAAAAAACACAACTAATTGTTCCAAGTCATACAGCTAAGAGGTGTTTGGTCTGTCTGAAAGTAATATTACATAAGGAGTCTCCCTGCTTACAGTTTCACTGGCTAAAGTCATCCAACAATTCACTAGTAAATGTTTAACAACTGGATCTCTAGGGAAAATAAAAGGGCTGTCAGCCCCAGGCAAGGTGGAATAAGCATACTCTATGGTTTTGCTTATTGGATGCAGTTATAAAACCAGGACTGAATTCATGGAGGAGCTATTCAAAGATGCAGAAAACCAAATAGTAGCAGGCAGACTGAGAAAGAAAACCAGAATTAAGTATTACCAAGTAGATGGCAAATTTTCCATTCCTGTCTCTCCACCCTGTGATGTCTAAGAAGTCACAGAGTGAAACCTAAGTGTAAGCATCAATGTGACTCAATAAAGCTCTAGGAGAGTCTCTTCTTCTAGCCTAAAGGCTAGAAGAAATTCCTAATGCATACACATATTTAAGAGGCTTTTATTATTGCTTATTTTTGTTTGTTTGATTGCCTGCTTACTTCCTTTATTCCTTCTCTCCATTATTGCATGGTCTAGATCCCTAGCAACTCAGTGACAGTGGTATAAATTGAGATCAAAATCTATTATGTTGTTTGCTTGAGATGTGACACAATGTGAGATGTAACCGAGTCCGGGAGCTAAAAATCCCAACCCCAAGCTGAAAGAACAAAAAGGAATCATAAATCCTCAGAAAGACTGCAGAGCAGGAAGAGTTCAGGTAAGTAATCTCGTAAAATTGTGTAGTAACTCTTAAGGCCATGGCCAGGCCATGGGTGCATATTGATTTGGCTGTAGTCACCCTGGTTCTAGTGGTTCTAGTGAACCATGCCAATACCTTCACAAACTGAACTACTGGCTTGGTCAGTATGCAGGTAGCAAACTGAAGACTGGATGGCACACACTGGAGAGAGATCTGAATAGCAATGCAAAAGCCTGTGAAATTGAATGAAAGAGCTGAAGCCAGCCCACAAAAGGTGAATTAGAAACGGCAGCCAAATGAGCCAGGTAGATTGCCCACTAAAATATCCACATTTCCAAAGACTTAAAACAAGGCCTAGAGCAGTGCCTTGTATTATGACCCCTTTGAGGGATCAGATGACCCTTTCACAGAGGTCACCTAAGACCATCAGAAAACACAGGTATTACTTTATGATTCTTACTAGTAGCAAAATTACTGTTATGAAGTAGCAATGAAAATTATTTTATGTTGTTGGGTCACCACAACATGAGGATCTGTACTAAAGGGCTGTAGCATTAAGAAGGTTGAAAGCCACTGCCTTCGAGTCTTATAACATCCAAAATGTCCAAGATATAATCACAGCGTCAAAATATGTAAGAAAATATCTATTTACATGATAATAGACAATCAAAAAATGTTAGTGTCCAAATGCCACAAATGTAATTGCCTAATAACTTTAAAACAGCTATTACAAAAACGATCCTGCAAGAAATCATGAACATTCTTAAAACAATTAGAAAAATGGTCTTAAAAAACAGATGTAAAGAACCAAATAAAAAGGTTAGAATTAATAAATATGATAAGCAAAATTAAAACTTCACTCTCAGGGATCAATAGGTTGGAAATGGCAAAAGAAAGATCTAATGACCCTAAAGATGAGTTAACAGAGATTATACAATCTGAACAAGACAAAGAAAAAAGATCTGTTTAAAAAGCAAGAATCTCTCATTGTTATATGCTGATTTGCAGAGTGAAATATTTCTACCACAGTGAATGTCAAGGTACTAACAAAATCGTTGAACACATAGCTGGGTATTGAGGTAAACATCTGTTAGCAGAGATATTAGGCTCAGAACCCAAGTCCTGGCAACACTAACAAGCCAGGCTCATTTACCTAGCCTCAGTAAGCTGATTGAACAAATGAATAATAAAAGCAGACGAAGGAGACTATTCAATGTACACACTCTGGGAAAGGGGACAAAGACTGGTAGCAAGTCTGGACTGAGGTCCTAACATGAGGGCAAGGTTTAAACAGAAGGCAAGAGATATGTGTAACTAAGCAGTCCTTGTTAAGGTGCCGTCTCCCGGCTATCACCATTGTCTCAGCTCCATTCTCTCCTGCAACATTGTCTGGCAAATTGTAAATTTTTCTCCAGGAGACAAGTTCCTCCTCTGACTATTCCCAGGATCAAAATCTTTCCTTCTTCCAGTATGAGATTCCAGGGGAGACTCAAGTTTCTTGGGATTCATTGTTTCCATAGTCTGATATTCAGAGGGAGAGACACAAGTGTCGCTTTAGCATATCGTCATTACTGGTAAGATGTTTGCTTTTGCTTCCAAATATGTCTCACCCCCTCAGGCAAAACTAGCAGTGTTGGGGTCCACTAAACTTTCTCATAACATACACCCAGAACCTAGTGGTTTCCTTTTCAATCACTCCAAATCGTGTGTGAACTCTCTCTCTGGGGTTCTCCTCAACTTGGCTTCAAATGGATAAACATACTCAGAAGGCAAAGGTGAGACTGACAAGGACCTGCCCTACCCCCACCTGAGGGAAGCCCATAGGTATGAGGAGAGACATGTCTCCAGCTACAGGAAATGAGCTAAAGAAACCCACATAAAGCCAGCAGTGTTTCTCAAAGTAGTAACCCGATGGCTCACACAGATAAAATGTGAAAAACATAGCCTAGATAAGAAAGCCCAGCATGAGAGTATACCATATGTGAAATAGCAAAGTAGGTCTTTAAATTGATCCCTGGGTTGCATCTTATTAATGAATTTTTTACTAAAAACCACTTTAGCCTTCTGAATACAATTCCCACACAAGATTATGCACCCGCCTCAAAAAAGCTGGGAAGGCAGTGAAGACTGGAAATTTCACTAGTAGGTATCCCATTCTGGCTAAGTCCATTATTTGGCAAAGGCATAAAGTCTCCAGGTAGGAATGATTCAAACATGTATCTTACTCATAGCTCCACTGCGTACAGCAGAACCTAAGATAAAAGTCCCAGAGTAGCCGATATTCAATGTTGCAAACTACCCAAAAGTTCCTCTCTAACCTAACCATCTTGCTTGTATGCAAGATTCAAAGTTCCCTAGTGAATACACGGTTTTCTCAAGGTTGCAAAGCTAATGAACCAGAACATAAAAGGAGCTCTCCTTATTCCTAGTCCGGTGCCTTTCCCTGACATCACACTTCCTTTTGTGCATCCTTCTCTGAATAAGATATGGCTGGCCAGTACTTAACAGAGATAAAGACAATCTATGTGTGGTTTAGAGGAGAACTTTTTTAAATACCCTAATATCAGCTGACACTGTTAGCATCAAGAATTACTTCAAGCTAGCGGCATTGCTGTACAAGTTGGAAAACAAAACTTCATTACAAATTAAACAGTTCCAGTCGTCCCCTCTAAGCAGTAAGCAGAATCACTGTTCTGAGAGATGCTCCGAGTCCAGCTGCGGTGCTATCACAGTGCTGTTGGGCAAGCACAGGGCCCACGGAACATATCCTGGATGCTGTCTGTTAGCACTCTGCCTCTGTAGCATCCACTGCCAAGTCTGGCCAATTGTTTGACAAGGCAGCTGTGAGCATGCCTGTTAATTACACCGTGGGGGCACCAAAGTGCAGTGTCAGGCAGCTGCCTAGAATATCAAATGGCTACTGGGTGGAACAGCCCAGCTCTAAGGGCTCTCTTCAGAGAAGTCCATGCAGCAGCTGGCTCTCTCCCCTCTCCCACATAGCCTCCTCATGAAGCTGAAATGATATATTTTCAGCATAGTTAAGTTAAAATTCATAATGTAACCTATGTAGCTGGTATGTCTGACATGTTGGAATGGGATGGATATTAATGCTCTTATATTTCTGTCTGTCACAATAGTAATGTCTCCTTGAAAACCTACATATTCTTTGAATTAATATAGTTAGCTCATCTGATTAGAAATAGTGGGAACTATTAAGGCTGTTTCCAAAATAGTCATAGCTAATAGTTACAGGGTCTCATATGTGCCAGACACTTTATGGAAGGTAATTTGTTTACTCTTTCTGACAGCATAAGGCAGGTGCTATTTTATGCCCACTTGGTTGATGATGAAACTGATAGTTGAAAGATAAATAATTTATCTATATTATTAATACATACTGTCTTGGTTGCTTTTCTATTACAGTGTCAAAACACCTTCACCAAGGTAACTTACAAAAGGAAGTGCTTAGTTAGTCTTACTGTTTTCGAAGGATAGAGTCCATAATCACAGAGCAAAGGCATGATGGCAGGAACAACTGACAGCTCCTTTTTTTGACCCACATTTTTGACCCACAAGCAGGAGCAGAGAGTGTATACTGGGGATGGCAGGAGCCGTTTGAAACCTTCAGCCCACCCACAGTGATACATCTCCTTCAACAACAAGGCCGTACTTCCCAATCCTTCCCAAACATCCGTTAACTGAACACTAAGTGTTCAAATGCCCAAGATTTACAAACCACCACAATACAGCTAGTATAGAACAGAGGTTGTATTCAAACCTACACAACATGACATGTCCATGTTATTAACCAGTATATATTTTCTCAAACGAAGTTAATACTAGAGGCCTAGCACACAGTATTTACCAAGCATCTGAAATGTGTATATACTTGCTCTTCTGTTCTAGTCACTGCCTTTAAAAACAAATCTATTTTCTGCATCTCTGCTAAGTTAAAGAAGGGAAAATTCGCTTTTGAACAGTGTAATAACAAAGACCTTGTGGAGGAGGCAGTTTTTGAGTTGAACCTGGAAAGACTATGCTCAATGATGCTTATTAGAGATTAGAAGAGTCAAAACAGGTAGGACATGCAAAGCAAAGGAACCAAGGAGAGCACACTCACACAGGTTCCTACCTATCCACAGGCTGCAGTACTGACGGTGTGCTCTGGTCACAACGATGTTTTATTTCCATGTGAAGGGTCAACTGAGATGGGTGATGAGGTGAGGAAGTGGAAGAACTAAAATGCTGTCAATCTTTGGAGAGACAGACACACACAGACAGATACAAAGACAAACAGAGACAGAGAGACACAGAGACAGAGAGACCGAGAAGGAACATGGACCAGAGAAGTCACTGGTCATCTGTTTTCTCCCTGCTGTCCCTGGTGGCTCTATCTGTTCATCACAGGTGTAAATCACTGCCAAGCAAAGGTGTAATAATGTTGCATTAGCATTCTCTGGGAGTTCAAATTCAAGTCATTGCAACACTGTTTCTCCCTAAAACTTGATTAAACTTCTGAAGGAGTTCAAATAATTAATAAAATGTTTTAGCCACAGCAGTGCACTTTCCTTTCAATAACACCAACGGTTCCTTTTTTTCTTTTGCAGAGAAAAAAATGAGTGATAGTTTCTTCACAGCACAAATTCATCTTTTGCCATATTAGTTTTATACTTAATGACAAGTCACCAACAAAGTCAAGACACAGACAATTCCATAACCCACAAGTTTCCCTCATGCTGTCTTTGCAGTCTTCCCCTACCCTACTCTGCAAGTTCTGGTAATCTCTGCAATCCTTCTACTGAAGTCATACAGTAATGCAGCATTTTTTAATGCTGGCTTCCTTCACTGAAGTATAGAGAAGCTGAGTTTCAGCCACATTGTTAGAAACCAGTATCTGTTCACTCTTATTGCTGAGTGTTCCATTTCATGGGTATCTTATCATTTATTTATTTAACATGTATGGGTGTTTTGTCTGCATATGTGTCTGTGCACCATGTACATGCAGGGTCTGTATCAGAAGATGGTATCTAACCCCTAGGACTAGAGTTACAGACAGTTGTGGGCTGCCATGTGTGAGTTGAATCTGCCTCCTCTGGAAGAGCAATCAGGACTCTTATCTGCTGAGCCATTTCTCTCAGCCCATAATTTTTAAACTATTCACTAGTTGTAGAACACTTGAGTATGTTCTAGATTTTAGTAATTGTGACCTGAGCTACTATCAACATTTGCTTATGGGTCTTTACATAAACATAAAATTTACTTGGGTAAATAGTTAACCTAATGAATTATGGAAACCTGATTATAGAAAATAATCCCATTTTTTAAACTGACAAAATATATGAACAAACCCTTAGCCAAAGGTTTATAGAATGCAAATAAGCACATTTAAAGGTCCTCAAAAGCATTACTACATTACTTTTGAGGAATATGTGAATTTACAGGGACATACTATCATATAATTATTAGAACTCCAAAATTTTTTAAGACTGACAATACCAATGGGAACTATTAAATTTTGATAATGGAACTGCAAAATGACACAGTCATTTTGGAAAATTGCTTAGTAGTTTCTTAGTTAAGCATAAGGCTACCATACAGTCCATTCATAGGTCTCTGCCTGGGGGTTTTAAATGAAATTTTCACAGGTGGATTTCTTCTAGTCTTCTTAATCAGAATCTAGTGAATATATTCTGTTGTTCCATAACTGAGTTTACTATTATGGCACTATTGGATTATGCTTGAATCTTTAGTTCATCTACCTTCCAAGAATGTTAGGTCTCCTTTATACGACTTATGGACCAATTGCTACGAACATATATAACAGTCAAGGCAATTTTCACATTTTTTAAAGGAAAAATCCACTTAAGGCTACTTTTGCTCACGTGACTATTTAAGCATTCACTCAACTTCAGATTGCTGAGCTTTCTCTATTTATACACATCTCTTCTAATTCTATTCCACCTTTGCATTTGAGGGTTTGGCTGCTGTTTCTCCTGGTACTCAGTGGACTTGATGCTGGTAGCCTATCATCTAATTTGCTGTGGGCCAGCAAGCCAGATAATGAAGTCTATTAGAGTGTACAAAATAAGGTTACTGACTGGAGTTGGGATCTGATCACCTCTCCTGATGTTTCTCCTACAGGGTAAAGTCTGTGGTCTTTGGAAATGTTATTTTGACCTCAAATAGGCCTTCTCTTTTTCCTTTCAGGTTCTGGCCATAGTCCAGAGATGCCAGTTAAGATTGCTGGAAACCTAAACTCCAGATAAAGGGATGATACCACAGTGTACATCTCTCTAATCTGTGAAACTATTTGTACTATCTCTGTGCTGTGTGGAACAAGTGAGCCTTATAATCTAGGTGAAGTAAGAAGTAGGTTTGCATAAACTTTACACAGTTAGCAACAGAACAATGGTGAACAAACCATTAACTCAAGGAGCAAAAGCAGTGCCTGTTAGAACAAGAAAATGAGTACAAATAAAAAGTGTTCCAAGTGTTGCCTCCTGTGCTCATAAGCCTCTATTTCTCGTTGGGATAACTGTATTTGGGGAGTGGAAAGTACAGTTTTTTAAAAAGTGTGCATGTTCCATCTTTACCCATGTTAAATGGAAAGTCAGTCAGCACAAGCACAGCCTCTCGCCACATTGTGCAATTGTCCTCCTAGATTTTAATGGCTTTGTGACCTCACAGGAGGGCTGCATTACCACTACAATTTAGCAGGAGAAAACAGCTATTCCACTAGGTGCCTTTTTGCTCACCCATGTTCTTATAGAAAAGTAAGTCTTCAGAGAATAAAGAAACCACTTACTTTCTAAATCAACTTCTGTTCTGCCAAAAACATTCAGACTTTCTACTATTTTTTTAAATTCAGTATGTTTGGGACAAAGTAGTCTAGAAAAGGAAATCAAAAACTGCTCTTCGCTTTGTACCAAATATACTGTCTCAAATTTCCATTCCAAAGAAGGGTTTAGTCACTTGCTGAATAAAATAATTTTCCACAGAACAGGAAATGAGGAGACTGTATATTCTATCAGATGGGCAATTGAACAAACGGGGCTCCAGGTGGCTAATGTCACAGGGGTGAGAACACCCTGGAGAATAATGAGGCTCCGGGTTTCAATGGCCCTTCTCTTCATCAATATCCAACACAATCTAACTGCATTTCTGACAGGATAGCAAGACATTTTCAAACAACCCCAGATAATGGCCTATTCTAATAGAATTCAGTTTCTTCCCAAGGATGTAATTTATTGCAATGCTGAGCTGTTTATTTCCTTCCTATCCTTTCATTATCTCTCTTTAACCTCGGTCTTTTTTTTTTTAAAAAAAAATCTCTTTCTTGGGCAGTTCCAGCAAAAGGTGCCCCAAACTGAAGGAAATGGATCCCTTATTATTAGTTTTGAAAGACGTTAAAAGATTGAGAGATTTATTTTGTCTGTTTTATTTTAATGAAAATTGACTATGCCATTTTCTCTTCTAAGAAACATTTCCAAGCTCTACTTCTGAGGTAACTGCATGCTTCAACACTTTAAAAATGACTGCATCAGCCACACATACTACATGTGCCATTAAAAAACGGTTCATTTATGATGTTTGTGTTTAGGTAGCTCTATAGGCAACACCAATATGATATGGGACTGGCTGTAATTTGACAAGTAGAGACAGGATTGGGAAGGGTGAGCCATTTTGGGTAGAGGGAAGTAGATGTGTTAAAATCCAGAAGTGGTGATATGCCAGATACATTCAACGGATTATCAGTGGTCCAGTTTAGTTAGTCTATAGGTTGCATGAATGGACGAAGAGACAATCTATTAAATAGCACAGTGTATATGTACATATTGAGTTCATTTAATGTTACTTGTATGTACGTGTTTAGGACTGAGCACTTAGGATTGGATAACCTTTCAGGATAATACACTTCAGACATAGAACCTAGAGGAATCAAACTGGAACTGACCTGGACGCCTCCTGCCTGGCTTTCATAGTCTCAGAAGGGCTATGCAAGCTACCAAGGGGGAAAAGCAATCGATAGCCTTACCAATATGTGAAGGCTATAAACCACAAAAATGACTGGCCTGACAACGTGTCCCGAAAGGTACAACTGTGAGACTTTGATTTGGAGGGTAATTATACTTAGAGGAACAAACATTCTTTTGGGGGTTAAGCACTACACTGGTCATGGTACCTCTTTAAAAACCTTGAAGTACATTAACAAAATAGTGTCGGCTCTTTTAAGTGTGATCATGATAGTTCGGTTATGTTGTTTAAAATTTTTAAAACCAAACATACTTCAGGGATGCATGTATAAAACAATATGATATTGAGGATTTGCTCCAAAATAACATGGGGGAAATGGGGCATGGTTGAGTAAAACCACAGTGGCTATAAGATAAAATTGCTGCGTCAGGGCAATGGCCACATAAGGAGTTGTCACACTGTTGTTTACTTTTGTGTATGTTTAACATTTTCCATAGCAAAAAAGTTAACCTTTAATCATTCTAATGCTTAGAGAAGGATCAACTCCCTAATCTGTTTTTCAAGGCCTTATTTAAAGTTCGTATTTGGAAAGCTAATTTTTAAACCTCATGTGACCCACAGACCAACCCAAATAGACCACTGACAATCCACTGAATGTATCTGGTAAATCCCCACTTTTGGACTTTAAAACTTCTGCTTCCCTTTACCAGAAATGCCTTGTCCCTCCCAATTCTATTTCTACTTGACAAATTCCATCCAGTCCCATATATCAAATGCAACTTGTTTCATGGAGACTTAACATTACACCCTCAACAGAAATCAAATGTCTTCCTATCATACCCTTTTATTGCCCGTTTGGATGGCTATTAACTATCTCATTAAGTGAAATATAAAAAGTAATATATAATAGTAAAATATTCCTACAAAATAATGATTTTATGAGGCTCAATGTCAAAATATTATTAGACCAAACTTTTATTGACTCCTTACCTGAGATACAATCCTGTGATTAAATTTTACAACATTACATTAAAGTAGATTATGTAAATCTCTACTTTTGTGTATATGTCTATTTATGTGTATGTGTGTGCATGTATGTATGGTACATGTGTGTGGTGTGCTTTTAGTATATGGTCTTATCTGTGCTCAAGTGTGTGACCCCATTCACAGAGATCAAAGGAGGATGTCAGGTGTCCTGCTCTACCACACTCCACCTTGTTCCTTTGAAACTAAGGTTCCTAGAGCTAGGATGACAACCATTAAGCCCCAGAAATCCTCCTGTCTTTGCTCCCCATGGACATGGGATTACAGGCACGCACGCACCCATGTTTGGATTTCCTATGTGAGTACTGGGGATTGGAACTCAGATCCTCATGCTTGTACACCAAGTAGTCTTAGCCACTGAGCCATCGCCTCTCTACTTACCTTTTAATGAAGGATTTGAATGGTTCAAGGAAAATGATATCAACAAGCACTTCCTAGGTACCCATCAAAAAGTGAGATTGCTCAAACATTAGCAATCTCACTTTTTGATGGGTACCTAGGAAGTTATTTGTATATATATACTAAAATGCTAAAGAAGGAAGGAAGGTGTTACGAGCACTCGCTGCCCTTCCAGAGAACACAAGAGTTCAGTTCTCAGATCCCATATTGGACAGCATAGCCACCTGTAATTCTAGTTCCCAGTGATCTGGCACCTTCTAGCCTCTGCAGGCACTGCACTCAATTGTTTTTGTTTGTGTATTTTTGAGTTGGTGTTTTAATTACAGCATTTTTTACCTTCCATTTACAAGCCTTCCCATATACCCCTCCCTACTCTCCTTCCAAGTTGTGGTCTCTTTTTTCATTGTTATAGCATGCATACATGTATTTGTATATACATATATATTCTCAGATACAACCTGTTGAGTCTCTATAATGTTATTTGTATGAATGTTTTCAGGGCTGACCGTTTAGCACTGGACAACAAATTGGTATGCTCTTCTCCAGTTTCCAACTTTATGAAGTTGCCTGTAGTTCTTTGTAGGGTTGAGGCCTCATGGACTTTTCGCAATGCAGCTTGGCATGTTCATTAGTGTCCTTGTTCAGTTCACTTTTGGATGGACATGTTGGTAAGACTTTATGGGTGTAAATCTTTTAAAAAGACAATAAAAGAAATACTTTAAAAATTAACAGTGGTTTTCTGTATCTAATAAAATGAAAGGTGATTTTTTTTATTTCGTCTTTTCAGTGTCTCAGATATTTTCAAAGTAGCAATTTTTATATAATCAGTGGAAATGACTTAAAAGTATATTTAGAAAATTAAATTAATATCTCATGCCTTATACTAAATGGATTAAACATTAAAACTTGAAATGAAGTAACAACAAATAGAATAGAATATGGAAAAACTTTCCAGGCAGATCTCTGTGAGTTCAAGTCCAGCCTGGTCTACAGAGCAAGATCCAGGACAGGCACCAAAACTACACAGAGAAACCCTGTCTCGAAAAACCAAAAAGAAACATCTAGATATTCATTATGGAGTTATGGTTCATCTAGGCAATCAAGTATTTCCACATATACTAGTATAAGCTAACACCAAAATAATATTAAATTAAAAGAGAGTATAGAAGAATATAACACGTATATTTTGCTCTGTATTATTGTCTTTGGAGGTGTATAAGAAATTGATAATAGTCATTGCTCTAAAGCAGGAACATTGAAAAACAGCTTAGAAAAAGGAAAACTTGGAGTTTTTCCAAAATTCATTTATTTTACAACCCAGGGTTTATATGATATGCATATATTTCTTCATTTGAAAATTAATTATTATATTAAAATGATAAAACTAAAATTTCAGGAAAAATAAATATAATAGACTATAGTAACTCAAAATACCTATGCCCTAACACACTCTGTATCAGAGTGGGAAACATCGGTATGATCATTAGAATAAATGGGGAAAATGTTAGATTATCATGCATAATTTAGGAAAGCAAAGGTGGTCTGAAAAGATCTATAGATTGGGAACAGCATAAAATCTAGCTGTCTTACAAATACAAGGTAAGAAATAAGCTGGGCATAAGGCACATATTTGTAATCCCAGACTTCAGAGGCAGAAGCAGAAGGATCAAAAATTGAGGCCAGTTTAGAACACACAGCAAGACTTTCACACACACACAAAAAAGTTGCTTTTGTTAAGATATATGCAGCAAGATTCATGAACAGAAAAAGAAAACAAACCTAGAAAGTTATACTGCGCTTTAAGGAAGAAAAAAATATATTATCTGACAAGAGCTTACAATGTTCATGCAGCTGAAGTGTAAAAGGAAGGAATTAAAGAGGTAACATTATCATATTAAGAAACACAAGTACGCCGGGCGGTGGTGGCGCACGCCTTTAATCCCAGCACTCGGGAGGCAGAGCCAGGTGGATCTCTGTGAGTTCGAGGCCAGCCTGGGCTACCAAGTGAGTTCCAGGAAAGGCACAAAGCTACACAGAGAAACCCTGTCTCGAAAAACCAAAAAAAAAAAAAAAAGAAACACAAGTACTATATGCTGATGCTATATTTTAGTTATTACACATGTGTGTATATGTTATAAAACTACAAAGATGACCATGGAAAAGAGAAAAGGGGGTCAAGAACAGATGAGATATGGAAGCATAATAGATTATTACTGGTGGCAGGAAGTGAGCAGGGGGCAAACAGGAAGTATATACACGAGGAAGATTAACAGTAGCAATTATAAAAATGCCATAATGAATTCCACTATTTTGTATGTTTATTTGAAAACTTTTTAAAATTTAGCTGTCAGAGCTAGAGAGAAGGTTCAGGGGTTTAAAAACACTTGTTGCTCTTGCAGAGGACCAGGGTTCAATTCCTAGGACCCACATGGTGGCTCACAACCATCTGTAACTCCATTTCTAGGGGATCTGATGCAGTCTTCTGACTTCTGTAGGCACAGGCAAGCACATGATACACATGCACACATGTAAGCAAAACACTCATACACACAAAAGAAAATAAATAAATATAGAAATGTTTTCAAAAGCATAATTACTTACAAAATTTTATAAAAAATTTGGCTTTCTACTGTGTTAGACATAAGACTAATCTTATGAAAAACCTTGGATGGAATTTTCTTTATCCTAGGCTCTTTGTCTGCAAATAATGGGTACTCTTTGGAATTGTATAGTCAGTCATCCCAGGAAAAAACTTTGATTATGTTCTTCAGGGACACACACACACACACACACACACACACACACACACACACACACACACGCACACACACTCACACTGCTCACACCATAGCTCAGCAAGGAGAGCTTTCCTTTTTGTTGTTTTTGTTTCTTGGTGCTTTTCTGCTCTTTTGACCCCAATGCCATGAGGATGAATCATCTGGCAGCATGACTGACTTCAACCTTTGTTATTTATGATCTCTATTTCCCTACCAGACCCACCCATTCTTCTCCAGAAGCAAAGCAAAAGCAAACTGAAGTCAATCAGAATTGTGCCTGTCAATTCGAAAACAGAGGTCAGATAGGATCTAGAAGGAAATTACTTAAACCTTCTAAATAAGCAAAATAAAAATTACGCAAAATCCAATGGCTTCTCTGACAATGAAGAGTAAGAAGGCAGCTAGAAATAAGTATTGAGAAGAGCCACAGAATGGCCCAACTTCTATAAACCAATAAAACAAATATCCTTGTGTTAGGTTGCTGAGAGGCTTTCTAGGCAGAGGGTTGTCTGAAGGTACAAAAATGTACAAATGAAGCCACAAACCACAGGGAAACATGCAGAATACCCTCTACGGGCCATTCTAAACTATTTTAAAAGAGTTGGCAAGATTTCATGTGGCTTCATTCGAGTACAAACTAAGTGTATATATTGACATCCATATTCCAAAAGCAAATCATTTGGAATTTTATTGCACCCTGTTCTGTCTTACATGGCAATTATTTTATGGCTTCCACAATTGTTTGCTTTTCAGTTTCATTCACAAAAAGGTTGAGGCCAGTTAGGAGCCTTGATATTATCTCTCCTGACACCTAGTGGATGGATACCTGATATTACAATTGCTATACTATTTTCAAAGGATTGGTTCTTGGATAAAATGGATTTCTCTCTCTCTCTCTCTCTCTCTCTCTCTCTCTCTCTCTCTCTCTCTCTCTCTCTCTCTCACACACACACACACACACACACACACACACACACACACACACACACACACACTCACTCCTGCTCTCTCACCTCCTCCTTCCCCAATGCTTTTCGAAAATGATCAAATACCTTTATATTTCAAGACAGAAAGCAAGACTGAATAACCTCCACTGATGGGCCTGAATTACACACATATACTCATCAAGCTTATCCCCAACATACAGCTCTCCTTTACTGTTTTGGATACCCTTACAATTCCATGAGGCTTCTTGTTGTTGTTGTTGTATAGGTATCATTGACTCCAAGGCCTAGAATAAAAAGTACAGGTCCGCTGTGTTATGTTGTAACAAATCATCACAAGCTCAGTAACTTTAAAACAGCATACTTTTATACTATTTTAATTTTTGAGATGGGTCTAATTCTATAGCTCAGACTGGCCCAAAACACACTATATAGCCCAGGACAATTTCAAAATTCTGGTAATCTTCTTCACTTAAACTCTTCAGTGCTGGAGTTATAGGCCTGGAAAACATAAATTTTCTATCTGGAACTTCTGGGAGTCAAATAGTCCATAAAACAAGGTGTCAGCAGGAATGTATTTCTTTAAGTGGGTGTGCTTATGCATGCAATGTGTGCATCCATGCACTTGTACATGTAGGTATATACTCACCTGTGTGTGCATGATGTGAAGGCCAGAGATTGACTTCACTCTCCATCTTACATTTTTTTGATACACAGAGATTTCTCATTGAGCCTGGAACTCACTGTTTCTACTAAACAGACTAGTCACTGAGTCCCAAGGATTCCCGTCTTTGATCCCACGCATCCTCGGCCTCCACAGTGCTGCAGTTAGAGATGGGCAATGCTACACCCAGATGTTATGAAGGTGCTAGGATCCAAACTAAGGTCCTCATGCTTGTACAGAAAACACTTTAGACAGTAAGTATCATATTAAGCCTGGTGGTGAAAGTCTACCATCCTATCTACTCAGGAAAATCCACAGGAAGATTTTGAGTTCAAAGCCAACATGGGCTACAGAGTGAGTTCTAGGCCAAACTAAAGAACTTAGCAAGACCTTGCCTGAAAACAAATCTTTTAAGGACTTCAACTGTAACTTAGCAATTAAGCCTCTATCTACTCAGTGTACAAAAGACTCTAGGTTGAACCTCTAGGACAAGAAAAAATATGTCACAATGGCCTCAAAAGCAATATTATTTCCTCAAAGCCTAACTAAGGGGTTGCAGTTCATAAAGTATCAAGAGATCTTAATCAACTACGAGGGAGAAAATGCAATTGTGTACACAGTCTGAAAGATTTTGAGAGTCTATTCAGGACTGAGTTCTAGAATAATTTAAATCAGAGAAATACGGTTCTGCCCAATTGAATTTCTTCATTAGCCAGCAGTCACATCCATTATTAGCAGGAGAAGTCAATCAGCAACAAGCTGGCGGGACAGATTGCATTTTTACCATTTCATATCATGGCTTCCATCATTGAGCAAGCATCACTAAGTCCACATTCCAGAAATGGAAGTAAGCCTCTAGGTGATAAAGGCAAACGAATTCCTGGAAGAACAGATCCATAGTCCAGGAAGAACAGATAGCCACAGATACACTACAAAGTAGTAAGGGCCCCAAAAACATTCTGAAGGAGGTTGCTATACAATGGTAGACAAAGCAGAGCCTATTTCTGCCTTAGATAGGAGGGTAGAAAACACAAAGGGGAGCTTAACTCAGCAATGCTTTGGAGCTGTAACTCTGAAAGGCAGGATACTCTGCACGAACAGTGTTCACTCTCTTTTATTACTTTACTTACTATAGAGGCTGTAGTTCTGGCCCAGCCCCACTGTCTAAACCACTCTGCTACATATATCTACTTAGAGTAGTCAGTTCAGTACTTTTTAGTCTGTACCCTCCTGCTGTCTGTGAACTGTCAGTTTCTATGGGTCTCACGCTAATCATAACTCTCCAGTCTGTTTCCCGACACTTAAAATCAACTGTTGTAGCAATGACAATTTGGTATATCAGTGTGGTGCAAGATGTCACCACCTGACATTCCCCTTTAACAGGAACTTGGTCTACACCACTCAAACTTTTTATAATGGAAACTAAGTTGATAATGAGAGTTCAGATTTAAAGAAGAAATAGCAATGGCTCCCTCAAGAGAGAGAGAAAAGAGAGGAAAATTTTTGCTCCACTCTAGACACAGAAGCCTTTAAAAAACTGAATAAGGATAAAAATACCCTTCTGCTATTTGGGATACCCAAGTTAAGAATAACAGTTTAAGCATAGCATTGGTATAAAAATAGACACACAGACCAATGGAGCAGACCAGAAAGCAACAGAAATAAACCCACAGATCTATATGCAACTAATTTTTGACATGGGCAAGAAAATATACATTGGAAAAAAAACAGACTTCTTCAATAAATGGTGCTAGGAAAATGAGATGTCCACATACTGAAGTAACCCTTACTGTTAACAAAATCAACTCAAATTGGTTAAAGAACTAAATGCAAAATCTGAAACTGAGAAACTACTAGAAAAAACATAGGGATATTGAGATAGGAAAAGATTTTGACATTCAAGACATTAATATAGGTCATTTAGTTTTTTCAGGTAAAATCCCAAAAGCACAGGAGACAGAAGCAAAATTAATGAATTCAATTTCATCAAAATAAAAGTTCTCTGTTCGTCTGAGAAACAATGCAGCGATCTAAGAGGCAGGTACAGAATAAGAAGAAATATTGGTCACCATTCATCTGACCAAAGATTAATATTCAGAATGGACTTAAAAAGCAAGTAAGCCAAAATTGAAATGAACAAATGGAGGCTGGGGATGTATTTCTATGGTAAAATATGTGACTAGTATATGCAAAGCCCTGCCTGGGTTCAATCTCCAACAGCAACAAGGGTGTGGGAGCCCGTTCTTGGGTTCCTTGTGGCTTTACCCAGCAGGTCCGCATAGAGGATGATTAGGACCATGGGCCTGAGTGCAGGTGTCTGAGATGGTCTGCACTTGGCTGTGCTGGGGGAGGAGGACTTTTGCTCCACCCCTTGGCATCTCTATAAAAACCCTGGGGCAGAGACAGTCGGGGCCCCGTTGGAAAAGGTTCCAGGCCCTCTTGAGGCTATCCTTTATTTTCTATCTGTTTATCTCCGCAAGATTCTCCGCAATAAATCCTACCTAATATTTCCTGCTGCTCACACTCAAGAAAACTCTGGGGAACTGTGGGGGTGGTGGGTAAACGCCCCACAGAATGGCGCCATGAACAGGGACTAAAAAAAGAAAAAAAGGGACTAAAGAAAAACTAAAAAGGGGGGACTAAAGACAAATGAACAGGGACTAAAGACAAATGAACAGGGACTAAAGATAAAGGAAAATAATATTTTTATTACAGAGTTTTTGGCGAAAGTGCTGAGTCAGCCTTGCCAGTGAAAAGGCATGCCGGTGTTATGAATATATATATATATATATTTGAGAGGCAGGGGTTTTATCCTCGAGAGAAAAGGAAAGCGGACTAGAAGGATGTCCGATGCTGCAGCGCAATTCTCTTCTGTCAAAATTCTCTATCTTCTATCCCTTTCTCAGTTTCTATCTGTGAAAAATAAGTATAAGGTATAGCGTAGTAATATAGTGTAGGAAAAACTTAGAAGTGTAAGATCGTGTAGAAAAAATAAGGCAACTAGACAGAAAAACTCTACAATTTTCTAACTTTGGGGGCTATGAATGCAAACTTGGGGGAAAAAATCTTTCTTTGGGCTTTACGGGTAGTAAAAAAGCTCTTCTTTGAGCTTATGGGGAAGAAAAAGTTTCCAATGGAAGCTTTTGACCTGGGGACAGCTGAAATGCAAAGTCCAAGCGGCAGGATAAAGTGATTTCTCCCTGAGGCAAAAATGGGGTTGTAAAAAGCCAGAAAGTTTAAAGTTGGGAAGTTTTGGGAAAAGTTGGTCTTTCTCTTGGGGGAAAAAAATCTTTCTCTTAAACTAAAAGCTTTTCTTGGAAAATTTGGGGGGCGGGACTCTCTAAAAAGCCTTAATCTTTCTCAAACTAAAAACTCTTAAACTTAAAAACTAAAGCCTTTAACTCTCTCAGAAGGACAAATTAGAATCACCTGAAGATATTAGTATGGGGACCACCTGTGATTAGCTCAAAGGGAAAACAACAAACCTCTTAAGACAGCAAAACCTAAGTTCTTTCAAGCTTTAAAAATCATCCCTGCAATGCAGGAGGCAGGGACAAGTTCCTAAAAACCTCTTCTAAGCTCTGTCTCTTCAAGCTAGTAAAAGACAGCTGGTCAGAGTACCCTGAGGGAAACACTTGGGAGAGTGTGGGTGAAGAGCTACAGAGAGCCCAAAATGGCGGAAAACTTTACTGGGAAAAGCAAAAAAGCCAAGCTTTTCAGTTACAGCCGAGCTGAGGCATCAAGGGTTTTGTTTGAGTGAGCATCTTTGAAAAGGTGCTCCTAATCTTCCTAAGGCAAAGATCCCCTCAAGCATTGTATCCTTCTGACCAAAAACCCAGAGGCGACTGGCCAGCATCTCTGAGTTGGAGTGCATTTCGGGGATACTAGGGTTCCTGCAGTTGCAAACTTCCTGAAACACAGAGCTGAGGCAGGAAGGTGCAGGACCCAGGGGAAGATTGCCAATGAACAAAGCTAAAGCCAGTGGGAACAGCACAAGTCCCGGGTTGATAGGTCCACAGCTGCAAAAAGAAATCTGAGAAAAACCTTTCCTTTCAGAGTAAGGACCTTTCTGAGAAAACAGTAAAGCTGAACTGTGTCTGAAGCAGTCGTGCTGCTGAGTCAGAACGTTGTCTGGGGAAGAGCCCAGCCAGGGCAGAACAGAACTATCCAGGAGTAAAGCTTTCTTTTCTGTCCGAGAAGCACCTCTTTGAGAAAAGCTTTGTTTCAACTGACTCCCCGAGATGAGGGAGTGTAGCCCTGAGGGGTGATTGCCTCTGGCATAAGCTCTGTCCTTGAGCACCCAGACAAGCAAATGCAACCCACTGGGGGACTGGGCCAGGTGAAGGCCTGATGAGGCAAAACACCTGTCCTAATGGGGGTTTAGAAATGACAAAAACCTCCCTTGTTAGATTTTCAGTCTGTATGCAAACCACACAGACCCTGAAACAGAAACAGACAAAAGCCCCTACCTTCAGTAGCAGGGAAAGCCGCCACAGTAGTGTCGGAAACTTTCTGGGATAGAGGGGATAAACTGAGACCAAACTGGGAACTGTCTGGGAGAAAGACTCTGAAGAAACAGAAGGGACCTAATCCTCCCCAGAAAATATACGACCTGAAAAAGCTGCTAAAATTTGAGGCAGATTCAGGGGGAGGAAAAAAGCCCCTACCTCCAAAAGCAGCTAGCAGAGGAACAGAGCTGCAGACAGATACCTGAAGCTCTGCATCTGGCGGGGAAGGAACAAGCAAAATGAGATCGATCAGTGGGAGAAAAATCTCTGAAGGAGCTATGGAAAAGCTGTTGTAAATGATCTTGTTTTTCACTGACTGGCTAAGACAAACACAAGCCCCGAGGAAAGTTGCTATCAGAAATGCCAGCCTCAATGCCGGTTAATGAGGCAGGTGCAGTTCTGATTTGGGGGCCCATGTCAAATGAAGGAGAGACACCTGTTAAAGCCAGCTGAGGAGAGACCAGAACCCTCTCAATGTCCCATAACTGAAAATGTAAAATGCTTGTTCAAATCTCCCGTTGCAAAAGCAAAAAACTTTGTTCAAACCTCCCGGGCAAGAATTTGTAAGCAAGTCTGGTAAAAGAGAACCAGTTGACTCTCAGACCCGAAAAGAACTATGGGAAATGACTGATGGGAAATGATATAAGGAAAAGATATGGGACTGATTATTATGGACTGATATAAGGGAAATGCATTCTGGGAAAGGTAGTTTTTCCGCTAAAGATGGCGACATTGTTCTGAAACTTTTGTAAGCTCGAAAATAGGTTCATGGTAAACTTAAAATATAGCTTTTAAAAGAATAAGGAGGAAAATCGTCTAAGAGTTTAAGTGTCAGTTCCAATGAAAAATTGAAAGGATACGGAACTAGGTGTTTCGCGGTTTGGGGCTCCTTTGGTAAAATGCCTTACTTTCCCTAATAGCTGTGCAAAATTTTTACGGCAGTTGGATGACAAAAAGCTACCTTTAAGAGCAAACAAGCCACTTTAAAATCCTTAAGAAAGCAAGAGAGCAGTTTATACCCTAAACGTTGTCTAAGATATGAAGAAACTTATGTGAAATTAAAAATTATTTACCTCTTGAACAAACAGCCTGCAACGAGTGATTCCTTTGCAAATCTAATTAAGGGGATAAGAAACAGGCATTCAAAAAGAAATGACTGCTTTATAGATGGGAAACTTCAGAAAATCTAGCTGTCTTACAAAAGAGTTGCTTCACCTGAAAGTTCCTTATAAGAAATCAATGCTAAATATTACAGCTGCTAATAATATCAGGAGTTAAAGCTAATGAAGTGAAAATACTAAATCCTGAAAACACTTTTTTTCAGAGTAAGCTAATGAAGGATATGTTTCATGAAAGAACATCTATGTTCTTGACTCCTTTGAATAGTAACAGTTTTGGTGAAAATATTGGAATAACAACAACCAAGTCAAAATGTTTCAATAAATTCAAGATGCTATTCACAAAAGAAAGCTGCCATGCTTTGTGGGCCATATTAGAGCTCACTCCAATCTTCCTGGTCCTTTAGCTGAGGGTAATGCGAAATGGAAAGATCCCGCCTCGGGATTATGGAAGGGTCCCGATCCTGTGTTAATATGGGGTTGAGGACATGTTTGTGTTTTTTCACAAGAGAATGAAGCTCGGTGGTTACCAGCGCGTTTCCTAAGGAGCGTGGAACTAAGAAAGGTCTGCTCCAATGACGTTTCTATAGAGGAACCAGAATGAAAGTGGCTTGATTAGTATTTCTGAGGTTTTGTCACTGGTTAATGCAAACAGTGAGGAAACAGAGTTCGGAGCTGTGCTGCTTTTAGCTTTACTAGCTCCTTTAGAAAAATACTTTATATCACCTAATAGCTATGCAGTATTTGGCGAAGAGCTTTACAGCAGCTAAATATGGTAATTTCACCCTCAGAAGTTTTTCGGTAGAACAAACCAAAAGTACTGCTGTAATAGAAACACTTGTCTGAATTGAAGCACTTAGGGGGAGCTATTATGAATTTGGGTGAAGGGACAGCCTCTAGTTAAAAACTGTCTACCACTGACAGTGCATCTCTGCTGGTTCCGGGATGGCTGAGAGAACTCGGTAACTTTGGGTTGTGGCTTCGTACTGAGAATGTTACAGTCCCCTAGCAACAATTATCACAATTCTGTAACAACAACACTCACTAAATCCCAGTATTGTATAGCAAAGCTGAATATAAACTCCAAACTTTAGAAATGATGTACGTACTTCCTGTCTAGTTAAGAGAATCTTTCTAATAGATAGTGATAATTAAGAGTAAGAAGTAGAAAAAGATGAAAATAAGATATGTGAGTTTGTAGAAATTATTCTCTTGTTAGATCTGTGTTAAGAAATCTTTGGGTGTTTGCTAAGTTAAATATATGCTAATGGTAGCCCTATATAAGTTTGTAAAATAGATTTATAGATCTTTTAAGAATATAAGCTTGCAAGAAGTATCTAAGGTAGTCTTAAGACATGTAGTAATAAGCTTGTAAGAAGTAAAGATGTTAGTTGTAAATGTAAGTTTAAATAAGAAATAAGATGGAATGAATATAAGTATATAAGAAGTAATAAGAAATATATTTGCTAAAGTAGTTCTATAGTTTCCTTAAGGAGTATAAATAAGTAGATATTAATACGTTATATGTGAGTTTGTAAAAAAGTGTAAATGTTAAGTGTGAGTCTATGCTTAATGTATATGATGAAAAAACCTGAGATACAGAGTTAGTGTCCTAGGAGACTGCAAAGCAGGCAGTCTGAGTGGTTTTCAAAAGCTCCAAAAGCCACTAAGAAGCTAAGAATGGCAGACGCCAGAACCAGCACAACAAGGCATCCGCAGCTGAGATCTGTGGAAAATCAACGCAACACAGAAAATCCTGAGCTAACATCAAAAACGGTGTGTTTTAGAATACTACTATACCTAAAAAGGTCGCTGGCTTGAGAATAAAAGTTCAGAGATACTTATTTGAACAAAAATTGTTAACTGCAAAAAGTTTTGGTTGAAAAACATCTCTTCATATTTGGAAGTGAAAGCCTGATACCAGAATTTGTTTGAACTTTTTGAACTTAAAATGAGATAAAACTACAAAAATTTTTGTTATGGATTTCTTCATATTTGGAAGGCTACTACCGGAATTTATCATTTGAATTTTGGGACTTAATAAAATAGAGATTTCATTGCAATGGGACACTTTTGAGTTTATTCATAGTAATGACCTAGGAACTGTTTGCTGGAATTGGGTTAAAAATGGAACTGTTTAAACAGAAGTTTGGGTTTTATAACTAGGCTTGAGATTTTGCTTAAAAAATTATAAGAAAAGGGGGAGAGTTAATATTCCTTAGTCTAATTTCAAAAGTTGTTTGAGTGGATTAATGTCATGTTTTGTTAGTAAGAAATGCAAATGGAGTATATTAAGAGGCTACTTTTAAAGTGTAAAGAGTTTTATTAAGAAACTGCTTTTGGATGTTTTGCTAAGTTTTCAAAGTGTTAATGGTTAGATTGAGAAGATTGCTTTTCAATATGGGTTTGTAGGAATTGTATGAGTTTGGGTTCTTTTAACTAGGTTTGAGATTTTTGTTTAAAAAATTATAAAGAAAAGGGGGAGTTATGAGGTTGAATTGTTTGCAGAAATTATATTTACCCTATTGATATTGATGCACCCTGGTTTTGTGGAGTTAAGGAAATATTTGTTTGTGAATACATCGAAGTTTTTTCTATATTTTGTTAGCAAGAAAATTCAAATGATTAAGAATTGAAGTTGTAAGACGGAGAAAATTGTTAACTATATATAGCATCATATATGCTAATTCAAATGGTTCTGTTAAGAGTTTGCTTTGAGTTATAAGATTGAGAGAATTGTGACTATGTATAGCAATATTTATGTTAACCTGTTAATGGTAATGATGAAGCTAAGGGATTCTTTAAGTTTGTAGTTGCCTTAAGAGTTTTTGGTTTAGAAAGGGCTTGAGGCAGCTAAGACTGCTGTAGTCACCTTGGACCTAATTCAAAAGAGAAATGCCATCTTTATCATCCTCTACTCCCATACTGGGAGGTGTAACAGCTATGGAGATTGTTGTAAGCCATTAATAGTTATTTTTTTATATATTAAGAAAGGGGGACCTGTGGGAGCCCGTTCTCGAGTTCCTCGTGGCTTTACCCAGCAGGTCCGCATAGAGGATGATTAGACCACGGGCCTGAGTGCAGGTGTCTGAGATGGTCTGCACTTGGCTGTGCTGGGGGAGGAGGTCTTTTGCTCCACCCCTTGGCGTCTCTATAAAAACCCTGGGGCAGAGACAGTCGGGGCCCCGTTGGAAAAGGTTCCAGGCCCTCTCGAGGCTATCCTTTATTTTCTATCTGTTTATCTCCGCAAGATTCTCCACAATAAATCCTATCTAATATTTCCTGCTGCTCGCACTCAAGTAAACTCTGGGGAACTGTGGGGGTGGTGGGTAAACGCCCCACACAAGGGGAGTTGGTTACCGAATAGATACTCATCCAAAGAAATAATGAAACTAGACAATAAAAACTCAAACTGTTCAACATCATAATCTACCAAAGAAGTGCAAATCAAACCTACAACATGATAGTCAAGCATGGCAGTGCACACCTGTAATCCTAGCACTCATGAAGATGAGGGGGAAAGATCAAGAGACTAAGGACTGGACTACACAGTGAGACATTGTAAAGAGGGGGAAAAGAGGAAAGGAGGAAGAGGGTGGGGAAACATTTCCAAGAATGTCCATTCATGTACTTCCTTCCTGTTTGACATAGTATTTAAAGTCTCAACTAGAGCAAAAAGAAAAGTAAAAGTGATAAAGAGGATGCATATAGGAAAGGAAGAATTCAAAGTATCTATTTGCAAATGGTATTGTTCTATACATTAAAGATGCTGAGGACTTCACTAGAAAACTCCTACAGCTGTTAAACATTCAGCAGAGGAGTAGTATACAAAATAAATATTCAAAGATCAGTAGCCTTCCTATATACAGATGATAAACACATCAAGAAAGACAACAAGGAAATAATACCATTCAAAATAGCCTCAAAAATACCATGGAATAAATCTAAATAAGAACATGAAAGACTTATACAATGAAAACATTAAGACACTGAAAATAGAATTGAAGAAAATAACAGAATATGGAAATATTTCCTATGCTCATTAATTGGTAGAATTAATACTGTGAAAATGGCTATCCTATCAAAAGCAATCTAGAGTCAATGCAATCCCAATCAAAATTCTAATAAAATTGCAAATATAATCCTAAATTTCTTATGCAAATACCAAATACCCAGGATAGCAAGAAAGAAATAACAATAAAACAAGACCAACAATGACAACAACAAACTTCTGAAATAAAAAACAAAAATATACACTGATGGAGGTATTACCATCCAGATTTCAAATTATACTACAGAGCTATAGTAATAAAAACAGCATGGTACTAGAATAAAAATATACTCATTAATAAATGGAATAAAATTGAGAATATATGTGGATATAAACCTACATTCCTACAGCCACCTGATTTCTGACAGAGGCCAACAATGAATATTTGTTTTAGTTAAAGTCTGTGGTGGCATTTTCTTAATTAGCAGTTGATGGAGGAGGGTCCTGCCCATTGGGAATGGTGCCATCCCAGGGCTGGTATTCCTGGGTGCTCTAAGAAGACAGGCTGAGCAAACCAGTAAGTAGCACTCCCACATGGTCTCTGCATCAGCTCCTGCCTCCAGTTTCCTGCCTTTACTTCTGGATACTGGATACTAGACTACAAGCTGTAAGATAAAATAAATCCTTTCATCCCCGTTGCTTTTGGTCGTGGTGTTTTATCACAGCAACAGAAAAGACAACATTTTCAACAAATGGATGGTTACATGTAGTAGAATGAAATAATCCTTGCCTCACCCTGCACAAAACTCAACCCATATGGATAAAGGGCCTCAGCATAAAACTTGTTACTCTGAATCTGATTGAGGACAAAGTAAGGAATATGCTTGGACTCACTGGCACAGAAAAGGACTCTGTGAACAGGAAGTCAGTAGTACAGACATTAAGACCAACCATAAATGGGACCTCATGAAACTTCTGTACAGAAATGTTTCTGTACAGAAAAGGAGATCATCACTCAAGGGAAAGGGCAGCCTACAGAATGGGGGAAAATCTTTAATAGTTGAATGTCTGACAGAGGGCTCATGTCTAGAATATGCAAAAAATAAAAAAACAAACATCAAGAAAACAAACAACCCAATTAAAAGATGAGGCATGCAACTAAACAGAGCATTATCAAAACATATAATACAAAGGGGTGCGAGTTTTGCTGGTTTTTTTTTTTAAATGTTCAACATCCTTACCCACCAGGGAAATGCAAGTTAAAACTACTTTGAAATCTTATTTTACCTCAAAATGGCCAAGATAAAAATACTATTCTGGCATGGGTATAGAGAAAGGGGAACACTTTGTAAATACTGGTGGAAGTGCAAACTGGTATACTATAGAGATCAGTGTGAAGGGTCCTCAAAACGCTTAAAATAGATATACCACACTATCCAGCTGTACTGATATTAGGCATGCTCAAAACAACTCCGTATCCTATTCTAGAGACACTTGCTCATCCATGCTAATTGCTGTTCTATTCACAAAAGCCAGGAACCAGAAACAGCCTAGATGGCCATCAGCTGATAAACAGATAAGGAAAATGTTGTATATTTACACAATTATTATTCAGCTATAAGGAAAATGAAACTATGAAATATGCAGGTAAATGCATGAAACGGAAGACTCCTAATGACTTTCATTATACTCTTAGATTAATGGGCATGTCACCTCTTATCAGAGAAGCTTCCATTTGTAGTACATGGTGATTAACACAGAGACCCACAACTGCCCAAGGTGCAGAGAATAAGAGAACGCAGAATGCTCATCCCAAAACAGGGACGTATATACCACATTGTCTCCTCTTAAGTCTAGGGTTCATTGTAGAAGAGGGGGCTGAAAGAGTGTGAAAGCCAGAGGTATTCAACAACTACAAGAAACATAGTATCTTCTGGACACAGAAGGGCAGCTGCACATGTGAACTCACAAAGGTCGTGAGAGTATGCACAGACCTGTGTAAGACCAAGGCAGACCAAATCCCAGCATACAGAGGGGAGTTGGTACGAAGTTCCATCCCTAGCCAAGAAGCCATCAGCAATTGTTAGCAAATGGGAGGAGACTCAGTTTTCTCTAAGAGTATAGCCCCAGTAAGTCAACCATACTCCAGCAGAAGATCACACATCCAGAATGATTGTGCATCACAAACTGACCTTGATGTTCCTTTGTTTGTTTGTTTGTTTGTTTTAAGGACACAAAGTTGAGTGAGTAGGAAAGGGGGAGAATTGATCTGGGAAGAGCTGTGGGAGTGGTGAATATGTTCAAAACATTTTGTATGAAATTCTCAAAGAACAATTTAAATATTGTTTTAAAAACCTTCAATGTGGCCAGGCGGTGGTGGCGCATGCCTTTAATCCCAGCACTCGGGAGGCAGAGGCAGGTGGATCTTTGTGAGTTCGAGGCCAGCCTGGTCTACAGAGCGAGATCCAGGACAGGCGCAAAGCTACACAGTCTTGGGGGGAAAAAAAAAAACCTTCAGTGTGGCAAGTGAGATGGCTCATTAGGAAAATGTCCTTGCCACCAAGTGTCTGATGATCTGAGTTTGATCCCTGGGACACACATGATAAAAGAAGAAAACTGACTCCTACTCACCACCACCCCAGATACAAATACATGTGATTGTTTTAAACCTACAGTATATTATCTTATCCCACTTAGAATGAATGGCTATAAATATATGTAAATACATAAATAAACAAAACATGACAAAATGTGGAGGAAAAGGAACTCTCATATACTGGTGATAGGTATGGTGATATATTGTGTACCCTAATAAAATTTGTTTAAAGATCAGAGAAGCAGAGAAAGCCACAGCCACCACGTCTTACCTCACCAACTCCTCAGCCTGAAATAGCTTCTAGCTGAAAGGGAAACCTGCCAAAAAGCCTTGAGTTCCTGTCTCCTCACCCCTTATATACCTTTCTCTGCCCAGCCATCACTTCCTGGGATTAAAGGCGTGTGTGCTTCCCAGTACTGGGATTAAAGGTGTGTGCCACCACTGCCTGACTCTGTTTCCTCTCCTAGACTTGAGTCAATCTCATGTTGTCCAGGGTGGCTTTGAACTCAGAGATCCAGAGAGATCTCTGCCTCCTGAATGCTAGGATTAAAGGTGTATGCCACCACTGCCTGACCTCTGTTTAATCTAGTGGCTTGTTCTGTTCTCTGATCTTCAGGCAAATTTTATTAGGGTACACAATATATTACCACAGATAGGACTGTAAGCTATTACACAGTATCATGTACTTCCTCAAGAAAGTAAAAATAGATCTACCATATCATTCAGCTACATACATATGGGTATATAGATAAGGGAAATAAAATCAATATATACTAAAGAGATACCTAGGTGTTCATATTTTTGAGGCGCTATTCACAATGAATAAAGGATCAAACTAGCTTCTCATCAATAGATGAATAATTAAAAAATGTGGCATATACACTCAGTGGAATTTCATTCAGCCATAAGGAACAATGAAATCCTGTCATTTGCAGCAACATGGATGGAACTTAAAGGCTTTCTGTTAATCAAAATAAGGCAGACATAAAAAAGACAAATGCCACATGTTTTCTCTCATTCGTATGTGGAACCTTAAGCAGTTGGTCCCATAGATGGTTAAAATAGTCTGCTGATAGGGAGAGGGAGGGGTGAAAACAGTTTGGTTAATGGTTATGACATTTTATCTATACAAGAGAAATAAGTTCTGGTGTGATATTGCCTGGGAGAGTAGGATGTTTTCACCAAAGAAAAATGATAAACGTTGAAAGGGATGAATGTGGTTTAAACACTACTATAAGTTAAGAGAGATGGAAGGCGCTCAATGGGAGGTTGAATTTGAGGAGAAGCAATTAGTATTGGGAAATGAAAGTCATTCAGTCTTAGTTTTAGTCATAAATATTACCTTCTGATCTTAGTTTCTTATGTGCAGCCACATAAGTTTTAGAGGGCAGTGAACTCATCAATTTCTATTTTAAAAAAGACAGTCGGGAAGGGATTGTACTGAATCTGTATATCAGCTTGTGGGGTATTATAATATGAACAATATTAAATATTTTTTATCCTTGTACATTTGATGCATATCAATTTCTTCAGTCCATTTTTTTCTTTTAGAGTCTTTTAAATCCATATAAGACCTTGTTCTTCTTTTATAAAGCTTAGTTTTAAATTTTACTTTTATTCCATTGTTAATGAAATGGTTTTTCTTCTTCCATTTTCATTGTTGATTTCATATATATATATATATATACATATGTTCAATTTAATTTTGTATGCCTATCTTTTATCTTGTGATGTTGATAAGCTTGTTTATTAGTTCTAGTGGTATCTTACTGAATGTCATACATTTTTATATTAAAGTCTATGTCATCTGAACAAAATGACAGCTCTCATTTAAAGAAAAGAAGCAACAACTTAGCCATGTGTCAAATATATGTGATACATGCCTAAGTGAGCATTACTTTATCCTATACAAGGTCTACTCTGTTTATTTTATTCATCTATTTAAATATACACTTTAATATGTTTAGTTATTATTCATACTCCACTTGCCTCTGAAAGGATTTGGAAGAATTTATAGTTTATGAAAAGCATGGATACAAGTAACAAGGATGGTAAATATAAAAGATATAACGTGTCAAAAATCTAACTGAAATCTGGTTGTGATAGCACATAGCTGAAATCCCAACATTAAGCAAGTGAAAGCAGGGGGATTGCAAGTTTATGGACAGGGACAGCCTGGGATACATAGTGAGACCTTGTCTCAACATTACCCTTCTTCACTCAAAAAGAAAACCACTCTAATAGATTTAGGAAAGAAAACTTTAAAAATAACTACAATTAAACGTTCTTTTTCCTTCTAGGGTTTTTCATTGTTGTTTTTGTTAATGTTTGTTTAAGAGAATCTAGGACTTCCCAAGGCAAGGATATGTGCCCTCATATGCACCCTGAACTTTTCTACCTGTCCCTCCTATCAGATGTTGCCCATCCTCTGTCAGTGAAATTTTACTTATTATAAAATATAAATGTGAATTTAAATAAACAGCTTTAAATCGGCATCAACATGAGCGTTTCCAATGTGTCATTAAGAAAGGAAAGTTCAGCTTGCAAATATTTTATTAAGAATTTGTTTTGTCTATGTTCATCAGGGAGACTGGTCTCAAAGAATTTGGAAATGCCCTTTTACTTCCTATTTTACAGAATAGTTTGAGGAGTGTGGTATTAGTTCTTCTTTGAAGGTCTGGCAGAATTCTGTGCTAAGTCCCTCTGATCCTGGGCCTTTTTTTTACACTGGAAGACTTTTAATTTTTGCTTCAACTTCATTGGTTGTTTAAGGTTTGTTTAAATTATTTGTTTCAAATTGATTTATCTTTGGTAGGCCGTATAAATTTGCCTTAGATTTTTCAGTTTGGTAGAATATAGATTTTTAAAGTGCGCCCTTATGATTCTCAAATTTCCTCAGTATCTATTGTAATGTCTCCCTACTTGTCTCTAATTTTATTAAGTTAGATCCTCTTTCTTTTACTCAATTTGGCTAAAGGTATGTCAGCGTTGTTAATGTTTTCCAAGAACCAACTTTTCATTTCAATGATTCTTTGTATTGTTTTTGTTGTTCCTACTTCGTTCATTTCAGCCCTGATTTTTTTAAAGATCAAAGACACTTAGAGTTTTAAAACACAACACTAGGCCAGGAAAGTGGAGAAGATAATCATGGAGATCTATAGAGTTGTGTGTTGGGGGTGGAGCAAGAAAGGCCTAAGCATCTTTTCTGAGGATTTAGGCAGACTCAGCCAAACCTCATGGTGGCTCATAGGGACTATCTTAGCCCTGATTTTGATAATCTCATTCCATCTATTGGTTTTGAGTACTGTTTGTTCTTGTTTTTCCAAAGACTTGAGGTACATCATTAATTTATTAACTTGAGATCTCTCAATTCTTTTTTTTTTTTTGAGTTGCAATTAATTTATTCTTTTTCTTTTTTTGCAATACAGTTCAGTTCCACATATCAGCCACGGATTCCCCCGTTCTCCCCCCTCCCGCCCCCCCCACCCTCCCCCCAACCCACCCCTCACTCCCACCTCAATTCTTTTTAACACAGGATCTTTTGAAAAAGCAAAACTATGATCAGCATCCTACCATATTTTAGAGCCAGCGTTCTCTGCCTCGCTAATAAATAGATAACCAGGTTGACCTTGCAAACTTACTAGACTAGCAGGCTTTCCGAGGAGTGGTAGTTCTTATCAATGGAGACAGACAGATGGTGTGACTAGCCTGGCAGAAATTCTGAAGAAATACTTGTATCTCTCAATCTATCAGACTACTAAAGCAATGGACCCCAAAGAAATGGGTATGCCCCAAGGAATCTCATGCTGGGAGACAGAAAAAAAGGCCCTGAGCCAGAAGGAGAACTTGTCTGCTCCGGGAAAAGGATTTCCTTATGTACAGGTGCCTACAGAGACCAGAGTTGTTGGATCCCTGGAACTGGAGTTACAGGAAGTTTATAAGCCACATGATGTGGGTTCTGGAAACCTAACTTGAGTCGTCAGGAAGAGTAGCAGATGATTGTACCCATGAAGCCATGTCTCTAGCCCCTTATTTGATTCTTTAACCTGACACATAGGATTGTATATATTATGGGTAACATTGTGACATTTCAATACATGTATATAATGTATATTGACCAAATCAGTGCTATTGGCATCTCTCACTTCAGGTATTTATCATTTTTGTGTGTTGTAAACATTTAAAATCTTCTCTATTGGCTATTTTGAAATATTCAACTAACTGTTGTCAATTATAGCTATGCTGCTGAGCAATAGAATGTTATTGATTCTATCCAGCTTCACTCCTGTACCAATTAACTATTCCTTTCTCCACACACCCTGATGCTTTTCTCATATTCTAGTAACCACTACTTTACTCTCTACTTCCGTTAGATCAACTATTTTAGACTGTACATATATGTAAGAACATACAGTTTTTGTCTGTCTCTTCTTGACTAACTATTCTCAATGTAGTATCCTCTTGCTCTATCCATGTGGCTGAAAATAACAGGATTTCATTATTCTTAATAGCCATGTTCTTATATAGATACCATTATACTGAAGTAGAGGCCTACTCTACTTCAGTGTCATCTCATTTTCATTTTTAGTTGGAGTTAAAAGAAAACACAGACCTATAAGGGCAGGCAAGGTGGCTCAGTGGGTAAAGGCATTTGGACTCACATGATAGAAGGCCCTTGCTGTCTCTGACTCCAGCATGTGCCATGGAACACATGCATGTGCATGTGTACACACAAAATAAATAAACAAAAACATAATTTAACTGTTTAAACTATATTTTACATATATAGGTATTTTGCCTGCACATAGTTCTCTGCATCAACATGTGTGCCTAATGCCCATGGAGGACAGAAGAGGGCACAGGGTCCTCTGTATCTGGAATTACAGACAGTTGTGAGCTGCCATGTGGGTGCTGGGAATAGAACCTGGGCCCTCTGGAAGAGCAGCCAGTGCTCTTAACCACTGAGACATCTTGCCAGCCCCATAAAATATAATTAAAATTTAAATACATATACATAAAATTTGTCTGTGGGAATATAAATCAGGACAGCTATCATGAAATAAGAATGAACTACCGGCCGGGCGATGGTGGCGCACGCCTTTAATCCCAGCACTCGAGAGGCAGAGGCAGGCGGATCTCTGTGAGTTCGAGGCCAGCCTGGTCTACAAAGTGAGTTCCAGGAAAGGCGCAAAACTACAGAGAAACCCTGTCTCGAAAAACCAAAAAAAAAAAAAAAAGAATGAACTACCATATGATCCACCAAACACTCTTCTAGGTATACAGTCAAAGCAAATTAACTCGGCACCTCATAAAGATATCTGGACTCTCATGGTGATTGCAGCCCTTTCACAATGGGCAACTTATAGGGACAACCTATGCATTTTCAAGAAATAAGTGGCAAAGGAATTTGTGTTAAACATATTGTAGTAATTAGATTACTGGACCTTTTAAAAGAGGACATTCCACTTTCTAACAACAGGAATGAACATGGAAGGCATTATGCTAAGTCAAGTAAACCAAACATGGGAAGAAAAATGGTACATGATCGTGCTTATTTGTGGAATCTTATAAAGAAGATAGAGGATGAGAATACAGTTAGTGCTAGAGCACTATCTTAACTTGACATATGCAAAACTTGAGTTCGCTCTCCAACTCTACAAAAAATGGAATATATAAAAATATATAGAACTAAAGAGTAGAACAGTAGTTACCAGGGGCAGTGAGGAAGCAAGGTGGGAATATGTAAATCAAAGAGAATAAAATTTCAGTTATGTAGGATGAATAAATCTAGATCCCTAACATTATAACATGATGATTGAAGTTAATAATAATTTATTATTACAGGGAATTTGCTAATTATTGAAAATGATAGGAGTACGTTTCTCTTATGACATTAATAGTAACTATGTAAGTAGATGATATATTAATTTGTTTGTAATGGTCATTTCACTGTGATATAAAAGTCTGTGGTGGGCAACAGACTGCTGGCAATGGTCAAGAGACAGCCCGAACTGACCTACTCTGGTAATGGGATGGCCAAACACCCTAATTGTCGTGCTAGAAACCCCATCCAACTACTGAGGGATCTGGATGCAGAGATCCATGGCTAGGCCCCAGGTGGATCTCTGGGAGTCCAATTGGCGAGAATGAGGAGGGTTTATATGAGCGAGAATTGTTGAGACCAAGGTTGGATAAAGCACAGGGACAAATAGCCAAACAAATGGAAACACGTGAACTATGAACTAATGGCTGAGGGGTCACCAACTGGATCAGGCCCTCTGAATTGGTGAAACAGTTGATTGGCTTGATCTGTTTGGGAGGCATCCAGGCAGTGGGACTGGGTCCTGTGCTCCTTGCATGATTTGGCTGTTTGAAACCTGGGGCCTATGCAGGGTCGCTTGGCTCGGCCTGGGAGGAGGGGACTGGACCTACCTGGACTGAGTCTACCAGGTTGATCTCAGTCCTGGGGGGGGAGGCTTTGCCCTGGAGGAGGTGGGAATGGGGGGTGGGCTGGGGGGAAGTTGAGGGGGGCAGGAGGGGGGAGAACAAGGGAATCCGTGGCTGATATGTAGAACTGAATTGTATTGCAAAATAAAAATAAAAAAAAATGTGGTGGGGCTGGAGAGATGACTTAGCGGTTAAGAGCACTGACTGCTCTTCCAGAGGACCCAGGTTCAATTCCCAGCACCCACATAGCAGCTCACAACTGCCTGTGACTCCAGTTCCAGGGGACCCTCACACAGACATACACACAGACAAAACACCAATGTACATAAATCTATTATTTAAAAAATTCAATAAAATCAAAGCAAATAAATCAATCATAAAAAATATCATGCGGTACACCATACACATATACAATAAAATAAAATAAAAATAAATCACAATAACCTTGCCAGGCAGCATAGTGGAGCTTATCCTGTTTACAGGGTTGCAAGTGAGCCGGCCCAAGAAGGTGAACATGGGAGATCTGGTCCCACCCCTCATCTACTGTACAGTGGTATGGATGAAGGAAAGAAGCCCTCCCCTTCCTCCCTGCCACTCACTGTGTATGGCAGGTGGGAGAGCTGGCCTTGCCCCTCACCAACGCAGCACACAGTGGAGCAGGCCCTGCACCTCACCTGGGCAGCATAGTAGAGCTGACCCTGTTGGCAAGGGTGTGGTTGAGCCTGCCTGAGGTCCTGAGAGTAGGAGTGTGGGCTCCATTCCCCTCATTAGCCAGGTGGTGTTGAGGGCGAGGAAAAGATGCCCCCCCACCCTCTCCACCTGCAGCAGGCAAGAGAGTTGACCCTGGCTCTCATTAGCAGCAGCACTCAGGAAAACTGGCCCTACACCTTGCCTGGGCAGCACAGTAGAGCCGACCTTATTGACAGGGGTATGGGTGAGTCAGTCCATAGAACATGATTGTGACTCACTGTGTCACACTACATCTCCCCTGATGAGATTTTTCTTTTCTTTTACATTTATTTTATTTTATCTTGTTGGGGATGTTGCAAGGGCAGAGGGAGATATGAAAGGGCAGGGAGATGATATGGGATTGAGTTGAATGATGTGAAATTCACAAAGAATCAATAAAACATTAAATTAGGAAAAAATAAATCACAAAAACAAACATCTTTTTCTGCATGTGTCTATGTGTGCTGTATGTGTATAGTAGGTATACTTGCTTCTCTGTGTGACAGTACATGTATACACATGCACAGGCGTGTGTGTGTGTGTGTGTGTGTGTGTGTGTGTGTGTGTGTGTGTGTGTGTGTGTGTGTGTGCAGGCCAGAGGTTGGCATTAGGTGTTTTCCTTGATTGCATTCCACTTTATTCACTAAGCAGTTTCCCAATGAACTAGGGGCTCACTGATTCCACTAGTGTAGGCAGCAGGCTTAGGCGGGGATTCCTCTGTCTCTGCATCCTGAGCACTGAATTACAGGCAGACCACCACACCCACTTGCATTTACATGGGTACTAAGGATCCGAATTCTGGTCCTCACACTTGCATAGCAAGTACTTGAGTCACTGAGCAATCTCCCCAGCCAAACAACCTTTATGCACACAGTTCAGTAGTGCTAAATTATATTCATAGTGCTGGGCAGCATGTCTTTAAAATTTTCATCTTGTAAAACTAAAACTCTATACCCATTTACCCTTTCCACTGGCCCCCATTCTACTTCCTGCTTCTATGGCTTTGACAGCTTTCCATATCTGAGGTGAGTGAAATCATACAGCATTGTATTATTTTAGTAGGCTTATTCCACTTAGCTTAATGTCTTCAAAGTTCATCTATGTTGTAGCATGTGACAAGATTCCCTTCCCTTTTATGGCTTTGACTATTATTTCACTGGGTTATGTATAACCACTTTTTCTTTGTCCATTCATCTGTTAATGGGTATTTCTACCTATTGGCTACTATAAACAATGCATCAGTGAAAACAGCAGTGTTAATGTCTCAGCAATATTCTGCTTTGAATTGTTTTCTTTTTTACATTTTAATATTTCAAAAATAAAAGTAAAAATAATGAAAAGAAATAGAAAAATGAGTATAATTTGAAATGGGATATATGAATAACAACCAAATTATATTAGAAATGAGATTTCAAAAACATAAGCTGGGAATGATGGTGAACATCTTTAATCCCAGCACTGAGGAGGCAGAGGACGACAGAACTCTTTGAGTTCAAGGCCAGCCTAGTTACAGTCCAGTCATGGCTACATAGTGTATCTCTCTCTCTTCTACCATCCCTCCCTCCCTCTCCCTCCTTCTCTCTCAAACTGTCCTCTGCCTTCCTTCCATATGTATGCCTCACCACATGCCCTCCATCCACAAAGAGAAAATAAATAAATGTTCAAAATGTAAATACACATATTATTTAAACTCAATGTTTGTTTTTTATAAAGTGATAGTCTATCTGTCCAACAAATACAGATCTTATCTAGGAATAGAAGCAACTAGAACCAAATGACATTTTTCTAAGTGAACATTGTTTCTTACAGAATAAATACAACTGATATTTGTATCAAATAGCAATTCTTCACTCCAGCACATAATCTGATAAGAGTAAAAGACATTTTTTCTCATAACCATTTTCAAGCGCATATGATCACATTCTCTATTATGTGTGCAGAAACAAAGACCTGGACTCCTAATGTTGCCTTTGATTGTGAACACTGAATCATAATTAAGATGCATGCACTTAGCTTTAATATTTGTGTTGTCTCAGTATTTGTGAGAATCCAAAGTCAGGCAATTTGTTTCAAAGCAATTGTGATTATTAGAAATGAAGTGGCCCCGTTAGTCTTTGCATTTGTCTGGTTTTATGTCAGTATAAATTAGCATAAAATAGGCACTGAATGGGATAGCATTGAAATACGGTTGTTCTTTTCATCTAATGCATTACAATGGAGGAAAAGAAAATAGTCATTAGTGGATGAATGAGAAATCAGATGGAAGAGATTTAGAGTACCTGACTTTTGTGTTTCAATAGCTTGACAACTTGATGTATGCTTCAGAAGTATGACTGGTTTTTTTTTTCCACGGAGAGTCTTCCAAGTCTACCCTTTGTTTATACAACTTGGCTTCACATTTGTTAATTTTCTACAAATTGCAGGTAGTAATGTGACTCTGGGAACTAGGCTGGTTTGTTATTCTTGGTCTCACATCCTCTGAACGTCTATGTATGCCAATCACATGTAGGCCTAGGGAACTCATGGAACTGGTATCAAAATTCATGCCTTCAGCAAAGTGTTTTTTCCCCTTCAACAGGATTGTAATTTGGTCCACATTCCAGTGGACAACTATTAGGATGTTATGCTACAAAATAACTGCAGATATTTGGAAGCTTAATAGCCTGCATGGGCAAATACCATAGTACAGGAGCATATAATGAACAATCATATGGATATATGTTCTGCCCCAATAACACAGCCAGGGGGCAGACACAATGCAGCATGTGCTGAAAATACTCTCTTGGCCACTGTGAGTACAGAGCAAGCTGGTAGGAAAATGGATTATATGCCTTTTCCATCTCAGCCTATTGGCTTGCCCTAAACACTCAAGGGCATTACTTTCTACTACACAGATAACAGTGGAACTATAATTTAAAAGACAGGGGTGAAAGTTATGTTGTCCAGATGATCCTCAAAAAAGGGACACAGGATCAGCCAGCAGCCAGAGGTTGGGGGAAAGTGAGGCCCTTGCAAGGCTGGCCGAGAACTTATCAGCCTATAATTTTTCTGGGTACTGTATGGTTGAAGGTAGCTGTAATTCTTCACCCAAGGTACAAACTTGCCACCTGTGCTCTCCTCTAATTATCTTTGATCAGGCTTATGTGGTAGGAAGTTATGCTTCAGCAGCTGCGATTGAGCCCAGGGCATAGCTAAGTCCATAATTACCAGCAGGTTAAATCGGAACTCTTTCAGAATCTAGCAGCTATTTGAGTAAACCACTTTATTTTTAGACTACAAACTTGTCCTTTTGTACCTCTCTGAGAACTTAGAAAAAAGTAAGTAATAGTTAAGGAAAGGCAAATATGTCAGTGAACATTTAGAAAATAAGAGAACTTGATACAGGAAGGAAAAGTAAGTATTCATTGCAGAGAGAACTTACATACTTCTTCAACAACCAGCCCCAGAGAGTAAGACAGGCCTTGGGGTAGTCCAGTTTGAAAGTAGCGAAATTTTAAAATGCATTCCTCCAGTTGACCACTGAAAATATTAGCTGAAGGACGGCTATCAGAAAACCTGGCCAGGCGGTGGTGGCGCACGCCTTTAATCCCATCACTCAGGAGGCAGAGGCAGGCGGATCTGTGTGAGTTTGAGGCCAGCGTGGGCTACAGAGTGAGTTCCAGGAAAGGCGCAAAGCTACACAGAGAACCGCCCCCCCCCCCAAAAAAAAAGAAAACCTGGATTTAGGTCCTAACAGTGTGTGATGAAATCATAGGAAATCCTTTAACAAACTCCATGATGCTCAGGCATCTCATATAAATTAAAAACAAAAAGAGCACACCAAGATATACCACAAGTATATTGTAAAAACCAAATAACACAGAAAGAGCATTTTAGCAACACCCTTGGCACCTAATAAATGCTTGTTAGGAATAACAATAATTCCTAATATTAGAGCATATAAGTGTATGTGACTCTGCAGGAGAGAAGGGCAATTCCTTTGCCTGTATCTGCTAATTAGAATTGTATGAAAGAGTTGATGAAATGAGCTCTTTCAGGTTGGAGAGAAGGAACTACATTCCCCTTTGAGATTAAGAGAGGCTATCCTCAAATAATGTTTTCCCCTCCTTCTATAATGCCTCTGAAATGGTACAGCTGAGGTTAAAGAAAATGGTACCTAAACAAATTAATTACTTCCAAAGAGATGACTACTCATAATTTAATGTAAGTGACGCTTAATAAATCCTCCTTTAACTGTGTAAACAAAAAGAGGGAACTATGAATGTTTTAGAGGCACCTAAGTGAAAGTGCTTGTGGGACCTTCGGCATGTAGGACTTCAGACTGGATTCTGCTTTCCTGATCACCTTCAGATGCACGCCATTGGAAAAACCCAGCAACACCAACCCATGGAAATGGCCTTACTCAAATGCATGTGTGCATCTTCCATCTCTAAAGAGGGCGTTCAAAAAGGATGGGAGTCACTTGTGTGTGTGCTCGGGCAGCTGTGCTGCTGGAGCAATGCCACTCTGATTCCCCACTGAAACAAAGGAAGTGAAGTCTGTTTTCAAAAAAATAATGTTTAACACTTGAGCCAAGAAGTTATATCCAAATGTTATCCTCCTCAAAGAACACTGTGATAATTATGACTATATGATTAAACAACACTGGGAACGACTGTGTGTGAGAGAGAGATTTTTAATTTTTCTCATCTTAAGCCACCAGTAGTGTGGTCATTTACTTGGGCTCTAAAGGGCACCACCTGACATTTGGTCTTTGATGGATTTAACAGGCTGCTTGTAAGCTTAAAGGTTTTCCTTGGTTAAATCAGGTTTTTATCTCAGAGGCTATTTGCAACTTTCAACTTTATGTTCTTTCTTACAGAAATGTCAGTGTTTGCTTTTGCTCTGAACTGGGCATAGCAACTCAAGGTTTATCCCTGAGTAGCTGGGGAAACAGAAGATCCTTGGGTTTCGGCCTATGTTCTCAACCTCCCACAAGCAATCTGTATGAAGCATTCCTTTCAAAGGATGTTGTAAGGCTTATGGATGACTGAGCAACAGCAGTTTTTCTGTGGGAGATGATGCAGTTGCTTGCCTTTATTCTCTTCCTGGTGGAAGAAAAACATTCTGATGCTGCGCTTGAGAAACACGTTTTCTATGGGTTCTGTGGAAAGAACGATCTCATTCTGTATGGGAAGTTAAAGCTCGGCTGGGCTTGCACTGCACCTTGGCAGGCCTCTTGTGCACTCCCTCGGGAATCTCTCAGAACAGTTGTTCTAAATCCAAACTGTTACCACTGTTCTCAAGCCCCTGGTCCTGCCCCAGCTGTTCTCCTCACAGATGACCTCACCACCTACTTCACCACAGAGACTCTGGTCAGGGAGCACCCCTCACCCCCACCCCCACTGCCATTCCCCTTCTTTCCTCAAAGTACATAATGCTTTCGCCTGTTTTCTACCACAACCCTTCTGTCTCAAAGAAAGCCACATTTCCTTGCCAAGGCTACCTCCTCTACTTGACACTCGATACTCCCCCACCCCACCCCTCCTCTTGAGAGAAATTGTTCCATCAGTTATTTTTAGTCACTCTTTCTCTGTAGTCGATATTCAGGGTTCTCTGGCTTTGATCCAAATCATCACCAAATTTCTTGCCTGCCCTCCACAAGCCAGATTTCTCCCTGCCTCGTTTCTTAGCATTAACTCACCCAGTAACCCCTTGCAACCTAGCTTTTACCCTCCAGTCTATTGGAGCTACAATCACGACAGTCAGCAATGATGTTGGAATGAGAAAATTCACTGGCTTTGTCTCAGAATTCATCTTTGTTGACCTCGTTATAGCTTTGCCCACTATGGACCACTTTGTCTCTTAAAATTCCCTGGATTCCATGTTTGGTTTCTCTCTTTCCTCAGTGACTGCTTTGGATCTATCTTCCTCCGTTCCTGAAATGCACACGGTACCCACAGTTTGTGGTTTTTTTAAGCCTTGATTTTGGTGAACACACTCACCTTTTCTTTTGAGAAATTAACAAAATTTGATTATTCTAAGTTGAAAATGAAATTTGAGGGAGTAATGTGGGTGATAATGTCATATACCCAATGGTCCCCTCTCGTTCATTCATGTACTCATTCATCAACTACTGACTTGAATGCATACCACAAAATACGGTGACTATATAACTTAATCATTCTAACTGGACATTTGATGGTTTATTTTCTTTCTATATTTTCCTATAGTGCTAGATATAACTCAGGGATCTGTGCATGGTAAGTAAGTATGCTAACATGGAGCTATATCCCAAACAAAGTGGGACATTTTGAGTGTGAAAGGTAGCAACATTAATGGTGATGTCAGAGTAACAGGCATAAAGCCAAGTTATTGTGGGTAAACTGCGATATATGGAAACTCTGTAACACTAAGTATTGTAAAAGTAAAAAAAAAAAAAACCTACAAATTTATCCAGCCGTCAAAAGTATTTTGCCCAATAAAGTGACACTATGTCCATATAAACAATATTATTAGAAAGATATAAATACCCTTAGAGTGTTTTCAGTCAATTATCCCGAGTTTCAAAGATTAGAAGGAAAGTATTTTCACCTTCCAGAATCAGGAAAAGCTTTACAAAGAAGTAGTCAAGTATCCATTGAATATATGAAGATGAAGATGGATAGGAATTTCTTGTCAGAAAAAGTTACTTTTCACTAAGTATTGGTCGTTGGTTCATCCATATTGGTCGTTGATGATCCTAAACATGTGCAAATGCATAAAAGAGAAAATTGCAGGGCACGAATTGAACTCAGAGAGCATATCAGCCTAAGTAAAGCAGATTATATGAAAAGCCACAATGAACAACATTGGAAAAGTAGATCCAGATCAGATTCCTGAATGTCAAGCATATAATAATCTAATTCGGGCCAGTAAAGCATAAGTCAAAATGCTATCAAGAAGTTACTTTATATCATGTATATGTGAAATCTGCAAGCTACAATAATGATTGGCATGACAAGATATGCCCATGGGTACAATGGAGGCACGAATGTTTTCTGACTGGACTTAAAGCTACTTGGTGGAAGGAACATATTTCTTGTAATCTTGTAATATGGCCAAAAACCCATGGAAGACGAGCTCACAGGCCCTGCGGGATGAACCTACTACTACTATTTTGCTAAATGGACATACTATCAAACTGCCCTCTAAATTCATACCTCTCTACCCATTGGTTAGTACTGTGGTCAGACCTCATGAGAAAAGTCTCTTTTGTACAGTAGATGGTGGCAGAAAGCCACAGATGATTGAAGTGCAGAGAATAAGTGACCATAGAGTACTCAGAGATATCTACACCATAGCACTTCCCAAGGCTCAGGACCATCGTGGAAAGGGAGGTGGAAAGATTGGATGAGCCAGAAGTTGGAGAGGACCAGAAAAAAGTCTTTCATACAGGGCAGGACCACTGCACTCATGAACTCATAGTTTCTGTGGTTGCCTATACAAGATCTGCACAAGATCTAGACAGTGGGCACTTCAACAGGGAGTGAAGAGGGATTCATGAAAACTCATCCATAGGTGAAGAGCTATTGGCAGTTCATGGTTTCTAGGGGAGAGAGAGTCAGCTTCCTTTAAGAGTGTGGCCCCTCAAGCCAGGGCAGTGGTGGCGCACACCTTTAATCCTATCACTCAGGAGGCAGAGGCAGGTGAATCTCTGTGAGTTCAAGGCCAGCCTGGTCTACAAAGCTAGATCCAGGAAAAGCACAAAGCTACACAGAGAAACCCTGACTCGGAAAAAAAAAAAGTGTGGCCCCTCATAGGTTGACCACAACCCTATGAGTATATGGGCAGCACAAATTATACTCAATGTGTTATAAAAATAAAAGTGGGGATGGGAGGGAATGAATCTGGGAGGAATGAGGGGTGACTATGATTAAAATATATCAAATGCATATATGAAATTCTCAAAGAATAAAAAATGTTTTTAAAAGATATATATTAAAGCTAAAAGTTAGAATACTATAAAATGTTTTAAAAAGCAAGGACTAAAGTTAGAGAGACTAGTAGAAAAGCTTTTGGCCTTTGAGCATAGGGTAATATTTCCAAAGTGAGCTCTATGGAGCCATATCTATTTTTTCTGGATTTTATTTACACTGGACCTCAGTGAAATGAGTAGAAGCAGATGAAGTTGCCTGTCTGAATTCAGTCCGTCCACCTCTCTGTATATCAGAATCTTCTACATCTCTCTGAGTGACATGCCCAAAATCAAACTCATCATTTACCCCCTCAAAACTATTTTCTACATAGTTTCCTACTCCTAGGCTAAGCCTGGTTACACCAGCTTGTAATCTCAGATCCTCAGGAAATTTAGGCAGGAATATCAAGAGGTCAAAGTCTACGTGAGGCTAATAACCAAAACTTCCATTCTACCTCAAAAGAAGGTGCCCAAGTTTATACCATGAACCAGGCCAGAAATGAGTTTAGGTCTATATCCCTCAGCACAGACAGTCTGGATCTGCATAAGCCAAGTATTCAAAACAGATTATTTCCACTACCCAGTAGAACTCCCCATTTGCACATACCAAGCACCCCAAAACATATCCAAAATATGCAGCTGGATTTTCAGTGGCCCAGACCAAAAGCCCAGCCATCTTTCAAACAGACCCTCTCTGTTCTGGATTTTGTTGGTTGCTATACAAAGGAAGGCCAGTACACAGGGAGAAGCAGAGAGAGACTAAAAGTGGGGGTTACTTTTCCTTCAGGTTTGGCTTTGAGATTTTATTTTTCCAAAATATTGACTTAAATAATATCTTAACGATCCAAACTAGAACTTACAGTTCTTCTAACCCCGTTTAACCTTTCTGTGTCTCATCTGTTAAGCCTCTTGGCCAACATCACATACCAAATCAGTGACATAGTCATCATGAGGCCCCCAGTGCTGGCTTCCCAGTTTCATATTTTAAGTAAGCCAAGTGACAGCACATAGGGGAAAACTGGGTCAGAGAAACAAAGTTGGCCTAAAAAGTCGCTGTTTAAAAACAAAGCCAATTACACAACATGACATTTCTCATCTATAAACAGAAAAGTAAGCAGAGGTCCCAGCAGCTTTCTTTTCCAATGGATGCACAGAGGCACGCACTATCATGAGAGGGCAAAAGAATGAATCAATCATCTTTCTCCACTCTTTGATCAGATGAAGATCCAATTCCGATCACTTTTAGAAGAACTGGGAAATGAAGTTAAGAAAGTATATAACAGAACTATGAACTTTGTTGGCTTTGGTTTAGGGGGGCAGGATCTCCCTGGCTGTCCGGGAACTCACTGTGTAGACCAGGCTAGCCTAAACTCACAGAGATCCACCTGCCTCAGGCTCTCTAATGTTTTCCATAAGATACTTCAAGAATATAAATATATGTATTATATGAGATTCAATTTGTCTCGCTGTTGAAACTAATGCACTGTAAGAGTGATTCTCAACCTTCCAAACACTGTGATTCTTTAATACAGTTCCTTATGTTATTGTGACTCTCAATCATAAAATTATTTTCATTCCTACTTTCATAACTATTATTTTGCTACTGTTATGAACTATATAAATGTCTGAGTTTTCTGATAGCGTTACGTAAACCCTGTGATAAGAGCGGTCAAACCAAAGAGGGCCACGACCCACAGGTTGAGAACCACTGCTTTAGCACCTCATAGCATTTATCATGGTTTTCCCATAGGTGACCCAGGGAAGCTGAATTCAGACTTGCTCACACTGAAGGGGGTTGGACTCCTCTTTCTCTAAGAAGTTGTTCGACATTACCCACCGTGATCTTCCTCCTTGTCCTCAATTAATAACATATGCTTGCTCTGCTGACCTAGGGCCTGGGCTCTTGACTCTACAACTCAATGGTAATCAGCATATTTGGTAACCCTTTAGTTTGGGTGATACTCTGGGTTACCTTTAAGATCAGAGGTTTGGATCTCAACTACTTTTTGGCTTTGATTACTCTGTTTGTGTTTCCAAAACAAACGTGAGGTTATAAAAATATTAAATGCTCACTGCAAAAACTTATGAAAGAAAAGATCAGTCAATGAAGAATAACATAAAAATGAGCAAAGTTATCCATTTCCACTACCCAGATGAAGCCCTCTTCTACCTCAATTTCCTTGAGAAGCCCTGAGAAACACCACTCTTCCATGTTGTGACAGCCTCTTAGAATCCCTGCAGTTTTATTTAACACAATAATCCAGCGGTTCAGAACTTCATTCGTGAACAGAGTAAAAACATCTGGACTTCTCTTTCTCAGTGTATGCTAGCCACAAGGTGAATAACTAGGCCCATCATACCTACCAGACCTGTAGCCATGTTAGATGTCTGGAACAGACATATGCGCTCAACATCTGACCTGAAGAACCTCCTCAATCCTCAGAGAACAAGCATACTCAGGCATCAATTTTAGGCCTTAAAGGGGTTTGGGGAAGTGTGTGTGTGTGTGTGTGTGTGTGTGTGTGTGTGTGTGTATACACAAACACAGTAGATATTCATATGTAATCAAGTAATTTTAGATTTTATAAATTTTTTTAAATCCTAATGTTTCTGATTTAAATCTAAAATCTTCAATTAGGTATTTTAATTTTTCTAGAAGAAATTGTCTACTGTAAAATATTTAAAGTTCACTCCTTTTACGGCTTCATTCTTTTGAGAATGGTACTACTTCTGGTGTACCAAGAAGCAATTGATTTTAAGTTGCTTTCACTAGTCTATCTACCTCATTAAAAAGTGAATTTGAGCCGGGCGGTGGTGGCGCACGCCTTTAATCCCAGCACTCAGGAGGCAGAGCCAGGCGGATCTCTGTGAGTTCGAGGCCAGCCTGGACTACCAAGTGAGTCCCAGGAAAGGCGCAAAGTTACACAGAGAAACCTTGTCTCAAAAAACCAAAAAAAAAAAAAAAAAAAAAAAAAAAAAAAAAAAAAGTGAGCTTGACCTACTTGTGTTCTAGAATAAGGAAAGAGCACCCCCCTGTGGTAATGTTTTGAAGTGCACCAAAGGAAATACTTAGACTCCTCTCTCGTCCTTCTCCCTTCCTCCCTAAAATCACAAAGTTTTTAGAAGAGTCATCTTAAAGACTTATCTATAAAAGTATTTTTAGAATTCAAAGAATATCCTCCAACATACTATATTCTCTTCCACAATAGGCTCACAATGGCAAAAGGATAAAGTTGAGCTAAGATTGTACAAAACCTCTTGCTTGGTTATTGGACTTGGCACTTGATAAAAAGCTGGAAATGATGGCTCGTGCCTTTAATCCCAGCTTTGGCAGAGGTAGGCAAATCTCTGCGAGTTCAAGGACAGCCGAGTCTACACAGTGTGTTCCAGGCCAAACAATGAAACCCTGTCACAAAAACAAACAAGAACAAAGGAAGGAAGGAAAGAAGGAAGGAAGATAGGAAGGAAAGAAAGAAAGAAAAAGGGAAAGGAAAGACACACAATAATACAGCAAATATCCAGAATATTTTTTACTTGGCACCTGACATAATAGCTAACAGTTATTGAATATTTAGTTATACAAGTACATTCCATGTGAGATATATAAATACATATGGACACATACTAATTTAATACATACCATTATATATATATATATTATATATATATATTAGATACTATTACCAATTACATACTCTATACATTATGTACTATTACCAATTCCATTTTACAGACGAAAAAGTGGTACCTAGAGGAAATCAATTGCTTAAGGTGACACAGTTAATAAACATCATTAAGAACTAGCCCAGACTGCACACCACTGTACAATATCACCTCTCTAAAGCTAAAATTTTATATGGTCTCTCTCAAAATAATCAATCCAAAGTCAGAATCTTGTCCATATTCTTTCCCCAACTCGCCACAGGCAATAAAAGACCCATGTTTCTATATATACTCCTTCCTCTGTGTCTTTCATGAACTTGCAATTCTGGTTTATCTCCCCTGCTCTTCCCTACTCTGAAAATGATTCTGAAGTTCCATAGAAAGTTTTTTATCTTAGAATCTAAGGTTTGTGACCATTCACCATCTATCTTTGTCTTATCCTCCTCCAACAGCTACAGGATCTCAGCCCTTTCACACATCAGCCACTTAAAACCATGAAGATAACACTTTCCTAAAATTCCTCCAATGTTAAAAAAAATCAGAATTTTTCTTAAAACATTGACTTCCAAAATATTTAGTCTCAGACTATTCTCTCTCTGTATGTCTCTCTGTCTCTCTGTCTCTCTGTCTGTCTCTCTCTCTCTCTGTCTCTCTCTCTGTCTCTCTGTCTCTGTCTCTCTCTCTCTCTCTCTCTCTCTCTCTCTCTCTCTCTCTCTCTCTCTCTCTCTCTCTCTCTCCACGTGTGTGTGAAATGTACCTTCAAACTAAAGTTGGCAGTATGCATACTATCCAGCTAAGGAACAAAAGGAAAATTGGTGATCTTTGTAACTCTAACAAAAAGTAAAATCTATGAATAGGTAGAAAACCAAATGTATTCTACATCCCCAAGTTACCAGATATTTCAAAATATCATCGAGTTACCAGATGACTTTCAAAAGAAGGGAGTAAATAGCTCTAGTGCAGTGGTTCTTGACCTTCCTAATGCTGCGACCCTTTAATATAGTTCCTTATGTTGTGATGACTCCCAACTATAACAATATTTTCATTGACACTTCATAGCTATAATTTTGCTACTGTTATGAATCATAATGTAAATGTTTCCAATAATTTTAGGTGACCCCTGTGAAAGAGTTGTTTGCCACCCACAGGTTGATAACAGCTGGTCTAGGGATACCCTGGGAGCCATCTACCATAGTATCTTGCCTTTTGCATTTTTAATTCCTTACTAAGCTAGATGCGGAAGTAGCTCGTCCTGACCCAAATGGGAACCTTGGGTAAATTCCTCCTTCCCCTTTTATGTCTGTGATCCTTGGGCACCACCCAAACTGCAAACTGGCTAGATATCCACACTCCAGCAATTTTCTCCAGGCCATTCTTCTCTAACTCCCTTCCCTACCTTGCTGCTCCTCCACTCCCCAAAGTTCTACTTCACTGTCTGGAGCTCATTCCATGACACAAAATCCCTACCCCTTCTTTCATCCACTTCTTCCTTCTATGCTCACTCCATCTGCTACTGGTGACTAGAAGTGGGCTTTCTATACCACAACTCCACATCTCAAGGCTCTTCTTTCTTGCACAACATGCATTCTAGGTTGGCACTGAGTTAGAGAAACCTATGTTATCCTTCTTCCTACCATCACCCTCCAGAGGTTGGCAGATTGTTTTTTCTTTAGGGTAACAGATGATCCACATTTCAGGCTTTGTGAAATAAGGTTAAAGGTGGTCGTATACCATATGCAAACAAATAGACATGGTTGGTTGTGCTTCAGTAAAAGTGTATTGACAGAAACAGGCAAGAAGACCAGATTTTATCTACATGCCACTCTAAACTACTAATCTTTCATTTTCATAAAAATGTCATCTTAGTTCAATCAGTGCTGCACCCACATGGGAAACCTACCAGTGGACACACTCCAAAAGGAACATGACTCTTCCACCCCAAGCAGCTGGAAGCACCTCAGCTAGGGGTGGGGCCTCAGGAGCCCTTACCCCTCCATGAAGTCATTTTTACCTGGCTTGATCTTGTACAGTAACCCCTACAGCTGTGCTAATGAGACTCATCGATTTAAAAATAAACAAACAAAAATACACACACAATTATAAATGGAGGACATAAAGTTGAGAAGTAGATGGAATAAGGCATGGGGGGATTAGAGAGGGGTGCAGAGAGGTGGCTATGATCAAGACACACCATATACATGTATGAAATTTTCATAGAATAAAGTAATCCTCGTGGATTTTGAAAATCAAAGTAATTATGTACCATATTTGTCTGTCCTTTTGTCCTGTCCTATAAGCCCTGGTCAATTGATGTTTATTGAGGACCTCAATATTATGATGGTTAATATTGACTGTCAACTTGACAGGATGCAGAATCACTATGGAAACAAACCTCCGGGGGTGGCTGTGAGGAAGTTTCAAGATTATAATCACCTGAGGTTGGGAATAGCTTCCTTAACTATGGATGGCACTATTTCATTAGCTGGGGTTGCCAACAAAATAGAAGGGTGTGAACTGAGCACCATCATTCATAGTTCTGCTTCCTGAGTGTGGATACAATGTGACCAGCTGCCTCATGCTCCTACTACCAACTCTTCCACTCTAATTAAACTGTATCCCCTCTAACTATAAGCCAAATAATCTTTTCATTCTTTACATTATGTTCTTCTGAATTTCATCACAGCAGCAATAAAAGTAACTAATACAAACATATGGATCACAATCAATCTCTGCTTTCACCATAATTCTGGATAATGGTCAAATCCCTAAGAATTACTGATGTACAACCATGTCTCCACAGAATCTTGACATCTTCAATTCCAATGACTTGAACCGCCACTCCTCTTCAACAATCTAATCCACTGCTATAGGAAACATTCATCTCTCTTAGGTCTTTTCAGACAAATATCTCACTATAGCTTCAACTTCTATAGTAAGGACTGTCCAACTTTTACTTCCCAATAAATCTGCTCTTTGATCTTGAATCCCCTGTTCATTAACTAGCAGTTAGTTTCCACCAGGAGCCTCATTGTTCTTACACTCAGTCCAAACAACCTAATCAATCACTCTTACTAGTACTCTCTACCCCTTCTAGTTTTCTTTCTATACCTTAGCTACCAATATCACATCTTAATGTTGAATCAATTGGTTATCAGACCTCTCTGATCTCAGTCAAGTAGATAAACACAGGCCGAGAATACTGTACTACTGTGTGAACTTGAGTTACTGCCTTTTTGATTTTGAAATAGAGCCTCACTATGTAGCCCAGGATGTTCTAAAACTCACTAGACAGTCCAGACTAGCCTTGAACTCATAGTAATCATTTTACCTCTACTTCCTAAGCGTTGGGATTACAGGCATGCGCCACCCTATACCCAGACAATGAGATTTTAACCTTAACCAGGCCTTCACTACCTGTAGTCAGCCATTTTAATAGTCTCTGTTGAACTTATTATCCTTCTTGTGCAAGACAACATGGTGCTATATATGGTGATATTTTATTTGTACTGAAATGTGATTTTAATTGTATGTTAATAAATAAAGTTGCCCTCGGGTCAGAGCTATTAGAGCCATAGCAAAAGCTGGGTGTTGGTGGTACACGCCTTTAATCCCAGTACTTGGTAGGCAGAGCTAGGTAGATCACTGTGTGTTCAAGGATACAGCCAACAGACAGTGACGAGGCAGTCATGTGGTTGGTTTTAACAACCAATGAGAAGGCAGAATAGAAAGTCTATATAAAGACAAACAGACAGGAAGTAGGTCTCTTTCGGAGAGGTCTCTTGGCTGAAGAAGCTAGCTACAGCAGGCAGGTAAGGCTCTTAGCTCTGATCTCTTGGCTTTCTTCTTTGCATTGGTTCTGTGTTTCTTATTTAATAAGACAGTTGGTTACATCTACAGCTATAGGCTTCAAAAGCAGACAGATTTGGGTTTGAAATTTGGTCCCACATGTTTTTTAGCTGCCATCTCAAGAAAATTATTTAATCCTCCCCTTTATGTTACTTTCCTCATGAGCAAAAGGGAAGTATGTGTATTATGTGTTTAGTAAGATTCTATATAAAGGGCTGGAGAGATAGCTCAGAGGTTAAGAGCACTGACTGTTCTTCCAGAGGTCCTGAGTTCAATTCCCAGCAACCACATGGTGGCTCACAACCATCTGTAATGAGATCTGGCGCCCTCTTCTGTATACATAATGAATAAATAAATCAAAAAAAAGATTCTATATAAAAACAACACATTCCATGACATCTATCTGAGGCTTAATAAATAACTATTAACATGCACCCAGATTCAGCAGATCACTATACTCCTTATTTCAATAAAACAATTAAATGTTTCTTTATCCTGAGTTCCCCAGACAACAACAGTTTTCCTGCTACTATTTTGCTGAATCACATAGAAGCACTGAGGTTCAAATGCTTGGCATACATACAGAAGCCATATGGTTCAACCTAAAACATCATTGAGTATGCAACCCCAAGGAAGCAGGGAAAAGGAAAGGGAAATATGAATGAGTGAGAGTCAATATAAAGTGTGTTGATAACACTCTTGAACTCCTGGGACTGTTTTCAGAGAGATGATATAAGCATGATTTGCATCTCAGAATAGTAAGGAAGATTGGAAAAGAATCTGTTGTCAGCTCATGTCTTTATTCATCTAAGTTTTGTGCTACTGAGTGGTATAAAGTCCCCTATATCTCTAGACCTCACTACACAACGGTTCCCTGGCCAGTAATATGAACCAATTTCACTACTCTACTAAAATGTCTGTGCTGAGGCCACCACTGGCCTCCATGTGACCACATCCAAAGGGCAAATTTCTGTCTGGATCCATCTTGCTTTCCTGGAAATATTTGGTCCTGACAATTACCCAACCCTTACTGAAACTCTCAGGTCAATTACCATGCGTATCTCTTAATGTCCTGGTTGCTTCTTTTCTTTCAGAAGCAACTTTTCTCTCAGAAAACTTTGGAGTTCCCCACAATGCTTTTGTTAGCCCCCTTCTCTTCTCATTTGACACAGCTTCCCAGGATTTGAAGAATTACTATGTGCTGACAACTTCCAAACTTATATCTATAGTGTGAACTCTCCCAGGGTACTCATCTTTAAACATATACAACCAGTTGTTTGGTGGCCATTTCACCATTTTAAAATAGAAACCCTTGCAACTGTGGAAAACAAAGAAAGCCACAGCACTGCCCATTCATTCTTGGAAATAATCGGGATGATTCTGCATAAGCAAAAATGTTCTATCAATTTTTTCTTTATTTTTGAGGTTATAGTTTAATTACACTTTCCCTTTCCTTTCCTCTCTCCAAACCCTTTGAGTCCAGATAATGCTATTTGTATGTATGTTTTCAGGGATGACCATTTGGTACTGGACAACTTATTGGTGTATTTTCTCCTGGGGAAGAGCACCTCTCCCACTCCCAGCTTTGCTCTTTGTGTGGGGCTGAGACCTCGTGGGCTTTTCCCATCCCTCCTGGCCATTGTTGTCATCCTAAGCTCACATTTAGGGAGTCATGTTGGTGAGACTTTATGGGTGTAGCTTCTGGTATTACTAGGAGAGACAGTCTCACAGCCAACTCCCTGGTACACTGGCTCTTAGCATCTCCCTGCCCCCTCTTCCTCAATGCTCCCTGAGCCTTAGGTGCAGGAGTATTTTGTAGATGTATCCATTGGGACTGGACTCCACAACTGTGCGTTTTTATTGGTTTTGGTTTTCTGTAGTGGTCTCCATCTGTTGTAAAGAGAACTTTTGTTGATTATGGGTGAAGACTACACTTATCTGTGGGTATAAAAACAAATGTTTATAGATTATTATTAGGGATTGTGCTAGTTTAGTAAATTGGTGGTTGTAGATTCTCCTCCGATAACCATGATTTCACTAGCCCTGAGTAGTTAGGTAAGTTTCCACTACCAGACATGGTATCTTCTCTCTTGCTGATCAGGTCTCAGTCCAATTAGAGAGCTGTTGGTTACTGCCAGGTTATGTGTGCCATTACTTCACCCTTAGGGTTATTGTGACATGCTGGTCATTGATGTGGTTCATAAGTGTCACAGTTAGGCAGGACTTCTGGTTGCCTTCCTCCTTTGGAAACTTGCATGGCATCTTCTAGTACTATGAAATATGAAAGCTAGTCCTGAGGGAGGAGCACTCATGACCTGAAATTTATGTTTAGGCACCTCTTCCAATCCATCTTCAGCTGGTTGAATATTGTTATGGTAGCCTTCTCCGAAGTAGGGGTGGAATTTTCTAATTTCATTGCAGATGTTATAAGCTCTCTTCATTTTTGGAATTAGCCTATAGATTCCAGGTCCCTTTGGTTATTAGTTTTATTTTTAAGACATAATTTTTGCTTCATATTTAAATCATCTTCATTAATAAATGATTAGTGTTCAGCATCATTTGATCCATTTGCCATTATAGAAGTATAAACACTTACCTGTATATTAAATAAAACTAGTATAGGAAAGTCTTAAAAGGAAATGGTACCTAAATTCACTATATTCTTAATAGCCTCCACTTCATTCCCCATAAAACTTATCTGCAGATAATGCCTATTCTCATCATGATACTTTATATCACCAATTTTCAACCTTTGGTTCGCAACCCCTTTGGGGGGTCAAACAACCCTTTCACAGGGGTTGCATATCAGATATTCCTGCATGTCAGATTTTTTGCACTATAATTCATAACAGTAGCAAAATTACAATTATGAAGTAGCAACAAAAATAATTTCATAATTGGGGGTCACAACATGAGGAACTATAATAAAGGGTCACAGCATTAGGAAGATTGAGAACCACTGCTTTACATTCTACTCTACAATTAACAGTTAAGGGGCTGGAGAGAAGGCTCAGAGGTTAAGAGCTCTGGCTGCTCTTCGAGAGGTTCTGAGTTCAATTCCCAGCAACCACATGGTGGCTCACAATCACCTATAATAGGATCTGATGCCTCTTCTGGCATGCAGGTTTACATGCAAAGCATGCATACATAAAATATAAATAAATAAAAATTTAAAGAACAGTTAAGTAACTGCCCTGTAGCATACAGTGTTCTAGGAGTTTGCATTTGTGTCTATCTCTCCACATTACTTCACCTTTGACTCCTTCCACTTTAGCTATACTTTAAACTCCCCTGCCAGGGGAAGATTTGGGTTCTGGGAACCAGAACTATTCACACAATAATCTTGAACTCCCCTTGACCCCATTAAGGTTCACTAGTATCTGGACCAGGGTCGGGCTATGTGTAGAGGAGCATACCTGCCTTCCAACTGCCCAACACACAGCAAGATGATGTGTAGTGAAGGAAATAATTATGAAAATGAGTAGTGACCTGTCTATTGTGGCTCCTTTAACAAGATGTTTTAGTCACTATTATATTGTTGTGAAGAGACACCATGACCAAGGCAACTCTTATAAAATGAAGCATTTAATTGGGTGCTTCCTTACAGTTTCAGAGGTTAGTCCATTATCAATATGGTGGGTAACATGGTGGCAGAAAGGCATGGTGCTAGAGAAGTAGCTGAGAGCTGCATACTGATCCACAAGCAGAGAGAGAAAGAGCAATATAGACACACAGACAGAGACAGGCAGACTGGGCCTAGCATGGGTTTTTGAAATATCAAAGCCCACCCCCAGTGACACACTTCCTCCAACAAGCTCATACCTCCTAATCCTTCTCAAGTAGTGCCACTCCCTGGTGACTAAGCATTCAAATACATGAGCCTATGGAGGCAATTCTTATGCAAACAACCACACAAGCTATATATGTTTCCACCAGTAGGTATTAAATATTACATAAAATGCATAACCAATAAAGCCTAGCATATTTAGTCCAAAGGCTAAGTCCTGAACTTCTCCACCCAATATATACTATCAACATCATTCTGCCTTTCTTTGTCTTCCACACACAAACTAGTCTTTCACCACATAATGTCCTGGAACTAAATATAGATAGTTAAATCCCAGATCATGGTTTTGGCCTTTTCTCCTTAAAACTCTGCTTCTGGTTCTGTCTTTGATATGATTTAGCTTCCCTTGCCTAAGGGTTACTGACTCAAAAATAAAGGGAAGATATCATTGGTTAGGCGAAATTCTGAAGGGCCTTGAATACCAGATTCAGAAACAGATTAAAATTTATAGGAAGCCTGTGACATTTCTAAACAGGAAGGCAAGAAAATGGGAGCATAAGCTATGTTTCAGAGTTGGGTGAGGCAGTACAGTAGTTGGATAAAGACTGACTATGAAAAAAGATTGGAAGAAAGTTCCTATTTCAGGAACTCAGAAGTGAAGCTGTCCACCCAGGCCAATCAAACACACCTGCCTCATCTCTTCAAGCTTAATCCCTTATCAAATAGACCAGAGAGTCTAAATGGGGAAAGCATTCAGCAACAGAAGACAGATGGCCATATTTGAAGCACATTGAGAATATCACAATGGCCAGTAAGTGAAACTGATATCGCTGTGGATCACTCTTTGGATGGCTTGAATTTTTAAAAAGCAGTCATGTGCTACTTCAACATAAACCTCTTAAGTGTCTCCTTTGCTTAAGCACTAAAATAGGGGGCTATTTAGGAGAGCGCTACCAATAATAGAGGATGACTCTTCTAAACTCTGCATGCCTTACTTTACAAATTGCCTACCAGTAAGTTCTCATTTTAGAACTTTATTATAGATTTTAGAAAAGCTCTATTATAGTTCATATGGAATTCATAGGTGCAGGCCTAAAGTGTGCCACTAATTAAGTATACATCTAGATATAAAAATAGCAAAATATCAAATATAACATTATTCATAATGACCTCTAGCCAATCAGCTCCAGCTTTATCTACTCATAAATAATTTATTTACTTGTTTATCCTTACATATAACTGACCTCATCTGAATCCTATTGTCAATTATCTATAGCTACTATAATCAAGATGTAAAATGTAAAGGTAAAAAAAAACTGATGCATAATCTCATAGCCTAAGGTTATAGTCTTTTAGATTAATAGTATATAGGAAATTGATCAGAAAAACTAAAATATTAAATAATAATTATAATTCAGAAAAATGCCTATGATTTGCCAAAACTCTATACCCTATACTCTTGAGAAAAGCTTTATTAAAGTAACAAGATTATTAGAAGTCTTTTGTCTATAACATGTATACTGTACATTGAATCAAAAAGTCTCAGAGATATTTTACTTAATGAATTACTATGAGATTTAGTTTTATATTCCTGTGTAGATAAAGATAGAAATAATTCAATTTACATGTTAAAAATAAGCTGGAATGTTTTTTAATCATTAACTTAAAAAACATTAAATTAAATGTTTTTCAAATCATTACCCTTCAAAACAGAGCAAGATTGTGTTCGATCCAACAACATAGGCTTATTATCAGATGCCGTTTAAATAAATAGATATGAATATTGGATGTTTTATTACTCAATACTAAATCTTGGGTCATCACAAAATCATTTAAATTGTTGTAAAATTAAACAGCTAATCAAAATTCAAAGCATGGACTATGATTTATCTGTCTACACTAATGCATACTTGACTTTTTTCTTCTAAATTCAAGGGAAGACATATCTCTGAATACTGAATTGTAGTGAGTGTGCCTGTTTCCTACCAGTTTAATAGAATATTTTTGAAACTAGATCAGTATAAATTTATCCTGTTAAGATGAAGAACAAAGCAAGAATGCTTCCCTTAGCATTTCCTTTCAACATCATTCTGGAAGCCCTAGCTACTCAATAAAACATGAAAAAGAAAGACATACACAATGGGAAAGTAGGAAATGAAACTTTCTTCACAGATAACATGGTTTTATACATGGAAAATCCAAAAGAAGTACCCCCAAAGTAACGTGGAACTAATAAGCAATTATAAAGAAGTTGCAGGCTATACAGCCAATTAAAAAAATAAGTCACTTCCCTATATACAAGCAATTAACAAGTGGAATTTAAATTTTAAAACACAGTGACACTTTGAAAACTGAAGTACTTAGGCACGAACATAACAAAAATCACATAACATATATGAAGGAAATGACTGCCGAAACTAAAGAACTAAATAAATGGACACTCCATCTTCATGGAAAGAGGGACTCAATATTATCAATACATCAGTTCTTTCAAACTTTATCTATAGATTCAAAGCAATACCAAACATAGCTCTAGTGAAATGCTTTGTAGATATTTAACTGATTGCAAAGTTTACATGGAAAGGCAAAAGACCCAGAGTAACCAACATAATATAGAAAATATAGAATATGAAAATATAGAAAATGGAAAAAACAAAATCAAATTCTACTACTTGACTCCAGCAATTAAGTTAAAACTGTTGTAATCAAGATTGTGTGGTATTTGGAGAATAGGCAACTATTTCAATGAAACAGAATAGAAGGGCTGAGGATGTAGCTCAGTGGTAGAGCACTTGCTTAGCATGTGTGAGGCCTTAGGTTCAACCCCAAACACCATTGCCACTACCAAAAGAAAAACTACAACAAAAGGAAAAAGACAAAAACTTCCCAGAATATAGATCCAGAAACAGATCCACATATGAAGTCAAGAGCAAAAGTAATGTAAGGTAGACAGGCACTCATGGTGGTACATGCCTTTGATCCCCAAACTTTGGAGACAAAGATAGGTAGATCTCTGAGTTCAAGGCAAATCTAATCCACATAATGAATTTTAGGTCAGCCAGGGCTACATAGTGAGACCCTGTCTCAAAAAGAAAAATATAATGTGAAGTAAAAGAATATTTTCACATATTTTTCTGTTCTTGTTATCAAGCCTAGGACCTCATGTATGCTGGACAATCATTCTACCACTGATCTATATGCCCCAGTTGCAAGGCTCATCTTTTCAATAAATAATGCTATAACAAGTAGACATCTCCAGGTATACAAAAGGAATCTAAATACAGCCCATATATTCCTCATGAAAATTAATTTAAAATGTATTATAGGCCTAATTATAAAACTCCTAGAAGATAACAAGAGAAACTCTAGATGATGCTGGACATGGCAATGTACCTTTTAGGTACAAGACTAAAACCACAATCCTGAAAGAAATAACTAATATTCTGTGTTTCACTAAAATAAAATTTTTTTCACTCTGCCAAAAATACTGTCAAAAGAATGCAAAGAAAAGCCATAGATTTCTGGAAAAAAAATATTTACAAAAGGCATGTCTAACAAAGAACCACTATTCAAAATTTACAATGAACGATTAAGAATGAGCAGCAAGAATATAACCCAGTTAAAAATCATCAAAAGGGGGTTAGATAGATGGTTCATTGATAAAAGAACTTGCCATGAAAGACTGAAGACTGAGTTCAAGTCCCAGGAACCCTCAAGAAGCCAGACGTAGCAGAGCATGTCTGTACATCCAGTGCTTCTACAGTAAGATGAGAGGCAGAGACACGGCAATCTCAGAAAGCTCTCTAGCCATCTAGCCTAGCATATGCAGCAGCCAACAAGAGACTCTATTCCAAACAAAGAACAACTGACTGCTAGGTGTGGTGGTGCGTGCCTTTAATCCCAGCACTCAGGAGACAGAGGCAGGCAGATCTCTGTGAGTTCGAGGCCAGCCTGGTCTACAAAGTGAGTTCTAGGACAGCTAGGACTGTTATACAGAGAAACCCTGTCTCAAAAAAAAATCATCAAACAAAGCAGAAAACAAGGGCATTGAGGCTTTTCTCTACTTCCATGAATGTATTCATACCTGCATTCACACAATGTAGACATGATGTGCACACACAAAGTTTTGCTTTGTTTTTAATGAGCAAAAGACGTGAGGAAATACTTCACCAAATATGATACTAGACAGCAAATAAGCTTATGAAAAGATATTCAGTGTCATTGGGGAATTGCAAATTAAAACACCAATGTGACATAAGTACACATCTTTTAAAAAACCTTTTTAAGATTTATTTATTTTATGTGTATGGCTGTTTTGACTACATGAATATATGTGTACCACATGCATGTTGGATGCCAAGAGAAGGTCAGAAGAAGGCATCAGATTCCCTAGAACTGGAGTTATGGATGATTGTAAGCATCATACCTAGTACACATTTTTTAGAATGGCTAAAATCCAAATCCCTGGAAATACCCAGCAGAGATAAGGACGTGGAGCAGTGGGAACTCCCATTCATCACTGGTGTTAATATAGAATGAAACTGACACATGAGAGATAGTTTGGCAGTTACTTCCAAAATTAAACATACTCTTAACAATATGATCCAGTAATCACACTCCTTGGTAGTTTACCCAAATTAACTGAAAGTTTATATGTGCATGAAGTACAAATGCAGCTGAATATGGTGGTATGCACCTGTAGTTTCAGCGCTCGGCAAGCTGAGGTAGTGGGATCACAAGTAGAAATCTGTCTGGGGTACATAGGAAGATCCTGTGTCAAAACATAAAAAAATCCATATACATGGATGTTTATGCGTGTAGAGGAATTTTTATTCACAATATCTAAAATTTGGAAACAAATAATACATCCAATAGGTGAATGAATATTAATCTGTGATGGGTCCACACAATGACCTATCAAACATTATTTTTCTACACACCATCAAGCACTACAAAGGGTTATCAAGCCATGAGAAGATATGGAAAAAGCATAAATGCGTATAGCTAAGGGGGAAAGCCCATTTGAAAAGGCTATGACCATATAGCAGGATTCCTACATTCAAGAAAACAAAAAATCTACAGTGATATTAAAAAGCTCAGTGGACACCAAGAGTAGAAGGAATGGAGGGATGAATAAGCAAGTCACATAAGATTTTGAGAGCAGTGAAACTATCCTGTATGATACTGTAATAGAGGATATATGCCTCATTTAAACTATGGACTGACTGATGGCCAAGTGTCCAGGAAGGATCATTAAATTACAATAATTAGACCACTCTACCATGGGAGGTTGATCGTGAGAGGGACTGTGCGGACATGGTAAATGGGACAAGTAAAGGCCTTATGACAGTAAGCAGAAGCACATAACCACAAGACAACTTGCGCCCTTCATATGAAAAAGATATTTTAACTGTCCTAAATGTTAGTGGAAATCATAAAAAAATAAAATTTGCCAATTCTAAACTAACAGAAAATAGGAAGAGACTACGGAAAGCCATAGTAATACAACACAAAGCTGGGGGTGGAGCGCAGGGGAGCGGGGAAGAAGCAAAAGAAAGTTAAGTGGTAAATAGAACACAAACTACACGGGAAAACTCAAGGTGTGGAATTATGTGTATATAATGGCAAAATTTTTATACAGATTTGAAGACCTGGTAGATACTTAGAGCCCACGCTACTCTTTATTATTGTAATAATACTTATCTTGAGAAAGAAAGGAGAATGAGATTAAAGAAAGCTATATGGGAATCTAAACTGCAGACATTTTTATGTCTATTTTCAAACACTTTGAAAATTCAATCTGATGTTAATATTTCATAAAGGCAAGCAATGGGTACCCAAATACTTGTTGTATTATTTTTAATTTTTGTCTTCTTAGAAACAATTCCTACTTTAAAATGAGTTGAGGGCTGGACAGATTGCTTAGTGTTAAGAATTGATGCTGGGGAGACAGGCAGTGGTGTCACATGACTTTAATCCCAGCACTCAGGATGCAGAGGCAGGGGGATCTCTGTGAGTTCGAGGCCATCTTGGTCTACAGAGCAAGTTCCAGAACATCCAGTGCTACACAGAGAAACCCTGTCTAGAAAAACCAAAGAAATAAAAAGTTCGGTTACCAGAACCTGTGTTGGGTTGCTGCTACTCCAAGAGGATCTGAAGCCTGTGGCCTCCAAAGGTACCTGCACTCATGTGCACATATCACTGCCTACATACATATAATTAAAATAATAAAAATAAATCTTTTAAAAAGTGAGTCAAAAAAAGGAGAGGAAGGCACAAAAATTGTATTTCAATATATTTAATATGAGTAATTAAAATAACATGCATTGGGATAAGCATGCAAAAAATAGCTAGAAAATATATACTTATAACTTTTAGGTGGGGGGACAGGAAGAGGGGAGGGGGGAGAACTGTGGTTGGTATGTAAAAGGAAAAAAAACTTTTAAATAAAAAAATCTGTTTAATTTGATATGTATGGGTATTTTGTCTGCATGTGTGTCTGTGCACCATGTGGGTGCCTGGCGCCTGTGGAGGACAGAAGAGGGTGTTGTATCTCCTATAACTGGATAGAGTTACATATGATTGGAATCACCATGGTGGTGCTAGGAATCGAACCTGCATCCTCTGGAAGAGCAACTAGTGTTCTTAATCACTGAGCCACCTCTCCAGCTCATGATCTTAATTCTTATTGGTGATTACCCCCGGAGCATAGGATTACAACAAAATATATTGTTATTAATTTTGTTTTGTCTTACAATGGCTATGCATTACTGTATTAAGTGCTAAAAACAAAGTCTTGAAAGTGAGGAAAATTAAAAAGAACATAAGGGAGTCTTTAGTGTTCATTAGTAAAACTAGGAAAATCAGAGTAGCCCTAGTTAAAATACTTGAAAATGCCATTTTAAGGAAGTTCTCCCTAAATTTAGTGCCATGCTTCATTATGTCAAAATGCTGGAAGTAGCTATTAACAACTCAATGCAAAGTGTAGATATGGATCTATTTTATCATATTCTTGCTAAGCTTCTACATTATTGCAATGGGCAAAAGTGAAAGAATGAGAGTCTCTGGTCTAATTTTGACTAATGTGATGCTGATGCCAGCTGTTCTTGAAGATTAGGTCATCTTACCCAGTAATTAGATAATGCTGGCTTTGTTGACTTGAAGTAGAAGGCTAACCCATGGAGTTTACAGTGACAACGAAACTGTTAGGTTGCTGGCATGGTAACAGGAAAAGAAGAAACAGGATGCACCAACAGCCCAGAACAGTCAGTCCTCTTGCCTGTGTCTCATGCCTGCTTCATTTATTGTACTGAACTACAAATGTATTTACACATAATAGAATCATTTTTTATTCACAAATATAAATACCATAGGATAGCTCATGAATGAATATACAATACATGTTATATGTGAAGGACTAATTCCAAAACAGAAATCACAGTTCCAAGATAGAATCTTTGTGTTAAATGAATTTATTTTGAACATAAATATATTGTACATAACAGAGATATAGAATAATTACATTCTTACAATATTCTATGGCAATATCATTATGTACAGGCTTTACAAAATGTATCCATGGTTAGGCTCACTATTTTTCATTGAAAAGGAGAAATGCCATAAGCATAATTAATAATCCTGTAACAGCAACAGAAATGAATCATATGCTAGCCATTAGTAGAGACAGCCAAGAAAAGGGGAGGGGAATATTTGCATCAAACTGCAATGCTCTGTGTGTGTGTGTGTGTGTGTGTGTGTTTCCAACATGAACAGTGCATTTCTAATTACGTATTTAAAAGCCTAATGGCTGGCATGGTAGCACACATCTATGATCCCAGTACAAAGAAGGCTGAGTAACAAGAATTACAAATTCCAAGCCAGTCTAGGCTACAGAGCAAGGCTCTATCCCAAAGGAACAAAGGAAAAAACAAACAAATGAGAAATCAAAATATAGTAAAATGATAGTGGTCAATTTTATTGACCAAAAATACTAGTGGTCAAAATCTGAGAGATCACTTTGAATCTGTATTTCTCAAAAAAAAATATAAAAACTACACAAAACGGACCCCTACTCAAGACCAGACAGAATTGGGTCCACTGTGAACTGCTAGAGAACTTCTTGATTAATCTCTAAGAAAAGTAGTGTTTCCTAGCATTCCATTCTCCCCCTGGAGGAACGACTAACAACTACCATGTTTTTAAATGCTGTGAAATCTGGCAGTATTTATTGAAATTTTAAATGTTTGTAACATTTGAGATAGCTTTTCAACTTCCAAGAAACATTTCTACAAAATCCCACAATAGTATAAATATGTATGTAAAAAGATATTTGTTGCAGTATAATTCAGGATTTTCAACAGCTAAGGATAGCAATTAAAATACTAATCAATAGGGAAATATTTAAATAAATTATGGCATATGTGCATAATGAAATGCAGTATGTATAAACAAGTATACATATTCATAGGTACGAATATGAAAAATATGTATGATATATTAAATGAAATAATTATTATACAGTGCTAAGTTGAATATGATCCCATTTATATTGTTGGCATCTGTATGAAATGAAGAAAATTAGAGGAATTGTCTATTAATTACTAATAATGAAGGCTGAAAACTAACTTTTAAGTTTATATATTTCCAAATCTTGTGTAATTTACACATAATAACTTTGTAATCTTAAGAAGTAATTTAAAGATTAGATTTACAAGATTGATGATGCTAAAATTTTCTTTTTAAAAAAGATTTACACACATGAATGTTTTGCTTGCATGTATGTATACCACACGCATGCATGGTGCCCACTGAGTTCAGAAGAGGTCTTCAGAACCCCTGGAATTGTGAGCCATCATATGGTTTTGGAATCCACACCTGGGTCCTTTGCAAAAGCAGATAGAGCTTTTAACCACTGAGATCTCTCTCCAATCCCAGTACCAAAATTTTACACACACACACACACACACACACACACACACACACACACACATACACACAGATATAAACCAATTTGAGTATTTTGGCTGACTTAGGTCACACTGATCAGAGATATATGTATAAACAGAGTCACACAGGTTTGATGTTTTCCCCCTTTGAAGTAATGTTATATGCTGAATTCCAATACCAAAAATTCGTATGATGAAATCCTTACCCATACTACTTGGTGATATGACTCCATGGTGAGTTGGGGCCTTTAAGTGAAAATGGGTCTTCTACATCCCTATTCCAATTTGACGGTCCTTCTTACAGAAAGAGGAAGAGATTAGGACAGAGATGCAGAGAGAGGAACCATCCAGTGAGGACACAGCCAGAGACAGCCATCTGGAAGCCAAAAAAAGAGGCTTCAGAAAAAGTCAAACTTGCTGACACCTTCACTAAGACTTCTGGGCCTCAAAAACAGTGAGAGCTAAATTGATGCTGTTTATTAAACCTTTTGTTATGTCAGTCCTAGAAAAGTAATACAGATGGTGAATTGGTAAGAGATATAAAAACACTATAGATACGAATTGCTTTCAAATACCTATGTAAGTAAGTAAGAAAAATTAAAAATAAAAAAGTAAAATTGCTTTCTAACAATAATGAACCTTAAAACATTTGCTGCATCCTATAAAAAATACTAAATTGAAAGCTATAATATATATGCAGAGGACCTGGCACAGATCGATATAAGCGCTGCCTCAGTCTCTGTGAGTTTGTATATGCCTTGCTCCGTTGATTTCTCCTGGTGTCCTCCATCCCTCTGGCTCTTATAGTCTTTCCACCTCCTCTTCTACAGGGTTCCCTGAGATCTGAGGGGAGGGAATTGGTGGAGACATTGAGTTTAGGGATGAGTACTCCAAGTTCTCTCTCTCTTTGCGTAACATCTGGCTACTGGTCTCTGTATCTATTCCCATCTGCTGCAGAAGGAAGTTTCTCTGATGATGGCTGAGCAAGGCACTGATCTATGAGTATAGCAGAATATCATTAGGAGTCATTTTATTGTTAATTTTTCTAAAAACAGTAGTATTGGGTTTTAACCTAGGACCCTTAGATATTTATGTTTGCATATAGAAGCTGAAAATTGTCCTTTCAAGATCTGTGAAGAATTGTGTTGGAATATTGACAGGGATTGCATTGAATTTGTGGAATGCTTTTGGTAGGATGTCCATTTTTACTATATTAATCCTAACGACCCATGAACATGGGGGATCCTTCCATCTTCTGATAGATTCTTTAATTTCTTTCTTCAAAGACTTGAAGATTTTGTCATACAAGTCATTCATTTGCTTGGCTAGAGTTACCCCAAGCTATTTTATATTATTGAGAAGTCAGGTGTAATTCTAATAGGTCTGCCTTTCTGTGTTATCTTTTTCCCTTGCAACTTTTTAACATTTTTCTTTGTTCTGTATACTTAGTGTTTTGATTATGATGTGCCAAAGGGACTTTCTTTTCTGGCCCAGTCTATTTGGTATTCTCTATGTTTCTTGTACCTTGATAAGCATCTCCTTCTTTAGGTTAGGAATATTTTCTTCTATGGTTTTGCTGAAAATATTTTCTGTACCTTTACCTGGGTTTCTTCCTTCTCTATTCCTATTTTTCTTAGTTATAGTCTTTTCATAGTAGCCCAGATTTCCTGGGTGTTTTGTGCCAGGAGCTTTTTAGATTAAACTTTTTCTTTGACTGAGGTATTCACTTCCTCTATCATGTCTTCAGTGACTGAAATTCTCTTCTATTTCTTGTATTCTGTTTCTGTTCCAGTTCCCAAGCTTTTCGTCTCCAGATTCCCTCAGTTTGGATTTTCTTTATTGATTCTATTGATTTTCATTTCCAGATTCCCCTCAGTTGGGGTTTTCTTTCTTGATTCTATTGATTTTCATTTCTATATTTCCCTCAGTTTGGGTTTTCTTTGTTGATTCTATTGATTTTCATTTCCAGATTTCCCCAAGTTTGGGTTTTCTTTATTGATTCTATTGATTTTCATTTCCAGATTCTCTCAGTTTGGGTTTTCTTTATTGATTCTATTGATTTTCATTTCCAGATTCCCCTCAGTTTGGGTTTTCTTTATTGATTCTGTGTCCACTTTCAGGTCGTGGACTGTTTTATTCATTTCCTCCCCCTGTTGGTTCGTGTTTTCATAGATTTCTGAAGGGATTTAGTAACTTCCTCTTTAAGGATCTCTATCATATCCATAAAGGCTAAGTAACGGTCTCTGTCTTGTGCTTCAGCTATGCTGGAATCCTCAGGACCTGCTGTGGTAGGGTTGCTAGTGGAGACATACTGTCCTGGCAGTGATTGATGGGTTTTTACACTGGTGTCTAAGTACCTGGGTTTGGGAATGTTGTAATTCTAGATGCTAATATCTGGTCTTGTCTGTGTTGGGTGTGTGTGTGTTTGGTTTCTGTTGCACTCTATGGTTCTCAGGAGAATGTAGTGGCTGTGTATTGACTGATAGGAAATTCTTCTGAAATCCTGATAGGTGTGGTCACTGGGGGTTCCAGGTAAAATGTATTTCTAGGTATTGGGAGCTGACAGGTAGGTATAGGGATAGGTTAGAGGGGTACTTAAGGGGTCCGAGGAGGGAGAAAAATCAGGGTGTTCCACCAGGATCTGCTTAATCCCCTGGGAATGGGGAAAGAATAAGGAGAGGCTACAACAGAAGGTCTGCTACAAAGCTGGGGATGAGACTGGGGGATTGGACCTGGAGGAATGGAGGGAAAGGTGAAGGTCTACAGTTGGCCTATCTGCTTCCCTTGCTGGAGTGGCCTGGGGCTTCTCAGGGAATGTCTTCTGGGTTTGGGGACTAAGATAAAACAATGACTGAATGGAAGGCATTTTTCCAGAGAAAATCTGTATAATTCAGTGGAGAAACGGGCAGGGTGAAAGAGAGGCCAAAGCAGGTGGTCTGTTGCAGAGCTGTGGATGAGACTGGGGCATTGATTTGGGAGGAACTGAAAGAGAGGTGAAGATCTGCAGCTAGCCTAGCCTTTTCCTTGGCTGGAGTGTCCTGGGGGTTCCTAGGGAATGCCCTCTGGAGTTGGGGGCTGGGATAAAATAATGACTTGGGGGAAAGAAGTTTAGAGGGGGAAATCTGTGTGATTCACCTGAGAAGGGGCAATGGAGGAAGGAAGGCTATAGCATGTGATCTGCTACAGAGCTAGGATGAGACTGGGGGATTGGATTTGGAGAAGCAGAGGGAAAGGCAAAGATCTGCAGTTAGTCTGCCTGCTTCCCTGACTGGCTCTTATATTTTAAAAACAGAATTGTTGGAAGTTTGAGTTTAATACATAGGGGCTGCAGACAGTGCAAAGCCCCTATCAATGATGCTATAATGACTGCTGCAGTTGTTTACCTCTAAAAAAATAAAATTGTGTAGATGAAATATGTAAAAGTTTTTATTGCATTTAGTGTGTGTGTGTGTGTGTGTGTGTGTGTGTGTGTGTGTGTGTGTGTACAGGCACACTGCACAAATGAAGGTCAGAAGAACACTTTCGGGAATTGGATCGCTCCATCATGTGAGTTCCAAGCACCAAATTAACGATTGAACTTAGGTAGTCAGGTTTGGCAGCAAAAACCCTCTAGTGTATTTCTCTGGCCAAATTGTATATTTTAAATGGGTCAATAATATGGTATCTGAAGTATGTGTCAATATGGCTGCTTTTAAAACTCAATTCCTGGGCTAGAGATAATTCAGAGATGTACTGTTCTTGCAGAGGACTAAGGTTCTGTCCCCAGCACTTTAAGGACAGTTCACAATCACCTGTAACTCCAGTTCTAGGGATCCAATGCCCTCTTCTCTACTCTGTGGACATCTGTATTCACATGTGCACCAACTGTCATACATATATGTAGGTTGAGTTTTCCTGCCTGGCCCACAGTCAGGACAAATCTCTCTCACCTGCCAGTCCCACAGCCGCTCAAACCCGACCAAGTAAACACAGAGACTTATATTGGTTACAAACTGTATGGCCGTGGCAGGCTTCTTGCTAACTGTTCTTACAGCTTAAATTAATCCATTTCTATAAGTCTGTACCTTGCCACATGGCTCGTGGCTTACCGGCATCTTCACATGCTGTTTGTCATTGTGGCGGCTGGCAGTGTCTCTCTGACTCAGCCTTCCACTTCCCAGCTTTATTCTCCTCCTTGTCCCGCCTACACTTCCTGCCTAGCCAATGGCCAATCAGTGTTTTAATTATTGACTAATCAGCAACACATTTGACATACAGAACATCCCACAGCACTTCCCCCTTTTTTTTTTCAAAAAGGAAGGTTTTAACCTTAACAAATTAAAATTACATATAATTTGGGAATTTGGGCGTAGCTTCTCTTACTACTTCCTGCTGGAGGGGGGCGCTGCAGCTTATGGGGATACAAAGAAAATTTTTGGATTATGGAATAGTCCATGAGGGTGTATCGTCTGAGCCAGTTGCCTTCAAACCATTCTGGAGGTTGGATCATCTGGGCCATGGTGTCATCGGAGACCTTTCAGGGGGTCTTGGCTGGTCAAAACTGATGTATCTTAATCTGGAACAAATCCATAGCCTCTGGCTTTCTGTGCAAACAAAAGAGACTCTTTTCCAAAGCAACACATCCTTATATCCAAATTTTGAAGTCAAGGTATCTTTAAAATATATATATTGGTTTAACTCAACAGCTTTTACAATCAAATGTTTTTCTGCAGTTAAAAGTCCCAAAGACAACACAATGCAGATTCTCTGTGTAATATCCATTTTTACGTGGCTTATTTTTTATACTACCTTTACTGTCTCTTTAAAGACTTTATTTTTTAAAACTATGTTTCTATAACTCTATATATCATCTTTTTTGTCTCTTTCAAGCCTACGTATCTTTTACACACATTGTAAACTATTACATCTGAATCTGTCTTATTGTGAATCTATTGCCTTAAACTGCAGCAGCTGTGACTGCTGGCTCCTCCCACCTCAGCTTCCCAACATGGCTGTGGTTTACCGCCAGCTCTGGGAGCTATCGTGGGTCTATGCTTTTATCCAAGCAGCAAGTAGCCCAGAAACCCTTTTTTGTTTTGTACTAGCAAAGGCTAAATCCACCATGTAGCTTAATGTGCCACTTGCAGAGGCCTCATTCCCGCCATACTGCAGGTTGAGCACGCACTCTAGGAACCCACCAGTAGCTCAAACCGGCAGCTGCCGTTCATTTGAGAGAGACAATTAGGAAGCTGTTTTTAGCTCCATTTTAGCATCTTTTTTTTCTCAGTTTTTAGGTGGAAACTCTTGCCACCACGTTGGACGCCATTTCTAGGTTGAGTTTTCCTGCCTGGCCCACAGTCAGGACAAATCTCTCTCACCTGCCAGTCCCACAGCCGCTCAAACCCGACCAAGTAAACACAGAGACTTATATTGGTTACAAACTGTATGGCCGTGGCAGGCTTCTTGCTAACTGTTCTTACAGCTTAAATTAATCCATTTCTATAAGTCTGTACCTTGCCACATGGCTCATGGCTTACCGGCATCTTCACATGCTGTTTGTCATCGTAGCCGCTGGCAGTGTCTCTCTGACTCAGCCTTCCACTTCCCAGCTTTATTCTCCTCCTTGTCCCGCCTATACTTCCTGCCTAGCCAATGGCCAATCAGTGTTTTAATTATTGACTAATCAGCAACACATTTGACATACAGAACATCCCACAGCACATATATCTATAATTAAGACAAATATCTCTTTAAAATTGTCTTTAAGAATAGAAAAAAGCTGGGGCTGGATAGATGGCTCAGAAGTTAGGAGCACTGGCTGCACTTCCCTCTAGAGGTCCTGAGTTCAATTCCCAGCAACCACATGGGAGCTCACAACCATCTGTAGTGAGATCTGGTGCCCTCTTCTGGCCTGCACGCATACATGCAGACAGAACACTGTATACATGATAAATAAATAAATCTTAAAAATAAAAATTTAAAAAAGCCTGAGCATTGGGGGGAAAAAGCAGTGAAAACCTACATGAAATGGGCAGTATAATTTAAAATTAACTTAAGAAGGGATGGAAAATAAAAGAACAATTACTAACATTTGGGAAGCTGAGAAAGAATTACAAGAGCTTGTCTCTAAATAATTACCATGAATGATAATGAAAAACACTACTAGAGTATAAAATGCATTAGACTCAGACTGAATGCAACGCAGATAAATTAATTATTAAAATATTGAATAACTATCACTTCTTCGCCTATTCCATAGTACAGAAAAAATCTGAGTTATTAGCTTTAGCTATATATTCAATCTCATTTATTAATATCAATGCAAAACTCCTAAACAAACTATCAACATACAGAATCTGAAAGCCCATATAAATAACAACATATCAGTAACCAATCAGTTTGAAAGGCAAATTTATTTTAATGTTAGGAAATCCACTAATCCACTATATTAATAGAGTGAGGTAGAAAAATTGTACTACCGTTTTTACAGATGCTAAGAAGGTAATTGACAAAATTCAGCAGCTAAACCAGGCACACTGACCCTCTCATACCAGTAATCCCAACACTCAGAGGTAGAGGCAACAAATTCAAGGCCAGTCTGGGTTTCATGGTCAGTTCAAGGCTAGACTGAGCTACGTTACAAAATGCTGTCTCCAAAAAAAAAAAAAATTGCTGGGTGTGGGGGGTGCACATCTTTGATCTCAGCATTTGGGAGGCAGAGGCAGTTGGATCTCTGACTCCAGGGCCAGCCTGATCTATACAGTGAATTCCAGGCTAGCTAAGGCTACATAATGCAGAGTGTTTGCCTAGCAAGTACAAGACCCTGGGTTCAATTCTCAACATCACAAAAAAAAATTCAACAATGGCTTCTGATTTCTGGTTTAAATAATAAACTGAAAATAGACATACCGTATTTCCTGTGGTTATGATATTTAAGAGTTTGACATTGGCGCACAATGTACAGATAGTTATAGCCTAGATATAAATACAGATCAGAAACACGGTAAACTATGTAAAGGATTTTACCATTGGAATAACAACCATGTTTCACATCAGTGAGAGGAGAGGCTGCATTCAGAAAATGTTATAATGACAACTGCTAGACTTCGGATGGCTATCTACCACATTCCAGATGGGATTGAAGAATTTTTAAGAAACTAAAATATAATTAGAAAAGACAGATATGTTTATGACCTTGGGATAAGGAAGGTCCATTTAAATGTGATAAAAATCACAAGAAATTCTGAAATACTTGACTAGATTAAAACTAAAACCTTCTGCAGGGAACTAACTCTTTGTCTCAAAATAATTTCAAATGTATCCAATATTTAAGTATGTTTAAATCATTAAGAATATGGTTACAAAAAAAGTAATGAGAAAGTCCTTTCCAAACAGGCCATAAAATCCAGGACTGATAAAGAAAATATTGTCATATCTTGATGCATAAACACATAAATGGTTTGACTAACCTAAAGAATTATATTTCTAAGGAAGGAAACTGAGGGACTAGGATCTATGGTTGGAAAGATTTGTTTCCTTGGATATATTTTTTTTTATTTTCTTTCTCAAGGCATCCATAGTTTGTCTTTTTTGCTACTTTATATATTTAATAAACACATAAAGTTTAATGTGCATCAAGCACTAAGAACTTTATTTACTCCAATATGTCACTTGGAAATAAATATTATTGTTTGTTTCACAGATGATGAAAAAGGGCACACAGGACCATCGGTGTGATTTGACCTCAGTAGAACTCTTCTGTCATTAAAAAGTATATTTAACAACTGTTTCAATAAGGAAAGACAAATCCAACCCAGGCATGCTTCATTATTATATATTTGTTATTTTAAAATGTCCCTGATTTTAAAAGAAATAAAAAGTAATACAGTTTCAGGCCAAGTGTGATGCGACATGTTTATTATCTCAGCTGTACAGGAGCCTGAGGTGGGAGCATAAAAAGTCTGGCACCACCTTGGGCACATAGCAAGACTGTGTCTCAAGTAAATAAAGAAATCCATTCATTACTTAATAAAACAACTCCATGGGCATTTTTTTCTGACACTGAGTCTCGTTATGTAGTCTGGGCTGGAACCCATAGCAGTCTTCCTGCTTCTGCCTCCTGTTTCCAAAATGCAGGACCTACCAAGTTTGCTTATTTCTTGCCAGCTTTCCTTAACTTTAAATTATCCTGTCTACCTTCTGCCTCTGGGCTTTTCCCATTCTCTTACTTCTGTACATCTTACTCTTACTCTTGCTGTGTAGCTGGGTGGCTGGGCCCTGGAGTCCTCCTCCTTCTCTGGCTCCTAGATCTTTCTTTCTCTTTGTTCTCTGCCTGCCAGCCCTGCCTACCCTTTCTCTGCTTTGCTATTGACTGTTCAGTTCTTTATTAGACCATCAAGGTGTTTTAGACAGGCACAGTAACACAGCTTCACAGAGTTAAATAAATGCAACACAAACAAAAGTAACATACCTTAAAATACCATTCATAACATGCCTTGTTTACTGTGTCTAATGGTTATATCAGTACTGTAGACTTAGAGATGTTTGCACAAAGTTACAGAACCAGTCAAGCAGCAAAGCTGAGATTTGAATGGAAGAAACATGGTTCCTGAATCTATTCTTTTAACCTTTATACTAGACAAAGTCATAGAAGGGAAGCAGTACTATTTTTCAGAAAGGATGTTAATATACACTTAAAAAGCCTATTCTCTGGGAGAATACACACACACATTTTGGAAGCTGAATATTATGGCAGATGCCTATGATTCTAGCACTCAGGAGGCAAACACAGTAGGATCATCTCCATGAGTCCAAGGGCAGCTTGGTCTACATAGTGAGTTCTAGGCCAGCCAGAGCTACATACCAAGACCCACTTGGTGTCACAATAAAACAAAAGAAAAAATAAGTCTGGATAAGAGGATTGAGGAAAAAGGCTTGGGAGTCTGGATGACCTATTCTATTAATGCATTATATCTCTTTGCACTGTTGGGCTTTTGTTTTTACCATAAGTATATATTTGTGAAAGAGAAAAGTGGAGTATAAAGAGGGTTGTATAACCTGTCCAAGGCTACACATGTAACAGACCAAGTTACACACGTAGCACACTGGTATAAACAACTATCAACCAATCAACAAACCACCCTCATTCCTGAATATAGACTTTATCGTTGTATCCCTATTAAATTTCATCATGCATCCAAAAGAGGACCAATCAGCTACATTCTTTTTATGTGATGATTCTGGATCCAATGCTTACATCTTTATGGCTTTCTTAAATCTGGCAACCATGCTTTCTGCATTTCCATCAAAGTTACTAATGAGAGTGTTTAACACATGACTGGGCTGAAGCAGAGTCCTGATTGCAGGACTCAGAATCCCTTAGGGAATCATATCAATCCATCTTGTTGGGTAATAAGTTACCCACCCATTTAATTGTACCATCTATCATTTCACATACAGTCCTCTACTTTCCCTTACCCATATGCTATCTGGGAATCAAAATATTTTACTGAACATTTATCCAAAGCATTCCTTCCCCTGAAATGTTTCCCTAAAGCCTCTTTCACAACCAGTGTTTAAAATGAACCAAGAATTATGCTTTTTACTACAATTCTGCAGGCTTCTAAGTTTTACAACCTGGACAATTAGCTAGAATCCAGTTTCTGTAAGACTATACTTTCTCCTCAAATGTTTTATAACACATTTGCACCAGGCATTTTAAAATACAGAGATATACAACTGTTCCCCTCTTAAATCAACCCACTGCCACCCAAAATAACCCAGACAACTGAACACAGCAGCTGGCAAAAGGACAAAGGTCTCCAACCACAGGGGAAGGGAGCTAAATACATGCAAGACGGAATTACCAAAGAAACACCCTGTAACAACCTCTTGCTCTAGATCTAACTTCAACATACAAGTAAAAATGTCGAGTGAGCAGTGTATTTCCTTTTGAATGATTCCACAGGTACCCCTAACAATACAATCACTATATCTCAAGTTTAGCGTCCAACAAACAAGGAGTTTTTCTTTTTCCTTGTCCTACTAATTGGATTCACATTTCCCTGGAAAGATTTTTTGCCTACTTATTATAAACTAAATTTATAGATACAGCAGAATGTCCAATGTCAGACTTTAGCAGGGTGGGAGGGAATCATGATTCACAAGAAAATAGTAAATAACATGTTTTCCAAAAATGTCACCGGAGTGACTGAAGGCCAAACTGGACTAGAATGTCAGCGATTCCGCCAAGAGGATTACTTACCTAACACTGCCTCACACATTGTTCCTGTATGAAAGCTCAGTTTCACACTATTTCTACTATTTCCCCATTTAGATCTAGCACCTGTCTACTTTTCAGACCTCTTCACCACAGTCTGTATGGTTTTGCTGAAGGATCTGTTTCACCAGAAGACAATGCGTAGTGCACACCTGTTGGGTGATGTACTTGGCTGGCAGATGGCTAATTTTCAAAACCGATTGCCATATTCAATGGTGGTTTTTCATTCCTAATCTCATGGTTTAAATTCTGGTGCTGCTCTCATTATGGTATACTACTATAACAAAATAGCATTGGCTATAATTGACAAAATAAATGCTGGTCACGGTTAGATATTAACTGCATGCTGTCAATTTTCCCTCCAGGATGAAATAATATTAAGGAACTTGTATTGAGTACTCACTATGTATCAGACACTCAGAACTGTTTTAGATGTGTTATACCAATTTCTAATAACAATTGATGAAATAGGGCTTATTCACATTTAATAGGAGAAACAGGCACCAAGAATCTAAGTAATATGATCAAAATCACATTCAAGTAAGTGGTAGGACGTGCTATAAGGCAAACTGATTTCCAGAGCCTCACTTCAATTGCTACACTAAGAAAGCAACTGGCCATTTCTTTGGATGATTGGGGAGAGTAAAATTTCTTGATTTCATAACCTCTCTAGATCAATCATTGACAAATGATAGACACCTACATAGTCAGGTTTTACTCTTCAAATATAGTTTCTCTCTCTCCTCTGCCCTCTGACCTCTCCCTAACTCTTACCCCCACCTTTTACCTTCCTCCCCTTCTTCATGTTTCTATTTTGAGACAGAATGTTATCACATAGACTTATGTTTGGGATTCTCCTGCCTCAGCCTCATGGGATTACAGACATGTGCCACCACACCCAGATTCTAAAAAAAAAAATCCTCTATGTCTATAAATGTCTTATAATTAGATTAAATTTGAACCCTCCCCCAATACAGTAACTTTGGTGTCTTTGTAAGTGACTCAATAGTACAGTGCTATAGAGAAGGACCAAGAAGATTCATGCCAAAGGTGGTTTGACTGACATTATGGCACATTTTAAAATGCAAAGCAATGTAAATGTTTTCATGCAGTTTGACTGAGGGCTATGTCAAGGAAGGCAATGAGGTACATTTACTAGAGCACATTAGGCCCAAACTCTGAAAATTCAGTTTTCTTATGCATATGTCATTACAATTTTTCACATGCCTAGAAGCAGTCCTCATTCTATATAAAATTCAATAGAACACAGTCCCATACAACATGATAGTATTAGTTAATACTCAGATTTTTAGACTATTGCTGTCTTAGGGTTTCTATTGCTGCAACAAAACACCATGACCAAAAAGCAAGTTGGAGAGGAAAGGATTTATTGGGCTTACACTTCCACATTGTAGTCCATCACTGAAGGAAGTCAGCACAGGAACTCAAACAGGGCAGGAACCTGGAGGCTGGAGCTGATGCAGAAGCCATGGAGGCGTGCTGCTTACTGGTTTGTTCCCCATGGTTTGCTCAGTCTTCTTCCTTATAGAACCCAGGACCATCAACCCAGGGTTGGCACCACACACAATGGGCTGGGCCTTTCCCCATCAATCATTAATTAAGAAAATGCCTTACAGCTAGATCTTATGGAGGCATTTTCTCAATTGAGGTTCCTTCCTTTCAGATAATTCTGGCTTGTGTCAAGTTGACATAAGCCAGCACAACTGTCTTATAGTTTGAAAAGCCTTATTAGAAAATAGAGATTCTAAAACACCAATCCTGATTCATTTTTACCATGCTAATAAATATTAGCAAATCAAGCAGCAATCTTACCTCTTCTAAATTACACAAAGTCCGTTTCCTTTGTTCATTTTCCCTGGTTTTCAAAATGATCTGTCTTCTACATATGGCCTTCTCACAGTCTCTCTCAAATAACAAGAGACTAATCACAAAACCTGGCCTACATCCTTGCCTAAAGTATATGCAAATTACTTAACATTTTTATTCTCATTGCAAAAGAAATGAATTTAGCTTCCACATTCCATGTCTGTTACCACTTTTATGCTGTTTCCTTTGATTTAGGGTTACCAACAATTATTATTATTTCTAGTATTAGTCATGGTCTTCCAGAGAATAGCAAGGCTATAATTCATGCTTTACCACAATTGGTAAATCAGGCAAGTGTGAAACAGCAGAAGCCCATAATTTAAAATCTCTCTGGGTTCTTAATCTAAGACACTGACATTTGAATTAGAATTGGTTATATATGGTTAAAATTAAACCATGAAGCAAGCCTACATCAATTACTATAAATTCTAACCCTATCATCTAGAAACTCATGAATTACGAATCAAGATCAAGATTCTCCTTTCAATCCAATATGACATACCTTAATCCTATGGCATCTAGTATGCTAAATAGTTGTATGTTTTGTTTTCTCGAGTGCTGGTTATGAACATAGATTTAGTTCTTTGATCTAAAGTAAAAGCCAGTAATTTTGAAATGGCAAGGTGTTCCTCTAAACACATAGTTTCCTAGTGAATGAAATCCCAGAAACACTTTGAAGTCATCAAATCTTGATTCCATTTATCTTAAACAGTGGGGATTATGGACTGTTTTCTAAGTTGCAATTTACGTTTAGATTCTTTTCTTCCCCTACTCTTTTTCCATCTTTGATACTACTTTCTAAGAATTATGCATAAACTGAAATTATATATGACTGAGATATTGTCCAGCATGAGTGAGGCTCTTGGTTTGATCTTCAGTGGCACACACATATGCACATGATTGAAATATTTGCTCCTAAACACAGAGATAATCAGCTCATTTAAATCAAGCAACTGGGACTGGGAAGTGGTTCTTGATTACATATCCCAATTTGCACCTAAATGGCTGCTCCATTTTCCCCCTGAAGACGGAAAGTTGTTTGTTTGATTTATAAATTTTCTTTTGTTTTGTTTTACAACTCTGAGAATAAAAAAAACACAGTCTTGTGCAAATAATCAAGCATGCTACTAGTAAGCTTCATCATTTTTTGTGCTAGGTACTGTGCCAAGTATTTTACATATGTCTCAATCTATAACATCTGTGTAATTCTGAGCTATTATATCCTCATTGGGCAGATAAAGACCTTAAGAAATGTGTTCAACACTTCACAACTAGCAAGTGACCAAAAGGGAACAAAGGCAATAGAAAACATAAAAGGAAGACACACTTTGGCTCATACTATCTTCACCACAGGGCTCAACTTTATGGGATTATGGCTGACCATTGCCTATTCAAGCCAAATATTCACAACTATAAGTGTATCTCTTATAATTTTGTCTTAAGCGTAACTTTTCAATGTTATTTACATGCCAGGCATGTTGGTGGGCAGGAGAAATCCCAGCACAGGGAAGACCATGGCCAGAAAGATCAAGAATTCAAGCCCCGCAGCTAGGGCGATACATTTAGATTTTGTCTAAAATTATGCTATTTATATGTTTTCTCATATGCCGAATATAGGTTTAAACACACACACACACACACACACACACACACACACACACACACACACACACACACACACCAAGAAAGTAGAAGAGTAACTATGAAGGGAGAGAAAGATATCTCCAGGGAACAATAAAGGGTAATGAAGGAAGAAAAAAGTAGGTTTTCTCTTATATGAAGAATCTAGCTTTAATGATGTGTGCATATTTATGCCACGAAAACAGAAGGGGAACTATCTGGTGGATAAAGGGTCCAGTGTGGGGAAGGGGTGTGGGGGAGGAAACAACAGAGGGTAATAAGGGAGTGAATATGAGCAAACAACATACACCTATGAAAGTGTCATAATGGAACCCATTGTTCTGTATACTAACTAAAAGTTAGTAAAATTAAATTTTAAAATGTTATTTGCAATAACGTCATACACACAATCTCAAAGAGAAAAAAAAAGATTACAAGACTTTTGATAATATGGAGCACCAGCTCTCCTGGAAAAATCCTCTGCTACAAAATAAAGAAAAATCATGTTGGTTTATTTTTAATGTTTTAAAAAATTATGTGTCTGTGCCTGCATGGGTTTATATGCACCACGTGCATGCAGGTGCCCTCAGAGGCCACAGGACATCAGATCTCCTGGAATTGGAGTTATAGGTAGTTATAAGCCATCTTTTTGATGTGTGACATAACTCAACCAGAAAGAAAAGAAAATCTCCAGAAATCAAAAACTGAGAAAAGATGACAACAGAACAGTCAGTAATGGATGCTTAGGTTTCCATAGCCCCAGGTGCTTCTGTACTTGTCGGTAACCAATATTCAAACACCTTGTCATTGAATATGAAAACAAACCTTAAAGTAGCCAGAGAGAAAAGATAATAAATAAAAAAATTTAAAAAGACAGTATCTAACAAGGAGAAGGTGAATATAATAAAAATTGTATCTTCAGAATGATGAGAAAAATTGTTTAACTGGAAGTGTGAAACTAGCAAAACTGTCAAGAATAGACCAAAGAGTCTGTTAGGTCGCTTACAAGCTTCAGCATCTAGGAGGCCATTTAGGATACATTGGCCCTCATAATCAGCTTTGGACCTCACCTCCTGTTTCTCCAGGATCACTAAAAAGGAAAGCATCACAATTGCCCCGCCTTAAGATTTAAATACTATATGAAAAGGTGGAAACACCTGGACTTTTTGAGGCCCATTGAGAGAAAGCCACTTTCTCCTCGTCAAAAGAACAGAATCCGGCCCTGGGTGCAGAGTAAACACTGGAAACTGCCCCAAACTTTACATACCATTGTCTCTTCCATTAAGAGTTAATCCAACTGTGCCTGACAATCGAGTGGCCAGAAGACTACTTCTCATGAAAGTTGATTCGCCTGATGAGGTAGTTTGAATAAGAATGCTCCCCACACACACATAGGCTCATGTATTTGAACACTGAGTACCTAGCTGTTGCTGCTGCTTGGGAAGATTATGGGATGTGGAGTCCTGCTGGGGGAGTGCACCACTTGAGTTGGGCTTTGAGAATCCGTGGTCTGGCCCCACCCCCAGTTCACTCTGTGCTTTTTGCACGTGGTTGGAGGTCTGATTTCTCAGGGATTTGTTGTTGTTGATGATTGTTTGGGGGTTCGTTTGGTTTGGTTTTGGGGTTTTGTTTTGTGTTTTGTTTTTTTTTGTTTGGGTTTTTGTTGTTTTTTGTTTGTTTGTTTGTTTGTTTTTGAGACAGTGTTTCTCTGTGTGGACCTGGCTGTCCAGAACCTCACTCTGTAGACCAAGCTGGCTTAAAACTCGGAACCAGCAGCAGTGGACAGATGATTTCTCAACTCCCTGTCCTTGCTAACAGGACTCCCTCCACCATGATGGAGTCTTCTCCCTAGTCTAGAACCTTAAGTCAAAATAAATTTTCTTCTATAAATTGCTTTTGGTCATGATATTTTGCCACAGCCACAGAAAAGTAACTAACAAACCTGAAAACATCCTAAGAAGGTAGGATGAAAAATTATCTCTTTAATGAAATAATGTACATGTACTACCCAGAAGCTCCTCCCCTGATACAGCTGCTTAGGGAGCTTCCACCACAAAGCACTGCTAAGCCGACCTGCTATTCTGAGTTGGAATTTAAAAGGCACAACTTTTGGATACTGGCCAGAATCCTAAACATGCCTGCTCTGATGTTCTGGACATTCTCACTCTTTTTCTGAAGACACCCTGTTCCACCCTGCAGCTGCCTGCTGGCTTCCACGGCTGAATCTCCCAGCTTTCTGGTATTCTAACTCAAAAGACATGGCTATCGCTCTTCTCCATCTCCCTCCTCCCAGGTGAGATTTAGAGCTTCCCTGACCTGTTAGTTTTCTCTCAAACTATAATAAAATGGGCCCTGGACTTCCTTCTGAGTCCATTTTAAATGTAACAAGACTAAGAATTCACAAAAGGGAGCTATGATTTCCTGCTAACATGATGACATTTTCAGCAATGAAAATGAACTTTCACCAACAAACCTACGCTAGGAGATATTCTGATGAATATACTTGGGAACAATGAGCCCAGAAGGGAAGACAGATTTAAGAAGCAATGACTTGTAAGAAGAAATGGTCAATGGCAACAAGCACTAATTATATGAAACAATATGCTGTAATTTGGTTGAGGAAGAAGTGAGACAGGCAGGAGCTCTCTACAGGAAATAAGGACAGAGCCTATGGTAGGTCATGTGTTACTCACATAAATAGTGATCTGATAAATGGTCTACAAAATAAATAAAATGTATAGAAAAAGTAGACAAAAGTGACCACAATATCCTGACTGGATGAGTATGCATGGTTATTACTCTGGTTAGGTCCAGGAGGCATTCAAAGGGGATATAGGTCACCTATTGGCTCAGCCTACTACACACACACAAAATGACCAATCTCAGTAAAGATTATTTCAGTCTTCATCCAATTCCTGCCATTAGACCCCTAAAAGGGCACTCTGCAGTACAACACAGTAATATTTCTTTCTTGGAGGCCTGCCCATCCTCAGGAGCTCTTTCTCAATTATCCTTAATAAATCTGTACTTGTTCTGTTCACTCCTTGTCTATGTCTCCTTATTTTTTCCTGGCCAGGAGGCAATGACATCAGAATCTACTGTCTCAGAGTCACTTCAGTAACTCTCAATCATGTGGCACCCTGGCTCCATGAATTCAGTTCCCCAAGAGCAGAGAAAGGCCCTGTCACTCTCAAAACCTTAGATCAGGAGCACAGTAAGAGAGAACAGCAACAAGTAAAGTGGCAGACTGAGTGAGTCTAAATAAATACTATAGAGTTCTTACACTGTTTTAGAAGAGAATGAAGATATTTATTAATATAGACATTTGGGTCAATGATGCATGTTAAAATGTAACAGTAAGACAAGAAAAATGTTTAAAAATTAGAATGAAATAGTCTTTATCAGGCCAAAAAAAAAGAGAAAAGGAGGGAAAAGCACAACAATAACCTACATTAGTAAAAATACATATTCAAACATTAGTGAATACAATAAATACAAGTAACCTCAAAATGAAGACTTTTTATGTCAGAACAAATATTTTCACTAGACACAGCTAAAATCTTACATACTATGCTGGTTAGGTTTTGTCAACTTGACACAAACTATAGTCGTCTGGGGAGACAGAACCTTAATTGAGAAGATGCCTCCATCAGATGAAGCTGTAGGCAAGTCTGTGGGGCATTTTCTTAATTAATGATTTCGGTACAAGGGCCAAGCCCACTGTGGGCAAGGCCACTCCTGGGAAGGTGGCCCTGGGAGGTACAAGAAAGTAGCTGAATGTGAACCTGGAGAGCAAGCCAATGAGCAGCACACCTCTAGCGTCTCTGCTTGACTTCCTGCCTTGAGTTCTTGCCCTCACTTCCCTTCATAATGGACTGTAAGCTGCAAGGAGAAATTAACTAAACCCTTTCCTCCCAGAGCTGCTTTTGGTCATAGTGTTTTAGGACAGCAATAAAAAGCAAACTAAGAGACATATATTATATATAAGACAAATAAATGAACTGGAAAGAAGGAAGAGGGATTTAGTCCCTGAGATCCAAGAAATGGCAAGATGGTCGGTAATTTCTCTAGATATTCTTGGGACCGAATAAACTGGCAGCTCTGAGACAATAGGACTAGACATGAAAAACACTAGCAGAAGACCAAGTTTTCTATTCAAAAGCCTAGTAAAGGGGAAGCCTGCCAAGACAGAAACATTTAGACAGTAACTACTATAGCCAACTACCATAAAACAAACTGCAGCGCTATCCCTCTTCTACTTGACTATAAAAGGCCAAGTAGAGAACTTAAACTTCTATTCTCTCTCAGGGCTCTAACAAGATACTCTAAAACATTCCCCCTGGGTAGTGTCAGACAAGACTGAGTAGGAAAGCACAACTTTCATCTCTAATGTGTGATGAGAGTGCTCCCTGACATGTCATAGTCACAGATTCTAACCTCCTGAAACTATAAGCCTCCAATAAACTCTTCCCTCTGTAAGTTGCCTTGATCATGGTGTATTATAACAGCCATAGAAAAGTAACTAAGACAGAAGTTTGTGCCAGGAAGTGGTATTGATGTGACAGACCTGACTGCAGTTTTTGGAGGAATATGGAAGACTTGTATTTGTACAAGGAGAGTGGTTGACTGCTGTAAATGGGGCTTAATGGGCAATCAGAGTAGGAGCTGAGAGCATTGGGGAATATGGAGGCCTAGATCATGAGGTTTCAGAGGATAAAAATATTAGTAACTGTACTAGAAACCATTCTTACCATATTTTGGTAAAGAATGTGGCTCAGTGTGGCTCAGAAGTCAGTATGTAAAGGCGATATGTCCAATCCCATGTTCACCTTAGTACTATTCACAATAGCCATGAAATGGAAACAGCTATATACAATGAGATACTATTCAGCCAACAATAAGAATTGAAATCCTAGCTGGGCATGGTGGCACATGTCTTTAATCCCAGCACTCAGGAGGCAGAGGCAGGCAGATCTCTGTGAGTTCAAGGCCAGCCTGGTCTACAGAGTGAGTTCCAGAATAGCTAGGAGCCAGGACTACATAGTGAGATGCTGTCTCAAAAAAAAAGGAAGGAAGGAAGGAAACCCACATGACAGCTCACAACTGTCTGTAACCCCAGTTCCAAGGGATCCAACACCCTCACACAGACATAAATGCAAGAAAACACCAAGGCACATAAAATAAAAATAAATAAATTATTAAAAATAGAATTGAAATCCTATCATTGGCAACAGTATAAGTGAAATTAGAGATCGGTAAGTGAAATAATTTAGTATAGAAAGTCAATTATCATTTGATCTCACTCATATATAGACTATTAAAATTTGATCTCATAGAAGTTGAGAATAGAATACTAATTATCAAAAAGTAGGATAGGAAGAAGAATGTGGGGAAGTTGAAGGAAAAGGTAAGAATGGTTGATTGGTAAGTGCTATGTTGCAGTTAGATAGGAGCAAGAAGTTCTGGTATACTAATTAATGCACAGTAGAACTACAGTGAATAGTGACCAAAAGGATTTTTTTCAAGATTTATTTATTTATTATGTATACAGTGTTCTGCCTGCATGTGTCCTTGCATGCCAGAAGAGGGCACCAGATCTCATTATAGATGGTTGTGAGTCATCATGTGGTTGCTGGGAACTGAACTCAGGACCTCTGAAAGAGCAGCCAGTGCTCTTAACCTCTGAGCCATCTCTCCAGCCCAAAAATATTTTCATTATAAAGAAACAGGTCTTGCAAACATGAGGGTCTGAATACAATTCCATAACTGAAGAGACAGACATAGGTAGATTCCCTGGGGCTCACAGGACAGCCAGCCTAGTCTACTTAGCAAGTTCCAGGATAATGAGAACCTGTCTCAAAAAATTAAAGGTGAATGGCACCTAAGGAACACACATGTGCTCCCCTCTACACACACACACACACACACACACACACACACACACACACACACAGTGAGAGAAATAATGTATTTGAATGTAGAGATATGTTGAATCTGACTTAATCATTATTATATCTGTATATTCTTATAAATAAACAAATTAAAAATTGTATTTGTTCATATTCTTGTCAAGGTTAGTTTCACACTGATACAGAAGTAACGATAGGGTTGCTGGCATAGACTCCGTGTCTCTAACAAGACTGGATCAGTGCTCTTTATCTAGGCAGGAAAGCAAGGGCAGTTCTTAGGTTAATCAAGTACAACTGAAGGAAAGCTGGCTTCTTTTGTTACAGTTCTCATTTTTATCTGGTAGATAATCACAATGGAACTTTATTCAGCCCAAAAGAACAAATTTATGAGTTCTTCAGGAAAATGGATGTAATTGAAGATCATCATGTTAATCAACATAAGCCAGGTTCACTAATACAAGTTTTCTTTGATATGTGAAACTAGAGGGGAGGAGAGAGAATATGAATGCACAAAGGGAAATAGTTAGGCTATGGGAGATATTAGAAATAGTAATGTAGGGGATGAATATGATTAAAGTATGTTTCAAACTTGCACAAAAACATCATAATGAAGTCCATTATACCATACAATTAATTACACCTTAAAAAATTCAGCCAGATAATCTATAACTGGACTGCTTAAGTTTAAGAAACTCATAATTCATTTTTGTGAATGGGCTGATATTGGTTGATCACACTTATAATTCATTTTAAATATAGCATTGGCAACTGAATTAAAAAATACTACATGTTTTGTCTAGTTTTATTTCAATGCATCTAGGATTCAGAGATTTAAAAGTGGTCAGTTAACCAAAGGAAAATATGTCTTTATTAATGGCATTTGATTAATGGTTCTTAAGCTTTGTCAGACAGACGAAGACAGACCCACCAAGACAATCGTGAAGTAACTAGTGCTCCCTAAACCACTTGTGCTGATGAATTATTATTTTTATTGTAGTTTTTGATCCTCGCCTACTCCATGAATCACTTTTCCTTTTTTTAAAAAAAAAGTCAATTGTTTCTGTCTTCCTTCACTTTGTTTAACTTTGTGACACCACTTTTTCTTCTTCCTCTGAGTTTTAACTTAAAGGGGAGAAAGATTTTCAGGTGCCGACTTAATTGGTTTTTTTCCCCTTCTCTCATAAAAGCATAGAGATGAATACATCTCCTCTTAAGTGCTCTATTGTCAACATCTTACACTGGAATGTGGCTTTTTCATAATTTTATTCTTCAAATACTCTGCTGTGTTTTAAATATTTCCCCCCAACAAAGTTTTACTTGAAAAGAATTCACTGGACTGAGTGCTATACAAAACCAAACTGAAACAGAGACACAGTTATAGAAAGGAAGCAGGAGATAAAATAATTAGCTGTTGACAATGTGCTATTATGCTCAAGATGACTGAATGAAAAACTCTTATGATCAGTAAGAGTTTAGCTCATGTGAAAGGAAGGAAAACATTCTCAAACTGACGCCTATACTCTATATCCGCAAACAGTAAATTTAAAAGGTGTGGAACGACCCTTGTAAGAAATGACAACTATAAAAAAAAATTTAACAACAACTTGGCAGAAAAATTTTATTACAGGTATAAAAGTAAAGTGGTAAATCATAATCACAAAGTGAAGAAAAACTGAGCTGAGTGGAGGTGGCTCACGCCTTTAACCCCAGCACTCAGGAGGCAGAGACAGGCAGATCTCTATGCGTTCAAGGCCAGCCTGGGCTACAAAGTGAGTTCCAGGACAGCCAGAGCTACACAGAGAAACTCCGTCTTGAAAAACCAAAAAAAAAAAGTGAAGAAAAACTGAATTTATCCCCCATATCCTAAAATATGCTTAAAGGAAATAATTTTTTCACAGGGAACATAAAAGAAACCTAGAAATGAAGAATATGGTAAGAAAAATATGGACAAATAGGTTTATTCTGCACTTGAGTTTTTCAAATCGTGTAGTGATTGAAACAAAAATTAGAATGACATACGATATAGTTATAAACATATGTAGAAGAAATTTTTAAAATAAAATATATTGTAATGGGGTGGAGTAAAGAGAGAAGTAAAACTCCTATACTTTCCCCAAAGTGGTAAAGGGAAACACTAGAAGTCTGTAATAAATTTTAGTCACACATGCACACAAATGTGATTATGCACTAACTAACAATGTTTCAGCCAAGGATAGATTAAATATACCGTAGTTGTTCCATAAGGTGTTGGGGCCAAAAATCCCTGTTCATCAATGAACAGCTACCGTAATGTCATACACAACACAATGAATTACTCATCTGTTTGTAGTGATGGTGGTGAAACCAAAAACACGCCTTGTTGCCCATAAAAGTTTATCACATTACCATAAACAAAGTGTTTGCTCAAGATAAGATGATTCATGTCATTGAGGTGGCCAACACAAAGGGTACAAAGTGGTCATCAGTCACTGGCATCCAAAGAAGCAGCCCTGGCCCCACAAGACAAGTGGGGGGCGGGGGAGGGGGGGACTAGATGGGGATATTTCCTCTGGACCCAGAACTGCAGGATCTCCATGACGCAGAGCAGCAACAAGATATCCAGGAAGAGTCCCAGCATTGATGGTGCAGCAGAGACCAAGGGCCTCGAACCAGACCAATGATTCTTTTTGATAAACACCTACACGGGAGGCGGTGGTGTACACCTTTAATCCCAGCACTCAGGTACACTGCAGCTTCCACGATGAGATTTTCCCCTTAATCCTTTTTTTCTTTTTTTCCCTCTTTTTCTCTTAAAATTTATTTTGATTTATTTTGGGGTGCATCAAGAGATGGGTGGGATCAGAAGGCATGATGTGAAAGACACAAAGAATAAATACATAGATAAATAAAAGAAAGCAAGTGGGGATATATTATATGAAAGTATATATTGAAAGATTATATTTGTACATATAGTAATATGCTTAATATAGTAATAGATTATACTACTATTTATACCATGTATTAAAACAATATATAAATAAATAATAATAAACACATAGACCAAGTAAAATCTGAATTGAGTTTATACTAGGCAGAAATATATCAATCACATAATGAAATGTATTTTTTTACATTTTATTATTAATTTTGTGTGTGTAAGTGTTTTATATGTATGACTGTCTTAGTTATATTCTATTGCTGTGAAGAGACACCATAACCAAAGTAACATAAAAGAAAGCGTTTAATTTCTTGCAGTTTCAGGGGGTGAGTCCATGACCATAATGGTGGAGAGCATGGCAGCAGGCAGCCATGTGCTGGAGCAGTAGCTGAGAGCTTACAGCTTGATCCCCAAGTTTGAGAAAAAGAGAGAGACTGATTGACTGAAACTGGGCCTAGTGTGAGCTTTTGAAACCTCAAAACCCACTCTCAGTGACACACCTCTCCCAATAAGGCCACACCTCGTAATTCTTTCCCAAACAGTTCCACCAACCAGGTACCAGGCATTCAAATATATGAGTCTATAGGGACCATTCTTTTCAAACCACCACAGCTTGCATCTATGTCTGTATACCACATACATGCCTGGTGCTCACAGAGGCCAGAAGAGAGCATCGTATTCCCTAAAACTGGAGTTACGGATGGTTGTAAGCCACCATGTGGGTACAGGGAATCAAAACAAGACATTACAATACTGAGTATGTATTATAAAATAATAGAGCTGCAAAATGTGTAGAAGAAAAACTGATATAACTAACATACAACTATAGCTGGAGTTTTTAATACCTCTTTTAGTAATTGATAAAATAACCAGATGAAAAAGTACCAGGATATATAACTCAATATTATCAACCAATAGAATCTAATCAACATTTACACAGTACCCTACCAAACATGAATAGAATATATGCTTTCTTTTCAAATGACCACAGAACATATATCAAGATAGGTTATAATCCTAGGAACAAATAAACTGTAACTAATTAAAAAACATTTAAATCATGCAGATATTGTTCTTGGACTACATCAGAATCAAACTAGAAATCAATAATAGAAAGATAACAAAAAATCCCAAGTATTTGGAAACTAAGTAACGGACTCCTAAATAATCCATGGATCAAAAAGGAATCCTCAAAGGAAAAATTTAAAAAACCACAATGATATTACAGTAATGAAAAACAAATTAAAATGAAAACACAATATAGAAATTTTTGTGAGACCCAGGTAAATGGTGCTGAGAGGGAGAAATATAGAACTAAATACATACAGTAGAAAAGGAGAAAAGTGTAAAATCAGCAATGTAAGAACACATTCCAAAGATTTAACAAGAGAAAAAGAGCAAGTAAGAAAAAAATACTAAAGAGCAGAAGTCAGCTGGGTATGATGGTACACACTTTTGATCCCAGCACTCAGGAGGCAGAGGTAGGCAGATCTCTATGAGTTCAAGGCCAGCTTTGTCTGCACAGGAACTTCCAGGACAGCTAAGGCTATCTAGTAAGATCTTGTCTTAACAAAATAAAACAAAAAACAGCAATAAATAAGTAGCAGAAGTCCATTAAATTGAAAACAGAAGAAAAGAAAAACTATCAATGAAACAAATAGCCAATTATTTCACTGATACATATTTACTTTTCATGGCACTAGGTCCTAGGAGGATGTTTTCATACACATATAAAATATACTGTATCATATTTCTTCCATACCCACTTCTGCTCCCTTTTCTCACTCCTTCTGCTCCTGTTAGTCTGCTTTTAAGTTTCTGCAGTGTATGTGATTTTGTATTTCTGTATAAAATATAGGAACTACAACTGAAAAAAATTATATTTGCCTTTATGAGGCTAACATATTTTGTTTAATATAAATATTTTCTGTTGTAGCAATTTTCCTGCTGATGACATAATTTCCATTTTCCACTTGGCTGGGGAAAAATCCATTCTGTATATATTCAAGTTTTCCTTATCTATTTCTCTGTTGTTGGGCAACAGAGTTGGCTCTATAGTGCTTTAACAAACATTAATGTGCAAGCATCCATGTAATAAGTTGACTTGTTTTCCTTTGAGTGATATAGCAGGTCTGTATTTAATTTTTGGAGAAATCACCATTCTGACTTCCACAGTAATTAGAGTAGTTTTTATTTCCACCAGCCATGCATAAAGGATCCCTTTTCTCAGCATCACCACCCAGCATTTCTTTCTGTTTCCCAATGCCTGTCATTCTAACTGACTGGGACAGTCTTGTGGTCTTCATTTGCACATCTCTAAGGATGTTGACCATTTCTTCATGTTTAATAGCCATTTGTGCTTTCTCTTTTGAATCGTATTTGGTCAATCTGTTAGCCAATTTACTGATTGGGGAGTTGGGATTTTTTTTAATTTTTGTGCATGTGGTGTGGGGGAATGTGGAAGTTAAAGGACAACTTTAGGAGTCAGTTCTCTTCTTCACTATGTGAATCACAGGGCTCAAACCCAGGTTGTCAGGCCCCACAGCAAGCACTTAGATCTGCTGAGCCAGCTTGCCAGCCCTGAGTTCTGGTAACTTAGCATTTCTCCTTTAGTTCTCTGTATATTTTCAAAATGAATTCTCAGTCAGATACATAGCTAGCAAGCATTTTTCTCCCATTATATATGCTGTCTCCTCACTCAATTTATTGTTGTCTTTAATTTCAAGAAGCCCCATTTGTCAAGCATTGGAATTGCTTCCTGAACAGCTGGAGTTCTATTCATAGTCTTTGCCTGTTTCTACATCTCAAAGTGTTTTCATTTTTTCCTCAACAATTTTAGCTTCAAGTCTTAAATGAAGGTCTTTGATCTATTTGGAGTTGGTTTTTGTACAGAGTGAGAGATAAGGATCTAGTTTCATCTTCTATGTGGGGATATATAATTTTCCCAGTATCATTTTTTGAAATGGCTATCTTTTCTCTTGTATATTTTTAGTATCTTATTTTAAAAAATAGGGTAGCTGTAGCTGTGTGAGTTTATACCTGGGCCATTTATTCTATTCCACTGATCTGTGTGTCTGATTTTGTGCCAGTACCGTGCTATTTTTGTTGCTATAAAAAGCCAATTCTTTAAAGTGGCCAAGGAAGTTGACAAATGTTCAGAAATACTGACAAATCAAAAGAAAAAATTCACATTACCAGTATTACCAGCATCAGGAATAAAACAGGAGACATCATTATATACCCTATCAGCATCAAAGAGATAATAAGGGAATGCTACAACTTTACATATATATATTTTACTGTATGGATTAAATGAACTGGCCCCTTGAAAACCATAAATGAACAACTCACTCAATATAAAATAGATCATGTGAATAGCAGCATTAATGCAGAAAATTTAATTTGTAGTTTAGGAAATTCCCCCAAGCAGAAATCACTGGATGATTCTATCAAACACTTCAGAAAGACTAAACCAACAGAAGAGACTAGGACATTTGCTAAATCCTTTTATTTCACAGATACAAAAACTAAATGTATTCTAAAAAGGTAAACTATATGCCTTCTGACTATACATATATGACCTACTCTGGTGATGGGATGGCCAAACACCCTAATTGTTATGCTAGAAACCTCATCCAACTACTGAGGGATCTGGATGCAGAGATCCATGACTAGGCCCTGGGTGGATCTCTGGGAGTCCAATTAGCGAGAATGAGGAGGGTTTATATGAGGGCGAATTGTTGAGACCAAGGTTGGATAAAGCACAGGGACAAATAGCCAAATGAATGGAAACACATGAACTATGAACCAATGGCTGAGGGGTCCCCACTGGATCAGGCCCTCCGAATGGGTGAGACAGTTGATTGGCTTGATCTGTTTGGGAGGCATCCAGGCAGTGGGACCAGATCTTGTGCTCATTGCATGAGTTGGCTGTTTGAAACCTGGGGCCTATGCAGGATTGTTTGGCTCGGCCTGGGAGGAGGGGACTAGACCTACCTGGACTGAGTCTACCAGGTTGACCTCAGTCTGTGGGGAAGGCTTTGCCCTGGAGGAGATGGGAATGGGGGGGGGGGGCGTTGGGGGGAAGGTGAGGGGGACGGGAGGGGGGAGAACAAGGGAATCCGTGGCTGATATGTAGAACTGAATTGTATTGCAAAATAAATTAAAATAAATTAAAAAAAAAATTCCTAACAAATATTATTGCATAGAATTCAGCTACACATACAGCATGAGCAAGCAGAATTTATTCCAGAAATACAAGGCTGTTTCAATCTTCAAAAATTCAAGTAATGTAATTTACCATACTAACATGATAAAGAAGTCACCAGGCAGTGTCGAAAGCCTTTAATCCCAGCACTCTTGGGAGGCAGAGGCAGAGGTAGAGGCAGGTGGATCTCCCAGTTCGAGGCCAGTCTGGTCTACAGAGTGAGTTCCAGGACAGTCAGAGCTACTCAGAGAAAACCTGTCTCAAAAATAGATAGATAGATAGATAGATAGATAGATAGATAGATAGATAGATAGATGAAAAAAGATAAAAGCAAAAGTCGTATGACAATATGCAGCAATGCTGGAAAAACATTTGGTCAAAGGTAACACCTGTGCATAACGAGAAATCTTCAGAAAGATAGGACGGAACTTCATCAGGTACCGACCACAGTTTCCCCTCCCTCCTTTTCCCTCAGCCTTTCTCCCTATCCACTCCTCCTGGGTTGGTTTCCATTCAGAAAGTGGCAGGCTTTCCATGGGCTTAAAACAAAGCATGGCACATCAAGTTGAGGCAGGATAGAGCTCCTCCCCTTGGGGGGGCTCCTCATCTTACATCCAGCATGGGGAACAGGTTCCCAAAAGCCAGCTAAGTGCCAGGGACAGGTCCTGATCTCACTGCTAGGAGCCTTACAAACAGACCAAGCTACATAACTGTCACACATATGCAGAGAGCCAAGGTCGGTCCCATGCAGGCTTGCTAACTGTTGGTCTAGAGTCCATGAGCTCCCACGACCTCAGGTCGACTGTCTCTATGGGTTCCCCATCGTGACCCCCCTGGATCATACAATCCCTCCTCCCTTTCTTCAGCAAGACTCCCTGAGCTCAGCCCAGTGCTTGGCTGTGGATCTCTGCATCTGCTTCCATCAGCTACTGGATAGAGTATCTCTGATGACAATTACGGTAGTCACCAATCTTATTACAGTAGATGGCCAGTTCAGGCACCCTCTCCACTATTGCTAGGAGTATTGGCTGGGGTCATCCTTATGGGTTTCTGGAAGTTTCCCTGGCACCAGGTTTCTCCCTAACCCCGAAATGGTCCCCACATCAAGACATCTCTTTCCTTATTCCCACCCCTCCGTGCCATCCCCAACCCACCTCCTGTGCCCAGTCCACCCAACCTGATCCCTCAAGTTCCGGTTCCCGTATCTTCTCCACTGTGGGAGCCCGTTCTCGGGTTCCTCGTGGCTTTACCCAGCAGGTCCGCATAGAGGATGATTAGACCACGGGCCTGAGTGCAGGTGTCTGAGATGGTCTGCACTTGGCTGTGCTGGGGGAGGAGGTCTTTTGCTCCACCCCTTGGCGTCTCTATAAAAACCCTGGGGGGCAGAGATAGTCGGGGGAAGGTTCCAGGCCCTCTTGAGGTTATCCTTTATTTTCTGTTTATCTCCGCAAAATTCTCTGCAATAAATCCTTCTATCTAACTCTGGGGAACTGTGGGGGTGGTGGGTAAACGCCCCACAGAATGGCGCCATGAACAGGGACTAAAGAAAAAAGAAAAAAAGGGACTAAAGAAAAAAAAGGGACTAAAAAAGGGGGGGGACTAAAGACAAATGAATAGGGACTAAAGACAAAGTAATAGGGACTAAAGATAAAGGAAAATAATATTTTTATTACAGAGTTTTTGGCGAAAGTGCTGAGTCAGCCCTGCCAGTGGAAAGGCATGCCGGTGTTATGGTATATATATATATATTATATATATATATATATATATATATATATATATATTATTGAGAGGCAAGGGTTTTATCCTCGAGAGAAAAGGAAAGCGGACTGGAAGGATGTCCGATGCTGCAGCGCAATTCTCTTCTGTCAAAATTCTCTATCTTCTATCCCTTTCTCAATTTCTATCTGTGAAAAATAAGTATAATGTATAGGGTAGTAATATAGTGTAGGAAAAACTTAGAAGTGTAAGATCGTTTAGGAAAAAATAAGGCAACTAGACAGAAAAACTCTACAATTTTCTAACTTTGGGGGCTATGAACGCAAACTTGGGGGAAAAAATCTTTGGGCTTTTGGGGTAGTAAAAAAGTTCTTTGAGCTTTTGGGGAAGAAAATGTTTCCTATGGAAGCTTTTGACCTGGGGACAGCTGAAATGCAAAGTCCAAGCGGCAGGAGAAAGTAATTTCTCCCTGAGGCAAAAATGGGGGTATAAGAAGTCAAAGTTTAAAGTTGGGAAGTTTTGGGAAAAGTTGGTCTTTCTCCTGGGGGGGGGGAATCTTTCTCTTAAACTATAAAGCTTTTCTTGGAAAATTTGAGGGAAAAATCTCTCTAAAAAGCCTTAATCTTTCTCAAAAGCTCTTAAACTTGAAAACTAAAGCCTTTAACTTTCCTCTCTCAGAAGGACAAATTAGAATCACCTGAAGATATTAGTATGGGGACCACCTGTGATTAGCTCTAAGGGAAAACAAACCTCTTAAGACAGCAAAACCTCTCCAAGTTCTCTTTCAAGCTTTAAAAACCCTCCCTGCAATGCAGGAGGCAGAGACAAGTTCCTAAAAACCTCTTCTAAGCTCTCTCTTCAAGCTGGTAAAAGACAGTGGGTCAGAGTACCCTGAGGGAAACACTTGGGAGAGTGTGGGTAAAGAGCTACAGAGAGCCCAAAAGGGCAGGAAACTTTACCTGAGAAAAGCAAAAAAGCCAAGCTTTTCAGTTACAGCAAGCTGAGGCATCAAGGGTTTTGAGTGAGCGTTTCAGAATGACAAGGTGCTCCTAATCGTCCTAATGCAAAGATCCCCTGAAGCAATGCAAACTGTTAGCCTTGTATCCTCGCTTCTGAGCAAAAACCCAGAGGTGACTGGCCAGCGTCTCTGAGTTGGGGTGCATTTCTGGGATACTAGGGTTCCTGCAGTGGCAAACTTCCTGGAGCACAGAGCTGAGGCAGGAAGGTGCAGGACCCAGGGGAAGATTGCTAATGAACAAACAAAGCTAAAGCCAGTGGGAACAGCACAGTTGCCTGCTTTCCTACAAGTCCCGGGTTGATAGGTCCACAGCTGCAAAAAGAAATCCGAGAAAAGCTTTCCTATCAGAGAAAGGACCTTTCTGGGAAAACAGTAAAGCTGAACTGTGTCTGAAGCAGTTGTGCTGCTGAGTCAGAACACTGTCTGGGGAAAGAGCCCAGGCAGGGCAGAACAGAACTATCCAGGAGTAAAGCTTTCTTTTCTGCCAGAGAAAGCACCTCTTTGAGAAAAGCTTTGTTTCAACTGACTCCCTGAGATGAGGGAGTGTAGCCCTAAGGGGTGATTGCCTCTGGCATAAGCGCTGTCCTTGAGCACCCAGACAAGCAAATGCAACCCACTGGGGGACTGGGCCAGGTGAAGGCCTGATGAGGCAAAACACCTGTCCTAATGGGGGTTTAGAAATGGCAAAAACCTCCCTTGTTAGATTTTCAGTCTGTACACAAACCACAGAGACCCCGAAAACAGAAACGAACAAAAAGCCCCTACATTCAGTAGCAGGGAAAGCCGCCACTGTAGTGTCGGAAACTGTTTCTGGGGTAGAGGGGATAAATTGAGACTAAACTGGGAACTGTCTGGGAGAAAGACTCTGAAGAAACAGAGGGGACATAATCTTCCCCAGAAAATATATGACCTGAAAAAGCTGCTAGAATTTGAGGCAGATTCGGGGGGAGGAAAAAAGCCCCTACTTCCAAAGGCAGCTAGCAGAGGTACAGAGCCGCAGACAGATACCTGAAGCTCTGCATCTGGCGGGGAAGGAACAAGCAAAATGAGATCGATCAGTGGGAGAAAATCTCTGAAGGAGCTATGGAAAAGCTGTTGTAAATGATCTTGTTTTTCACTGACTGGCTAAGACAAACACAAGCCCCGAGGGAAGTTGCTATCAGAAATGCCAGCCTCAATGCCGGCTAATGAGGCAGGTGCAGTTCTGATCCGGGGCCAGTGTCAAATGAAGGAGAGACACCTGTTAAAGCCAGCTGAGGAGAGAATAGAAATCTCCCAACGTGCCATAGCTGAAAATGTAAAATGCTTGTTCAAATCTCCCATTGCAAAAGCAGGAAACTTCGTTCAAACCTCCCGGGCAAGAATTTGTAAGCAAGTCTGGTAAAAGAGAATCAGTTGACTCTCAGACCTGAAAAGAACTATGGGAAATGACTGATGGGAAATGATATAAGAAAAATGATATAAGGGACTGATATAAGGGAAATGCATTCTGGGAAAGGTAGTTTTTCCGTTAAAGATGGCGACATTGCCCTGAAACACTTGTCAGCTCGAAAATATGTTCATGGTAAACTTAAAATACAGCTTTTAAAAGAATAAGGAGGAAAATCATCTAAGAGTTTAAGTACAGAACTAGGTGCTTCACAGTTTGGGGCTCCTTTGATAAAATGCCTTATTTACCCTAATAGCTGTGCAAAATTTTTTACGATAGTTGGATGACAAAAACCTACCTATAAGAGCAGACAAGCCACTGCGCAGTTTATACAGTGAACATTGTCTTAGATATGAAGAAACTTATGTTGAAATTAAAAAAGTTCTTTGACTTTTGAACAAACTGCCTGCAAAGAGTGATTCCTTTGCAAATCTAATAAGGAGACAAGGAAACAGGCATTTCAACAATTTTGTACCCAATGGGAAATCGTACATAAAACAGGTATTCCTTATAATCCTCAGGGACAAGGTATTGTGGAAAGGGCTCATAGAAGTCTTAAAATACAACTTCAAAAAATATAAAGGAAGAAATTTACCCTCAATCTCCACATAATGCATTAAATCATGCTCTTTTTGTTCTGAACTTTTTGAATGTGGATGTCTATGAACAGTCTGCCACAGATAGATTTTGGCACAGCGGCACCCAAGCGACTTTTGCTCAAGTGAAATGGAAAGATCCCTGCTCGGGATTATGGAAGGGTCCCGATCCTGTGTTAATATGGGATCGAGGACATGTTTGTGTTTTTTCACAAGAGGAGAATGAAGCTCGGTGGTTACGGGAGCGTCTGGTAAGGAGCGTGGAACTAAGGAAGGGTCAGCTCCAATGATGTTCCTATAAAGGAACCAGAATGAAAGTGGCTCAATTAGTATTTCTGAGGTTTTGTCACTGGTTAATGCAAACAGTGAGGAAACAAAGTTCGGAGCTGTGCTGCTTTTGGCTTTACTAGCTCCTTTAGAAAAATACTTTATATCACCTAATAGCTGTGCAGTATTTGGTGAAGAGCTTTACAGCAGCTAAATACAGTAATTTCACCCTCAGTGTGAAGTGCAGTTTTTCTGTAGAACAAACCAAAAGTACTGCTGTAATAGAAATGTTTGTCTGAATTGAAGCACTTAGGGGAACTATTATGAATTTGAGTGAAGGGACAGCCTCTAGTTAAAAACTGTCTACTGCTGACAGTGCATCTCTGCCGGTTCCGGAACGGCTGAGAGAACTGGCAACTTTGGAGTGTGGCTTCATCCCGGGAAGGTTATAGTCCCCTAGCAACAACTATCACAATTCTATAACAACACTCACTAAATCCCAGTGTTGTATAACAAAGCTAACTATAAACTCTGAACTTTAGAAATAATGTACATAATTCCTGTCTAGTTAAGAGAATCTAATAGAAATAGTTATGATAATTAAGAGTAAGAAATAGAAAAAGATGAAAATAAGATATGTGAGTTTGTAAAAGTTCTCTTGTTAGATCTCTGTGTTAAGAAATCTTTAGGTGTTTGCTAAGTTAAATATATGCTAATGGTAGCCCTATATAAGTTTGTAAAATAGATCTATAGAGTTCCTTTAAGAATATAAGCTTGCAAGAAATATCTAAGGTAGTCTTAAGACATGTAGTAATAAGCTTGTAAGAAGTAAAGATACTAGTTGTAAATGTAAGTTTAAATAAAAATAAGAAGTATATAAGAAGTAATAAGAAATATATTTGCTAAAGTAGTTCTATAGTTCCCTTAAAGAGTATAAATAAGTAGATGTTAATGTTATATGTGAATTTGTAAAACAGTGTAAATGTTAAATGTGAATCTATTCCTAATGTATATGGTGAACGAACCTGAGACACAGAAGGTTAGTGTCCTAGCAGACTGCAAAGCAGGCAGTCTGAGCGGTTTTCAAAAGTTCCAGAATCCGCTAAGAAGCTAAGAATGGAGGACGCCAGAGCCAGCGCAACAAGGCATCCGCAGCTGAGATCTGTGGAAAATCAACGCAACACAGAAAAACCTGAGCTAACATCAAAAACGGTGCGGTTTAGAATACTACTGTACCTAAAAAGGTCTCTGGCTTGAGAATAAAAGTTGCAGAGACGCTTGTTTGAACTAAAATTGTTAACTGCAAAAAGTTTTGGTTGAAAAACATCTCTTCATATTTGGAAGTGAAAGCCTGATACCAGAATTTATTTCTTGTTTGAACTTTTTGAACTTAAAATGACATAAAACTACAAAAAGATTTTTGTTATGGATTTCTTCATATTTGGAAGGCTCGTACCAGAATTTATCATTTGAATTTTGGGACTTAAGAAATGAAATGAACAATAGAGATTTCATTGCAATGGGACAATTTTGAGTTTACTTATAGTAATGACCTAGGAACTGTTTTCTGGAATTGGGTTAAAAACTGTTTAAATGAAGAAATTTATTATTTCTACCTAGACTAGAATCAAGATGCAGTTTTGTGTATGTATATACGTTTTATTAATTGGTGATTCATGAATTGTTTTGTGGAACTGTTTATGTAAAAATGAAATTATTTACAGAACTGGTTTTGTGTTACAAATGGAACTGTTTAAATGGAAAAGTTTGGTTTTTCTAACTAGGCTTGAGATTTTGCTTAAATTATAAAGAGGGAGAGTTAATATTCCTTAGTCTAATTTCAAAAGTTGTTTGAGTGGATTAATGTCATGTTTTTGTTAGTAAGAAATGCAAATGGGGTATATTAAGAGACTACTTTTAAAGTGTAAAGAGTTTTATTAAGAAACTGCTTTTGGATGTTTTGCTAAGTTTTCAAAGTGTTGATGGTTAGATTGAGAAGATTGCTTTTCAATATGGGTTTGTAGGAATTGTATGAGTTTGGGTTCTTCTAACTAGGTTTGAGATTTTGTTTAAAAAATTATAAAGAAAAGGAGAAGTTATGAGGTTGAATTATGTTTGCAGAAATTATGTTTACCCTATTGATATTGATGCACCCTGGTTTTGTGGAGTTAAGGAAATATTTAAGTTTGATGTGAATACATCGAAGTTTTTCCTGTGTTCTATTAGCAAGAAAATTCAAATGATTGAGTTAAAGTTGTAAGACGGAGAAAATTGTTAACTATATATAGCACCATATATGCTAATTCAAATGGTTCTGTTAAGAGTTTGCTTTGTGTTGTAAGAGTGGGAAAATTGTGACTATGTATAGCAATATTTATGTTAACCTGTTAATGGTAATGATGAAGCTAACGGATTCTTTGTTTGTAGTTGCCTTAAGAGTTTTTGGTTTAGGGCCAGGCGGTGGTGGCGCACGCCTTTAATCCCAGCACTCGGGAGGCAGAGGCAGGTGGATCTCTGTGAGTTCGAGGCCAGCCTGGTCTCCAAAGCGAATTCCAGGAAAGGCGCAAAGCTACACAGAGAAACCCTGTCTCGAAAAAAACAAAAAAACAAAAAAAAAAAAAAAGAGTTTTTGGTTTAGAAAGGGCTTGAGGCAGCTAAGACTGCTGTAGTCACCTTGGACCTAATTCAAAAGAGAAATGCCATCTTTATCATCCTCTACTCCCATACTGGGAGGTGTAACAGCTATGGAGATTGCTGTAAGCCGTTAATAGTTATTTTTTTATATATATTAAGAAAGGGGGACCTGTGGGAGCCCGTTCTCGGGTTCCTCATGGCTTTACCCAGCAGGTCTGCATAGAGGATGATTAGGACCACGGGCCTGAGTGCAGGTGTCTGAGATGGTCTGCATTTGGCTGTGCTGGGGGAGGAGGTCTTTTGCTCCACCCCTTGGCATCTCTATAAAAACCCTGGGGCAGAGATAGTCGGGGCCCCGTTGGAAAAGGTTCCAGGCCCTCTTGAGGCTATCCTTTATTTTCTATCTGTTTATCTCCGCAAGATTCTCCGCAATAAATCCTATCTAATATTTCCTGCTGCTCACACTCAAGAAAACTCTGGGGAACTGTGGGGGTGGTGGGTAAATGCCCCACACTCCACCCTCACCCCCAGTTTACCCAGGAGATTTCTTCTATTTCCCCTTATCAGGGAAATCCATGCATCCCTTTTTGGGCCCTCTCTGTTATCTAGCCTCTCTGGGGCTGTGGATTGTAGGTTGGTTATCCTGTACTTTACTTCTAACATCCACTTACGGGTGAGTAAATACCATGTTTGTGATCCATACATCCCTCTTGGGGTCCTCCTTGTTAGCTAGCTTCTCTGAAGCTGTGGGTTGTAGTCTGATTATCCTTTGCTTTATATCTAGTATCCACCTATGAGTGAATACATACTATGTTTGTATTTCTGGGTCTGAGTTACCTCATTCAGAATGATTTTTTTTCTGGTTATATCCACTTGCCTGCAAATTTCATGAGGTCATTGTTTTCACAGCTTAGTAATACTCCATTGTGTAAATGTACCAGATTTTTCTTATCTGTTCTTCGGTTGAAGGTCATCTATGTTGCTTCCAGGTTCTGGCTATTACAAATAAAGCTGCTATTAACATAGTTGATCAAGTGTCCTTGTGATATGATTGAGCATCCTTTGGGTACATGCCCAAGATTGGTATAGCTGGGTCTTGAGGTAGATTGATTCCCATTTTTCTGAGAAACCACCATACTGATTTCCAAAGAGGCTGTACAAGTTTGCGCTCCCACCTACAGTGGAGGAGTGTTTCCCTTGCTTCACATCCTCTCCAATATAAGCTGTCATCAGTGTTCCTGATCATAGCCATTCTGACAGATGTAAGGTGGTATCTCAGAGTCGTTTTGATTTGCATTTCCTTGATGACTAAGGATATTGAACAATGCTTTAAGTGTATTTTGGTCATTTGAGATTCTTCTGTTGAGAATTCTGTTTAGATCTGTACCCCATTTTTTAATTGGATTGTTTGGCATTTTGATGTCTAGATTTTTGAGTTCTTTATATATTTTTGAGACCAGCCCTTTGTCAGATGTGGGGATGGTGAAGATCTTTTCTCAGTGTGTAGGCTGCTGTTTTGTCTTATTGACCGTGTCCTTTGCCTTATAGAAGCTTTTCAGTTTCAGGAGGTCCCAATTATTAATTGTTGCTCTCAGTGTCTGTGCTACTGGTGTTATATTCAGGAAGTAGTCTCCTGTGCCAATGTGTTTGAGGCTACTTGCTACTTTCTCTTCTATCAGGCTCAGTGTAACTGGATTTATGTTGAGGTCTTGGATCCATTTGGACTTGAGTTTTGTGCAGGGTGATAGATAAGGATCTATTTGCATTCTTCTACATGTTGACATCCAGTTATGCCAGCACTATTTTTTGAAGATGCTTTCCCTTTTCCATTGTAAAGTTTTGGCTTCTTTGTCAAAAGTCAGGTGTTCATAGGTGTGTGGGTTAATGTGAGGGTCTTCAATTCAATTCCATTGGTCCATATGTCTGTTTTTATGCCAATACCAAGCTCTTTTTATTACTATAGCTTAAATAGTAGAGCTTGAAGTCAGGGATGATGATAACTCTGGAATTTCCTTTATTGTTCAAGATTCTTTTAGCTATCCTATATTTTTTGTTTTTCCATATGAAGTTGAATATTGTTCTTTCAAGGTCTGTGAAGAATTTTGTTGGGATTTTGGTGGGCACTGCATTGAATCTGTAGATTGCTTTTGGGAAGATTGCCATTTTTACTACTTTAATCCTACCTATCCATGAGCATGGAAGATCTTTCTATTTTCTGACATCTTCAATTTCTTTCTTCAAAGACTTAAAGTTCTTGTCATACAGGTCTTTTACTTGTTTGGTTAGAGTTACCTCAAGACATTCTCTAATATTTGTGGCTATTGTAAAGGGTGTTTCTGATTTCTTTCTCGGCTACTGATTTTTTTCGAGTTAATTTTGTATCCCACCACATTACTGAGGGTGTTTATCAGCTGTAAGAGTTCCCTGGAAGAATTTTTGGGGTCACTTATGTATACAATCATATCATCTACAAATAATGGAAGTTTGGATCTGGATATATGCCTGGTGCATGAGCTGGCTTTTTGGAGCCCATTGCCTATGGTGGGACACCTTGTACAGTCTTGATGCAGGGGGAAGGGCTTGGACCTGCCTCAACTGAATGTACCAGGCTTTGCTGACTCCCCATGGGAGGCCTTACCTTTTCAGAGGAGGGAATGGGGGTGGAAGCAAGAGGGGGATCTGTGGTTGATATGTAAAATGAATAAAAAAATTTCTTAATAAAGAAAAAAATTCCTTCAAGAAAAAAGAATTGTGATGGTCATGGTGTCTATTCACAGCAATAAAACCTAAGACAGTCCCTAAATATTTAATATGCAATTTTTATCCTACAATACTGATTTTGTTCTCAATTTTTTTCTTTATTTTTTCACATTATTATCCAAGTGAATACAATACAGTTTATTCATACCCTATAATATCCTTTATTGTCTATGTCCCATAAAAGAAAGAAAAAAGTGCTGAGAACACTGTGGACTATGAAGGCTCAGCTCAAGAGAAGACAATAATATTAGCAATTGAGTTAGAGGCCGTTCTTGTGATGTTTTGGCTAAGAATGTGGCTGGGTGGTGGTGTTTGCTTGCTTTCCCTGGCCTTTTTCTTAGATTCTCCTTGAAGCTAAAAACTGAAGTTTCTGAACTAATTATGTAGGCAGAGCAAATATCAAGAAGTCCTCATATTGACTATCATGCAGATTTACAATGAAAAAGAGCAAGCAAGGCAGAAAGAATTATAAAATGTACAACTGTGTCTAAAAACACCAGGGAATTTAATGTTGGAGCCAAGTCTTGTGCTCAAAGAGGTGAAAAGTTTTAATAAAGATCTGATATGAAATGAAATAAAGGAACTGTTGCCCCCACCCAACTAAGCTTCCAACTTGTAAAAAAGAAATGTCAAAGGAATCTTCTGCTCCAAAATCAAATGAAAACTTAATTCAACAGAGGACAGAATCAATAAATCAAAGCTTATATAAATGTAATTCAAGGAACAAGCCCTTTCCCATCCAAAGCAGGCCCTAGAACTTGGCAACATTGGTCATGTGGTTCTACCTTTAGCATCCTGAAGGATACAGGAGTAAAGGATTGTAGAATCTTCCTCTGAAGTTAAAGAAAGCTGCTGAGGGAAGATACATGGCAGGGGCGTCCTTGAATGGAGACCTGAAGAGACTATTATGTGAAGCTGTGAAGTAAAGGCTGTGTTGTGTTTGAGACCCAAAGATGTTGCTGATTCCAGAGCAATGAGATTTCTGCCAGGGGAAGCTGGAATGGATCCAGGCCAAGAGAGAAGTGTTTAGTGGTTAGAAGAGCTGGAAGTGTGGAAGCATCTAAGTACTTTAACATCAGACACGGTATTACAGGCTTTGGAGTTTGTCTTCCTGGGTTTTGGTCTTGCTTTGGTTCAGCATTTCCTCACTATGGCCCTTTTCCTCTCTTTTGGAAAGGTAATAAATATTCTGTTATTCTATGTTGGAAGTATGTAACTTGTTTTTTATAGGAAATTACATTTAAGAGATTGCCGTGAGTCCCAGAAGAAACTTTGAACTTTAGACTTTTAAACAGTCCGGAGATCACATCTTTGTTTAGATTTGAGAAATTTCACTCTATGCTTTTGTTGAACATATTTTCTGTGCCTTGACCATAGTTTCTTCTCCTTCCTTTATAATACTATTCAGAGGTATTGTCTTTTCACAGTGTCCCGGGTTTTCTGATTGTTTTGTTCTTACTTTTTTGTTTGTTTTAAAAACATTTTTCTTTGATCAAATAATGTTTTTTTTTCTACCCTGTCTTGAGATCTGATATATTTTCCTTTCCACTTCATCCAATCTGTTGGTTAGGCTTTCTGGACTTTTTGCTTGGCTTCCTAAATTTTTGAGTTTTATTTCAGGTTGGGCTTTCTTCTAAGTTTCTATCTCTTTATTAAATTTTTTTCATGTTGAATTTTTTCATTATCTTATTTAAGTGTTTGTATTTTCATGTTCTTCATTCAGGCATTTTTTCATAACCTCTTTGAGTTACTTGAACATGCTGACAATTACTGTTTTGAAATTCTTATGTATCAGCTAAGTTGCTTTTTTCAGGGAATATTAGGAAGTGCTGGTGTCTGGAAAATGCATATTGTCTCGGCTGTTTATGTAGTTTGTGTTTTGCAATGGAATCTGGACGTCTAGAGTTAGGATGTTTATGGTAGTTCTTGGTCTGTATGTCTAGTTTCATCTTTGAGTGTGTTTGGATATTTGTTGTTACTCCACTTGGCAGGTTGTGAACCAGCTGAATGATCCTTGGTTTTCATTCTTGGGCTTCTCTGGGGTTCTAGTATTAGGCGACAAGTGATTCCAGCTTTGTGTGGTGCATAGGTCTGTGTGTTACTTACTTTTCTATTACTATGATAAAACACTATGACCATACAACTTATAAAAACTTTATTTGGGCTTATGGTTCCAGAGGGACAAGAGTCCATGGTGGCAGAGTGGAGGCATGGCATCTGGAGGTGGGAGCTGAGAGTTCACATCTTTACGTGCAAGCATGAAACCGAGTGAACTCTAAATAGTGCAAATCCTTCAACTCATAAAGCCTGACTCCAGTGGCTCCTCCAATGAGGCTGCACCCACTAGGTCTCCCGAAAACATCATCACCAACTTGGGACCAAGTGTTTGAGAGTATGGAGGACATTTCTCATTCAACCTAATAGGTAAGCAGGGGAATAGAGAGAGGAGTGGCGTTGAGTGTCTCTAACTGAGGTTCTGGTTGGGCTCCATGCAGTCCCAAGGCCCAGACACTGCTGAGAGTCAGGTATAATGGTAAGCTGGATCTGGGGGTTTCTTCCTGGAGTTCCACTTTGGATTCCATGTTCATACTTCAAGCTGTCCCAGACCAGCCTGAAGTTTTAGTTCAGATTCTGGATCTGACTCCAAACTGTCCTATCTCAGCTTGGTGAGGTGAATGAGGTGGCTGACAGGTAACCAATTAGGGAAGAGGGGACTTGGCTCAAAGGTCTCTATAGTTCTAGGCCAGGCTCCCTTGTATTCCCAGGACCTATCAATGGTAGTTGGGTGAGAGGTGGGCAGGCCAGTGTGGCCAAGCAGTCTCGAAGTAGGATTCTTGGTCTAGCTCTATTTGTGAGGCCCTATGGTAGATGGGGTGGATGACAGGGACAGGTGAACTGGCCTGGAAGTTTCAACCCAAAGTCCTGGTTCAAATGCTATGTTCAGACTCCAAGCAGTCCCAGATTGGCATATTGTGTGGGGTGGTAGGTAGGGGACCAGGAGCAAATTTCCATATCTTTTAAGTTTCACATGATAGAATCCACTAAGTTTTAAGATGTGTGCAAATTGAATAAAATTTCAAGTTACTGTATCTATTCAGGAATCTATATACATATGGAGCCGCAGGGAGAGGATGAGGATGAGCTCATGACAGAACCCTATGGAATCTTATTATGACTGATATTTCTATATCTACTGACTCTGTAACTAAAAATTTGAGGTTAAATTTGCCCCCACTATACTGATAAGGAATGTAATGGGAAGGATCCCACACAGTTACCAACACCTAAGATATCCCAAGATACCTATGTGTTCCTTTCTGATAGCTCTTCCATCTTCAAAATTGCCAAAAGTCTTATAGGAGTTTGGAACTCAGTCCATTGCCAAGGTCCCAGTGAACTTTGGAGTCAGTAATAGCTATGTTTGTGTCTCGTTATTTGCAGGCCGACTCTACTGTGCACTCACCTACATTAGAATTCCTGTCGGCAGTCAGGCAGGTTCAAAAGGACACAAAAGAGCCAAGGAAGCTTGTGCTTATTGAAGAACGTGTTTCACTGACAGGGATCCAGGTACCTGTTGAAGAGAACTGGCTAGCACACATTTCATAATGAATATAGCCTGAATGGGATTACAATCACATCTTCTATGCAGAGTTATAGATAAGAGATTGAGACTCAGGAGAGAAGAGCAGGCTGGAAAACTACTAAATTTTGCAAGCAAAGGATCCCCTAGGTATGCAGTAGTACAAAACATCATTTGATTAATAATGGTTAACAGAAATAATGTTCAGACAAGAACTCTGGCCTCAATTCCTTGCCATGTAGTTCTCTCTAAGGGCTACTTGAATGTTCACACAACATTATAAGCTAGCTTTATCCAGAACAGGTGGGGAAGAGAAGATTGAAGGAAGCCATAGTGCCTTCACTGAGTTGACCATGAATAGTAGTTCATAGCCATCTTGAAATAATTTTAATTGGTATCTTAGTGTTCTATTGTGTGAAGAGACAGCATGACCATGGCAACTCTTACAAAGCATTTTAATTGGTTACAGTTTCAGTAGTACAGTTCATTGTCATTGTGGTGGGGAGCATTGACTGCGTGCAGGCAGACATGCTGCTGGAGAAGTAGCTGAGAGTTCTACATCTGAATCCACAGGCAGCAAGGAGAGACATTGGGATTGGCTTGGGCTTTTGAAAGCCCAAAGTTCACCCCCATTGACACACTTCCTCCAACAAGCCCATACCTCCTAATCCCATTCAAGTAGTGCCACTCCCTGATAACCAAGCGTTCAAATGCATGAGCTTAGGGAGCCATTCTTATTCAACCATCACAATTGGTAAATCATGTATTTTGTAAAACGTATTTAATTATTTCATTTATTTACTTACTTAGTTATTTGTAATTATTATAACAGGGCCCCAGACCTTACGAAAGTCACCTGGTCTGTCACCTCTGGAGGTAAGTCTGATTAAGGCACCTTCTGTTTGAACACATAGGAGAGGGCAGATGCAGCTGCTGATTCAGTCACCAGGATCCATTTGAAACATCACAAGATTCATCCTGTCTGTTTCAGGTGTATGAATGTGTGGTAGGCACCCCTGGTTGTCTTTACTGTGTGTCTTTCTATGTATTTCTGTCAGTTCTGTTTCCCTGTAGTGACCAATGGCTTTCTCTGGTGGAAGACACACCCCCTACCCTCAGCTTTAGACCTGTGTCCCTCCTGTTGGGAACCTGAATCCTTTTGGCTCTGCCAGGTCACCCAGAGAAGCCAAACCCAGACCTCAACCAAAACAACAGCAAACAACTCCAGCAGTCTGACTCTGGAGCGCTTGGTTGTTTTGTGTCTTGACTCCCACTCATGGTCCAGGTCCTGTGTGGAGTTGGGGAGGGGCCAAGCCTCTCATTCAGGGCCTATGATCTCTAAGCATACTGCACACAGGGAGGGGAACATAGTTCCCCAAGGTGCACATTTCCCTGGCTTGTTCCAGCAGCCCCAGGGAAGGGGAAAGTTCCCCTCCACTGTGCCTGGGAGGAAAAGAAGTGTTACTCGTTCCTCTTTCATGATTTATGCCTACTTTTCAACCAATGATCCATATACCTGAAAAAATCAAAACGCATCATTCTCTGAAAAAAAAAGAGAAACTGCCGCTGGGCTGGGCAGGTGAATGGCTGACAGACAATGCAACCTGGAGAGAATGAATTTCCCTTCTGTCCAACACTGACCAAAAGGACTTTAAACAATTTTTACTAGGTCCTTCTTAGAAGGATTAAAGGCAGCTGCTAAAAAGATTTCCTTTGTCACCCAGATGACTCCAGATATTAGAGAAAAGTTTTAAAAGTTAGAAGATTTTGGCCGGGCGGTGGTGGCGCACGCCTTTAATCCCAGCACTCGGGAGGCAGAGCCAGGCGGATCTCTGTGAGTTCGAGGCCAGCCTGGGCTACCAAGTGAGTTCCAGGACAGGCGCAAAGCTACACAGAGAAACCCTGTCTCGAAAAACCAAAAAAAAAAAAAAAAAAAAAAAAAAAAAAAAAAAAAAAGTTAGAAGATTTTAAAGATACAAGTAGGTCCCAGATGTTAGAGATAGGTCAAAAGGTGTTTAACAACAGAGAATTGATTGGGACAAGACCTTTTGCTTAAACTGAAAGCTGTCATCACCTTCTGATGATGAGATGCAGTTAGACTTATAGACACTCAGCAAAATTTTGGTGTCTTGCCCTCAGTCAGAAGAATATCTCATAGCTAAAAGTCCTGTCCCTAATCAAAAGATACAGATCGGATCCCTGGACACCAGCCACTCCAGGGAAGACCTGCCCAACTTGGCCCCAGGTTCTGGCCACCGGGCAGGTTCCCTGCTAGCCGCACCAGGAAGGATCCCCTTCTCCAAGACCCCTGGCAGACCCTGCAGTCTCCACGCCCTGCCCCCACGCCCATCCGCCTGAGCCCCAAGCCTCTTCCTGAGACTTAGAGGCCGGCCCCCAGCTCCCATCTTGCTCCGGACGTCCCTTTTGGAACACTCGTGAGTACCCTTCCTTGCCCCAGACCCCATCCCTGGGCACCAGCCACTCCAGGGAAGACCTGCCCAACTCGGCCCCAGGTTCTGGCCACCGGGCAGGTTCCCTGCTAGCCCCACCGGGAAGGATCCCCTTCTCCAAGACCCCTGGCAGACCCTGCAGTCTCCACGCCCTGCCCCCACGCCCATCCGCCTGAGCCCCAAGCCTCTTCCTGAGACTTAGAGGCCGGCCCCCAGCTCCCATCTTGCTCCGGACTTCCCTTTTGGAACACTGACTTCCCTTTTGGAACACTGGTCTGTCTGAACCAAGTGTGCGGATAAGGCCAAGAACGAACCACAAGGAGATGGGCAGACGTCAAGGCAGAAACATATACAACAAAATGAATAGCAATACAGCATCACCAGGCCCTAGCCCTCCTCCAACACCTAGACCTGAACATCAGAAATTGGAAGAAGCAGAAGAAAACAGCCTTATGAATGACATCATGAAGAAGCTAGAGGCTTGCGTAGAGGAAAAGACAAAAAAATGTGAAGAACGCTGTAAACAACTAGAGGAAAGGGCAAACAAATTAGAAGAAATCAATAAAGTCCTGGAAGAAAACAATAAAATACTGAGAGAAAATCAAGAAAAATCAATGAAACAAATGAAGGAAACAGTCCAAGACCTGAAAAGGGAAATAGAAAAAATGAAGAAGACACAAACAGAGGGAATGCTGGAAATAGAAAATCTGAGAAAACGATTGGGAACTTCAGATGCAAGTATAATCAACAGAATGCAAGAGATGGAAGAGAGGATCTCTAGCGTTGAAGATACAGTAGAAGAAATACATTCATCAGTCAAAGAAAACACTAAAACCAACAAAGTCATGAACCAAAATGTCCAAGAAATTTGGGACACCATGAAAAGACCAAACCTAAGAATAATAGGGGTCGAAGAAGGAGAAGAATACCAACTCAAGGGCACAGAAAATATATTCAACAAGATCATAGAAGAAAACTTTCCCAACTTAAAGAAGGAAATGCCTATGAAGATACAAGAAGCTTATAGAACACCAAACAGACTAGACCCCCAAAAAAAGTCCCCTCGCCACATAATAGTTAAACAACTAAACGTACAGAATAAAGAAAGAATATTAAGAGCAGCAAAGGAAAAAGGCCAAGTGACATATAAAGGCAAACCCATCAGAATAACACCCGATTTCTCAATGGAGACTTTGAAAGCCAGAAGAACCTGGACAGATGTAATGCAGACACTAAGAGACCATGGATGTCAACCTAGACTAATATACCCAGCAAAACTTTCAATCACCATAGATGAAGTGAACAAGACATTCCATGACAAAGCCAGATTTAAACAATACTTATCCACAAACCCAGCCCTACAGAAAGCACTAGAAGGAAAATTCCAATCTAAGGAAGTCAGATACACCCTCGAAGACACAGGCAACAGATAAAGCCACAGCAGTAAACCCCAACGTATAGAAGTACCCACACATCACCACCAAAAAATAACAGGAATGAACAATCACTGGTCATTAATTTCCCTCAATATCAATGGACTTAATTCACCTATAAAAAGACATAGGCTTACAGAATGGATACGAAAGCAGGACCCATCTTTCTGCTGCATACAAGAAACACATCTCAAATTCAAAGATAGACACTACCTAAAAATAAAAGGCTGGGGAAAGACTTTCCAATCAAACGGTCTTAAGAAACAAGGGGGTGTAGCCATCCTGATATCCAGCAAAATAGACTTCAAACTAAAATCAATCAAAAGAGATCAAGAAGGGCATTACATACTCATCACAGGAAAGATCCACCAAGATGAAGTCTCAATTCTGAATATTTATGCCCCAAACACAAGGGCACCCACATATGTAAAAGAAACATTACTAAAGCTTAAATCACATATAAAACCCCACACATTAATAGTGGGAGACCTCAACACCCCACTTTCACCACTGGACAGATCTCCCAAATTGAAACTTAACAGAGAAATAAAGGACTTAACTGATGTCATGACTCAAATGGACTTAATCGATATCTACAGAACATTCCATCCTAACAAAAAAGAATATACCTTCTTCTCAGCACCCCATGGAACCTTCTCTAAAATTGACCACATACTTGGCCACAAAACAAATCTAAACAGATACAAAAGAATTGGAATAACCTCCTGTGTTCTATCAGACCACCATGGTCTAAAGTTGGATTTCAACAACAACAAAAACTACAGAAAACCTGCAATCTCATGGAAACTGAATAATACCCAACTGAATCACCAATGGGTTAAGGAAGAAATAAAGAAAGAAATTAAAGACTTCCTAGAGATCAATGAAAATGAAGACACCACATATCCAAATTTATGGGACACTATGAAAGCAGTACTAAGAGGGAAATTCATAGCACTAAATGCCCACATAAATAAGTTGGAGAAATCTCACACTAGAGACTTAACAGCATACCTGAAAGCTCTAGAACAAGAAGAAGCACAGTCTCCCAGGAAAATTAGACGCCAGGAAATTATCAAAGTGAGAGCTGAAATCAATCAAATAGAAACAAAGAGAACAATACAAAAAATTAATGAAACAAAGAGTTGGTTCTTTGAGAAAATCAACAAGATAGACAAGCCCTTATCCAATCTAACCAAAAGACAGAGAGAGAGCATCCAAATCAACAAAATCAGAAATGAAAAGGGGGACATAACAACAGACATTGAGGAAATCCAGAGAATCATCAGGTCATACTTCAAAAACCTCTATTCGACAAAACTGGAAAACCTAAAAGAAATGGATAACTTTCTGGATAGGTACCACATACCTAAGTTAAATCAAGACCAGATAAACTATTTAAATAGTCCAATAACCCCTAATGAAATAGAAACAGTCATTAAAAGTCTCCCAACCAAAAAAAGCCCAGGACCAGATGGTTTCAGCGCAGAATTCTACCAGATCTTCAAAGAAGAGTTAATACCAATACTCTCTAAATTGTTCCACACAATAGAAACAGAAGGAACATTACCAAACTCCTTCTACGAGGCTACAATTACCCTAATTCCTAAACCAAACAAGGATACAACAAAGAAAGAGAACTACAGACCGATCTCCCTCATGAACATTGATGCAAAAATACTCAATAAAATACTGGCAAACAGACTCCAAGAACACATCAAAACAATTATCCACCATGATCAAGTAGGATTCATTCCAGGGATGCAAGGGTGGTTCAACATACGAAAGTCCGTCAATGTAATACACCATATAAACAAACTCAAAGAGAAAAACCATATGATCATCTCACTGGATGCAGAAAAGGCATTTGACAAAATCCAACACCCCTTCATGATAAAGGTATTGGAGCGATCAGGAATACAGGGAACATACCTAAACATAATAAAGGCAATTTACAGCAAGCCAACAGCCAACATCAAATTAAATGGAGAGAAACTCAAAGCAATTCCACTAAAATCAGGAACGAGGCAAGGCTGTCCACTCTCCCCATACTTATTCAATATAGTACTTGAAGTTCTAGCCAGAGCAATAAGACAACATAAGGAGATTAAGGGGATACAAATTGGAAAGGAAGAAGTCAAGCTTTCCCTATTTGCAGATGACATGATAGTATACTTGAGCGACCCCAAAGATTCCACCAAGGAACTGATACAGCTTATAAACACCTTCAGCAACATAGCAGGATACAAGATCAACTCAAAAAAATCAGTAGCCCTCCTATATACAATGGACAAAGAAGCGGAGAAGGAAATCAGAGATACATCACCCTTTACTATAGCCACAAATGACATAAAATACCTTGGGGTAACACTAACCAAGCAAGTGAAGGACCTATATGACAAGAACTTTAAGTCCCTGAAAAAAGAAATTGAAGAAGATGTCAGAAAATGGAAAGATCTCCCATGCTCATGGATAGGCAGGACTAACATAGTAAAAATGGCAATCTTACCAAAAGCAATCTACAGATTCAATGCAATCCCCATCAAAATACCAACACAATTCTTCACAGACCTGGAAAGAATAATACTCAACTTCATATGGAAAAACAAAAAACCCAGGATAGCCAAAGGAATCCTGTACAATAACACAACTTCTGGAGGCATCACGATCCCTGACTTCAAGCTCTACTATAGAGCTACAGTAATAAAAACAGCTTGGTACTGGCATAAAAACCGACATGTGGACCAATGGAATCGAATTGAAGACCCTGACATTAATCCGCACACCTATGAACATATAATTTTTGACAAAGAAGCCAAAAGTGCACAATGGAAAAAAGAAAGCATCTTCAACAAATGGTGCTGGCAAAACTGGATATCAACATGTAGAAGGCTGCAAATAGATCCATATCTATCACCGTGCACAAAACTTAAGTCCAAGTGGATCAAGGACCTCAACATAAATCCAGCTACTCTGAACCTGCTAGAAGAGAAAGTAGGAAGTAGTCTTGAACGCATTGGCATAGGAGACTACTTCCTAAATAGAACACCAGTAGCACAGACTCTGAGACAAACAATCAATCAATGGGACCTCTTGAAACTGAGAAGCTTTTGTAGAGCAAAGGATACGGTCAACAAGGCAAAGCGACAGCCTACAGAATGGGAAAAGATCTTCACCAACCCCACATCTGACAGAGGACTGATATCCAGAATATATAAGGAATTCAAGAAATTAGACATCAAAATGCCCAACAGTCCAATTAAGAAATGGGCTATAGAACTAAACAGAGAATTCTCAACAGAGGAAACTCAAATGGCCGAAAGACATTTAAGGAACTGCTCAACATCCCTAATCATCAGGGAAATGCAAATCAAAACAACTCTGAGATACCACCTTACGCCTGTCAGAATGGCTAAGATCAAAAACACTGAAGACACCTTATGCTGGAGAGGATGTGGAGCTAGGGGAACTCTCCTCCACTGCTGGTGGGAATGCAAGCTTGTACAACCACTTTGGAAATCAATATGGCGCTTTCTTAGAAAATTGGGAATCCATCTCCCCCAAGATCCAGCTATACCACTCTTGGGCATATACCCAAGAAATGCTCAACCACACCATAAGAGCACTTGTTCAGTTATGTTCATATCAGCATTGTTTGTAATAGCCAGAACATGGAAACAACCCAGATGCCCTTCAACTGAAGAATGGATAAACAAAATGTGGTACATATACACAATGGAATACTACTCAGCAGAGAAAAACAATGGCATCATGAGGTTTGCAGACAAATGGATGGATCTAGAAAAAATCATCCTGAGTGAGGTAACCCAGACTCAGAAAGACAAACATGGTATGTACTCACTCATAGCAGGATACTAGACATGAAACAAGGGTGACTTGTCTGCTACTCACATCACCAGGGAGGCTACCTGGAAAACAGGACCCCAAGAAAGACACAGGGATCACCCAATGACAGAGAAATGGAATGAGATCTACATGAACAGCCTGGACATGAGTGGGGGTAGTGAAAGGCGAGGGTTGAGGTAAAGAGAGCTTGGGGGAGCGGGAGATCCCAGCTGGATCAACAACAGAGAGGGAGAACAAGGAATAGGAGACCATGGTAAATGAAGACCACATGAGAATAGGAAGAAGCAAAGTGCTAGAGAGGCCCACAGAAATCCACAAAGATACCCACACAACAGACTGCTGGCAATGGTCGAGAGACAGCCCGAACTGACCTACTCTGGTGATGGGATGGCCAAACACCCTAATTGTTGTGCTAGAAACCTCATCCAACTACTGAGGGATCTGGATGCAGAGATCCATGACTAGGCCCCGGGTGGATCTCTGGGAGTCCAATTAGCGAGAATGAGGAGGGTTTATATGAGCGAGAATTGTTGAGACCAAGGTTGGATAAAGCACAGGGACAAATAGCCAAATGAATGGAAACACATGAACTATGAACCAATGGCTGAGGGGTCCCCACTGGATCAGGCCCTCCAAATGGGTGAGACAGTTGATTGGCTTGATCTGTTTGGGAGGCATCCAGGCAGTGGGACCAGATCTTGTGCTCATTGCATGAATTGGCTGTTTGAAACCTGGGGCCTATGCAGGATTGTTTGGCTCGGCCTGGGAGGAGGGGACTAGACCTACCTGGACTGAGTCTACCAGGTTGACCTCAGTCTGTGGGGAAGGCTTTGCCCTGGAGGAGATGGGAATGGGGGGGGGGGGTTGGGGGGAAGGTGAGGGGGACGGGAGGGGGGGAGAACAAGGGAATCCGTGGCTGATATGTAGAACTGAATTGTATTGCAAAATAAATTAATAAAAAAAAAAAGAAATAAAATTGTTTTAAATAACAGACAAAAAAAAAAAAGATACAGATGGACTACCTCTCAGACTGAAAACAACGATTCCTGGGGGTATGAGAAGAAACCAACCCCCCAGGACTGGTCCAACACCAAATTCCTATAATTGTTCAACTAACCAGTTCAGCTACTCCCATTCAAATTAAGCAATGTCCAGTGATCCCGGAAACAAAAAGGGAAATTGCAGTTCATAGGGCCAGGTTGGAGAGACAAGCATCCTGGTGCCCTGCCAGTCACCCTGGAAAACACCTCTCCTGGTGGAACCTCTGATTCTCATGAGTCTGATTCCTCCAGAGAAATATATACACTGTCTTGGGCCTGAAAGATGCATTCTTCAGCCTCCCATTGGCAGAGATGAGTCAATCCATCTATGTTTTTAAATGCACAGACCCACAGGCAGGTTACAGCGTGCAAGGATTTAAAGACACTAAATGATGATCTCCTGCAAAATATGCTAGGGCAACAGTGGCACAAAGCTTGTGGGAGTAACCAACCAATATCCACAAGATGGAACCCATACTGGACACTGCTTGGGTGATGAAGAGCCAAAGACTAGATAGCTCAAAGATCTGCGGTAAAAAACAAATACTACTGATCTAAAAAGAAAGACAAAGCATAGCACTATAATGACTCCTAATGACATTCTTCTGTATATATAGGTTAGTGCCTTGCTCAGCCATCATCAGAGAAGCTTCTTGCAGCAGACGGGAACAGATACAGAGACCTATAGCCAGGCATTACACAGAATGAAAAACCTTAGAACACTTGATCCTGAATAGGATATCTCCATCAAATTCTTCCCATCAGGGCTCAGGCAACCCTGTGAAAGAGAAGGCAGAAAGAGTATAAGAACCAGAGGGGATGGAGGGCATAAGAAAACAAGGCCCTCAAAATCAGCAGTATTGATGCACATATGAACTCACAGACACTAAGGCAGTATGTACAAGGCTTGCACAGATCTGCACCTGGTCCTCTGCATATGTATTATGGCTTCCAGTTTAGTGCTTTTATGGGATTCCTGGGTGTGTGAACAAGTGGGTCTCTGATCCTTATGCCTTTTCTTGATCTGTTTTCCTTCTGTTTCCTTGCTTTGTCCAATTCTAATGTTAGTTTTTGCTATATCTTATTTTATTTCATTATCTCTTATAAGCCTGTTTGTTTTCTAATGAGAGACAAAAAGGGAGTGGATTTGGATGGGAGGAGAGGTAGGGAGGAACTGGGAGGAGTAGAGGGAGGGGCAACCATGATCAGGATATATTATGTGAGAAAAAATATATTTTCAATGAAAGGGGAAAAATTAAAATAAATAATTTCTGTAAAACAAAAAGTTAGGGAATGCCATTGTAATCATTACCTCATTGCAACCATAGTTTCCTGCACTGGGACCATACAAACCCAGCCTGTCATCAATCAGTCAAGAAAAGTGGATGAGTTCAAGGAGCCCTACCCTCTATTACTGAACCATAGACCACTGATAGACTCTGAGAGAAGGGGAATCATTGTCTTCAGTTGCATACACACTGTTGAACACTTATGACTCCTGTGGAAACCCTTAAACCTGTGGTCACACAGATAGCTCTGAATTTCTAGTTACAAAATGAAACAAATACAAGCCTTGTGTTCCAACCAGTCTAGCCGACTGGTATGCTCCAGATTCAGTAAACAACTGGTTTCAAGCATTAAGGTGGAGAGTGATTGATGAATAGATCTTAAGGTGATATCCGAGCCCTCACAAGTCTAATATGTGTGTATGTGTGTGTATAATATATATACTCATGTATTATATATATATATATAAAACAACCAAGCCTCTTGTGGGAAAAATCCTCCAGGATTTATATCAATCTGTGTTTCTCTAACATGGCAATACAGAACCTTGGTTGTAGATTGGCAGTTAATTCTTCAGGTGGAGTATTCTTAAAAATTAGTTTCAATTATCCCTGAGCATATTTTTTAAAACAGATGAAAGCAAACAATTGAGAGAAAACAACACATATATGCCCAGAAAATACATGGAGTCACAATGAAAACAGGAAAAGCCAAAAGAAAAAGTTAAATGAAACTCATGGAAATTAAATTTTAATAATATTTTATTTAATGTAAAATGTCAATATAATGTAATGTTAACAAGGAAGCAATATAAAACATTTGCTGGTTACATCATTGACATTTTAATCAGTATTTTAAATTCTGTGCATTAACATACCATAATATAAGCAATATGACAAATATGAATGACATTAATTCTCCATTCTTGCTTCTAAGTCTTTTAAATGCTGTTAAGAAATAATATACCATAACTGTGCATGTTGTTTTTACATATCTTCTTGACTTTGATAATCTTTTATCATATAAATGCAATCATACAAGCAAACTTTAGTTTTGTAAATTTTCATGTTTTATATCTCTAAAATATATATATAGTTCAATATCATCTCAATATGTGAGAACTATGAACAAAATTCTGTAACTTTTTTTTCTGCTTAATTTCACTTTTAATGTCTTTTTATATTTACGAGTTCTTTATAATAAAGTTTTTTTTTAATTTTTATTTTGCAATACAATTCAGTTCTGCATATCAGCCACGGATTCCCTTGTTCTCCCCCATCCCGTCCCCCTCACCTTCCCCCCAGCCTGCCCCCCATTCCCATCTCCTCCAGGGCAAAGCCTTCCCTGCAGACTGAGATCAACCTGGTAGACTCAGTCCAGGTAGGTATATTTCTGCTTGGTTGATCTGAAATCTAGTATATTATCATTTAAAAATTGAAACAAACCGGGCAGTGGTGGTGCATGCCTTTAATCCCAGCACTTGGGAGGCACAGCCAGGTGGATCTCTGTGAGTTCGAGGCCAGCCTGGTCTGCAGAGCGAGATCCAGGACAGGCACCAAAACTACACAGAGAAACTGTCTCAAAAAAAAAAAATTTAAACAGTATAGACATATTACTGTTTTTGCTTTTTCTTGCTAGATCTTTAAAATGCAGTTAGGTTTATTTTTTAAAAAAACTGCATAAATGGTTATTTTTGTTTCATTTCCTTAGTAAGTAATTAAAATGCAGTGGTGTTGACATTTCGGCACGTGACAAGAACAAACCAAATTTTGTACTCTTTTGCTATGTCCTCGCAATGCAGTGTAGTCCCATTTCAACACATTCATAACATAAATACATTACTAATTAATTGGTTTTATACGCTTTTCTCATACTATATCTTGAACAAACATGCTTTTCTATGTATGGTAATCACATTTTGGAGTATCAAATATAAAGAACTCCATGTACATATTTGCTACACAGTATTATAGCAATTGTGGCAACTTTAACAGAAAAGAAACAGCAGAATATTCAAACAGAATCATGTCTTCCCTAGCTAATATCATAAAAGGTAGTCTCAAGTTGATGGCTCCATGGCAGGTGGGTGAAAATTTTGAATAGGTTAGTTCAAGAACAGTTTCCAGGGCAGGTGGTAGAAACTTTAGAGCAGGCTAGCTCAAGGATGCATATCAGTGTAGTCCCACTCCTGAAGGCTGTAGAGGGACTCAGGCTCCGGCTCTCTCTGCTTTCTGGCCTCATGAATTGGAAGGATCTCCCTCTGCCACAAGCTCTTTACCATGTTCTGCCTTGCTGAAGTTCCAAAGCACTGCAACTAAACAAGCATGGTGAAACGTCTAAAGGAGGAAAACAAAGTTCTCTTCCTTACTGGTCTATTATGTCAGGCATTTTGCACAATGACAGAAGGCAGACATCAAGCAGATGTTTGAGAAAGCCTCCAAGATGGTAACATTGAATCCATGAATTCTTTTGAGAAGAGTCAACATCATAGAGTTCACTTTGCATTGAACAGACCATGTAACAAGAACAAGGAAGATAAATCGGGGTCCAAGAGTGTAAAACAACTTTCTTCTATGCACTAATGAATGGTAGAGGAATAGATAAACCACAGAAACATTCAGACTCTGAGTGGCTTGAGACAAGGACCTTGTCTTGTTTTTCTGTTCATTCTTGCTGCCTACAATAATATCGCAAACCGATCCTTGGTAAATGAGTATGAAATAAAGAAAAACTGAGCCTCTCAATGGTAATGGGCACAGATTCTTTTTCTCATATTAAATCCAGATGGTTTCCTATAAGCAACTGAAAACATCTTAATAGAGAAGCTTAATACAACTCAGGGGATAAAAGCATCAGTTTCAATAACTACCTGCCCTCCAAAAACATATCCAGGAAAGGTTAGAGTGTCATGTCTGGAGTCAAGTGCCCAGAAGTAAATCTCAGTGAGGATAAGGGTGTGGTGTTTCATGATGTAGTCTTTCCAACTCTTTTACCTAAAACTTCAGTAGGTAGGATGAAGTACTATCAAGAACAATAGTCAAGAGACAGACAGACACTCTCAGAGTCCTCCATCTTCTAAGTTTTTCTCTACACAAATCAGTTACATATTTATATTTTTAACTGTGTTTTGCTACAACACAATAACCTTATATAGTCAGTCAATGGGATTAAGAAAAAACATTTAATACTTAAAGGGAACATATCAGTGTGAAACTGTGTTGCACTGTAAATTTAATCAGAGAAAGTGATCCAATGCATGTCGTTCCTTTTTGCCTCTTGTAGCATTCTTTTCAATCGTGCCTGCACATCAGCAAGCTTCTGTCAATCTAAACTGTCCTGAAAGTGCCATCTCCCATGGCAATGCACGGGGATAGGACAAAACACATATTAAAGCTGCACCAAGGATGTTAAGTGCTCAAGAATTCTCATTAACATAGTCATGGTAATTGGATTGGAGGAAAAGTTGAGGATTCGGAGTTGAGAACAGTGATTTAGTACGGAGATGAGAACAGAGATCCTAGAGTCTGTTAAAAAGCAATGATTGATTGCCATCTGTTGCAAGGTGCTAGAGTTATTCTGCAGGAGATTATAAAGGGGCTCACTATCTTCCCAGTTCATTGGGTTGCTGCTGATATTCAGGAGCTTTAAGTAGTTGGCTTGAGGGCACTCAGACAGAAACTTGAAGTCGTTGTAAGAAAGTCCACAGAATGGTAGATGTAAGAATTCCAAACTAGCTGGTAGGACTGTGCAGGGATGAAACAGAAAAGTATTTCTGAAAAATTAGGACTAGAAGAGGGAAACTATATGAATCTAAAACAAACTACTTTGTACATTGATTGCATCAGCAGCAAATGATGTGAGCCTTCCCGTACTTAGTAGACTTGTGGGTCTATGAAAGACACTTTACCACCTTGACAAGTAACAGTTTAACCTTGACAGTGTGTACAATATATTGTTATAGAGTTGTGTGAAAAACTTGGTGGAAAATACTATCTATTTAGTAATTACTGAGCTAGTTCACCTGCTCAGAAGAGATAGGACAGAGGAGCAACCAACTGTTAGCTCCCTTTGGTGCTGTGGGATGGTCTGTATGGCAAATGTGTTGCTGATTAGTCAATAAATAAAACACTGATTGGCCATTGGCTAGGCAGGAAGTGTAGGCGGGACAAGGAGGAGAATAAAGCTGGGAAGTGGAAGGCTGAGTCAGAGAGACACTGCCAGCCGCCACGATGACAAACAGCATGTGAAGATGCTGGTAAGCCACGAGCCACGTGGCAAGGTATAGATTAATGGAAATGGATTAATTTAAGCTGTAAGAACAGTTAGCAAGAAGCCTGCCACGGCCATACAGTTTGTAACCAATATAAGTCTCTGTGTTTACTTGGTTGGGTCTGAGCGGCTGTGGGACTGGCAGGTGATAGAGATTTGTCCTGACTGTGGGCCAGGCAGGAAAACTCTAGCTACACTTTGGCCAGTCCACAAGTGACAGCCTCTACAGTCACGGCCTGAACCTTGGAGATTTTCCTAATGCTCTGACATTACTGTCTATGGGTAGATGGCTATGTGCACTTGTGCCCAACCTGAAGTCTTTCTCTCAATTCCTCCTCTTCCTCTCTCGATGGCCAGAGGAGGACTGCATTGTTCTTTCCACCTTTATACTTCTGGAATGAGCACAGTGCCCGCACATGCTCAGCTGACTAAGGTTTTTGTAACCCCATTTTTCTCTTCAATTACAGAAAGATACCCTTCCCTAGCTGTTTTTAAACTCCCAGCACAGCCTATGCTGAGGTGGAAAGAAAAGGGGCTATGGGAAGCTTAAGAATATCTAAGAATTATTTCTCTCATCTTAAAACCAGGCTATTATTGGAAACTCAGTATCTATCGCATGTATAACCTCAGGACATTTTCAAGATGATCTGTGAGGCAGAAAGAGGACAAGTTGAGCTCACTGAGATGGTCCATACGCCCAAGCTCAGAGATAAAGTTTCGAAAGGCTTCCCCATTCAAAGATCTACAGTGATTTTACACAAAGTCTGTCCAGGTGTACTACCTGAGCCAGAAGGGTGGTGACCTCACTCAGAGAAACCTGATCAACTGCCAGGTGATCAATACATTTCAGATCCAGATGATGTAGGGTGTTTCTACAGTCACACAATTTGTCTATTTGCAAATCTCGGCAGCACAGGTGCAAAGAGCCTGAGCTCTGCTCTACTTTATTCAGAAGCAGAACCAAAAATTCAGTTTCCCTTAAGATTCTATCAAGGGAAAGGTTCACTAATAATTCCATAGCCTGCTTGGAGGACTGAGCCCCAGGTTCTGAATTTGCCATACTACACTGTCCTTCGATTTTTGAGATAAGAGTGCTCAGAGTAAGCCCAGGAGTGAAAACAGGCAAGTGACTTAGTACTGCTCTCTGGGCAGATGGTCTTGCAGTCAACATCCTGCCTTAAATCTAGGATCTTCAGTTTAGGGCTCCTGCAGGGAAAAGAGAACACAGAACACTAAGAGGTAGCCAACATTAATATAACCAAGCAGGATCACTGATAACATGTAGTGACAATATCATCTTTTTTTTTCTTTTTGTCATTCTATATACCAGCTACCAGCAAGACTTTCCTATACAAATACTGCATCCTTTACTATTTTCTATAATCAACTAATGCTCACAAGTCTTGCTATTCCTGTCTTCTATGAAACATCTTCATTATGTATCTCTATCAATAGTAGGTAGCCTCAGCACCTCTATTACAAAATTAAAACCCTCTGTAAGACATCAGAGTTTTTAAGATAACCTCAACTGACGTACCAACCACCTGACGTTGATTTTCAGCCTTCACCATTAACTGTGGAAGATTATCTGATCCTCTCTTGCAACAGGCTACAGGATAATGTTTTGCTATCTTGCCATATACCTATTATACGCATTCTTACTGAAAAGCTGAGTTCTTGGAAGTAACACCTGAAGACCATCAAGCATGTCTTTCAGTTCACCATGTTTCTTGTATTTTCTAGGTGGAGACAAAAAAAGGGCCAAGCCTTTATCATTGCTGTCAGTGTCTTCTCATACATTGAGGAAGCAGCAGTGAACAACAGAACAAAATTATCAGTAAACAGCACACACTATTTTCTCTTCTATTTTCCACCAATTCTCAGCAGTCTTAACACTGATGTCTTTCTTCTATGTAATAGTAACACCATAATGTGAATTCATCAACAGTGCCCTCAATCGCTTACATTCCATATCCAACCTTTTAAGACACTTGTTCTCAAAGTGACCTCAAGCACTGGACTATCAGTCCCATAGTCTTTTTCACTGTTTCACTTTTCGCATACTACCTTTGGAAGAGTAGCAGGCTGTGGCATAACCTCCTGTGTCTTACCACATCTCTGTTATACAGGGTCTTACCTAGAAGCCGAGTTCTGGACAGGTAGGAACTGAAGACTGTCGACCATGGCTTTCAGGAGATCCCTCTGGGACTCCCTCGTCCTTAATGATCCAATGTGGAGACACATAAAGGGCCAAACCTTCACCATTGCTTTCACTATATTCTTATGCCCACCCTTGAAGGCAGCAGAGAACAATGGAACAAAAAGCTCCCTTGGGATCTCATCAAGAGCATGAATTGCTGCAGGCTCATTATTCAGTAGATAATTCAGTAGATTTATAGAACAAATAAAACAGCCACTTCTGGATACCTACCTCTATTTGCAGGCAAAAGAAATTGGTTTGTGAGTGTATTAAGGTCTATTTGTGTATGAATATACATATAACCAACTCCTTTACATATATGTATACATAAAAAAGTGTATGTGATCAAATACCAATAGAAATGAGCACTAAGTTAGCAGAAGGCAATGTTGGTCACTTAGCTACCTGACTCCTGATATTCCATCTCAATAGTATATAAGCCATTACAAAAGAAAGGGTAAATCTACATAAAAGTGATACCATCATCATTATCTTGAAAATACAAATTACTAAGACATCAAATGAACTGTGATTAAAGAAAAAAAGAATGACATTCCAGCCCATGACTTGTCATACTTGGATCACCTTTGTGGTATATGAAGACACACCAAAATTGTAAGAGATATGCATGAAAGAAGATGGTTAGGGGCTTCAAAATGACCTGAGCCTATAGCCAGAAACACCAGTCCCAACATAATCCTTAAATACAAAAATGTATCTTAAAGATAAAGGGAGAACCAGTGTAATGAAGCAACTCTCCCAGAGATGTCCAATTAAATCCTTATTTCTCTCCCTTATGTAGTAACAGTCTACCTGAAAACAGAACAGAAATTCTAAGCATCTAGTAAAGGTGCCACATTAGGTGTTAAGTTGGAAAAAAGAACCATATGACATGATTAGTGTAGACTAGAGGAAGGTATGGAAATACAGAGTGAATTCCATTAAGATGTGTAATTAATATATCTTTAAAATGAATGAACTCAATAGAGAAAGAACAAAAAAACTAGGCTCAAGGTTGTTTGGGAAGTGATGGGAGAGCTGAAAAGTGTAGTGAAAGGGAAGTTGAGGAGGTGAATATGTTCAAAACATACTGTATGAAATTCTCAAAGAATTAATAAAATTATTTAATAAATAAGCGAGTGATGTCATATCATGAAAACTTGAAATTACAGTCTTTGAAACACAGTTTCTGAGAATGTGTTAAGTCAAAGAGGCTATGAGAATCATTCCAAGAAATCTGGCAATTATGGAGAAAGAAACAGAAGGGGGAAATTAAGTTAAAACTGAATGGGGGTCAATGTGGTTATAGTAAATGAACTACATGAACTTTGTAGGGTAGGAGGAACCTAAGAAGAAGCAATGCTGAATAAAAGAAATTGGAGAAGGAAAAGGAGGAAGCATGTTAGGAAGAGGAGGGGAAAGAGGAGGAGATAATAATAGGAGCACGTATTGCAAATGTGTGAACCAAACTAGGTAAATGTAAGGAAAGGAATAAAAACTAGAAGGTTTGAAAATGTAAAGTATAAATGATACAAAAGTATAAATGATAGCCAAAAGAAAAGGGGGGAACATAATTGACAAAAACAAATGTTTTAAATGTCTAAATCTTAAAGGTGTTTATTTCTAAGTCCACTATTGGAGTATGCCAACTGAGAATTGACTTTGGATTTTTTCACCTTTATTGACTTTTAGGTTGGTGCTGAGCCCTGACCAGTCAAAGGTCAGTTATCTGACACAACTCTCTTCCTTTTAGGAGCTCTCATTTTTTTCTGTGTCCCACGAACCTCTGCTATGCATTCATAGCTTTTATACCTGTAGGGGACAGGTGCTCCCTCTCTCCAGAGACTCCTCAGTTTGTAAATTATGAGGTTGCTGATGTCCATGCAATTATTTCATATGTGTTTTAAGAATTGAGAAGGAAAGGACCCTGATATTTTTCTTGGGGGTTTGATCTCAGTGCTTTCTTATCCCACCCAGCAGAAGACAGCCTGTGTGAGAGAGGAGGCTGCTGAAACTTTAAGGTCTTATCTTTTCTTAACCTGACACTTCCGTTTTGTTTGTTCTCTGATTTTGGATTAGTTTTAAATTATTGTTTGTGTGTTTGTATGATGTGTTTAAGTGCAGGTGGGTACATGTCAAAGAGCTCTATGGAGGTCTGAGAACAACTCTTTACAGTGAGTTCTTTGTTTGGGTATTAAAGGGAAAAGTTATGAATATTCTGATTCTTTGTTTCTCTTTGCTTTATCAACTTCTTAATTTCCAGCTCTCTGGTTTCCTGTCCAGTAGTGTAATCTCACCTTCTGGAACTCTTTCCTAATATGATGCCATCTACCATTAGGCAGTAATCAGAAGCTAATCTCGGGCTTTCAGCCTCCATTAAAGTGTGACTTTAATGAATTTCTACTCTCTGTAAAGTTATCCTACCTCAGGTATCCCATCATACTAATAAAAAGACTACTACATACATAACGCAAGATATGGAAGTAAAGGCAATAGGATCAGAATGGTGGAAACAAAACTGTCCTTATTCGTGGACAATATGATAATCTAGTTAAAAAATAAAAACATCCTAAGGCACCTACAAAAATTCTTAGGATTAATAAATGAATTCTGCAAAATTTCAGGATACTGAACAAATATTATAGCAGCTCATGCCTGGAAAAACCAGCACTAGAGAGGCAGAAAAAGAAGGAAAGCTATAAGTTCAAGGCCAGCTTGGGCTATATAGTGAGTTCTGTCTACTCAGAAATATACAGTGAGACCCGCCTCAAAAAAAATCTATCAGTAAATGTAAGGACATACTCTATTCAGAGATTTGGAAGATGCAACACAATTAAGAACCAGCTTCTCCCCAAATTTATATATAACTTCAATATAATCCATATGAAAATTGAGCAAAACTGTTTTGTATATAGATGAGAGTATCCCATAATTTTAAATAGGAAGACAAGCTAGACCAATTAAAACAATTTTGAAGAAGAATGACCTTGGAGGAAATCAGTGCCCTGATTTCATGGTATTACACAACTATAGAAATCAGGACTGTATGGATGAGTGAATGCATCATGAAACAGTGAAGCAAAGAGTCTAGAACTAAATCCACCCAAATATGCCCAGCTTCTTATATTTTTTTGAGATGGGATTTTGTGATATACCCAGAGTTGTCCTCAAATTCACAATCCTGCCTCAACCACCTTGTTACCTGGGATTATAGTCACACACCATAGCTCCAGCTTCCTAAACTGATTTTTGAAATATGTAAAGAATTAATTTAAGGTAGGAGAGCTAACCTTTCCAATATGTAGCATTGGAGTGATTGATCACCATCAGTAAAAGGTGAAACCAGATCGAAGTCTCACACCCTATACAAATACCAATTGAAAATGGCTCTCAGGGTAAAATATAAAATGTAAACTAGAAAATTTTTAAAGGAAAATAATTTTGTCAGGAGGCAAAGGCAGGTGGATCTCTGTGTATTCAAGGCCAATCTGGTCTACAGAGCGAGTTCCAGGACAGGCTCCAAAGCTACACAGAGAAGCTGTCTAAAAAAACAAAACCAAAAAAAAAGAATTTTGTGGCCCAGAGTTGGGTAAAGAGTTCTTAGATTTGACATGAAACACACATGGCATCTGAAGAGATGGTTCAGTAGGTTAAGGGTGTCACACAAGCTTGAGGAGTGGAATTGAATCCCTCAGAACCTATGTGTTTTTCATTGCTGTTGTTGCTGCTGTTTGTTTTTGTTTCTGAAAAGCCAGGCATGGTGGTATGTGCCCATAATCCTCGTACTGGTAGAGGCAGGAGGATCTCTGATGTTTGTTGGCCAGCCAACCTAGCCAAATTGGTGAGCTGCAGGGGCAGCAAAAGATCTTCTCTAGAAAAATGAGGTGGAGAGCAATTGAGGAAGATACTGAGTGTCTCTCACATATAAACATATATGCACAAACACACCAAAAAGAAAAGGAAGGAAAAGAAAAAAAAAGATAAAGTTGTTAAACTGAAATTTGAAACTTTTTCTCCAAGAAAGAGCTCGTTATGGTCAGAGATGGTAGTATATGCCTATGATTTTAGCACTCAGGATGCTGAGACAGGAAGATTACGAGTTTTAAGAGTTTTGCTATGTAGCAAGTTAGAATTAATAAATGAGTTCTGCATTTATTAGTAGAGTTCTTATAATTAATAAAGAAATGAGTTAATAAATTAATAATGATTAATTAATCCTGCAAACTCATTTATTCTTAGAGTTCTTAAATAAATGGGTTGATAAATTAATTAATTAGTTTTGCAAACTTTCAGGATACAGAACAAATATTATGGCTAATGCCTGTAATACCAAAGAGGCAGAAGAAGGATGGTTATAAGTTCAAGGCCAGCTTGGGCCACATTCATGAGGTGTTTTAGCTATTACAGTTTCTTTGTCTGAAGATGGGCAAGCCTAAAGAAAATAAATATACATTATATATCTAACAAAAGACTAATATGGAGAATTTGTAAAAAAAAAAAAAAATCAAACACGATGGAGTCTTAGGGACGTGCAGCTGCTGAGGCCATGCTGACCTGAGTGGTCTGCACTACCACCTGCGGCCATGGAGTCATCGGAGCCCTCCATAGCCAAGGTACACATCGATTTCCTTGATGCAGGTTACTACCAAAGCATTACAGATGCCCAGGGGCTGGCCAACACCTGAGACCATGTTGGTGCCTGAGGATCATATTGCTATATGGGCCCATGATGACTTCCAGCCTGAGCTGCAGCCAGGGTCTGTGTTGAGGTCTGTGGATCCTGTTGCCATCCAGGCGTGCAACTGCTCAGGGTCTCTAACACCACCTGGGACCATGTTGGAGTCCAGGGACCATGCTGCTGCTGGTCCCATGACGATCTGAGAGGCATATGCTGCCACCTTGGTCCATGGTTACATCCAGCCCAATCCACTGCTGATGGCCATGTCTGGGCCCATGGTCCTGCTACAACTGGGGTCTGTGTTGATATCCATTGCCTGTGTTAACATAAGGGTCCATGCAAACCATGTGTTGAATCATGCATTGAAGTACAAGAGCCTCACTGAGCTGGCCCAATCCCTCACTGGCCAGGAGAGAGCTACCACCACCATCAGAGAGCTGACCCCGCCCCCCACTGGTCCCGCCCCTTACAGGAGAGCTGCTATACACACTTGGGAAAGCTGGCTCCACCCCTCTCCACAGATGTGCAAGAGCTGGCTTTGCCCTTCACCTGAAGGGAGTGGTCCCAGCAGCCCTACTGACCAGCTCAACTACCACCCAGCTATACATCCAGGGCTTTGAGTTGTTATTCCCCAACATCTACCTCATCTGTGACCTGTTGGAATGCATGAGGGGACTGGTCCTATGGAACCATAGCAGCAGGATCTCTATGATTCTGAGCAACTGCAGGACATCAGAGAGGAGTTTCAGTGAGTGTCCAGTGTTGATGGTGTGCCAGAGGCCAGAGGCCTTGAACCTGACCAGCAACACATTACACAATGAACATTTGCAAGTATAGCTGTTTGAACAAAAGGGTATACTGCGTGATGCACCACAGCTCCCAGTGCCACAAATACGAATGATGAGGCAATGGAGAGGCAAAGAAGGAGGAGTGAGGTGTTTTATTTTCCCTATTTCTTTTTGTTTTGTTTACTTGTTTGTTCCTTTGCCCTTTTGTTTTTTAATTGAAATTGATGTTCTTATTTGTATTTTTTATTTTATTATTTTTTTCTTTTTAATCTTTATCTTATTTTTATTATTTCTTTGTTAATTTTCCTTTGCGGGGGAACACTACAAAGGTGAGGGGTGGATGTGAAGGACTGGGAAATGGGTGGGATTGGGGTACATGATATGAAATTCCCAAAGAATTGATAAAAAATATTAAAATAATACTTTAAAAAAATCAAACATGGGCTTGGGGATGGTTCAATTTGTAAAGTACTTTTGCTTTGTAAAGACAAAGCTTTGCGTTCAGAACCCAGAGCCACTCATGAGTCTAAGGAGGCGAACAGGTCACATATCTGGGAGAACAGAAACTTGAGAGTCTCCCAGCAGTCTGAGAAGGAGTAAAGAACTACTAGGGGAGACTCTGGCCTGCAGAACTGCACAGGAGACACTCTGACTGTTGAGCGGTCTGCAAATTGTGCAGAGGGCTCCATGGCTGTACTTCTCATGACTCTTCATCGTGTTAGGGTGGGCTTTCCTGTGATGCAGCTGCTTTTAAGTCATCCCTGTTCCATGACAATAGCCCACATCCCCATTCCTGCTAATAACCCCGATAAAAATTCATTGGTTCACAAAAACATAAAAATAGTCAAGCATAGTGGCACACATCTGCAATCCCAGTGCTGGAGGATCCCTGGAGTCCTCTGCTCAACTAGTCTAGCCTAACTGATGAGTTCTAGACCCATGAGAGGCCCTGCCACAAAGGAGGTAGATGATGTTCCTGAGCAGGCCTTCACATACATGCATGCCACTGGAACAAATCCCCACCCCGACACTGTGCTGGTTAATTTTATGTCAACTTGGCACAAACTCAGAGGGGAGGAAGGAGCCCCAACTGAGAAAATTTTTCCATAATATCAGGCTATAAACAAGCCTGTAGGGCATTTTCTTAATTAGTGATTGATGTGAGATGGTCCAGCTCATTGTAGGTGGTGCCATCCCTGAGCTGGTGGTCTTAGGTTCTATAATAAAGCTGACTGAGCAAGCCATGAGGAACAAGTCAGTAAGCAACTGGCCGTCAGCTCCTGCCTCCAGGTTTCTGCCCTGCTTGAGTTCCTGTTCTGACTTCCTCCAATGATTAACAGTGTGCTGCATAGTTTTATGTCAACTTGACACAAACTAGAGTTATCTGAAAGAAGGGAACTTCAGCTGAGAAAATGCCACATAAGATCCAGCTTTAAGCCATAGTGAGCAAGCCAGTTAGCAGCACCCCTCCCTGGCCTCTGCATCAGCTCCTGCCTCCAGGTTCCCAACTTGTTTGAGTTCCTGTCCTGACTTCCTTCGATGATGAACAGTGATATGGAAGTGTCAGCCAAAGAAACCCTTTCCTCCCCAGATTGCTTTGGTCATGGTGTTTCATCACAGCAATAGAAACCCTAACTAAGACACACACTAACAGCAACAAAACAAACAATAGAAGTAACATTTCACCAAAGATCATATACTGGCACATGTAAATCAAAATCATAGTGAGATATTAGTATAACCTGTCAGAATGGCTAAAGTAAAAATAATGGCATCCCCCTCAAATATTAGCAAGGATGCAAAGAAACTATCACTCACGCATTGCTGGTGGACTTTAAAAATGGTTTTATAACTCAAGAAATGAACAAAACATGGCATATACATAAATGGAATATTATTCCACTTTTAAGGAAAGAAATATTGTCATATGCTACCTCATGGGTAAATCTTAAGGACACCACGCCAAGTTAAATAAGTCAGTCCCTCTAATACATACACTGTATGGTTCCTGATGCAGGTATCTAAAGCAGTCAAATTTATAGCTACAGGAAGTTGGATAGTGGTTATCAGGAACCAGGGTGGGAATGGGGAGTTATTTAATGAGTACAGTTTACTTTCTCGAGTTGCAAGCAATTCTGGAGATTAATAGCACAATAATGTACATGTACTAACACTCTCCAACTGCACACTAAAATTGCTAAGGTGATAAATATGATATTATGTTTAGTTTACTATAATTAATAATAAAATAAATAATTTATTCTATACTGTAAATTTCTATTGTACAAGCGCAGCAGTTACTCTGAACAATTATATTGCATAACGTTATCCATGAGAAAAAGAAAACATTAAATTAGCTAAGTATGTACCTTTAAAATATGCCACAAATTTTAACTTCTATTTGGCGTTTTATCTCTAACCCTTGCTGGGTTATTTCTTCAGAATAAACTACTTGATGTAGAATGGCTACATTTATATTTTACAATGCAAAGAACTTGCTCTAATGCTCTAAGAATCATCTAAACTTATTAAGGATCATTTTATTTTCCTTCTTAGGAAGCCTTCTCCAGGAACCAGGAGAACTGTAGTTTACTTCTTCCTACAGGGATAACACAAAATGTTCTCTCTTTCTCAAGAATGTACCCTCTCCATTTCCTGAATGTGCTTAATGGTAGACAATTTTCAGATTAACAAAAGGAGAAATGCATTAGAAGATACTTCAGAAAAATTCATGTCTCATACAACTTAATGCCTTAATGCATATTATCAAATAAGCCTACAAAACATAGCACCAACTTTAACTGTCAGATACAATGATTGTCCTTGTTCACAGGATTTCAACAGCATGCACTAAACTTAGCAAATCTATTTCATGCGAAATATTATTATCTCAACCCTTTCATTTATCTTTCTGAGTACCTGTGAAGTTGAGATTTTTTTTAGAATTTCTTTTATTTTTTGTGAATTTTTTTGTTCATGATCTTTGCCCATTATTCCACTACTATTTTATGTTCTTACTGATTGATGAGAGTTGTATATATAGTAAGAATATTAACACAGATTTGCCATTTTCTTATTTTACTTATGTTAGTCTTTGCTTTTCAAATATAAAAAATTTTATGAAGTCTAATCTATAATCTTTATTTTCTGTTTTTGTTAAAAGAGCAATCCACATGTTTCCCCTATGAATGTGTATCTACATGTTATTCTGTAATTTAATGGTTTCCTTTAAACATATATCTTAATCTTTATTTGGGCACAATATGTGAAATAATGAATGGAATTGGAAGTATTTGGGGGGTGGGCAAAGTGGAAACCTAGTGCAAGGGAAATTCCATGGAATTCACAAGAGTAACCCTAGGAAAGACTCCTAGTAATGGGTGACACAGAGCTTGAACCAGCCATCTTCTGTAACCAGGAAAGCCTTAAATGAAGGAATTGGGACACTAACCCAGCCATTAAACCTTCAACCTACAGCTTGTCCTGCCTGTAGAGTGTTCTGGGACCAGAGCCTAGCAAAATCATCATCAAAGACCAGAGAGACTTGATCCAGCCACTGATGGGAGCAGATGCAGAGACCTACAGCCAAACAGTAGGCAGAGCTCAGAGAATCTTGCGGAGGAGGGGGGAGAAAGAATTGGAAGAAGCAGAGGGGTCAGGGACAACACGAGATCATGGACCACAGAATCAACTGACTGGGACTCCTGGGAGCTCACAGAGTTCAGGAAGCCTGAATGGTTCTGACCTAGGTCCTCTGCACATATGGTCCCCTATATACATGTTATGGCTAAGTAGCTTGGTGTTCTTGTGTGCTTCCTAACAGTGGGAGCAGGGCTTGTCTCTGACTCTTTTGCCTCTTGTATGACTCTTTTCCTCCTACTGGGTATCTCATCCAGCCTTGATTTGATAGTATGCGCTTGATCTTATAGTACCATATTATGCCATGTTTAGTTGATGTCCATGGGAGGCCTGCTCTTTTCTGAGGGAAGGCAGAGGGAGGGTGGATCTGGGGAAGAAGGGAGTTGGGAGGGAGAGACTTAGGGGAGGAGAGGGAGGCAAAACTGCAGTTGGGATGTAATATATGAGAGAATAATTTAAAAAAAGAAGGAAAGAAAGAAAGAAAGAAAAAGAAAGAAGGAAGGAAGGAAGGAAGGAAGGAAGGAAGGAAGGAAGGAAGGAAGGAAGGAAGGAAGGAAGAAAGGAAGGAAGGAAGGAAGGAAGGAAAGGAAGGAAGGAAGGAAGGAAGAAAGGAAGAAAGGAAGGAAGGAAGGAAGAAAGGAAGAAAGAAAGAAAGAAAAAGAAAGATGTGAAATAAGGTCTTTTCCCTCTAAATAAGTTGCCCTAATATTCTGACACCCTGTGTAAAGAGGAAAAATATAGTGCTCTGAATTTTCTAGAACCTTATGGCCTCGATGTAGTAATCATATGTGACTTCTATAAACTTCTATCTTTGACATTATGCCAACTTTAAGGAATCTAGATCTATTAAAATTCAACTTCCTTGGCCTATACTCTCCTATATTTTTAAGTTCTGCCTAGCAGAAAGAGTTCTTCCAGATGTGTCTTGGAGATATACATAGAATGCCTTCTACTCTGCATCACATGCTATGACTATATCTCATGACCAGAGTTTTAGTGTTTTTGAAGAACTTTCTACTCCTTGACTGTTAGAGTGTCATCCCTGAAAAAACTCAGAAATGTTTATTTCACAAAGCCTAGTAATAAAAATGACATGACCACTTTGGCAGAAATATCTTCAAGTTGCTAAATAAAGAACCAATTATTTTAGAGTGGAAAGCCCCCCACTCTGTTAAGGAAATCAACCAATTACTGGAGAGCCCCTAGTTTTCCACTCTAATAGCCTTTATAAAGAAGGAAGGTTTGATTTTTGATCTCAGAGAGTCACATGTCATGTAGACTATGGCAAACCAAAAACCTTCAGGCACATGAGGTACAGATATTGGTGGCATTGGCAAGCTGGTGGCATGTATCACCTACCATGAGATCAACGTCAACAAATATCCCCCGGGTTACTTTTAGAACGTCAACAGGAGGCATGGCCACTCAAAAAGAACCAGAGTTTCTGCCAAACTGTCCACCTTAATAAATCATAAATGTTGATCACTGAACAGGCTGCCAAAAACAAAACTATTCATGCTGATGTGGTATGGTTAGGCTACTCTAAAGTTCTGGGGAAAGCTTCCAGGGTAGTCTGTCATCATAAAGGTCACCTTCTGTGTGGAAGTACAGGGAAGAAGATTCATGGTGTTTTCAGAAGGGAATTATGTCCTAGTGGCTTGAAGCAATATAGAAGGTTCACTAAATTCTCGTAAATGCTTAAAGTAAGAAAAGAAAGAAAAAGAAAGTTTGTACCCTTTCTCTAGCTGCAGCCACATCATGCCAAAAAATGAAATCACTGTTTACATCTGCTGTTAGTCTTACCTCCTTTACCCTAACATGCTAAGTTATTAAAACCAAATATCAATTCTACAGAAAGAATTATTTAATTGCATTTCCTCCAAAATGCATTATCTTACTCTTGAACTTGTTTTGGGCCAAAGTACATAGTTCTGAAGGTACTAGGTAAAGACATGTTACTTTGAAGTCCTTTTAGGTTCCTTTGCTACATCAGACACCACTAGCTAAAGATACCAGGTGAATTAGAAAACTCTATTTTTAACAAACAGGAAGAATAGTATTTGCAGAGTTTTTTTAATTTCCACATCTAACATAAGTTATATCAACAAACAGATGTCCTATCATACAACACAAAATGACAGGGAATCACAGACCCTGCCTCACCCCAACAGATCCCAACAACTGAAACATTGTATCCAGGTAGCATAAGATAGGATTATAATAACTCAATAAGAAGATGAGAAAAATATGCATAGCTGATGTCCAGGGTATACTTAATAGAGAAAGAAAAGAAAATGACGGGATGGATGATGGGAGAATGTCTTTTTGTATGCTGTGAAAATATGTTGCTCTGATTGGTTGATAAAAAAAACCTGTTTGGCCAATGGTGAGGCAGAATAGGGTTAGGCGGGACATTCTAACTAGAGAGGAGGAAGTTGAAAGGCAGAACAGAGAGGACGCTGCCAGCCGCCACCATAAGAAGCAAGATGTAAAGATACAGGTAAATCTATAAATATAGATTTATAGAAATGGGTTAATTTAAGATGTAAGCTCTAGGTAGTGAGAAGCCTGGGCCAATAGGCCATACAGTCCATAATCAATATAAGCCTTTGTGTGTTCAGTTGGGTCTGAGCAGCTGCTAGAGGCGAGGACTCAGAAGCCAGGTGGGCACAGGAAAACTTTTAGTTACAGATGGATTATCTTCCAAGGGTTCTTTAATTTGTCTAAAGAGAGGGATCCATACACAGGCTCTGCTTTTCTGCCACAGGCAACTCCCACAGCTGGAAAGATATACTCACAAATCCCCATTCATGTACACTTGTGAAACACACAATTAGACCAAAGAAGCATAAACTCAACAAGTACTTAATAGTATTTATGTGCCTTATGCCATTAAAAGGGTGTAGAATCAATGATGGTCCTATAGATCAATTGTAGTCTTGTTAAAGTTGAAAGTACAGTGAATGTAGACATATTAAGCACATAATTCCAGTTAACCTGATCACACTACTAAGATTCAAAAAGACAGGATAGTCCTGGAAGGGCCAATGACTCATGATGTAGCAGAGGCTGGCCATGAACACCTGCCTCCAGTCACCAAATGCTTGGATTACAGCCACCATGCCTGATTGCCTTAGCAATATCTAAGTATAAGATACACTGAATTTATTCCTCCAATATAACTGAAAATTTGTATCCTTCAACTAACTTCTCTTCAAACTTCTCTCCTGACTTACAGAGTATGGGTGATTTCAAGATGTTAACATCAATCAGTTTCTTGAAACCTTTAGCCAGCTCCAACATGCCCCTGTGTGACACAGGCACACTCACAATTTTGCCCACTTACTTCCTTAGAAAGGATTCTTATTCTTTCCAGAAGGTGAAGATGGCTTGCTTAGAGACTTTCTCCTGGAGCCTTTGTTAAAATAGTGCCAATCTTGCCCTTTCTTGATATAGTAAGATGTGGGGCTAGAGATACGGCTCAGCAGTCAAGAGTGCTTACTGTTCTTGCAAAGGGTCAAGTTCAGTTCCTCGAATTCACAATGGTGACTCACAAACACCTGTAACTCCAGCTCCAGGGGATTTAACACCCTCTTCTGGACTCTGAGGACAATAGCATCACCTCCATTTGTACCCTCACACACATTATTTTTAAAAGTAATAAAAAATACATCTTAAAAATATAGAAAGATGAGTACTTGCTAGTCAAATTTTCAAAAAGTGGTTAATGTGCTAAGGAAAAACTTAAAACAGGGTGGTTTGTTTTCAGTTTTGTTTTTGGTCTTTTGAGACTGTGGCTATTCTGGGATCCACAATCTAAACCAGTGGGGAGGCATCTAACTCACAGGTGCTGGGATTACAGGTGTCAGCCACCACATCTGGCAAGGAAAAAATGTTTTCAATAAACAGCAAGATAGTGATTGTCTCCGGTGGTGAAGGCATGGGATGTGAGGAGGAACACAGAGAGGCCTTCCAAAGTCTTGAAAACGTTCTAAGCTAGTGCATGGTTCACACATATAATCTCAGTAGTCACTCAGGAGGCTGAGGCAGGAGTAATGTCACAAGTTTGAGGTCATCTTGGGATCCTATCTCCTAATTCAAAATGCCAGAGAGAAACAGACAGAGACAGAGACAGAGACAGAGAAACACACACACACACACACACACACACACACACACACACACACACACACACACACACAGATTTCTTAAGCTGTATGATGAATACTCTTGCCTATGCTATTTTTTGTCATATATTTAATAGTCTTACATTTTAAGAAAAAAGAAAAAAGAAAGAAAATATATACCTAGAAAAGTATGTGTTAAAATAAAATACAACATAATCCTCTATTGGAAGGGCTTTTCTCAGCAAGACTCCAAACCCTAAATCCCCCTACCCTAAATGGACAGGTTAGATGAAATCAAAATTTAAAATACCTGACAGCTGGTACATACCTGCAATCCTAGCAATTCGGAGGAACTCAACTTCTAGAACATCCTGGGATACACAGTAAGAACCTGACTCAAAATAGTATTTCTAAATATTTGTATAACAAAATATAACAAACAAACTTAAAAGACTACAGAGTAGCAATCAAAGATTTACATTAAATGAGAAAAAGATTACTACTTTAAATACCTGAGGAACCTCCCTTCCTGTAAATCAACAAGAAAAGATAACCCATCAGAAAAAGTCAGTTAACACTTTGCTTCTGTTCTCACAGAAATCCACAAAGATACCCACACAACAGACTGCTGGCAATGGTCGAGAGACAGCCCGAACTGACCTACTCTGGTGATGGGATGGCCAAACACCCTAATTGTCGTGCTAGAAACCTCATCCAACTACTGAGGGATCTGGATGCAGAGATCCATGACTAGGCCCTGGGTGGATCTCTGGGAGTCCAATTAGCGAGAATGAGGAGGGTTTATATGAGCGAGAATTGTTGAGACCAAGGTTGGATAAAGCACAGGGACAAATAGCCAAAGGAATGGAAACACATGAACTATGAACCAATGGCTGAGGGGTCACCAACTGGATCAGGCCCTCTGAATGGGTGAGACAGTTGATTGGCTTGATCTGTTTGGGAGGCATCCAGGCAGTGGGACCAGGTCCTGTGCTCATTGCAGGAGTTGCCTGTTTGAAACCTGGGGCCTATGCAGGGTCGCTTGGCTCGGCCTGGGAGGAGGGGACTGAACCTACCTGGACTGAGTCTACCAGGTTGATCTCAGTCTGCGGGGAAGGCTTAGCCCCAGAGGAGATGGGAATGGGGGGGGGTTGGGGGGAAGGTGAGGGGGGCGGGAGGGGGGAGAACAAGGGAATCCGTGGCTGATATGTAGAACTGAATTGTATTGCAAAATAAATTAAAATAAATAAAGAAAGAAAGAAAGAAAGAAAAAGTCAGTTAAGAATATCAAGTTCTGGAGGCTAGCCAAGTAATGCCTTTTAATTTTAAGAAAAGCTTATGGGATCCCACTGGCCAAAAACTAGAGAAGAGGTAGCCCACAAGCTCTTTATTTGATAGCCTATGGTATTCAGGAGAGGCACTGTCCCACTGTTACTTGGTAACTCCATTTAAGCTTTTCTATATGTATATGTTTTAGAAAGTTTATATTAGTAGGTTTCCATATGGCTTCTTCAAAGGTCTTTGGTGTTAGTTATCCCTCCATCCTCCCTATTCTACTATGCTCTCACACCCACAACCTTAGTTAACCTTTCCTGTACCTTTCCCCCTTCATACTACCTATAGTCTATACCCTGTCCCTCAAAATCCCTTTCCATGGACACTCACTTTCCTAACTTACATGGGTACTCCAATATAAACACACATATCTAAAGATTCAAAGCTAGCAGACACATATGAGAGAGAACATATGGCATTTGTCTCTCTGGGTCTAGGTCACCTCATTCAGAATGATTATTTCCAACTCCATCCATTTACCTATGAATTTCATAATTTCATTTTCCTTTACAGCTGAATAGAATTTCATTATGTATATGTACCACATTTTCATTATCTATTCAACAGTTCACACAGTGTGGCTGTGTGGCTGGCCCTTGAAGTCCTCCTCCTTCTCTGGCTACTTCCTTCTTCTCACAGATTTCTCCTTCTATTTTTCCTCTCTCTGCCTGCCAGCCCTATCCTTTCTCCTGCCCCACTATTGACCATTCAGCTCTCTATTAGACCATCAGGTGTTTTAGACAGGCAAAGTAACACAACTTCACAGAGTTAAACAAATGCAACATAAACAAAAGTAACACACCTTAAAATAATATTCTACAACAGGGAACACTTTTCCTAAAGAACAATGTGGTGTATATCTAATATAGCCTAAGTGAATTTTTTTTCAATTATAAAAATTCTTTTGCTAGAATACTAGTTTTAGACACACTGGCACAGATACACAAAGCAAAGCAAAGCCATCAGACAGGATTGGTTGTATGTCATAATATATATATAATATATATATATATAATATTTTTACAGAAGTAAATTTGTACACTTCTTTAAAAAGATGGATAGGCATGGGAAGATGCTGCTGGCCAATTCTTACATTTTTATAAAACACATTAATCAATACTTATGATTTTGTGTATTTAAAATATATACATATATATGCATAGAATAATTAGGAAACTCACTGTACTGTCCATTACAATTTAGGAGAAGGTTACTTGAAAGCAAACAATTATAGCATTTAACTTCTATATTATTTGAATCTTTATCATTATATACCTGAAGATTTGTCAGCTGTTTTAATATAATGTTTATATGGTCAGAATTTCTAACATAAGTGTTATTTGATAATGTCCAATTTAGTGTAGGTTTCATTGGGACCTCTTCTATAAGTAATCCAGATCACTTCTGTCAAAATAACCCATAGATGATATAAGATCATAATCACATAATTATATATCTTTGATTTTTCTCCTATCTGCTCCATAGAATTCATAAACTGTCTTAATTTTTTCCTGAATAATTCTAGAAACAAGCATTCAGAGGCTATCATTTTGGGCTCTGAAAATGAGCTTGATGGACTGCCATGTTCCTCCAGAATAATCTCATCACCAAGTGTGGCTAATAGGGTATGTCAACAATGCCCATGAAGACTCCATAGATTAAAGTCTAAGCTGAAGATGCTGTGTTGATGGTTTGAATAAGAGTGCCCCCGTAGGCTCATATATTTGAATGTTTAAAAATCAGGGAGTGGAATTGGTGGTCTGAATAACGATGGCTCCCGTAGGTTCATTTATTTGAATACTTAGTCATCAGAGAATGACACTATTTGAGATTAGAAGGTTATAAGAGTTGCCTTGGTAATAGTGTCTCTTAACAGCAATAGAACAGTGACTAAGACACATTGTTTGTCTAAGACCTTGAATACATACTTTTTATATATATATATATCCCTACCAACACAGCTACTATTTTCAACAAACCCACTTTCAATATTGTTGCTGACATCACCAATACCTAACTTTTCATCACCTCTAAAGGATTTATGGAAGGTAGGCATTGTGATGCATGCTTATAATCCTAGAATTTATGAAGTGCAACAGGAGGAACAAGAGTTCAAGGTCAGATGGGTGTTGGTGGCACACACCTTTAATCCCAGCACTTCAGGAGGCAGAGGCAAGAGGATCTCTATGAGTTCAAGACCAGTCTGATCTACAGAGCAAGTTCCAGGACAGTCAAAGCTATACAGAGAAACCCTGTCTCAAAAAACAAACTAACAAACAAAACAAAAAGAGTTCATGGTCAAGTTTGTCCTTAGTTACATAGACAGCTTGAACTCATTTTGACAATGTAAGACTCTGTCTCAAAAAAACTAGATAGATAGATAGATAGATAGATAGATAGATAGATAGATAGATAGATAGATAGATAATAGATCGATAATATATACATACATATAAAGATAGACTAAAATATCTATAGTTTCAACATCTAAATATACTTCAAATATACCAACTTCTTTCCAAGGTCATTTCTTGGCCCAAGTTGCTACCATATCTTATTTATGCTGTTACAAGCATCCTACTAATTGATCTTCTTGTTTTCATTCCTGCAACCATGTAATCCATAATGCATTTTTTCTTTTTCACTTAATTTTTAGTTTAGCATACAAAGTACAGTTTCATCATGGCATCTTCACACAGTATGTCACTATACTTTGTTCTCTTTTCTTACTTTCCCTATTGCTCTCTCCTGTATGCCTCCTTCTCTCTGGCTAGTTCTCTCCCTTCCCCCAGTTAGTCCCATCTTCTCCTTTTTTATTACATGTATTCCATTATGTTCTCAATTTCCTGCTTCCCTTGAAATCCATCCCATTTCCTTTCCAGTTTTATGGCGCGCGCGCGCGCGCGCGCGCGTGTACACACACACACACACACACACACACCTACTACAAACTAAGACTAAGAAAGAATTTGTATTTGTGTGTTGGAGTCTGGCTTGTTTCACTTAGCATAATGATCTGCAACTGCATCCATTTTCCTGTAAATACCATGTCTTGATTTTTCTTTATGACTATAAAATTCCATTGTGTATCTATACCACATTCTCTTTTTCATTCATCTCTTGATGTATGTTTACGATGGTTCCATTTCCTACCTATGTGCAACAATACACATGAATATTCAAGTATTCAGTTTTCCCACAGCAATATGAATGGTAATTTAAAATAAAGATTAGATCTTATCATATCCCTGCTCGAAACCAGTTAATGATTCTCCATCATAATTAAGTTCAGGCTCCTTGTCATGACTTTATAGATTGTATATGACCTGCCCAGTAGCTACCTCAAGAACTTCACTTTGTGTAATACTTTCTCTAATCTGCCTGATCTGCTCATACTGATTTCCTTTCTGTTTCTCAGATATGCCAAATTTGCTTCATCCTTGAGGTTTATTGCGGTTTCTGTTCCTTTCAACATAATGTTATTCTCCTTTTCTTCATATATCATGCTTTCTTGTCAGTTATTCCTTACCTTAAATGCTACCTCAACAGAGAGCAAACTTCTGTGACCTGCCAATCCAAACGTATACTGTGGTGATATTGTATTACCCAATATATCATGCACCCTAATAAATTTATCTGGAGTCAGAGAACAGAACAGCCACTAGACAGACATAGAGGCCAGAAAATGGTGGCACTCACACCTTTAATCCTAGCATTCCAGAGGCAGAGATCCCTCTGGATCTCTGTGAGTAAAAAGCCACACTGGAAACAGCTATGCGTGGTAACAAAGAGCCTTTAATCCCAGGAAGTGATGGCAGGATGGCAGGAAGCAGAAAGGTATTTAAGGGTGAGGACGAGGAACTAGAGGCTGGTTAAACTTTTAGGCTTTGAGCAGCAGTTCAGCTGAGATTCATTCTGGATGAGGACTCAGAGACTTTCAGTTTGAGGAAACAGGATCAGCTGAGGAATTGGCAAGGTGAGGTGGTTGTGGCTTGTTCTGTTTCTCTGGTCATTCAGCGTTCACCCCAATACCTGGCTCTGGGTTTGTTTTTATTAATAAGAACTTTTAAGATTCGTGCTACAGTATACCCCCTCATTCTCCATTATACCACTCTATTTAAAACTCTGCATCATACTAAGCCTTACATTGGCCTTGTATTATTTTTTGCTCTTCTCCAGCCAGGAGAATCCTCAATCTTCATCTACTCTATTTGCAGCTCTATTTCAGCAAGTATGCTAATGCTTTGTGTAATAGCACTGATTCTCAATAAAAATGTGATGTATGAGGAGATCACTAGTACCAACACAGCAGTATTGTTGCCAATGCCAATAGTGTTGGGTGCGTGTGCTTTTACAATCCAAATGAGCTTACTGTGACAGTTCAGTTTTATGCTCTTCTTGTGGCTCTTTGTACCTAGATCTCAGGATAAGACAGCTGAGGTGTGGCCTCATGTATGGTTCTCAGAAGCAGAGCCTAGGTTCAGTTTGGTTGCTAGAGATCTGCTTCCTTGAGCATGCTTTTCCCTGCCACACTGGCCAGTATTGCTGACTCACATCTATAAATTGCTAGGCTCTCAGTGCCTAGAGTAGCAGTTCTCAAACTTGGCTACACAGAGAACTACCTGCGGAAATGTAGTGAATATTAATGTCTGTCCAGGTCTCAACCTCAGAGGTTCTCATTATTTGAACACAGATGCATCCTGAGTATTGGGATCCTTTAACACTTCATAGTTGACAAGCACTGCTTTAGAAATTTTTTCCCACAGGGATAATCCATGATTCCTTATAAACAGAGTAGTGGTAGGTCAATTTCAAATCCTCCTGATTCTTTCTGAGTTATCATTAGTAATAAGTTTAGACTTAAGTTGGGGTCCTTAGTATATGGCTGTGCCACCAGCCTCTAATACTGAAATAGTAATTCAATAATTTTTAATCAAACCCAAGATCCTAAATACATACTTCTTGATCACTTTACCTGAGTTGAGATACATTTAAGAAATGCAGTGGGGCTGAAGAGATGGCTGAGCAGTTAAGACCACAAGCTGTTCTCACAGAGGACCCAGGTTCAGTTCCTAGCAACTCATAACTGTCTATAACTACAGTTCCAGGAGATCTGAGGCCCTCTGTGAGCACCATGTACTCATGTGATATACAGACATACATGCAAGCAGAAAAGGCATACACATGCAACAGTAACAATTATTCTTTTAAAGAAATATCATGTATGTTGTCACTAGTTTTCAGATGAGGTAAGCAAAAGAGGAAGGAATGACTTTGCCAAACTTTCAGAGACTCTATCTACTACCATGGTTCACATCACATTGATGAATACAGACCTAAATTTTCTGCCTTGTGTCCTGCCCACTTTTCAAATCTCCATCCCTGTATATTCATTCAAGTAACTCCTGTTTCTTCCATCACCTCACATTTAACCACACAGTAAGCACATGCCTCCCTAAAGTTGACTTGCCCTTTTGCGTGCTGCTTCTATTCATGACAATTTTACTCTAAACCACACACTCCTGCACCTCTTTATTTCTCTGTGTGTACTCCCTCTATTCTTCCAACTGAAATTACTTTCCAAGTAATTCCCACATCTCTCTTGCCCTTTATCCCCATTACCATGGGTTAAGTCAAGGCCTATAAGGCTTCTCACCTAAGCTAATTATTACAATTCTTAGATCCAGTTTGAGGTAATCAATTCCTTCCTGAACACTACCACTAAAGTGACCCTTTTAAAGCAAAACAGCCAGGCATGGTGATACACTCTCGTAATCTGAGCACTTGCGAGGTGGAGGAAAGAGATCAGAAGTTCAAGGTCTGGGCTACATGAGACCCTGTCTGACAAAATCAAAACCCCAAGGCACAACTCTCTAAAGAGCTAGTCATGACTATGGTACTTCCCCACTTACAATCCTTCAGAAGCTCATAATGAACACATAAAATACAAATATCTTCTCAGGTCCATTTAAGAAAGATCTGGTTCCTAGGAAGGAGAAATAGAAGTTCCAGGCCAGCTTGTCTATGGCAACTTTAAGGCCAGCCTAGACTGCACAGTAAGATCCTGTCTCAAAAAGAAACAGGAAAAAGGGGGGGGGATGTAGTTCCTCCTTCTCTTGCACACTAAGATTTAACACTTTCAAAATTTCAGTTCCCCATCTGTGTCCTCGCAAGTGCTATTTCCTTTGCCTATCATACCCCCCTTCTTCTTAATCTAGTAAGCTACTCAGCATTCAGATACTCAGCTAAAGAGTTTCCTTCTCTTTCTAGACAAAAGAAGCTTCTCCACCCCCTCAAAAATATTCTAGTCTGGGCATGGTAGCACACATGCCTTTAATCCCAATACCTGGGAGGCAGAGGAAGGTGAATCTCTGTGAGTTGGAGGCCAGCCTGGTGTACATAGTGAGTTCCAGGACAACCAGGGCTACATGATAGAGAGATCCTGTCTCAGAAAAAATAACAACAACAACAACAACACAGTTTCTCTGGTGCCATACAGGTTTAAGGAATTTTAGAAGACCCCCATGTGACTCTGATGTTTATCCAAAGCTGAGTACCACTGCTATCATATTCCTTTAAGCTACAGTGTATTTCAACCAAGTCTCAGCATTATCTGCTCTCTCATCCAGATTCTCAAGCCTTTGCTAAGAGAAACCATGTCATACTCAATTTTGTAATCCCAGTACCTGAAGAAAATGAATGACTATAAAAATAAATTTCTGTTATTACTTTTGTTATACTATAAGCATGTGTAGTTTTCCTCTTATCAAAATGGAATTGTCTTGATAATTTAGACTAAATATTTTCACCAATGGTGTAAATGATAACATGTCCTCACTGACATCAAACTCAACCTGCTCAGAGCTGTGCCACAATAATTTAAGTTTCCTTTAATAATTTATTGTAAGACCACTATAGGTGAATTAATAAATCTCTCCAGAAGATATTTATAACTGTAGTTACTCATATTTCCTGAGGATATATTTACTAGCGGCAGGCAGCAACATTCCAGGGCCTGCCTGTAGACACGGAGTGCAGTGAACCGACCTAAAGTTTTCTTTTTTAGATAGAACTCGATCCTTGGACCAAGAACAATTTATCCCCAGAGCAGTCTCTCTAGATGGCTTCATGACACCATCACATTCTTAGCAACAGCTGCCTAGCTAAAAAGTCTTGAAGGTGGCTCAGCAAGCCCAGCTCAGAAATCTTGAAGATATTTATGGAATTACAGAAGAGTTCAGAGACCACTGAAATAGAGGACACCTGCTGCTGTCATTACACAACAAAGAAGACACCAGACAGCTTGAGCCTTTATTTTAGGAAAGAATGTTTAACCATACTTTGGAAGTCCCTGGACATGGAACCATAAGAAAATCTGAGTTGGGTCTAGGATATGTGCATTCTTTAACCTGAACCCTACTTTGCCAACGTGACCTGTGAAAGGGTCCTCTCAACAATTTCACCTTGATGACCTAGCCACATATAGCATATTTATGAACTGGGTCCATTACACTTTTCCAAAAGAACAGGGACCTGGATATTTTATAGGGCCATGAGCTGGCAACAAGTGTCTTGATGCATGCATAGTTAATTCAAGAAATGCAGGATTCAAAAATAATTGGTTTCCCTACCAACAAATTCATAAAACATAGTTTAAAGCTATAAGCACAAGGAAGCAAAAGGTTGACTCAGCCTCAGTCTAAGACTATTTGAGGATTTGTTTGTTTGTTTTTAATAGCAAACACCCTCCAATTTTCATGACTGAAATGGCATGCATCTTGTTCTTTAGTGCAGGGCTTCATTGTGGTTACAGATGGAATGAAATGGACCATTTTGGCTGGATCTTGATCACTTTACTATTTCCCTTAGTCTATGCCAAAACACACACAGAAGACACTATGAAGAAAGCCTGGGAAAGTTAGGTATATTTGCAAGGATGGCAGGGAGTGATAGACTCTGAACATGTGAATTTACAAAAGTTTCCTCCAGCACTCACTGTGAATACAGGGGGATGACAATATTCTCTAGACCCCAAACTTGAACGATTAGCTTTTTCAATTATTTTCCTCCATGTCCCACCTCCCATTTCCCAGGTTATAATATAGGCTTAACTTCCTTTTTTTTCTCTCAAAGGACAATGTTCTTTATTATCTGCCTTCAGCAGACATGGTTTTTGGCTTCAGATTGAAACAGCACTGGCTTCCTGACTACCTTTCATCACTTACTTGGCTAGTTTCCCTCTGACTGCTCCTAGGATGTCCTGTTTTTCCCTGTCTCTGCCATGCTTGTGATAGAAGCCTGCTCCCACACTGTTCCTGGTCTTTGCTCCCAGGATTATAACACCCAGAAGAGGCTACAGTTTTGCTCTATTGACGCTTTCCAGACTCCCTTCCTGGGCCCTGCACTTTGCCACGATCATATGTTCCATACCCTCTACAAGCTCTTCTCAACCTTGACACTGGCAACCCCAAATGTTTTGTCTCTTCTATTTTTTCCCAAAAGCACTCTTGAATTTTGGGTTTGTTTTCTGTGAGTCTACCTTTAGACCCAGTCATCCAGCGTCATGTCATCAATCCAGCTGTGTGAATCCAGCTGTCATGTCAGACTGCATTTCTTCATCTCCCTCCAATTTAGTCTTTCTCTCCATTCAGGAGTTAGAAATACAGATCTTGAGAGGAACTCTCACAATGACAAATTGCCATGAAGTGTGTGTGTGTGTGTGTGTGTGTGTGTGTGTGTGTGTGTGTGTGTGTAAGAGAGAGGGGGAAAGAGGGAGAGAAAGAGTCTTACATTTTAATATTGTCACTTAAACTTCCCCTCCCCAATTTCAGTCAACTGGGGGAATGACAACATTAGTTTAGAGATGTTCCGGGTGTTTGTGTGACTAGAAGCTACAATTCATGGTGAAATGACAAATCCTTAAATTGTAAAAATATAACATGGAGCTGGGCATGATAGCGTGAGACTATAATCCAAGCTACTTGAGAGGACAAGGAAGGAGGACTGCTTGAGCCTAATAGTTCAGGGCCAGCATGGGAAACAGCAAGACTATGTGTGTGTGTGTGTGTGTGTGTGTGTGTGTGTGTGTGTGTGTGTGTGTGTGTGTGTATTTACCTCAAACAATGTTTAAACTATTACTTAATGACTTCTCATATCACATTCACTTTGGGGGAATTTTTTTCTTTCTTTTTATTTTTTTTTTAAGTTTTTTTTTCATTTTACATACCAATCACAGTTCCTCCTACCTTCTTCCCCTTCTCCCGCCCCCCACCTCCCCCCATCCCACCCCCTAGCCACTCAGAGAGGGTAAGGCCTCCCTTGGGGAATCAACAAAGTCTGGCATACTTAGTTGAGGCAGGACCAAGCCCCTCCCTCCTGCATCAAGGCTGAGCAAGGTATCTTACCCTAGGGAATGTGTTCCAAAAAGCCATTTCATGCACCCAGGTTAAGTTCTGGTCCTACTGCCAGGGGATCCCCAAACAGATTTAGCCACATAACTGTCATCCACATTCAGAGGGCCTAGTTCAGTCCCATGCAGGTTCCCCAGCTGACAGGCCAGAGTCCATGAGCTCCCACCAGCTTGGGTCAGCTGTTTCTGGGGTTTTCCCCATCATGATCTTGACCTCACTTGCTCCTCCCTCTCTTCAACTGAAGTCCAGGAGCTCAGCCCAGGGCTTGGCTGTAAATAATTGCATCTGCTTTCATCAATTACTGGATGTAGGTTCTATGATGACAATTAGGGTAGTCACTAATCTGATTATAGGGGAAGGTAAGTTCAGGTACCCTCTCCATTATAGCTAGGAGTCTTAGCTGGTGTCATCCTTGTAGATTGCTGAATATTTCCCCAGCACCATGTTTTTCCCTAATGGTTCCCTCTACCAAGATATCTCTTTCATTGCTCTTTCTCTCTGTCCCTCCCTCCACTTGAACATCTCAGTCCCTCCTGTTCCCATCCCCCATCCCCTCCCTTCTACTCCCTCTCTCAGTTTACCCAGGAGATCTTAACTATTTCCCCTTCCTGGGGCCCTCCATGTATGTCCCCTTTAGGGTCCTCCTTTTTACCTAGCTTCTCTGGGGTTGTGGATTGTAGCCTGATTATCCTTTGCTTTACATCTTAATATCCATTTAAGAGTGAGTACATACTATGTTTGTCTTTCTGGGTCTGGGTTAGCTCACTCAGGATGATTCTCTCTAGTTCCATCCATTTACCTTCAAATTTCATGATGTCATTGTTTTTCTCTGAAGAGCAATACTCCATTGTGTAAATGTACCACATTTTCCTTATCCATCCTTTGGTTGAGGTAGGTTGATTGCCAATTTTCTAATAAACTGCCATACTGATTTCCAGAGTGGCTGTACAAGTTTGCACTCCCACCAACAATAGAGGAGTGTTCCCCTTTCTCCACATCCTCTCCAACATAAGCTGTCCTGGAAGGATTAGTGGAGGGAAGATCCTCCCACGGAGTAGAAGCTCCCTCCTGTCAGTGCAGTTCTGAAGAGGTCCAAAGAAAAGGCAGTGCTGCTGCTTGCTCCTTGCTGGGAAGGGAATCTATCCTGTTGTTGGCTTTGCTGCTTCCGCCACTGCCTCTGCCATCAGAGCCCTGCTCCTTCAACCTTTCTTTCTTTCTTTTTTTTTTTTAGGATGCAAAGTATTTTATTTTTAAACTTCTAAAGTTTGAACACAAGAGAGCCTAGTTTAGATGAGTTTCTAAGCTGAATGCACTTGCATGGAGCTCAGTTTCTGGCTGACAAACAGTTCCTAACACCCTAGGTGGGCACCTACGTTCTGATCTGTGAGTGTGAGCTGACCAGCATCCACTGGTAACGTCCCTTTTTTCCTTGATAAGGGCTTAACAAACATTAGGCATTGTTTTAGTCTTACACAGCCAGTGCTGTTCCAAATGTCTCCGGGGAGGCATACACCATGTACAGAAAGCCGTCTTCATCCTTCTCACTCTTGTACACTTCAGAAATGGGTGTGGACACACTCACCATGCTGTGCCCGTTCACCAGGAGGAAGAAAGCTTGATTGGCGTTAAGCTGTAAGCGCCTTCTAATTATCTTGATGAGCTCGCTCATGTTCACGTGATCAGGTACGTCCTGGTTTTGTCCAGGGTGGGCAGTTGCTTCTCACCCTTGTATCGCTCTATTATCACCGGGATCTTGGTGGGGTGCTGCTCCGGTATGAGCCATACATCTTCCACTCTTTGTTCGAAGCTACGGCGCTGCTTGAAGGTCTTCTCGGAGGGCACGGCGCGGGAGTCCTGGGTCGGAGGCTCTAGCTCCCTCGACGGCGACTTCCCTTGTGTCTCTTCCTCCTTCAACCTTTCAACATGGACTGAAGAGCGCCCTCTAAGAATCTTTAAGGCCTCCAAAAAAGACTGCTGAGTAGTCAGCCAGTTTTAGAGAATGAGAAGCGACCAGGTTCTCAGTCTCTCTAGCCAGCAGATGGCCATTGTTGAAGTCTCCATCCCTATTGTGTAAGTCAATGTAATAAATCTCCCTTTAAAATGTTGATTCTTGGTTGTCAACTGGACCACATCTGGAATGAACTGCAATGCAGAAATGGAGGGCACACCTGTGGGGTCTTTTTTGCTTGGTTTGAAGTGGGTGGATCCACTTCTAGACCTTTGAGGCAGGAAAACACTTGTTTTTGATCTGGATCTGGAGGGAGGGGGATACACCTTTAATCTGGGCCACACCTTCTGCTGGAAGCCTATATGCTATATAGTACGTAAGGACATGGAAGAAGGGAGCTTTTGCTCTTTGCCTGTTTGCCTTCACCTTGCTGGCAAGTCCATTCCTTCACTAGCATTAGAGCCTTCTTCAGGATTCCAGTGTCTACTGAAGTCTGGGTGAGAGATCCAGCCTCATGAACTGAACCACTTCTGGACTCTCGAACTTTCCATGCAGCCATTGTTGGATTAATTGGACCACAGCCTGTAAGTCACTCTAATAGAAAATCCCCTTCATATATATATATATATGTATATATATGTGTGTATATATATATATATATATATATATATATATATATATATAGAGAGAGAGAGAGAGAGAGAGAGAGAGAGAGAGGGAGAGAGGGAGATTCATTCTATAAGGTCTGCTACTCTAGTTCTAGAGAACCCCAACTAATACAAAAATATATTCCCTGACTAGTATATGATGTATGGATGTTTTCCAAATGACATGTGGCTCTGCCCAGGATACCTGAAATTTTGACAAGACACAAATTTGTGGACAGAGTAGAGAATTTGAGTTGAGATTCACAGGTCTAACTGGTTCCATGGCTGTGTTAACTGCAATATTTGGATTTTCTCATTTTTTTAAAATCACTAATCTTTGGGAAAAAATGATGGAAGGAACATTTAAATATGCCTTGTTTGGGAAAAAATTAAGTTTGGAGTCTAAGCTGAAAACAAATTATTTCATTTCCCTTACTACATACTAGAATGTCCTCTGTAATACAATAAATTTACTCTACTATTATCCCAGTCCATACTCCTGTGGTAGTGTCAGCTAAAGGTCCAGAGTCTTTTCCAGCGCTCATATGAAACACAGCTTCAGCCCAATTTTCTCACATACAGTACACAGAGATAGAAAACATATTTCTATTACTAGCCTCATTGATTTCTATTCCATAAATAAAATGGTGGATGCTGAAAAAACTGTTCACTAACAAATGCACACCCAGAAGAACAATGTTTAAGATTGGAATCAAATAAGTGAATAACGCTGTCTTAGTTATTTTTTGGCTGCTGTGATAGACTACTCTGGCAAAAAAAAAAAAAATGAGAAAGGAAGGGTTATTTTGGCTCACAGTTCAAGATACAGTCCTTCATGGCAGGGGAGTCAAGGCAGCAGCAACTTGAAGCAGCTGGCAACATTCTATCTTCAGTCAGGAAGAAGAGTATAGGAATGCTTGTGCTTGACTCACTCTCTCCTTTTGTACAGTCCAGGATCCTAGCCCAAGGAACGGTCCTACCCACAGTGGGTGGGTCTTCCCACTTTAATTAATCCAATTAAGATACCCCCACAGACACAACCAGAAGCCCACTTCCCAGCTGATTCTAGATCTCATCAAGTTGAAAATTGAGATTAACTATCACAGACCCTTTCTTGGATAAAGCTATGGCTCTTTGGTTATAAAGTAGCTCAGCTGAAAACCAATTAAAGCTCTACACTTCCTACACAGACTAAATATTCTCACTCTACTGTAACAAAAATGGTCTGTCACTTTCTACCCACTGTTTGACCCATTTTCTGTAGTTCTTCAGCTCTTCAGGAACCACTGCTTGTAGGGAAATAGCTGTTCTCCACCACAACCACCACCAAGTGTGACTCAACTGTCCAGGGTGGTAAAAAAAAAAAACAGACAGGCCGAATGAAGCATGGAAAAAAGCACACCAGAGTTTTAGTATTAGACTAAGTACCAGGCAGGGACAGAGGAAGACTATGATCAGGGGAGGCTGGAGAAGGCTGCTAGCCAGAAGCCTGGGCTTCAAACATGAAAACCTTGAATGTAGGCAAAAGACCATCAGTGAAAAATAAGGGGTTCAACTTTTTAGGAACTGGAAAATGACCAATTGGAACCCCATCCCCAGCTGATTTGGGTCACATCCAGGCACAGGATACTGGGGCTTCAAGTCAAATTTAAAACTAAATGCTCAGATGGCAAGGTTTAAAAATGACAAGGAAGATAGACTGTAGAAATCCAGGCACCTGTAATCCTAGCACTTAGGAAGCCGCGGTAGAAGAATTAAGAGGTGGAGGTTATCCTCACCTATGTAGCAAGTTTGACCGTGCATCAAAGAGGTGGGGGAAGAACTAAGCCATAGTACTGTTAGCTCATTAAATAGTATAATGTCTGCCATATAATGAACCTTTAATCTGTTCTTAATTCTGTTTAAGAATCAAAGAATAGGCCTGGTGAGATGACTCAGCTGGGACAGGTGCTTGCTGCCAAGCCTGATGACCTGAGTGGAAGGAGGGAACTGAATTCTGTAAGCTGTCCTATAACCTCCACACACCTGTTGTGCCCCCTCTCTGTCTGTCACACACACACACACACACACACACACACACACACACACACACACACACACACACTAGACAGACAGACAGATAGACAGATGATAGATAGTAGATGCTGAAATTTTAAAAGAAGGCATGAATAACGAGCGAACTAGATAATGACTCTGGAAAGTCAGTAGTGGCGATAATACAAAGCATGCTATTAGAATCTAAAAGGAAGGAAGTCAGCCAAGCATGAGAGCACATGTCTGTAATTCCAGCACTATGGAGACTGAGGCAGGTGTACCATAAACTCAAGGCCTTCCTGGACTCCATGGTAAGAGCCTTTCTTAAAAAAAAAAAAAAAAAAACCAACTCTGGTTACTTATAACAATGTGTTGAGTGAAATAAGGCAATCACAGAAAGACAAATGCTTCAAGATATCACTTATATACGGCCTCTAAAATCAGCAAACTCATAAAAGCAGAGAATATAATGGTGATGATCTGAGCTTGGGGGAAGTAAAGAGTCAGCCGTGAAATAGGAAGATATTGGTCGAAGAGCACAAAATTTTAGTTACATACAGGAATAAGTTCTGGAAATCTATTGCATATAGCTACTATAGTTAAGAATAACATATTGTGCATGATAGTACACGCCTGTAATCTCACTACTCAGTAGAGTAAGGCATGAGGGCCTGCCTGGGTAACATAGGGAGACCCATCAAAAATTAAAATAATGTATACATAAAAATTGCTTAGATCTTAAATGTTCTCAGGACAAAGAAGTGCTAAGTATGTAAAGTGATTTATATATGTGAATTTGTTTTATTTAATCATTTCAAAATATATTTCTGGCCGGGCGGTGGTGGCGCACGCCTTTAATCCCAGCACTTGGGAGGCAGAGGCAGGTGGATCTTTGTGAGTTCGAGGCCAGCCTGGTCTACAGAGCGAGATCCAGGAAAGGCGCAAAGCTACACAGAGAAACTCTGTCTCGAAAAAAAATATATATATTTCTGACAAAGCATTGCACTTTATACTATAAATATGTTTGACTCTTATTTTTTTTATTATACATGAATTGAGATTTCATCCTTGGAATGAAATTCAAAGGTTTAGCACAGAAATTAAGCACAAGCAGGTTTAATAAATGGGGAAAGGCCCCGTAAACAAGATGGCAGCTGTTTCCTTAAATCAAATGGGTAACAGGATTACTGGGGTTCTAGGTGACATTTTGGAAATGAGGTGGAACTTTTGGTTTAGTGTATGCATGAGTATATGTGAAAGTAGACATTTCTTTCATATTTTAAATGCATGTTAGGTTATTTTTCTGAATTTGTTAGGTATTTTTTCTTTTACATTACACCTTAGTCAATATTCATTCCGGTGTTACATTTAATCACAAGTGCACTCAAGGACAAGAACTTCTCCAGAAAACACACAGCCTCAGCTTGTTTTTTATCATAACTTATCTTTCACTGTGGTTCTTAACCAGGAGCCAGAAGATAGGGCTGTTTACTTCTGTATTAGTCCTATACTGATTTATAACAGATGACCACACAGTGACTTAACACTAACATCTTAGCTTACAGCTCTGTAAACCAGAAGTCTGTAAACAGGCTGGCTAGGCGCTAAGCTCAGAGTCACACAAAACTAAACGCAAAGTGAAATCAAGCTGCACTCTTATCTGCAGCTTGGAATCCTCTTCCAAGTCCATTAAAGCTGTCGGCTGAATTCAACTCGATGTAGTCTTAGGCATGAGGCTCCCATTGACAGGCTGGTTATCAGCAGGAGGCTGCTGTCAGCTTCTACAGACTGCTCATTCAATTCACATTCAGTGGTCCTCTCAGGCGGTTCACAATATAGATGTTTGCTTTCTTCCAGGCCAACCAGAGTTCCTTTCCCTGACTTATTCTTATCTACTGGCCAGAGAAAACTAAATTTAAAGAGTTCCTGTCATTAGGTCAGATCCATCTATATAACCTCCATATGTGTAAAGTCAACTGCTCTGGGACTTTTATAACGACTACAAAATCCCTTTACAGCATTATATAGATTATAGATTTTAAGATTGAATAACCCAGAAGAAGGTGCATATACCAAGAGCTGGGAATGTTGGGGCCATCTTAGAATTCTGCTTAATGTACCCTCAATTGAAATGTATTCATTTATAGAAAACATGCCATAAAATGAAAATAAAAAGAAATAGCAACTGCTGCCTACACATTCCTAGCCCCAGATGACTCCGCTAAACCTGGACAGCAACTGTCACAGCCTGCTCTTCCCGACCTTGACCAACATTCCAGCTTCCTTGGATTCCTAACAACAATGCCCCAGTATCAGCAAGAAGCAGCCAGAGAGAAAGATTCCCACTTACCCAACACTCAGCGACCCAATAAGAAAACAAAACGGTGGAAAACGAAGGGCTCTAAAAGGCCTGAACATAGCAAACATGGCGCTGACAGGTTTGCCCCCTATACTTTTCTCTCCCTTGCTAAAAACTGTTAGATTGCATTCCTAAAGCTAGCCCCCAAGGTCCATTCCATTATTTGGACACTGAGTCAAAACACCAAGACAAAACACTAAGGTCCAACAATTAAAAATTCATTATTTGGTAAACATGTACAATCAGCACTTACCAATTCACCCTAGCACAGACCCCCCCCCTTTTTTTCTCCTTAAAAACACACTCCTGCAAAAAACACCTGCTGCTGCTGTTGCTGCTTGCTGTCTGCCTTTGCCCAATCCAGAGGCAGGCTACCTACACACACACACACACACACACACACACACACACACACACACACACACACACACACACACGCTTGTCTCTCTGGGATAATAAATCTCCTTTGTGCTGAGAACTTGGTGTCTTGGTGTGCACTGTAACAACTCTAACTCTTAGGGGGTTGCCTCTCCCTTACATCAACTATTTGCTCTAATTTTTACTTGTTATCATATTATTTTAGACAGCTGACCTATCAACATGTTCATTTGCTACAAGCTAGTGAAACTAGAAGAAACTTGAATAATAAATTCATTTCAAAGTGTCACCTTGGGCATAGGACAACTCTGAACACCTCCGTTTTCACACTGATAAAGTGAAGGTGATAGAGTGATCTTCCCTAACCAAAAAGTTTAGTTTAAGCTCTGAATTCAGATTGATTTGGCAGCAAATCCTGACACTAAACAAATGTTACCTGTGAAACTTTGATTGACTTATATTCCTCTAAACCTATTTCTCTACCTGAAAATGAGGACAATATTAGGATCTTCCTCATGTAGTGTATGGATTAAGTGAAATAATATGCACAAAATATTTAATATGGTATCTGGCATCTAGTAAACACTAATTTAATTACAATAATTACCTTACTGTTAAGTAAAAAACTATCTCAGAAAGTATGAAGAGGTACTGTAATATAACATTATTACTAAGAACATAGATCACAGACCATTAAACAGAAACTTCACATATGCTGGATACTGATACTAAGTGCCTACATATATTACTGTATTTAATGTGTCTTAATTTTGCAAATGAAATTCTCACTTAACTGTCTTTGAACATTGTAAACATACCAGTTGTATTCATAAGATAAAACATGAAGAGAATTTATAAGTATTGTTATGTTTTTGAAAAGTGTTCCCCCAAATTCGTATGCTATGATCCCTGATGCAACACTGTTGAGGATTAGGGTCTTATAGGAGGGGAATGGAACAAGGTCATTCATAAATGGATTATTATTACCTTGCAGTAGGTCTGTTACTGAAAGACTAAATTTGTTATAAAACTGAGTTGAGCCTCCTTCTTTTCCCTCTTTCTCTCTTTTTGGTTATAGGATTTTGAAGGACAAAGGCTCTTATCCAATGTGAAACCCCCCCTCCCAATATTGGACTTAGAGCCTCTAGAACTGTACAAAATGAACTACTATTCGATAAATTACCCAGACTCAATTATCCCACCATGGCAGTACAGAAGAGACCAAAACAACCCATAGAGGCCAGAAGAGGGTATCAGATCCCATGGAACTGGAGGTACAGGCAGTTGGGAGCTGCTTGACATGAGTACTGGAAACTGAACTCAGGTACTCTGAAAGAGCAGTATGTGTCTCAACAACTAAGCTATCTCTCCAGTCTCAGTTTCTCTGTCTCTCTGTTTCTCTGTCTCTCTTCCCTCCCTCTTTTCCTCCCTTTCTCCCTCTCAAGTCCAACCTCCTCTTTCTTGAGACAAGGTTTCTCTATTTATTCTAAGTTAGTCTGGCTCAAACTTATTAGGTAGCATAAAATGGCCTCAAACTTGTATCTATCTTCCTGCTTCAGCTGCCCAAATGCTTGGATTATAGACATACACCCCCATATTTGGATTTGAGTGATTTTTTTTAAAGCATAAAGTTCATGTGCCTTTGTTTACTTCTCTTTATATAAGGCCATGTATACTGTTTATTGCTTTGAAAAATGTTATGCAGAGTCCATATTATTACAAGTATATCTCTAATATTATACCTTGTTCCTGGAAATTCCACATTAGTCTGCCATTTAATAGCTGCTTTAAAAATTACCACTGCTTATTCTCTTATGTGTCAATGGAAGTGAAAATAGTATGGCATTTTCTACAGTAGAATACTTACATTCCAAATATTTTTTGTTTTGTAAGTATTTTTTCCAAGTTTAATTTCTTGATGAAATTTATTAAACAATTCTAAGACTATGGAATCTACAATAATTTCAGGACTCATAGGTGTGCAGAAAACTGGAAACAAATACTAGGTCTTAATTTTGTATGCAAGTCTACCTAATATATGGTAAGTTACATGGTTTCTTTTAATATAGTCCCCTTGTTTACAAAGTAATACACAGTTATTGTAGGATATTTAATCACTACACAAGAAAGAAATAAGGTACAAATCTATTTTATTTTAATATCCTATTATTATTAAAAGTATCACCACAAGTCCTTTCTGAATATTCTATCACAATTCTCTATATATGGATAAACACACATATATACACAGATAAATAATTTCACATAAATGAGATTATTACATGCAATATTCTATATCATTTGTTTTCATTTAACACATCATAAGCTCTTCTCATGCAAATGAATATAGGGATTTGTCCCTTAAGAACTTATGGTAAACACTTGTTTCTGTCTGCTCATGTCCTTTTCTTGGCAAAACGATATTACATAGTCCACATAATCTAAGTGAATAAGATAAGCATGCAAGTCTCTCTCTATTTGGTGTGTGGCAGAGAAACAATCCACTGACCTGGGTCTGAAAAATGACAGTTCTCTTATGACCTTACACGCTTCCCAAGCACAGGCAGGAGGCACTAAGTTCAACCCCCAATACCACAAAGGGGAAAAATATTTACAGTTAAGACATTATGAACTGAAGTTGCTTTCATCCATTTTCACTAACTGTAAAAAGGAAATCATTAGCAATAGGAAAACCAAAGCCGAAGTACATAAAAAATCAAAGATAACAAAAGGTGGACACAAGGAGAGAACACTGATGCATATTGAGCTCCAAATGCATCAGATGTTATCATTTATGTGGACTATATACAAAAAGATAAACAAGCTGGGCGGTGGTGGCACACGCCTTTATTTCCAGCACTCGGGAGGCAGAGGCAGGTGGATCTCTGTGAGTTTGAGGCCAGCCTGGTCTACAGAGTGAGTTCCAGGGAAGGCACAAAGCTACACAGGGAAACCCTGTCTCGAAAAACCAAAAAAAAAAGATATGAACTTAATAAAAAATAGAAGCACAATTTTACCCATGATAAATAAATATTACAATACATATAACACTTAATTTTGAAAACATCAAAGTTTATTTATAGAAATGCAGGCAGGACAATATGAGAAGGGCTCTATTCAACATACAATATATACCTGTATGAAAATGTTGAAAGACAATACAACTTGTAAAATGATGTGGGTGTCAGAAGAGTTGCAGTTTGTGAATTTTTTGAAATACTGTTAAGAGCACTACCTGAGAGCAAGCTGGAAGCTTTACCACTCCATGTGAACACATGGGATTTTAAACACAATGAACTGAGGTAGGGTGGCAGATATTTGAGGTATGGGTATGTGCATTTTGAGTATTCCTATGCAACTTGATTCAGTTTAAGTGTAGTTTTTTCGCTTTTACCTAATTTTTTAGCAATGAAATTATGCATATGGAAATATGAAATTCCCCTCATGCTCTATTTTTATTTTTTTTATTTATTTAATTTTTTTTGGTTTTTCGAGACAGGGTTTCACTGTGTAGCTTTGCGCCTTTCCTGGAACTCACTTGGTAGTCCAGGCTGGCCTCGAACTCACAGAGATCCGCCTGGCTCTGCCTCCCGAGTGCTGGGATTAAAGGCGTGCGCCACCACTGCCCGGCATTCTATTTTTAATGTATTTATCATGATAGAACAAATAAAGTCTAACAAATTCCCTTTTAAGATAATTCCAGTTTGCTTTTTTCCAGAGTCCTGAACAAGAGTGCATGGCTACATAATATTCTATTATAAAATAGCACATTTGAATTGCAGGCTGGTACTTCTGTCAATACATTTCTAGACTTTCTACTTCAGTTCTTGTTAGCTTAAGGATTGAAAACTCATTATTTTAATGTCAACATAAAGTATCATGTAAAAGGTACACTGAAAGGCTGAAAAAAGATATAAAGACTCCAAAGCCAAACAGGAGCAAGTGTTTTAATATTTAGTATCACGGCAAGAACACAACTGACCTTTCAAACAGATCATTTAGGGCTGAGTATTAGCAAATGTGATCTTGTCCCTGACAAGCTCTGAACAGTTTCAGAACGTGTTTTTCATGGATTCTGATATTTCAAAACTCATAAAAAGACTTGCATATAAAATCTTTTCGTGTCTATATTGTATCTCCAATACTGTAATCATTTATACAATCTTTCACTGTAGTGCTTGCTTCAAAAAAGGCTACATGGCTTACGAGGTGCTTGGATCACTGATGTTCTGAGTGACTGCTCCCAGGGTTGTCACAAAAACTAGCTCTAGGGAGCCTGCTGGTTTGGATTACTCTTGTTAAGAGAAGAGAGAACATACCCACAGCAAGCCGTTCCATATGGTAGTGGCGACTTCTTCCCTTTAGAGTAGAACTGTTGCTATATACAGGAGGAGGTTAGCCAGCACAAAGACTTTCCTTAAACCTACTTTAGCCTTAGAGCAGCGTAGTTCTTGCAGCCATTGGGAATGAGCCAAGTGGGAAAAGATTGTATCATGATTTCCATCTATGCAGAAGATTCTGTGAGCTCTTATGATTTTTGTGGAATGAATTCAAATAAACCATTTAATTCAAGGGTACTTTCAGTTATGGGGTGACCTACAGAATACTACTGTATAGATAGAGTTCCACAAAATTTTCTGTAGAGACTCCAATAGTAAATATTTCACACCTTGCAAGTCATACAATCATCATTCCAACTGCTAAACTCTTTCAGGAAAACAGCCAACACATAACATATTAAAAAAGCCTTATGTATATACCAATTAAATGTTATTTTAAAAAACAGTGTGGACAAGTTTGTTGATCCCTACTTAGGAAAACAATAGTTTTCCCTTTTTCTTATGTTTGTTTTTATTTGTTTTACAGAACTTTGGGGCTGTCCATGAAAGAGTCCGGGGGAAGGCCAATAAAACAGAGAGCTGAACTACCTCTGCTTCAAACAGAGCATTTAAAAATTATATATGGAATTTCCTGTGAAATTAGATTTGACTAAAGGGGCTCATTTATAATGAAAACATTTCCTTTTTTTTTTTTTTTTGAGACACGGTTTCTCTGTGTAACACACCTGGCTGTCCTGGAACTTGCTCTGTAGACCAGGCTGGCCTCAAACTCACAGAGATCCACCTGCCTCTGCCTCTGAATGCTGTGCTTAAAGGCTTACACCACCACCGCCCGGCTATAATGAAAACTTTTAAAACCACTGCTTTGAACTAAACTTAATGCTTTAAAACTAAAAAACAGATATTTGGACAACATAAACGCATCTTTAACATTTTCAAAAATGATGAATGTTAGGATATGTTTTATTGCTCCCAACAATTAACTTTTCCAAGCAGTTATAAAATCATTTAAATAGACAACAATAATAACTCTAAGATGTCATTAGTTTATCATTCCTACTACCCATTTTGACCTTTTCTCAATGGAGAAATTAATGTTTAACTTACCTTGAAAACTTGGCATGGAATATTCAAATAAAATTTCAAACTAGGATTCCAATACTAGACTGTGAGCTTGTGGAATACAGGAAGTAAGTTGTCTTCTTCATATTCAAACTACCTTTAACACTTCAAACTACTGAATGACATTAAATAGTGCATGTTCACTGAATTGTTATATATTCTCAAATAGGACATAGCATTCAAATATTTTTCTTTAATATACAGACAAGTGATACCTCTACAATAAATCAAAATACTTTAAGAAACATATAGGTTCACTAGTAAGTAATTAGGAAAAAATAAATTTATATGGTGATATCTTTTTATATAACATATATTTTGATAAACATGAACTATTCTTTTCCATAATCCAAAAGGAAAAAGGCTGTCCTCCATGGTGAACAAAAAAAAAAAAAAACCCTGTAATTTGGGATGATTTTTTTGCTTTTTGAGTCAGGGTCTTAGGTAGCCCAGGATGGCCTCAAACTCATTATATAGCTTAAGATGACTTTGAAATACTGATCTCCCTCTACCTCTCAAATGCTAGTATTGCTGGCATACACCAATACACCCAGTATCATTAACTCATTTTAATTGACAAATAATTGCTTATATTTGGAGGGTACACTGTGATATGTTGATCAATGTAAACACTTTAGAAAGATTCAATAAAGCTGTATCATCTCAACAGCTTATTTTATAGTAAGGTTCCTAAGTCTATTCTTTTTTTTTTTAAGATTTATTTATTATGTATACAGAAGAGGGTGCCAAATCTCATTACAGATGGTTGTAAGCCACCATGTGGGTGCTGGGAACTGAACTCAGGACCTCTGGAAGAACAGTTGGTGCTCTTAACCTCTGAGCCATCTCTCCAGCCCCCTAAGTCTATTCTTTAACAGACTTAAAACACATAAAATCTAATAGTAATTTTTGATAAAAGTTATACTTTCACAAGAACCCACAATTCCCTTGCCTACACTTTGGAAATCCATAAAGCTCTTGAAATCCAGATATTTTCATGTTAATTAAAAAGGTTGGATTTCAAGCCTTCAGTTTTATTTTTATTTTTTAAAAATAGTATATATATATGTATATACCAAGTGGTCAGCAATGATATATGAGCAACATAAACTGGCCTCAATAGGTTGTATTTATCTATATAGATATATATGACAATAATGATTAAAGAAAAGGAGACCCATCATTTGGGAAGGCACTGACATGGTCAGGGTTGGAGGGAGGAGGAGGTAAAATGATGTAAATACAGTACACAGTTTTTGTTTTAAGGAACTTATTTGACAATCAAATTATCTTAATTTATTTGGCAGTAGTTTTCTGAACTGAATGAGGCTATACACTATTCTTTGTTTACTCATTTAAACCATCATATGTTCTGCTGCAAAATACTAACATATTTGATTATGTCGTGTTTTTCCTAACTCCTCTGGTATGTTACAGGATCTACAGTTTATAATCATTTAAATTTATAGAAATGCATGGGCTCGGTGGTGGTGGGGCATGTTTTTAGTCCCAGCATTCAGGAAGCAGAGGCAGGTGGATCTCCAAGTTCGAGGCTAGCCTGGTCTGACAGAGTGAGTTCCACGACAGCCAAGACTACACAGAGAAACCCTGTCTTGAAAAAAAAAATGATAGAAATCCCCCAGAGCACACTAGACCTTGCCTGGGGTTGGATTACTTCACAATACCTTTAGAACCCTATTTCTAATCTCTCTGAAGGCTATGCCCCTGGTCCCAATTCAAGCTTTTATGCTGCCTTCTTGATTAACGGTTGAAGCAGCACAAACAACCCAAGAGCCTATTATGACGTCAGTGGAAGAAATAAATGTGCCTCATGAAAACACTGAAAGTCAATATCACTTTAATGGGCAATGAATGGCCCTTTGTTTCAGAAAGAACATCTCAGTCTTTATCAATGGACATTGGGCAACTGAAGATCAGAATCCAGGTACTGTCTTAGCCTTGCAGTGGTATTCTCTCTCTCTCTCTCTCTCTCTCTCTCTCTCTCTCTCTCTCTCTCTCTCTCTCTCTCTCTCTCTCTCTCTCTCTCTCTCTCTCTCTCTCCTCTCCCTCTCTCTCCTCTCTTTCTCTCTGTCTCCCTCTCTCTCTCTCCCCCCTGCCCCTCTACACACACATGTTGTTATTTGGCTGACACACATCTTGGGCAGTATGGAATTTCTCTCACATCGTGGGCAGCGACGACAGACAAGTTTTGAGAAAAAGTAATTGGAGGCTTTATTATGGCTCAGCTCCAGCAATAAATCCACCATTAATTACTCTTTGGAAACGGGACACTCCCCAGCTATTTCTTTCTTATGGACTTTACTCTTTGGCCATCTGGATCATATGTAGATCTGAACTAGAGATCTCATAGTAAGTGAATAAGATCGGTCTATTCCTATAGACTAGAGATGGTGAAACTGCTAAAATTCTATGGTGGAATATTTCAGACTTGGCTCGGGCGACAAAGTAAAATTTTCTCACGATAAACGGAAGAGACTCAAAACCACCCCTCTTAAAATGCTTCTCTTTCGAACTGCACTTAGTAGAATTAGTGACTAAAGCTAAGCAAGGTCCCACCTAACTCGGGCGTGCCTCCGACTTTTGGCAGCGGGGTGCTCCTGCGCAGGTCCTAGACTCCTCCCCTCTGAAGGCTAGCCACCTCCCTTATTCCCGCTACTTCCGGCCTCTGCCAAATGCCCTCAACGCGCTTGCGCCATTTTGACAGGCTTTCTCCCGCATTAGTAATCAGAACATTGCCTCTCTGGGACCGCCCCCCCACCCCCCCCCCCCCGCCACCTCTCCGCCCCGCCCACGCTTTACCGGCCCGACCCGAAATCTCGCGAGGGTAGGTGCGCGTCGGTATTTTGCGGGCTAGTAGCTTTCCCAGCAGCTGTAATTGCCGCTGCGGGAGAAATTGGAGCTGCTGTCGCCGGCACGCCCGCTGCTGCCTGGCTCTCCCCGGACTGAGAAGAGCCACAGCCTCTTCTAGCGCTCTTCATACACCTAGCGCCCGGGACGCCGGCAACAGTCCCAGACCCACTGCAGCCACCTCAGGCATTCGCTTTGCAGGTCATCCCCTTAGCCCAACAACTGAGGGTGGTCCCCCTGTCCCTAACCGACTTCTCACACCACGTCATCTGTGCCCTGCTCAGCGTCGCCCGGGGACCCACCTCTCCACACACTAACTGACGAGGAGGAGACGCTGAGAATCACCCTTCCTCCAGGCGGAGCCGGCCCCCTCACCCGCGGGTGTGTCCTATAAATGGCGTCGGAAAGCGACACCGAAGAATTCTATGATGCCCCTGAAGATGTGCACCTGGGGGGCGGCTATCCTGTAGGGTAAGTAACAGAAGCCCGGGCCCAGAACTCGGACATCCCAGTCTCTTGCTGCTCCCGTGCCTCCCTCTACTCCTCTCCCGAATGCCGCTGTGTCCGTCACCGCTGTTCTCTTGGTCTCATCTCACTCGGACACCTCAGAACCCAAACCTGGGACTCCTTAGGGTAGGATGAGTTGGAAGAGGGAGAGGGAATCCTTCTCCACCCTGTTCCCTAGTGAACGGCCCGGGGACTCCTTCGGAACCCCTTTCTTGTCTTGGCCAGCCATTGAGTGGATGGCATTCGTGCCTGAGAGGCAACGATTTGTATTTGCGGTGTTCAAAGCTTACCTTTCCAACATCCGTTTTGGCCCTCGGGGACCAAAAGGAGCGGTGGCAGGAGAAATTGAACTTCCCTGGGTCTTTTTTTAAAAAGACCTCTAGTTTACCTATTCATTTCCGAAGTGGCTGTAACTCTACCTTATTTGCCATTCACCTTTTCTTTTGCATAAAAAAGAAGCGGGGAGAAGGCAGGTATTTATTTAAGGAAGTCCTCCAGCCAATGTGTTCGACATCAACAGTGTTTTACTGAAATAGCACTTTGCTGTGCGCCAGAGGAAATTGTAGACAAGATGCTTACCATTAGAGAGAATGATGTGGTCTGAAACGGCAGCGGAACACAAATGTACACAGGCGAGTACAGATGTACAAACAAGTGCTGAGTAATCTGGTCCTTGGAAGGAGAGCCCAGCTTTGTGCCCTTTATCTAATTTTGCAAGATGTTTTACTGGTGATTAATATGGGTAGCTCTGAGAAGGAAGTTAACGAGTTGGAAAGCTTCTCTGACCAGGATTTGCACTTATTTTACTCTTCTACTTTTCAGAGTTAAAATAGCGTTTAAAATGATTTCACAAACTCTTTCCTGACATGTCTGGAACAAGAAGCAGTGAAATATATTCTCAGACTATAAGATCTTGAAAATTGGTAAAATGTGTATGTTAGTGTATGATTCTTGGAGTTGAACTCTCTTCAGTTCTTATGTTTACCCCGTGGAAGAAATACTTTGATAGAAATAAAGTTATCAGTACATTTTTAGAAGTTCTTTTAAAAGCCTGCTGTGTATTATATACAATATATACCCCAAAAGTTACAGCAACACAACCAGAAAGAATTGTATGTTGCTACATTACTAATGGGTGTGTTTCCAGGAAGCTGTCTGTCACTATTGTGAGATTTTAGGATCATAATGATATGCCTTGAGATAGCACTGAATCTCCTTGAAGTTCAGTATCTGATCCAAGTTTGGAACTCAGTATATCTGATCCAAGTTTGGAACTCAGTAGAACAGGGTAGAAAAAATGCGTTTAGATTTTCAAACATAGTGAATTCTCCTGAAATAAAGTCTGTGTGTGGTTTTCCTTTCAAAGTAATGAACTGTCAGTTCAGGCTAAATGAGAGAATAAATCACTTAGTAAGCATTTATGCAGGGGTTTTTTGTTTTTCTTTTTTATGTGGGGGGAATAATCAGTTTTTACTATGTTAGCAATTTAGAGCCATGTGGATATTGTTCTTCCTCGTTGAATAAAGTAAGTTTAGTCTAGAAAGGACAGTTATTTCAGAACCTCTGTTAACTGTTAAGTTCGATATCTAACACAGAAAGCATTCAAATGTGAATTCTTCTCTTCCTTTCTTGGCGTTAGACTGTTAGCTTTCTACAGTGCTTACTTTGGGAGGAAGTATACAAACTTATACTGTTTTACTTGTCTGAATCCAATGAGTCATTATGATAGAATTGATAGTCACTTCTTCCTCCTGGGATTATACAGCTTCTCAAGAACTTTATACTTTGATAGTAAGTGATAAGTTGGCTTCTTTTTAAAGTCCTTTGGGGACCCAGCTTCCTAAATTTAACTCTAGCTTACCCCAAAACTGAGCATGTTGAGAGCTCTATGGAAAAATGACAAGGTTTGTTTAGATTACATGTCCTCCCCTCCTACTGTATTAATGAGAGAATTGGAAAAAAAAAATAGACTTATCTGGAGAATTGGATCTGAAAACAGTTAGCAATATTGAGAGGGCAGAAAAGAGGTAGCTTTGTTTGTATTTTCCTCCATCCTCTGGGGCAGACTTGTTAAGGTACTATGAGCAGCTAACAGCTTTAAAACTCAGTGAGAAATCTTGATTTCTGAAAACAGGTGGCATCACTAGCTAGTTGCTCATAAGAAATGTCTTCTGTTCCTTGACGTGAACCAAAGTGGCACACCATACAAGCCCTAAGAGACTGAGTGAATTTGGCCACTTAAAGAAATGCTTCTTGATGTTTGTGTGTTTGGGAATACACAGAACATTTCATCAAATTGTGCTAAATTGAATAGACACTTGAGAAAAGCCTAATGGTTTGTTAATCAGCAGAATTCAAATACAGTCTGTTCCCTGATATTCTTCTTTCTTACATTTCTTATTTGTTAATCTGTACTTTGAAAGAAAATTTAATAAGCAGCCCACTTATTAGAGTTTGAGCCCAATGCAGTTATGTTTCCACAGTGGCAGATCATCTCTTACCCAATTTGTAACGTGTACCACATTTATAATGGTTTCTTTTGATTGGTACTTTCTCCATTTTTGCATATAAGATCTTAGAGAAGTTAAAGACATTATTCTAGGAGAAACAACTTTCAAGCAACAGAGCTGGCATTTGAAACCAGCTCATCAAACACTAGCCCAGTGTTTTTCTAATACATCATAGCTGTTCTGCACTATGTAGAGAAGGGATCTTCCCCCAGTTGATCCAAGAGTAAATGCTTTAGTACCAGCCTTCTACATTGAATTGATAAATGTATCTAAAGCCATCGCCTAAACCTTTCAGTTCTCTTGGCTGCAAATTCCCATTTTCTCTTTCTAGAATCTATATTTTTGTTTTATTATGTAGGACTTTTATAATGTCGTAGAATGCCCAGAAATGGCAGTTACTTACAAAATGTTATGAAAACTAAAGCCCAGAGAGAGAAAGTGGCTTACCCATGATGCCACAGTGAATTAATAACAGAACTACATCCCAGATCAGTTTCATAATATGGCATTCTTTCTCTTCTGCTGCTTAATACAGCAGGAAAGGAAGGAGGAACTGTGGTATAGTAAAGAGTCCAACACTGTGAGTCATCTTATTTCCTGAACTTTAAATTGAAATTACAGTTTGAGAACCCTTTGAAATTTAAATGCCTATCATTGTATTGAGATTCAGTAGTGTGTACTTTTATTGATAAACCTTTGTTCTTGGAGAAATCTGTATGTATCTCTCTCTCTCTCTCTCTCTCTCTCTCTCTCTCTCTCTCTCTCTCTCTCTTTCTCTCTCTTTCTCTCTCTGTCTCTGTCTCTCTCTCTGTCTCTCTCTCTGTCACACACACACACACACACACACACACACACACACACACGTTGTTGAGTTGTTTTGTTTTTGTTGTATTGTCAATCGAATCTAGGGTCTGATACATGCTAGATACACTCTACCATTGAGCTGTATTCCGGGGCTATTCATTTTGGTTTTTTTTTGGGTTTTAATGTATATCCTGCCAAGTTGCCCAGGCTGGCCTGGACTTTCTGTAGCCCAGGCAGGCCTTGAACATTCTGTCCTGCCTCAGCTTCCTGAGTAGCTGGACTTACTGGCCTGTTCCACCAGGCCTGGCTTACATATTCTTATAATGTTTTATTTGAACAAACATTGATGACTTTGATACATGGTTCCAAATCCATAGATTTGAAATTATTTACTGCATAAGTTATATATGAGTTGGATGCCTCTTCCGACTGTGAATTATACCTACATATTCTAAAGGCTGCAACAGAGAATATGTTATAAAAATAAATTAATATTTTCAACATTATTTTTTAGTGACAGCCAAAGTCCTAGACTTCCTAAGTCTCAAAGCTTTAGAAGAAGGATAGAATCATGCATTTTTAGAATAGGAATTAACTAGACATAATTTGACTCAGCCTTCCCATTTAACTGAAAATGAAACCTAGACCTAGAGAAGGAAGTTACACATCTTACTTCAAACTAAAATCCAGGTCTTTTGATTCCTTATCTATGTGATGCTGCCACATTTGAATGAAGAGAGAATAAGACCAGGTAGTTATGCTACAGATTTTTGACACATACCCTGTTAAGTCAGGCCACTGAGGGGGTCTAATTCTATTTAACATGACTTTTCATGCTTTATCTTTCAAAAGACATTGACTGTTATATGACTCTGATTATGGCTCACTAATTTCCTTTAAGTCAAAATGAAAACCAATGATTGAATAGCTTGTCTACGAACAATGATTATGTAGTTTTGTTTCATTTTTAGTGGTCTTGTTAGTGTTAACTGCAATATACCATGTTTAGGTTGGAGTAATGATAAATTATAAATTAAAACCAATGATTGAATAGCTTGTCTACGAACAATGATTATGTAGTTTTGTTTCATTTTTAGTGGTCTTGTCAGTGTTAACTGCAGTCTACCATGTTTAGGTTGGAGTAATGATAAATTATGGACTTAATCATGAGAACAGAGATTAAAGTATCTGGAAGACTTGTTAGGGGTACCTGAGCATAATAGCTCACTCACACGTATAATCCCAGCACTCAGGAGACAGCGTGGCAGGAAGATCATGTCAAGTTTGAGGCCAGCATGGTCTGCATAGTGAATGCCAGGAATGCGTAACAAGGCTCTGTCTCAAAAAAATAATAATAAAAATAAATTAAAAAGAGCAAAAGAGATGGCTCTCCATAAGAATACTTGCTATGCAAACAGGAGGACCTGAGTTTGAATACCAAGCACCCACATACAAGCCCTGCATGACTGCACCTGCCATAACCCTAGTATGGGGGGGGCAGAAACAGGTGGATTCCAGGAGCTTGTTGGCTGGCCAGCCTAGCCAAAATGGTGACCTTAGGATTCAGTGAGAGACCCTGTGTCAAAAAAAAAGTTAGAGAGCAGTAGAGGAAATCACCTGCTGCACTTTGGAAGTACACAAACCCATACACACATGCTCATATACCATAAATCTACACATAGAGAAAAAAACCAAAAGAATTATTAGATCCGAAAACATCCCCAAATTAAATGGCTTTCTTTACTTAAGCATAAGAAGCATTTCACCCTGAACTGAAAATTCATATTTGCTTTTGCATGGTTGTTGTTGGTGGTGGTGGTAGTGGTGCTGGTGCTGGTGGTGCTGCTGGTGCTGGTGCTGGTGCTGGTTGTGCTGGTGGTGCTGGTGGTGCTGGTGCTGGTGCTGGTGTTGGTGCTGGTGGTGTGTGTGTGTTGACAGTGTCTTATTATATAGCCTTGGTTGGCGTCAAACCCTTGATCCATCTCTCTCAGCATTCCCAGTCCTGGGATTGCAGGCCTGTTTCACTACATCCACCTCAGCACATGTTTTTATTTACAAAATATTAATGTGTTATAAGTTTAGGAAATAATCTTGTAAATGGCTGTTTGATCTAGGCATAATAATGTGCTTCTGATCTCAGCACTTGAGAGATGGTGGCATTGAGGATCAGGAGTTCGAATTCATCTTCAGTTGTATAGTAAGTTTCAGGCCAACCTTGACTACACAAGAATGTTGTCTTAAAACAACAACAAAAAATGGCTAGTTGTTCCAATTCAATCATAGATTATATTGATTGCTATTGGCTCTGTAGATTGATAGAAATATATTTATTAGTGAAGTTTTAACATACTCATAACATATTGAAGTGGGGAAAAACCTTTTACATATCAATTAGTAAATTTAGGTTCTAAATTTAGTGACCTCCAACTGTCAATTGGTGACTCATGGAGATAGGACAGTTGGTAGCAATATGACAATTTGGAGACTCAATTTGAATCTGTACAAATTCATGTAAGTTGAAAACTTTATTATCTTGTGATAACTTATTTCATAAAATAAGACATAGAACATGATTTTCTAAAAATGTTAAAAACCAGACGTGGTGTATTCCCGTAATATTAGTACTTGAGGAAATGGAGACAGGAGAATCATGAGTTCAAGATCAATTTAGGCTGTATACCAAGACCCTGTTTCAAAAATCCAAAACTAAAACAAATTAATATATTAAAAACAAGTAGTTATAGGATAAGTTCACTGGTGGTCTTTTTCCTTAATTTCCTTTTTTTTTAATTTTTACTTTTGTGTTGTTCTGCTTTTGAGACAGAGTCTTACAATGTAGCCACAACTGCCCTGGAACTCACCATGCAGACCAGGCTAACTTGACACATAGAAATCCTCTTGCCTCTGCCTCCCCAGTACTGAGATTAATTGTGCGTACCGCCATGCCCAGCCCCATTGGTAGTGTTTAAAAGAATATTGTGTGCATGTGTGTGAAAATGAGCATGCTCTTGTGGGTTCATGTGCTTATGGAAGCTAGTGATTAATGTCAGGTGTCTTCCTGAGTCACCCTTTACCTTATATTTTGAGGCAGAATTGTTCCCTGCAGCTCTATTATTGGGCAAGACTAGTTGCTCACAAAGCCCCAGTCGGTGATCTTGTTCCCCTACTGCTAGGATTATAGTTGCATATCACCATTCTTGTCTTTTTAAAAAGATTTATATATTTTATGTGTATAGATGTTTTTCCTATATTTATGAATATGTACTGCATGTGTGTCTGGTATCTATGGAGGGCAGATAAAGGCATCAGATTCCCTGGAACTGGAGTTTCCCAGTGGTTGTAAGCTGCCATGTGGGTGCTGGGAACTGAACAAGTCCTCTGCAAATACTCTTAACCACTGAGCCATTTCTCCAGCCCCCATGCCTGTCTTACAAAGGTTCTGGGGATCCGAACTCAGGTCTTCATGCTTACATGGTAAGCACTTTATAGACTGAGTCCTTCCCTCAGCCCCTCATTGGTAGTCTTATAGGAAAGAAAATAATTTCTGATTTGGTATATATACCTGGTGCAACAGTCAATATATTCTATTCAGTTCATTGTTATAACTTTAATAAAATCTGATAAGTTTACCAACTGAGGTAGTGTTTGTTCCCTCCTCATATTCCTGCTGCAATTTTGGTAGCTATTTTCTGGGAGTATAATGGAGATAATATTAGAAGGGATAGTAGTTTGAGATCATGGAAATTGTGGTGCTGGAGATGGAAGAGGTGAATGTCACCCTAAGCACCTAAAATAGGGACCAGATTATGAGCTACTTCTTGCGGCCTGGTAACTGAGATATGTATAATTCTTAAGGTCATTTTTTCCATAGGGGTACACATATGCAATGCAAATTAAGTAACTCTTTCTGTTAGAGATTAATACCTAGTTTAAGCATTGTTTAAAATAATAAAATTTGTGCCCATTTTATGATGCCCCACTGATATTTTACTTGAATTGATAACCTGTTTCTTTATTCTGTTCACAAACATCTAATTTATTATCCATGATCTTTCTTTCATCAGTTCTTTTACCTTTCTGCTTTGAGATATTTTTCAGCTAAACAGTCAAATCCTTAATTGGTTGCTTTCTTGGTCTTCAAAGTGGAATTCTGTCTATTATTTTATTTCCAGTTGAACCATCTTTATATTAGTCTGGTCCCATGATTCGAAATTGAAGGAAAAGCAACTAAAACATAATATGGACTTCATATCTTATAGCAACCTTAGTGTTTTTCCCCCAGTCAGTATACAAATTTATCTCAGTTACTATAGCAACCAGTCTATCAGTTATTCTTCTAGCTGTTTTGCCTTCTCTCAGATCCTGGGATTTGCCATATAATTAGGCTCTGCAAATGTGCTTCAGGTCTCAGCATTTTATTACTAGCTGCAGCTGTCTAGCAGTTTACAATTTGTCATTCCATCAGGGTTGGTTGCTCTCAAGTTCACTAAACCTTTTTGTCTCCAAACACGCAAATGTTTTAAACATACCAAACTAACAACAAAAACCCCATGTTCCTTACACTATTTTTCTGTTTCATTGTTAGCCATTGTCTTGAAGACTGAATGCACTGCATCACTACCATCCTTGTTTATCCCTTTGTATTATCAGTGAGAGTGAATTTCAAGCCCAAAGGTGACCATTCAGAAAATATATTTAACAGTAGCGTTTTGGATACATTATCATCACTAAATAACTGAAGCACCCTGAGTAAAAACACATGGGTTCACCAAATAAGTAATCTGGCTTTAAAAAAATGATTTTCATAAGCTGTAGGAAGAATGCTTAGCCTTCAGATTAATTTATTCTAATTTGAGAAAATGTTATCTTTCTTTTGCCACCTTTGAATAAGCAAAAAAGGAAGAAAAACTGAATAATTGTATGGTTCTTTAAATTTTTCCCATTCACTTAATAAATTTTGTCTTCTATAGATGTCACAATTTATGTAACTAAAATAGCTTTAATATATATGTTTATCCTGCTGAAATATAAGGAATATTTAGAAAATTCAAGCTGTTTCTGTTAATGCATGGTTTTGGTACTAATTTTTTTTCCTGGAGCTGGGGACCAAACCCAGGACCTTGAAATCCCCAACCCTGGTACTAATTGTTAATACTGCAAGGTGCAGTAATAATTTCTGAATGTGTACAGCTGTTCTCTAGAACCGAATGAATTCTAGGTTATCTGTCAATGACTGTACCAATATAGATGTCATCTCTATACATAATGACATAAACCACTTCTTTTTAAGATCAAAGGAAAACTTTTTAAAAAACTGATATAAGCTGGGCGTGGTGGTACACACCTTTAATCTCAGCACTTGGAAGGCAGAGGCAGGCAGATCTCTGTGAGTTTGAGGCCAGCCTAGTCTACAGAGTGAGTTCCAGGACAGGCAGGCCTGTACACAGAGAAACTCTGTCTTCAAAAACAAAAACAAAAACCTGCTATGTAAGTATATATATGTCTGCGGCTTAATATGATGTTTTGATGCATGTATATATTGTGTAGTGTTTCCATTTATTGTTTCTTTATGGTGAAAACATATGTGCAGTAATACACCAAAATTTCTTGCTTCTAACTAACATAGTACCCATTTATCAGTCTCACAACATTCTTCCTGTCTTATTTTTCTAACTTCTGGTAACCATGACTCTACTCCATCCATGAGATTTACTTACCTGGATTCTATATGAATGAGCTAGTGAAGTATTATCTTTTGTGTCTAATTTATTTAACTTAACAAAATGATATCCATTTCCACCAAAGCTGTCATAAATGACACACTTTAATAATTTGATATGACTGAATAGTATTCTCTTATGTATATGTACCATATTTCTAATAGACACTTGACTATTGTAAATAGTGCCATAGTAAACTTAGGAGTGCAGACACATCTTTTTGGTGAATTTATTTCATCTCCTTTGGATATATAATCAATAATAAGACTGCTCGATCATATAATAGTTCTCTTTTTAACTTTTAAAGAAATCACATGCTGTTTTTCAGTGATAGCTATACTAATTTACATTCCCATCACTTGCATGCAAGGATTCCCTTTCCTCCACAACCATACCAGCATTTATCAATAGAGTGAGGTGATACCTCATTGTTCTTCTGATTTGCATTTCCATGACAGTTAGTGCTATACAGTATATTTTCATTTACCAATTGGTCATTTGTATATATTCTTTTGACAAATTTCTATTTAGATCTAATGTCCATTCTTTATTGGATTACTTAGGATTTTATTTTGCTGTTAAATTATTTGAGTTCTTTTAAGATTCTGACCATTAACCTATTGTCAAATGTTATAGTTTTCATTTTTCCTATTCTATAAATTGTCTCTTTATTGTTTCCTTTGCTGTGCTGTAGCTTTTAAGTTTAAAAAAATCCTAGTTTTTTTTTTAAAGAAATACATTTGTCCACTGTGCTTCTGGATTCCTACCTAGAAAACTCATTGCTTGTGCCTCTGTACCTTAAAATGTTTTTCTTATTCTGTATTCTAGTAATGTCAGTTTCCAGTTTTATATTTAGGTCTTTAATCTGTTTTCAGTTGATTTTTGTAATTGGTAAGAGATACGGGTCTAATTCCATTCTTCTATATTTGAAAATGTGATTTCTCCAACTCTATTGTCTTTTCTCCAATTTGTGTTCTTGTTACTTTTGTTAGTGATAGTTGGGAATAGATATGTGAGGTTTTTTTCTAGGCTCCTGTTTTGTTCTATTTATGCCAATGCTGTGCTGTTTTAATGACAATAGCTTTGTAGTTTGTTTTGAAATGCAATTCTTCCTGCTTTTGTTGTTTATGCTCAAGACTCTTTTGGCTGTTTCAGGGTTTTGTATTTGTGTAAGTGCACATGCACAGTTACATAGGAACTTACTTTGTACTTATTCATTAAGTCAGTAGCCTAAGATGGCCTCAGTCTCAATGCAGTCCTCCTACCTCAGCATCTCAAGTGTTGGAATCACAGAAAGAAACCATCACAGTTGGTTCCATAGGAACTTCATAATGATTGTTTTTTTCCCTTATTCTGTGAAGAATGTCACTGATGTTTTAGTAAGGATTACATTGAGTATGTAGATCACTTTAGTATGGACATTTAAGCAGCATCAATTCATACAATTCGTGAACATAATAAATCTTCTGTTTCCTTAATCCACAGTATTTTATAATTTTTATTGTAGAGTTAGTTTGAAGTGTGTGTGTGTTTGTGTGTTTCTTGTTGAGATAGGTCCTCTTATAGCCCAGGTTTGATGCAGTGCATAGCTGAAAGTGACCTTGAACTTCTAGCTTCCTACCACTCTCTCAAGTGCTGGATTACAGACAAGCCACCATGCCCCTCTTACAGAGCTCTTTTAGCTCTGTATTTAAATTTAGTCCTGGGTGTTTTTTTTGTAGTCATTATAAATAGGATTGCTTTATTTCCTTTTCAAATAATTCACTCTTAATATCTAGCAACACAACTGATTGTTGTACATTGATTAATTATTTTTGAGACAAGATCTCACATAAGCCAGGCTGGTTTTGAATTCCATTGATGTAGTTGAGGATGATGACCACCTTTTGGTTCTCCTGCCTCCATTTCCCAAGTGCTGGGATTACAGGTGTATGCTACCATGCCCAGATAGTTTATTAGAATTTAACTTTTAATACATTGAATGCACTTTTCAAAAAGTATTTATCTTTCCAAGTTAGAAGATTGTTGTAGTACAACTTGTTAATTTATTCTTTTGGTTGTGAAATTACTAAGTACTCCTGATTTTTGTTTTTTATTTAAATCATGATTTGTGTGGTTTCATTTAAATACTTGTATATCCAAAACTGTTCTTTAATTCTAATAATGTTCTCAAAGAAAACTTTAACTTCACAAATAGACTTAGGCACAGAAAATTTTACTTTTGCCAAGGAGTCCCCTGATCCTTATATTTTTAAAAGAAAGGGGGCTTACTTTTTTTAAATCCTAGAGTTAAAGCATAATATTTGTGAAATTTTTTTTATTTTTTCTATGTCTCCCTGGCTAACCTTGAACTCACTATGTAGCCCCAAAGATAACCCTGAACACATGACCTTCCTACCTTTACCTTCTAAGTGCTGGGTAGGTGTATATCATCATTCTTGGCTTTATTTTTGAGGTTTTCTGATAGGGAACTAACATTCCCCCCCCCATTCCTTAAGCTCTTCTAGTACAAAACTCATTAAACCCTGAATATTCTTCTGAACTACAGATTAAACTTTCCAGAGAACCAATAGATGTGCTGTATTCAAAAACACATTGTTTAAAGCAGGCATTTGGTCATTAAGTAGGTTAATGAGGAGGATTGAGAGTATTCCTTCTTGAATTGCTAAGAGTAGTTGCAGATGAAACTTAATTTCATAGTCTTCTTTAAATTGGTCTCTGAAAGTCTTTAATAAAATTAGGAGACTGGAGGAATCACCTTTTTGTTTATCAACAGTACTGTGAACATTCTAGGCACCCTTTTAAAAGTTTCTATTTTAAAGATATGCTTATATATTCATGTCAAACTAAAATGACAGGTGATATCCACACCTCCTTGCCAACTTTCTCCTTCCTAGATTAGCCAATATCATTACTGTTTTAAGATTTACTAATGTAACTCCTTGTCCCTTCTAACTGAAAAAGGATAGTAATGAATGAAATGTAAAGGGTAAGGGACTTTGGGAAGAAGCAAGGGAAAATTTGGTTAAATTGGATATAATTATACACTGGTAAATGGGATTGGTTGATGTCTCAGCTGGGAGTTAGTTATTGGGTTAGTGAAAGATGGGCGAGCCGGTACTTTGATGAATAAGAGCAAATAGATTTGTCAATATTTTATAGTAGGTATTTGATCTTTATCAGATTGGTTTAAAGAGTTAAAGTAAATGACAGAGATTGGTCATTTTCTTGTTTTTTTTTTCCCTTTAGGTGAATTTTTCTATTTCCATTATGTCCCAGTCATAGCTCTTGACTGTTGACTTTTATTTTAACCTTCTCTCTCTCTCTCTCTCTCTCTCTCTCTCTCTCTCTCTCTCTCTCTCTCTCTCTCTCTCTCTCTCTCTCTCTCTCCTCTCTCTCGGTAGCATATAGAGATCTCCACAGTTGATATGTAGAAGAATGTTTAAGTGAGACTAGAATTGGTTTGTAAGCATGTTCTCTAATGTTCCACTTCTCTTTTACTTTTCGTAGCTCTGTCAAATGTCCACCCATTCAAGTCCACGTACACACACTAGTTTTCATAAGAGGAACCAGGTAAGGGAGAGGGCTGAGATGAGAACAGTGTTTTGCATTTACGGAATTTTTGTAACCCAAGAATATCTTCTACTCAGTAAATACTAAATGTTTATAGTGGAGTCTTAGATGTTGACAGTTATCCTGCACACATCAGTTCCTTGTTATCAACCTTGTTTTTCAGTGTGAATGTGTTCAAAATAAGAAAGAAATGATATGTAACTACATATTGTTACATACAAAGAGTGATAAATGAATGGCATAGTGTGTTGGCAATTCACTTTCAGAGTTCTTTTATGTACATAGTCACTCCTGACCATCTTGTAATTCTGTGAGATGGGAGAGTTTTTGTGAGGTGAGTAGGATGATTATTGACAGATCAGTATGATAAAGGACTTGTTGCATAGTCATCCAAGGGGTAGAACTTCACTAACCTGTGTCATTAGATGTAAAGTGTATAATGGAGAATTTAAAAGCCTAAGTTCAGACCAGCAGGATGGCCCAGCAGATAAAGATGCTTGCTGCCAATGCTGACACATGAGTTTGATCCCTGAATCCCCATGGTAGAAGGAGAAAACCAACTCTTGAAAGTTGTTTTCTGACCTCTACATGTGTGCTGTGACACACACACATAAATGTAAAAAATGAAAATTCTAGGTCTCTCTCTACTTTTTCTAAAGAATGAGCATTTTGCTGTTTTACATGTGATTTGTTAGAATAACAAAAGTAAGCCTACCATTTGCATATGTATGGTGTTAAAAACAAGATAAATGGCATTTTAATTTTCTTGATATGCATTATTCTAATTAATTATTGGCCAAGAATCTAAAAGTGACTTTGCTCTTGAAAAAGTTGGAATCCCAGACCCTGCTCACTGCCTTTTAAAGAATATAGTCTTTGTTTCCAGGGGAGATCTCACTTAGTCTGAGCCACCAACTCATCAGAGTCTCTCTATGCATATTTTTTTCTGTAATTGTTTTATAGATTGTTGTCAGTTGTTTAGTCAGGCACAGTCCTTTTATGATTCTTTTGTAATGCTGATTCATTTTTTGGCCACAAGCCACTAACTGGAAACACAGTATTTCTTTTTTTTTTCTCCTTTTCCCTTCAGATGTGTTTTCTAATAGTCACAATGAAATTTTTTGTTTGTTTGTTTTTCAAGATAGGGTTTCTCTGTGTAGTTTTGGTGCCTGTCCTAGATCTCGCTCTGTAGACCAGGAACTCACAGAGATCCACCTGGCTCTGCCTCCTGAGTGCTGGGATTAAAGGCGTGCACCACCGCTGCCCAGCTTCACAATGAATTTATGTGGTAGTCATTAACATTTTTCACCTAATCAATCCTCAGTTGACTGTTAAATAAATGGGAACATACATTTCTGACATCTAACTAGAAAAGGTACATGAACAGAAATTATTAAAGATACAAGTAAGATTGAATCATCTTCTTTATAATAAATAATAAAGGGCTTAAACTTGGCCTATGGAATATTTTATGTAGGTAAATGTTGGAGATAGTTTAAGCATTTTCTAGAATGTTAATTGCTAATAAATATTTCATAAATGAGTATAGGAATAGAAATTCAAACATATAGAACAGAAATTGAATTCATAAAAATACAATTGAATTCTTAGTGAAATAGTTTTTCTTATTAGTCATATTGAAAGAATATACATAGTGAAAAGCTACCAGCTGTACCATGATCTTGTTTCAGTGATTAATTTGCAACTTCCTTTCCTTATCAAGCCTTTTATTGCAGTATAACAGATTTTCTTTAGTTAAATAAACCAAAGAATTAGGTTTGATGATGTCTGTCCTATAGTCTCAACTATTCAGAGAGCAGGGGAATTGCAAGTTCAAGGCCTCTCAGAGCAAGAGAGGGAGATCAAGGCCACTCTGGGAAGCTTCCTGATACCTGGTCTTAAATATAAAAAGCAAGGAGAAGGTATTTGCCCAGCACATGAGAAACTCTAGGTTCAACCCTCAACATTTAAAAAAAAAAAGATTTGGTTTGTATTTTGTTTCTCTTCCTGTCTTTGGTGATGACTAATGGACTCAGAAGAAGAATCAACAGTCTGAAGAATAAGATCACTATCAATAGTTGTTTTTGTTTTACTATACATTTATTTGGTGAGGGGAGTGTCAGTGTGGGCATACACCATGGCACAGGTGCACAGGTCAGAGGGCAACTTTTGGAAGGCAGCTCTCTCCTCAGTCTCAGGTCATCCAACTTGGCAGCAAGAGCCTTTCCCCAGTGAGCCATCTCACTGGCCCCTAGAATAGTTTTTAAAAATAGGAGCTTGGGACAGGTGCTTTAGAGCCCTAATTTTTACTTAGAAGTTACTGGTACTTACTCATCAAGACTAGAACTCCATTGAATGCTTTATATGGTATAAAATCATATTAACTTGATAAAGCATCTGAAATATGGCTTGTTTACTTTTTAAAAAGGACATGGTGTGCTTATATTAGGTCTTGACTTCCCTAGGTAGGTGTACATTTATCACTCTCTATCTCAGATATATCAGAAATTACTTTAAACCATTAATAGATCTCATTTTTGTTCTAACCTACGTTGACAAACTGACATTGTGATAATGCCACATCATCTTAATGGTATTAATGTGCACGTTTGTTGAGTGATTGCAAATCTATACAAGAGCATAGTTAAGTTTAGAATTTTTAAGTAGGTGAAGGATAGTTGCTTATTTGTTTTTTATTATTTTTGCTGGTAAATATATGATTAAGTTATTTTAGGGATATTGCACAAAACTATGCTACTTAATTTTTTTTGGAAAATCAGGCTGTTTTAGCCAAGATATAGTTGTTTAATGATCTACTTTAAGCCTATAATTTATCTTATAGTGAACAGATGTGGTTTTCACAGTTCCCTTTGATTTCATTATATTTTATTAACAAACAATGTCACAAAACTTCCCTTCAAAAAACATTTAGGCCTTGTGTCAAATTGCCTCACCATCTATTTCTATTAATATCATTGATAAAATCCTATTAGTTATTTTTATATATACCCTGGTTCAAGGAATTCATAGTATTTAAAACTTTAAATGAAGGAAGAGATGGTATAATTAAATTATAATATCAAAAATAAAAATAAAAAATTTTAAATTACTAAAGAATAATAACACTAATGAATTACATCTTTAGGATTCAGTTAATATTTATTCATTATTGTAGCTATATTCTCAGATTTTTGTTACTTTTTTTTTTTGTTTTTTTTTTTTTCGAGACAGGGTTTCTCTGTGTAGCTTTGCGCCTTTCCTGGATCTCGCTCTGTAGACCAGGCTGGCCTCGAACTCACAGAGATCCGCCTGCCTCTGCCTCCTGAGTGCTGGGATTAAAGGCATGCGCCACCACCGCCCGGCTTTTGTTACTTTTTATCCAGGGTAATCTGAGTAATAATTAGTTTCTGCTACATAGTTAAAACATGACATTTCTGGGCCTGGGGAGATGGCTAATGGGTAACTGTGCATGCATGAGGACCTGAGTTTGAATCCCCAGCACCCATGTAAAAAGCCAGACATGGTTCTGCATGCCTGTAACCTCAGCGTTGGAGGGCAGAGATGGGTGGGTACAGAGAAATGACTGGTCAGCTAGCCTAGCTGACATAGTTCAGTGAGAGTTCCTGTCTCAAGGCAATAAGGAGGAAAGTGATAAAGGAAGACACCGGATGTTCTGTTCTGGCCTCTGCACACTTGGGTCCATGTACCACATACACATCACTCCACACACATGCTAAAAATGACCTCTCTTAGGAAAATTAAAGTGGATTATGATTTTATAGCACCTATTTTAGCCTACCATTCCTAAATTGTATGGGTTTTGTTGATAACCCTTTTAACAGTAGCAAAGTTAAAATAGGACCATGAGGCCATATGGGTATGGTCATGGTTTGCGTTTGTTTGCAGAGCAAGTAATTTTTTCTTAGATATTTCTTTAATTTTAGTACTATTAATAAGTTGGAGGTGTCTTTTGAATTCCCAGTTTCTATAAAGGATTTTCTTATTAGCATAGGATCAAGTAATACTTTCCACAAGAATATAACTAAGAATGAATATTATGTTTAATTCAGTACTTATATACAATATTGCAAATCAAAAATTTGAAATTTCACTTAGACAAAAATTTAAAAAGGAAAGCAAGACAGTATCTTGTTCTATAAATTTGAATGTTTTTTAAATTATTTCTTATTTTTGAGATTATAATATAACTGTATAATTCCCTCCTTCCCCTTTCTTCCCTTCAAACCCTCCCATATACCCCTCCTTCCTGTCTTTCAAATTAATATCTTCTTTTTTATTAGTTGTTGTCACTTGCATATATCTATTACACATACACACACACACACACACACACACACACACACACACACACACACGCACGCACACACACTCCTGAATATGACCTACTCGGTCTGTATAATGTTACATAATGTTACTTGTATGTATGTTTTCAGGGCTGTTTTTTTTTAATCTATTCAATTTGGGATTGGTTGTTTTATTTGTGCTTATTTATCCACTTAGTTCTAGCTTCTTCCTCTTTTTTCCTGCCTGGCCTCTTAGGCAAAAAATAAATCATCATATTAGTTTTCAGAGCACCAGAAGCTTTCCAAGTTCCTGTTTAGACTTTACATGTTAGTGTCAGTCTTTGTTTGCTATCACATTTTACTGTTTCAGCTTTCTGGGCTTTAGAAATCAAAACCCTTATTATAATGCCTGACAAAGGCCTTATCTCTACTCATGTCCTGTTCACCTCCAGGAACTGAGGGTCCCAGCACTTCCTTTATAGAAGCAAGTTGACTTTTGCTCTGCTTGTTTCAATTGCTTGTTACATTGCTTTACCTTGTCTTACTTTATATTTTCTGTATGGCAAAAGCAGAAGAGAATCAAGTCAAAATGAAGCTACAAGGTGGTTCCTGTTAAACAGCCCTTTGTAGTCACCTCCCTATAAGAAATGTTTCCCAAGCAACCAGCTTTATTCTAGCTGACTCACTCTAGACACTTTCCTTCTGTCTCATTGCCCCTTTTACCTCTTGAGGACTCTGTCGGGGATTTTGCAACCTGACTAGCTACTTAAGAACCAACCATCCTTTTTTTTTTTTTCCCTCAAGACTAAAATAGTCAGCTTTTTTTTTTAAACAAAAAGAAAATGCCAGGGTTGGGGATTTAGCTCAGTGGTAGAGAGCTTGCCTAGCAAGCGCAAGGCCCTGGGTTCAGTCCTCAGCTCCAGAAAAAAGGAAAAAAAAAAAAGATGAGAAAAAAAAAAGAAAGAAAATGCCTTGTTAGTTGATTTTTCACTGTGTAATCCTGTTAGGGTTTTGGTTTTTTTGAGGGGGGGTGGTGGAGTTGGTTTTCTTTTTATCTGATTTTTGCTTGTTTGGTTGTTGTTGTTATTGGTGGTGGTGGTGGTGGTGGTGGTGGTGGTGGTGGTGGTGGTGGTGGTAGTGGTGGTAGTGGTGGTAGTGGTGGTATTGGTTGATTGGTTGGTTTGCAATGCTGAGATTTGAGTCCAAGACTTTCCCTGGGGCTGGGCAGGTGCTCTACCACTAAGCTATATTCCCGGGTTTTGGCTAGTTGTTTTAATATATTTTCATAAGCGTAATGAGGAATTTAGAATTGGCAACATTAAGGATGAGATTGCTCTTGGATTTTGTTTTTGTACTGTAGGAGGTGGCCTTTGAGTTTCTTGTTTTTTAATTGAATGTGAAACAGGTGGCAAATGTAGGATTAGTCTGTTTACTGATTCCTCTTTGTTTGCCAAAGACTTAGAGATGGTTTGTTTTCAGATAACCTTCAGGTAAGAGGAAGAGAAATAACAACCGGCAAGGCAGAGTATCTGTGGCTAAAGGGTTGAGAAACTAAAAATAAGATGGCTTATAAGCTCTGGCTCTTTGAAACTATAAACATTTAATGTTAGTTATAAAAAGTAGTTTTTAGCTCTTGCCCATGATTTTAAGTCCTGATAAGGCACGAACAATAAAGATCTGATCTTAAAATTGGAAAAGATGATCCAATTAATTGTCTACAAGCAGAGGTGCATAATCCACACAGGCACATGCAGCCCAGTATAGCTATGAATGCAACTCAACACAAAAGTGTAAACTTGCTTAGAACATTATATGATTGTTTTTGTGACTTTTTATATAACTTGATTGTGTGGGTTTTGAGCTTGAACTTTATACACGATAGTACTGTGTCACAGTGCCACACAAAATAAATGTATGTATGCTCTCACAGCCCAATGGGACATGGGTTTGAAACGCCTCCTGTGGCCAAAGACAGTTTTGCTTCCAGTGTGGCTTAGGGAAGCCAAAAATTTGGACCCTCTTGACTCTCTAAAGGAACCCCTCACTGAAGCTCTGGGGGGGAAATGAGCTAAATTGCTGTTTTGATCATGTCAACAACTGCTTTCAAAATAAGGGTTTCCCAGTGTACTGGGAAAAGCAGCTTTGGGTTTGTAGTATATATGACTTAATATAGACTTGTATTGATTGCTATTCAAATCTAGGAGCTAAGTACTTCAAGCATGTGGGAGGATTATTAGTTGAAAGAATTGAGAAACAAAATCTGTCTTGTATTGCAGATGGCTCACCAGTTTGTGATTGATATAGAATAATGTGTCTGAAATGTTAATGATACTCTTTTTATAAAGCAAGAAGAGTCCCCCCAAAACAACTTTTTGTATGTGATAACTGATTCTCTTTTTTTAATGACAACATAGTATTAAGTGATACCTTCCTAGAAAATTGACTATTGATGTTTATTTGACCTACTGCATTACCCCATTTCGAATACATTGAATTAATCCCATTTTGGATATGTTAAATTAAGTCAGTTTCATATACATATCTGAGTAATAGTGGCTATAATTCAATTTACCTATCTAGACATTGTGTCAGTTTGTTATAGTAGCCATCTTGAGTTTTATAGGAATAGGAACAATCTAAGCAAACATAATGCAGCTGTTAATTTTCCTTCCTACTCTTCATTAAGCAGTTTTGCTTACTGTATGTAATACCATATAGATAATACATAGTATTGACATTTGGGCATATACACTGAATATACTCTGATAGAATTTTGACTAAACACATGTGCAGCATCCTTCATTGAGTGAATGCTACTAAATACTTACATGAATATTTATATAATGGTCTAGTCATTCAGTTCCTTCTTCTTTGTCTTTTCATTACACACCAGCATAATTACCACATAATTAACATGAGAAAGTAGAATTACTCTCGCTTAAATTCTAATTTCAGATAAATACATTAAAGTTTATTCATTGTTTGTTATTGGGAGTTAGCTGTGTGTTCCATTTGGATTATTTTTTTCACTTTCTAAATATGATAACCCTAGTTGAAGAAGAAACATCTCTGGATATAGGCAAGATTGTGAAATGTAGGTCTGACTAGAGAGTACAGTGAAAAGAGTGGCATTTAGTCTGACAAAATACTAAGGTTTTTAGTATAGTGCTGGATTTTGGTGTTGGTTTGTTGTTTTCTTTGTTTTTTAGTATCCATTACTTTTTTCCCTTTGGAAGTACATTAGTAGAAACAAAGCTCAAAAATAGTGAAACTTCATATATTGTTAGGGATACACATGTGTGAATGCTTGATGAAACTTTTGAGGGGGGGTTCAAGACAGGTTTTCTCTGTGTAGCCCTGGCTATCCTCACTCTGTAGATGAGGCTGGCCACAAACTCAGAGATCCGCCTGTCTCTACCTCCTAAGTGTTGGTATTAAAGGCGTGCGTCACCATGCCTGACATGACGAAACTGTTTTTAAAAATCAAATATCAGGGAATTTTACCCTGTTTGACCCGTATTGGGTAGGGAAACAAATAGAGCATACAATAATGATCCTGGCAGGGCTGCTACTCAAGTGTCCAGGTAAAATGGGGAGTTATAGGAGTTTATTCTGTATGTTAGACTTGAAAATTACATGCATATGTTGATTATCCCTTATTTAAAATTCATGAGAACCAAAGCATTTTAGATTTAGGAATTTTTAGGAGTTGTTTTCATTTTTAGAAGATATTTTCTTATTTATAATAAGATATCTTTGGAATGGGAACTGACTCAAAACACAAGATGCAATTATATGCCATATATGTCCTATGCACATACCTTGAAGGTAATTTTATGGGATTTTTTTATGTGCCTGCACAGTCACATGAAATTGGGTACAGAATTCTCCATTTGTGGTATCATTGTTGACACTGAAAATTTTTGAGTTTTGGAACATTTTGGATTTTCAGATTCAGGTGCTGAAGCTGCATATTCTAATATAGTCTTGTATATATCAAATAAAGAACAATAGCTTAAAGGTTTAACATGGACTTCAATGAGAAAGTTAGCCTGTCTAGAAAGGCTAACTTTGCATGTACTCTACAAACTAAATACAAAAAGAAAAGTTGAGGCCTCCACCAATTTCCCAGAGATCCTATCAGATAATGAATAAGTTTTAGGATGATTACTTAACTATTATAATACATCTAAGTTAAACCCCTCTAGTATAAAGTTTTATTATTTGTTTTCATTATTCTATCTCTACTTTCAAAGCTCCACTTTATGTTTTCACTTGGAAAAATTAATGGTTCAGATGTGTTATGTCAAGTTAAAGGAGGGTTCTAGAGCATGTGGAATGATATAGTTAGTTCAAGTAACCTAGGTAAAAGTAGGATTCCTAGAACAAAAACCACACAGACCTCTTCTGTATTTCATTAATATTTAAAAATTAGATTTCAAACTATTCCTATATAAGAACTACAGCCATGTGATGCATAATGATATTTTTGGTTAAAAACAGTCTGTGCACAGGATAGCGATCCTATAAGATAACATCCCTGGTGACATCATTGCCATTTTAGTTTTGTTTAAGTGATGTTCACTTAACAAAACAGCATAGCACACATTTCCTAGAGTGTGTCCTCATTGTTAATTGAGTCATGCCTGTGTTTGGACGGTCTATAATAACTATCAAGAAGGACTGAAGGTACAGCTTAGTGGTAGATTGATGGTTTAGCATGTGCAAGGCTCTAGCCTCAGCCTCTAGCACCACAATGTATGCACATGGATGCCTGCACACACATACAAGCCATTACCAGTTTCATGCATAAGGCTGAAGCGTTGTTTATATTTAGTGTTTTAAAGCACTTTCGTTTTCTTTAGCGTTCTGTAAGTTCCCGCTATAGAAATAGCTAAAGGGCTATTCCAGTGAGCCTTTTAAACACCCTTCATCTCTTTACATACACTTGAGTGCCCCTCTTCTGTCTTTCTATGATATAATGTGTGTCTTTGGATACAGTTATTATATATTAAAATTGTCTCATCATAGGTTTGCCTCACCTATTATATTATGACCTCTCTATGGGCAAAGGCTGGGTCTTTCTTATCTTTGTTTTCTCCTTGTTGCCTAGCAATGCCTGACCTGTGGCAGACAACCAATAATAGTTTGTTGATTAAATGAAAGAACTCAAGAACCCAGCTTATCTAACTCCTTAATTTTAAAAGTATGAAAACTGAGGTTTAGTGAGATTGTGACTTTTAAGAAGTAAAAACAGGAAACCACAGAAGTCATCTGTCCCAACTTTCTGTAATATCCTTGTTAAGGTTATCATGCAATTTCTGTTTGAATACTTTATCACAGAAGAAGCTCTAAACTCTGGTTGTTGATTAAGCTTATTAAGTTGAGAAAAAAGACTATTCCACCTGGGAATTTCTGCTCTTAGTCCTTGTTTTGTTATACAATGCTTCAAACATTTGAAGGCAGGGGGTTTTTTTGTTTTTGTTTTTGTTTTTGTTTTGTCTTCTCTGGGTTGATCATCCTTATTTCTTTATATCTTTTCACATGAGTTTCAAAACATTCACCAAACTGGTTTCTCCTCTTTTATTCAATGTGCTTTTCTAAATGTTATTTCTCAGATAGTACACAATGGTTTTCAATGTGCTCTTATCAGTGAGAATGTGCATACAATGTCCCCCATTCCTGTGTTCTGTTAAGTCAGTCTAGGATGGCAATCATGTCACAGTTTTACCCAGTGTAAGCGATCAGCAGATAATATGTATGGTTTCACTTGGCATCTTATTAAACCAGGAATCCTTTATCATGCACTTTGTATTTATTCCTGTTACATTCCACTGTGCTAAGATTTGATCTATTGTTCTAGTCCATTTGAATATTTTTGAGTCCTTCTAGCCACTATGTTACCTGTCTACTCCAACTTTGTCTCATCTGGAAATTTATAATATATGGTCAATGTATTTATCGAAAATATTAAGAATTTGAAGTAGATAAGAAATGAGTGTTTGTGGTGGTTTGGATAATAGATGTTCCCCATAGTTTCAGACATTTAAACATTTGGTCCCCAGTTGGTAATGTTTAGGGAGGTTTAGGTGGTATAACCTTGCTAAAGGAAGTACGTCACTGGGGACAGACAGGCTTTGGAATCAAAAGCTTTACTTGCAGTTCACTCTGTCTGCTTTCTGCTGGAGGTTTATGATTTGAACTGTCAGCTTCCTGCTCCTGCTGATGCCTGCTGCTTGCTGCCATGCTTTCCTGCCATGATGGCGTCTTATCCCAGATTTGTTCCTTCCGTAAGTTGCCTTGGTCGTGGTGCTTGTATTAGCAATAGAAACCAAACTAGAACAGTGCTTTAATCTAGATTTTTGTGTACAGTATTCCTTTGATATTCTAGGCCAATAACCTTATCTAAAAGGAAAACCAGGATAATCTTGCATGGTTGATTTCAGTGAATGCTTGCTGACTCTTAGTACACCTTTTCCTTGCCAGGGGCTCTTAAACAGTTTAATAGTATATGCCAGAAATTTGTTTGGGATTGATATGTAGTGAATATATCTATAATTTGTGCTATCTACCTGCTTTCCATTGTTGACTATTAGAGTGTTTTCTTTATGTTGTCCTCTTCCATTCTCCTTGGTTTTCCTGAGGGTTTCCATAGGGAATGAGCTGTGTAAATTCTCACATAGACTAAGAGATAATGTACAGTAAAGCTGAGCTTTAGAACATCCTGGGACTTTATTCTTGAATGCTCTAGGTCCCAGTTTCCTCATTCTACAATTTGTTTTTCTTCTCTGACTGTTAATGATGTTCATTGAAGAAATGATCCACATGTAAGCAAACCTGCATTCTCTTTTGTTGTTCTTGTTATGAATGTAAAGTAGAGACAACCATCTTCTCATAGTTTTTGAAACTTTAGCATACTCTGCGCAACAAAACTTCTGACACTTTTCTTCAGCTTTTTTCTTTTCAACTTGTCTCAGATATGTGCCCATTCCATCCTTCCAGACTCTCTTGAATATTTTTTCTTTAAAGTATTTCTCATAATGTGCTTTCAACCTCCATGAGAGGGATTCATTCAGGTCTTCTTTCAGAGATGTCTGCAGACCTCACAAAGCAAGACTCCTGGAATTGCAACACCCAGAAAGCCTGTCTTTATCAGTCAATATAAGAACAATTAAGGACAATAAAGCTGATTGGCATAATTTAATCCTGAAGCGGGAAAGCCTTAGTGATTCAGGTTTTACTACTGCGAGTAACATTGCCAACCTGAAAATCAGCTTGTTCAGTAAAGACAAAATTGGATTAGAGCACAGCAGCTTAGCTTCTAATAAAAAGGAAGAGAAGACATACCCAGAACATGCTAGGGAACTCCAGATGCTATGTAAGGAACTGTAGGCTATCTTAGATGGTTTGAGAAAAAGACAAATGAAAATAGAAAAGCTGTCTACCAAAAGAATTTGTGAACTAGAAAATTATCATTATGGAAAGGATACTAAAGGCGCCCCTCTGTTTTACATGTGGTCAACAACCTATTATATGAAATCTGCCAGCTCTCTGGCATATCCTCCTCAGCATACCATTAGTGTGGAGTTGGCCCCTCACCAGACTATGACCTCATCCCGAGAGATGCCTGTCCTTGTAGCTACACCTACAGGGAAAGGGACAGCAAGCTTACAGCTAGAACCCATGATTCTGGAAATAGAACCATACCCTGTGACTCCCCAGATACAACCTAGGCTAGACACTACTTGAACAGTCCCCTCGATGGGACCTGGCATTGTGTACCTGAGCCAGGCACCTTTCTGGTATAACCACCAGCCCACTTAGGATCCTGGAATCACTGTACTAGTCCTTGCAGCCTCTCCAGGTTCCCTTTGTGCCTCACACCTACCTGTTGTGAAGCATCACTCCTGAGCATTGAGTGAAATAAATGAGTTCCATAGGGAAATGTTATTTCTTATGTTATTGTCATGATGATGCAATCAACAAAATCCAAACCATGTGAATTTCTACAAGATGAACAGCACCGTTTCTTTAGCACATGAATCACAAGAAATAATCATTAGCAGGAGAACCTACTGATTGGTTTAAAAAGACATCTCAGCTGATGACTCAGTGGGTAAAAGATAGTGCCGTCAACCTTAGTTCAGTCTCCAGGAGGAAAGAGAGAACCAACTCCTGCAAATTGTCCTCTGACCTCCACACAGGCACTGTGGTGTGCAAACACTCATCACTGCTCCACTAAATACAGTATTTAAAAAATTGAGGCAATCTAAGAAATCTGGATGTGAGCTATATAAATCATTAGAAATTGTTTTTTTATGATGTTGTGGTTATATTTTTTCATAGAAAAAAATTTTATTTTATTTTGTTTTTTTCTTTATTAAGAAATTTTCTACTCACTCCACATACTATCCATAGATCCCCCTCCTCCCTCCTTCCACCCTCCAGTCCTCTTTCCCAAGCCACCCTGCATCCCCACACCCCCAAATCGAGGTCTCCCATGGGGAGTCAGCAAAGCCCAGCACACTGAGCCTAGGCAGGTCCAAGCCCCTTCCCACTGCACCAAGGCTTTGCAAGGTGTTACAGGTATTGTGGTTGTGTTTTAATGAGAAGTCTTTATCTTTTTTAGATGCATATTGAAATGCTTAATGGATAAAAAGGAAATAGCTTCTGTCATTTGCTTCAAAATATCTGACAGAAGGGAGAGAGGGGTGTTGATCTGTCATTGTTGAACATGGCCAGCATATATGGTGTAGCTTTACCGTATTCTAAATATTCTCCAAGTTTTGTGTATATTCTAAATATTTGTAATGAAAACTTGGAGATTCTCCCCCAAACATTTTTTTTTTTCCGGAGCTGAGGACCAAACCAAGGGCCTTGTGCTTGCTAGGCAAGCACTCTACCACTGAGCTAAATCCCCAACCCTGTCCCCCAAATATTTTTATTGCCATATAGATAGTTATTTCTAGGTTCAGTTCCAAAACTTGCTCTGTAGCTAGAGTTTTCCTGCCTGGCCCACAGTCAGGACAAATCTCTGTCACCCACCAGTCCCACAGCCGCTCAGACCCAATCAAGTAAACACAGAGACTTATATTGTTTACAAACTGTATGGCCATGGCAGGCTTCTTGCTAACTTTTCTTACATCTTAAATTAATCCATTTCTATAAATCTATACCTTGCCACATGGCTCGTGGCTTACCGGCATCTTCACATGCTGCTTGTCATCGTGGCAGCTGGCAGTGTCTCTCTGACTCAGCCTTCCACTTCCCAGCTTTATTCTCCTCCTTGTCCCACCTATACTTCCTGCCTAGCCAATGGCCAATCAGTGTTTTATTTATTGACTAATTAGCAACACACTTGACATACATACCCACAGCATTGCTCTGATTATAACTTATATATTCTTCTATTGTATGGCTAAAATTAGAGCCCTTTTACTTGTAGATTGATATCATATTCACTCTTTAGTTTCTGGGACCCAATCTCTGGCTTTGCCTAAGAAGTTGATGTTGTTTCTAGATAAATCAAAGCAAATAAATGGTTAAAGTTTCAACTTGTTGGTTACCTAACCACATGAAACCATAAAGGGTCATATGAATTATTAAAGCAAATTGGGAGGGTAGGTGGTTTGTTGGAAACAGCAAAGAAACTATTCACACCATCCCTAGATCTAGCTAGGCTTGGTTGGTTTGTGATGGGAATTGAACCCAGGACCTCACACACGCTTAATATGCACTCTATCATTAACTTAATAACCCAAGCCTTTTGACCTTAGCCTAAGTTCTAGGATGGCAGGGACAGTGTCTGTTTTGTTTCCTACTTTATACTCAATGCTTAGCAAGCACCATGCTATTTGATAAACAATAGATAGATGTTAAATGAAGTAATTTAATCTTTTTGTGTTATTTTTCTCATTTAAAAAATTAGGTAATTGTAAGCATGTTCAGCCTGTGGCTATGGACTGCATGTATTTCATGATTTCTATGAATGTGGACCAATACATATGTAGATGACAACATCATATCATAATGACAAAAGATTGAACAGTTCTGGAAATGAATCGTTTGAATCTTTTCTGAAACAACCTTTTGTGCATGATGTGTGTATGTGAATGTATACAGGGATGCTGTGGTAAGCATATGGAGGTAAGAAGACAACACTGTGGAGTTGCTTCTCTCCTTCCACCTATACATGGGTCCTAGGGATTGAACTCAGGTCTTCAGGCCTGTAATGCAACTGTCTTTAACACATGAGCAGTCTCACTGGCCTTGGAAATGATTCTTATGATACCTTCAAACACTAAAAAAAATTTTGCCTCGAGACTAATTTTTTAAATCTGAGATTTTGGAATGTATTGCTGTAATTCCTTTTATACTTGGTAGCATCATAGGTGGTATGCAAACTCTTAAAATTTGTATTAGTTCTTCAAGAGTTTTGTACATGATTTGATCGTATTCATCCCCTAACTCTTCTCCTTTTCTATCCACTCAACTTTTTGTCTGTTCTTTTAAACACATCAAGACCAATTTCTGATACTCGAATGCTCTTAGATGTGTGGTGTTTCACTGGCGAGTGCTTGACTTAAAGGGGCTGTACTCTTAGAGAAAATGGTTTCTCTATTGCAGCAGCAGCTAACAGTTGCCAATAGCTCCATGACTAGGGGGTAGGAGTTGGTGCCCTTCTCCGTGCTGGAATTTGGTATGGCTTGAGTTTGCACAGATCTTATTGTGTATGTTGCCACAACCACTGAGTTCATACGAACAGCTGTCCCACTATATTCATAGGACACGTTTCTTGTAGTCATCTACCACCCCTGGCTCTTATACTCTTCCTGACCCTTTTTGCACAGTGATCCCTGAGTCTTGATAGGAGGGGTATAATATTCCATTTTGGCTCATCATCCTGAAGTCTTATATTCTCAGCACCTTGGTTGGTTGTGGTCTTGGTGTTAATCACCATCTACTACAAATAGAAGCTTCTTAGAGGAGGCTTGAGAGATGTATTGATCTGTGAGTATAATGATAAGTCACTAGGAATTAGTATAGTACTATGCCAGTTTAGCAGAATTACAGTGGTAGGTTCCTCTGGGGCCTATGACCTGTCTTGATATAGGTTCTGGTCTGATAATGGGTGCCAAATATGAGTTTTACCTTGTAGAACAGGACTTAAAAATCTAATCAGAAAGTATCTGGTTACTCCCATGGTATTCATGCTGCTATGCACCAGTGGGCATGTCTTGCCAGGCCACTCATATATTGTAGTTCACAGGGTTCACAGCTGAGTAAGACTGATAATTACTTTTCTCTTCTGGAAGCATGCACACAGTACCTAGTGAAGGCTAGCCAATAGAGGTGAAGCTTCCAGGTTATCACCACCTTGGTTTCTCCATGTTCTATAACTCACGGATGAGGTATCTTCAGCAATACAATCTTACTGTAAAGTTCTGAATGGTAACCAAGAGCAAAGGCAATAGCCTATAATGTTTCAGGGGGACTTTGGGTCCTCTCTAGCCAACAGTTCAAAAGAATTAACCCATTCTTGGCACTGGGCTTTTTATTTGTTAGCCATTGTGTCTGGTATGGACATTGCTGCCCTGTTATAGTCTAGCTCCAATTTAACTCTTTGTGTGTTATGTGTATGTGTGTATTAGGAAGATTCTGTAGTAGTAATTTCCCATATGACTTTTTAAAAGTGTTTTGTGTCATTTTCCTTTCACATACTTCCTCCTCTCTCCTGTCTTGTGCTCTCCCACCCCAATTTAACCTTTTTCCATTCCATTATCACATTTTAACTTTTTAAACCAGTGCATTCTATCTCCCCTCATATGAAACCCCCTCCCCATGATTCCTTAGTAATTTCCTTACTTCTATGATCATTCCAATTGAAACATAAATATCTGAAGTTTCAAATCTAGCATTCACAAATGAGAGAAAACATGGCATTTATCTTTCTGGATCTGGATTACCTCTCTCAGAATGATTGTTTCTAGTTCCATTCATTTACCTGTGAATGTCATAATTTCATCTTTCTTTATAACTGAATAATATTCCATTGTGTAAATGTACCACATTTACATTATCTATTCATCAGCTTATGGACATCTAGACTGTCTCCATATTGTGATTAGAGCAGCAATGAATGTGAATGACCTGGTATCTCTAGAGAAGGCTATGGAGTCCTTTGGGAATATACCCAGGAGTGGTATAGTTGGATCATGTGGTAGGTCTATTTTTAGTTTTTTGAGGAACTTCCATACTGATTTCCACAGTTGCTCCAGTTTGTATTTCCACCAGCAGTGAATAAGTGTTTCCCATTCCCCACTAACTATGATAGCAAAAACAAATGACAGTTGTTATATCTAAATCTCTGAAACAATAACCTGGTTCTCTTATATTCTTTGAGGGTGTGCTAGAGATCTAACTCAGTCTTTGTGTACACTAGGCACGTATAATATTTGGGAAATAATTTATTGTTATTAAAGGAAGTAAATACTGTTCTCAACACACAAGAGAGTCAGGTTTAGCAAGTTCTAAAGTCCATCTTTAAGAGAATTAGTAAAATGTTGCTTTGCTTACATGTTTGCACCTTTTACTGCAGTTTTGTTTGGTTTTACAACCTGTACAGTCTTTGAACATCTTTTACATAAGATGCAGATATTGTCATCAAATCCAAATCCCAGAGATTAGACATCTATGCTTGGATGTAATGAACTTATTATATATATTTTCTTTGTACATTTGGAGGTTATCAGTAAATTAGGTTAGAAATTATAAGAGAAAAATAATTTCTCCAGTATTCTACAAAACACAAGAGCAATGTGTTAAAGTTGTATAATTTTTTAAATGACTATAATGCAGATAGTAAAATACATTCTGACTGTAGCCACCAATATGCTGCCTGCAAAAAGAAACTCATGATCAAAATACTAAACAGATAAGAAATTAGAGAAAATATATAATGCATAATTTTATATTCAAACATAATTTTGTTATGTATAACTGTCTATAGTTAAACTGTAACTAGTGTGCAAAAATAAGTTTCTCATAGAAAAATTTATAGCTAGCATGGAGGTGCATGAGAGGCTGAGGAAGAAGTATTGCTTGAGCTCAGGACTTTGCAGATAATCTTGACAATACACTGAGAGTCTATCTCAGAAATATAAAAGCAAGTTATAATGAATAAAAATATTCTATATATGTTGTCAGTTGCTGAGATACTAATATGAAAATTACCTTTATATTCAAATCCTAAGTGAAAGCCACTCTGCTTTTTTGCTATTTTTACATGAAAACCATGGGTTTTCATGTAAAACCCTTTTTAGTAAAACCCAATATTTGTTTAAAGCACTTTTATTTTGAAGCTGTTTCAGAAATTGCTTTTTTCATGTTTATAGCTAAACACATTAATAGACACTGCTTTCAATATGCTGAAAAATCAAATTTTTACTATGTGCATTGATTCAGTAACTATTTTGTATTTGACTATAAAAGCACAAATAACAACAACAGTGATATACAAATAAGATTACATTAAACTCAGAAGCTACTGAATAGGAAAAGAAACAGCTAACAGGAGGAAAATAAAGTATACACTGGGATAAAATATCTGCAAATCTTATATTTTATAAAGAGTTAATATCTATAATATATCAGAAACTCAAGCAACTCAGAAGCAAGAAAACAGTTAAAAATGGGCAAGGGAACAATGACTTGGTGGTTAAGAACACTGGTTACTCTTCCAGGGGACCCTGGTTCAATCCCAGCATCCATATGATTGCTTATAATCATCTGTAACTCCAGTTCCAGGGCATCTGACACCTTCTTCTGAGGGTACCAGGTACACACTGGGTATACAGACATATGTGTAGGCAAAATACCCATACATATGAAATCATAAAACAGTTGTTTTAAATGGACAAAGAGACATGCCTGTATGTAATTCCAGTACTCGGTAGGTTGAAGCAGAAGGATCAGGAGTTCTAGTTCATCCTCAGCTACTAGTGAGTTTGAGGTAGCCTATTCTACCTGCGATCCTGTCTCTGCACCTAAAATAAATAAACACCTGAAAAGGCAGTTTTGAAATGCAGACATGGGGATAAGTGAACAAGTATATGAACTGCTCAACATCATTAATCATAAAGGCTATGCAAAAATCATGAGATACCTGTTAGGACTGTTGTCAAAAAATAGGTAAGTGGTAAGAATTTGGTCCATTGTGAATTGTTGGTAGGGATATAAATTAGTATAACCATTACAGAAACCAGTATACAAGTTTCTCAACTAGAAATAGAACTACCATATGAACTAGTAATTCTGCTTGTAGATATGTAGCCAAAGAACATGAAATCAGTAGTCCAAGGAATATTTGAATTCCCATGTTTACTCTGGCATTATTCATAACCAAGATACAAAAGCAAGATGAATGTTTATCAGAGGCTGAGTAGATAAAGAAAATGTGTTATGTATGCACAAGAGAATATTATTCTGTCATAAAAGAAGAACATTCTGTGATGATCAACCTAAAAGATATTGTATTAAGTCAAACAAGCCAGGCACAAAAAATCAAAGGCTTTATGTTCTCACTTATCTATGCAATCTAAAATAAGTTGTATCTGTAGAAATAGAAAGTAGAGTGGTGGTTATTGGGTGCTGGAGAGGAGGAGCAGTATAGGAAGGCTTTTTCTAAAGGCTTAGAAGGAATAAAGTTTAAGATCTATGGTATAACAAATGATAATAGCAAGTAATGTATATTTAAAAATTGCTGTGTTGGGTTGGGGATATAGCTTAGTTCATAGAGTACTTTTAAAGCATGCACAAGGTGCTGGGTTCCGTCCCTAGCATCATATAAACTGGATGTTATACATGCCTGTAAATATATATATATATATATATATATATATATATATATATATATATATATCTCATAATCATTTATGAGATAGAAGCAGGAGGACCAGAAGAGGTTCAAGGTCATTCTCAGCTATGTAGTCACTTCAAGGCCAGTCTGGGCTAAATGAGACCCTGTCTCCAAGTAAAATTGCTGTGAGTATAAATTTCAAATGCTTTTAGAAACAAATAGTGAATATGTAAACTGACAGTAATTATCTTGATTTAATCATATATATCAAAATGTTTCATTATTGCCAATAATTAGGAACATGATTTGTCAATTTCTTTTTTTTAGACAGTCTCATGGAAAGTTGGCCAAACAAGACCACTTCCTTTGTCCCAGATCTCTCTGAAATGTTTGTAGATGTGACGTAGTGTCTTTGCTTATGTACTATAATATAAAACTGTGTGTGTCACATAAAGAACATGCTTTACACATATGAACAGGTGCTTATACCTTTCTTCATCGGCTTTCTAGCGTAATGTGTTCTGCCTGTATCGACATACTGTTTGCTTTTATTAGTATGTTCATAGGATGATATTGAACTTCTAATCTGGTCTGGCTATTAGGGTGAAATGACTAAGGTTAACCTGGTAAAATTATTATAAAGATAAGTTTTGTTTGATAATTTACAATATTTTTATTATGATGTCTTCCTGGGAATAAATTAGAAAAATAAAGTTTGAGCTTTCGTAATATTAAAAAAACTTCCTAAAATCCCAGAAACTCTACAGATCCTTCCTAAGATCTTATAGATAGTTGATGGTGGAAGAAAGAGAATAACATTTTTTTTTTTTTTTTTTTTTTTTTTTGGTTTTTCAAGACAGGGTTTCTCTGTGTAGCTTTGCGCCTTTCCTGGGACTCACTTGGTAGCCCAGGCTGGCCTCGAACTCACAGAGATCCGCCTGGCTCTGCCTCCCGAGTGCTGGGATTAAAGGCGTGCGCCACCACTGCCCGGCGAGAATAACATTTTTGTTGACATCTAGTCCTCTATTTTTTCCTCCCATCCCTAAGCCTGACCTCAGTAGTTGTTTTTGTAGACATGTGCTCTCTCTGAAATCGTGTTTTATCTTCACTTTGAAATCAGAGACTGAGATACGTAGAAGGGCTGAGTGGTCCCAGGATACCGAAGATTAGTAGCACACTTATCGGGCAGCTATTTCTTCACTAATGACAATTCCCAGATAGAGCTGAATGTAAGAAATAAGCATTTTTAAAGCCCTTGAACAGTTGAAAAAGTGCCACAAAGTGCAAAATAAAATCATAAAGTCTCTTTGGCAACATCCCCGAATCCCTATTCTTCTTTGACCTTGCAATTACAGTTTTTAAAAACCTGACTTCTCTGTTCAGCACAGATAAGAAGCAAAATTAGAAAGGCAAGAAAGCTTTTAAGCATAGGAACATGGCCAGCTGTAGGAAGTGACCACTTAAGGTGAGGAAGAAAGAAAACTGTGAAACACAGATATTCCAAGCCTAGAATCTTGGGCATGAAAGCAAATAAATTCCCCCGTATTTTATCGCCTACAGGAGGGCATTATTATATTAAAATATTATGTTTGAGCATACTAATTAAGGGGTGATTACATATCTTTTATTTAAAGAGGTATTTCTAAGTGACAGATACTGAAACTGCAGGGCTTACTCATATATTTATATACATGAGACTTTATGTTCAAACAACCATTAAAAGACAATGGTTAGGAAAATGCAGTAGCTGGTGCTATGCATGAGCAACAAAGTGAAAGCAGTTAATGCTGCTTCTTGAGGTGGACTAAACTTGTTTAAGGCTTTGAATTCTGACTGACCCTTAACAGCTACAGTAACTGCCTAATTGACATGCCGTAGCCTGGGAATGAAGTAAAGAAAGATTCATATGTAAAATCTCCAGAGAAATGAAATGTTTGGATCTTCAACTTTTGCAGTGTTTAAGACCTTGCCCAGAAAGGAGGCAATATACTGAAAGCCTGGAGTCAGGCTGCCTAAGGTCACATTCCAGCCCATGCATTTTAAAGATAGAATTTAAATGATTGAGTCTGATCTAAGTTAGACTTTTGTTCTGTGAAAATAATATAATTAGTAGGAGAGTTTTGATGACTAAAAAAGTTCAAGCATGCAAGCATTGTTTTGGCACATATGTGATAAATGATGGCCATTGTTTTATTATTTATAAAGCCCCTATTAGGAAAACTTGGAGTGGATATAAACCATGATGTTTGCTACTATTTGTTTGTTTGTTTGTTTGTTTGTTTATTATTTATGTTTGTGTGCATGTATGCCACATGTGTGTGAGTGCCTGCAGAAGCCAGAAAAGTGTATTGAGTTCCATGGAGCTTGTGTTACAGGTAGTTTCAAGCCAGTGGGTGCTGAGAACTGAACTCAGTCTTCTATAAGAGCAGCAAGCACCCTTAACCATTGAGCAATCTCTGCAGTCCCCTGTTGGCTGCTTTTTATGCTGGAATGAATTGTTCTTTTCTCGTTTTGGCACATAACAAAGGTCATTTACAAGTTAAATGTGTTTTTTAGTTTTTACTAGGCACTGAAGTTCTATAAATAGATCAGAAATGTTTAACAAAAGAATTCTAGCCTTACATACTACCCTGATAAAAAACAGTTTCAAACTTAACACATTAGAAGAAACCATGGTAGTTTGAAATACATTGTTACCCACCAAACTCTTAACGACGTTATACTTAAAATATGCTTCAAACATGAGTGGTTTTTGTTACCAGATTTTTGTTTAATAATATCACTCATTGGTAAGATTTCATTTGAATCACCAGCTCAGTATACTCTGGCTTTTTTCACTCTTTTTCAATGAGCTGGAGCTTTATAGGCTTTAGAGTACCCTTTTTGTGTCCAGAAATAGTTTTTGGCTCCTCACTACTGATAGCTTCCAAAGTACCATGGGAAAATGTGGAGTAATTCAAAGTTGCTAAAGAAACTACCATGCACTGTGTATGTCTTCATGCACCCTGACTTAATCCTCATATCAGTCCAAGGGAGATATTTTTGCCCCCTTTTGCAGAGGACAAAACAGCACCTTTAAGAAACTGAATCATTAAATGATTTGATCACACACATGGGGTATCATTAAACAGTGTTCAAGTGAAGTTAGCCTGCTTAAAAGACTGTTTTACGCCGGGCGGTGGTGGCGCACGCCTTTAATCCCAGCACTCGGGAGGCAGAGCCAGGCGGATCTCTGTGAGTTCGAGGCCAGCCTGGGCTACCAAGTGAGTTCCAGGACAGGCGCAAAGCTACACAGAGAAACCCTGTCTCGAAAAACCAAAAAAAAAAAAAAAAAAAAAAAAAAAAAAAGACTGTTTTACTATGTCCCTTGTCTTTAAAAAGGAAGTAGTTACTCTGCATAATCTGGAATATCTCCATTAATGTCAACAACTGGCCAATAACTTAGACATTAAATCAACAGCCAGAAACCTATTACATATAAGAGCTAAGAATATCTTCCTTTCTAGGGGATGCAACCAGCTAAAGAACCTGGCCAAATTTTTCCAGGTGTAAGGATCCTGAGATGAACAGAATTTCTTCCCTTCTCTCCTTCATATGGGGTTTAGTATTTTTTGTTTGTTTTAAACAACATTGCTTTTAGACCACTATTGTAGGTCTGCACTTCCCCTTCGTTGTCCTTCAGAATTCAAGGTTCATGGAGATTTGAGCTTTTTAAGGTCTTTGTTTTTCTTTGGATTGTACTTGTTTGTTTTAGACATCTATTTATATAGAATTGATCTTTATTTCTTTCTTTGGAAATTAGAATAACCTTAGTTATAACTAACATTCTATATGCAGGATTTTATTACACAGCAATATAGATTTGACTAGAGAACCAACTAATTGTCAACATGCCAAGCATATGATCCCAGAACTCAGGAGACTGAAGCAGGAAAATCTTGAGTTTGGACTATGTATCAAGTCCCGGTCTTAACAAAACAAACCCTGTTAACACAAATTTTTTTTGACCAAAAACATTGTTAGTTAGATGGGCACTGTTTCTGACAGTTAATTTTGTGGTTTTTTTCTTTAGTAACCTTAAAAAAAATCAAACTACAATTGTCTAACTCATCTTATCTCTAGTCCTAGCACAGAGTGGTATTCCAGAAATATTTGTTCAGTGAAGAGATTAAGTGTTCTTTGAAAGTTATTTTGTTTCCTACTAAATTTTAAGTAGATCTTGAGGATTCCTGTAACAACAACATACCAAATTTGGCATATAAAGAATATAGTAGTTTGTTTTTTCTTATAAATACAACTTTGAGGAAAAGTCACCCAGTCTCTTAAACTGTTTTTCTATCTGTACAAAAACACGGTGATTAAATGGTTTTGGTTTGAAGCTGTCTTTCAACCCAAAGTTGAATCATCTGTGATAATTGCATTTTATTTTTCAAAATCCAGGAATGCTATGTAGCCCTAAGGAATAATAATTAGTGGCCATAAATATGTTCTCTCAATTATGCTTTGAAGCAAATGTTAAACTGTTCTTACTTGGAAAATTAAACTGTTCTTACTTGGAAAAACCAAAAAGGTAAGGAAGGAATCATTGAAAATAATTGGTGAGAAATTATTTTTGAAATTATTGTATCTAGAGTCGTCTATATTTAAGTATAGAATATTTTATTAATTTATTATTTTTCTTTTATTGAGAATAGATTCTTTTCTTACATAATATATCCTGATTATGGCTTCCCCTACCTCTGTTCCTCTCAGTTCCTTCCCACCTCTCCTCTCATCCATATTTACTCCCTTTCTGTCTCTCATTAGAAAAGAACAGCTCTGTAAGGGAAATATTAAAATATAATAAGATAAAACAAAAACTATCACATTGAAGTTGGACAGGACAAGCCAATAGAAGGAAAAGAGCGCAAGAGCAGGCACAAGAATCAGAGAGCCACTCGTTCACAGCTCAGAAATCCCATAAAAACACTAAACTGGAAGCAGTAATATATACACGGAGAGCCTGATACAGACCTGTGCAGACTCGGTCAGTTCATAGGAGCTTTGCTCGTGTTGATTTACAGGGTCATGTCTGCTGTCCTCCATCCACTCTGGCTCTTTCTGCCTCCTCCTTTGTGGGGTTCCCTGAGTGGAGGTATTTGGTAGAGACAACCCATTTAGGGATGAGTGTTCCAGGGTTTCTCACTCTCTGTTTAATGTCTGACTGTGAGTCTCTGTATTTGTTCCCATCTACTGTAGGAGCAAGCTTCTCTGATTGTAGCTGAACAAGGCACTGACCTTTGAGTATAGCAGAATGTCATTAGGAGTTATCACTACATGTTTTTATTTTTTTAGACCTGTAGTATTTGGTTTTACCCCTGGTAAGGGTAGAGTTTTGCTCCAGTAGAAAAACTGAAGTCAAAACGAAAATCATTTCTCTTTCCAAAATCAGTATGTATAATGCATATGCAAATTTTGAACCATGTTAGAAACCAAAGAAGTGCAACATAAGACAAAAATATGTACACTTGATTATCGAATTGACAAATATTGTAAATGGCACTCCTTTTCAGCGAAGGTATTAAACTGGCATTCTTAAAGCAGTGAGAGCATAAATTGGTGTGATTGTTCTGGATAGCAGTCTGAAAGCTTCCTGCAAATTTGAATTTTTTATACTTTTGACCCACAATTTCACATTTGACCCACAATTTCACATTTAGAACATCATTTTGAGGAAGTTTATTGTGGAGTTGCACAGTTTCTTTTGTAGAAAGCTCCATATACTATATGTATATGAAGACAGATGGTAAGTAAGCTTATTAATAATTGCTTTAGCTTTCTTCCCAGATCTTTTGTTTTCTGCATTTTGCTATATAAAAGTAAGATTTTCCAGTAACAAAATATATACCTATTTTTTAATGCAAGCTTGTCTTGATTAGTATGTAGAAGTTTTTCTTATTTCTTCTATCTAATACTTTCTTTTGTTTCTGAACAGATCTCCAGAAAAAGTTGGACTTTCATCAGTCAAGGTTAGTTGTGTTTTCTCAAAGATTTTGGTATTTGTCACCTTCTTTCTACTGTTTTTTTTTGTTTGTTTGTTTTTTTTTTTTTTTTTTTTTTTTGGTTTTTCGAGACAGGGTTTCTCTGTGTAGCTTTGCGCCTTTCCTGGAACTCACTTGGTAGCCCAGGCTGGCCTCGAACTCACAGAGATCTGCCTGGCTCTGCCTCCCGAGTGCTGGGATTAAAGGCGTGCGCCACCACCGCCCGGCTCTACTGTTTTTTTTTTTTAAGTTACTTTTTCCTTCAAGAACATTGTCATTATATTCTAACTTAACAATTATTTAGATAATCCATAAATACCTATGTGAATATTGTGCTATAAGGACAGGTTTAAATATAATTTTTAGATTTTCATTAATTTCTATTTGATTTATAATTTTAAAAATAAAAGAACACTATTAAAGGACCAAATATATAACTTAGTGATACATAGATATAACCTAGTGATACTAGATATAACCTAGTATATACAAGACCTTAGGTCCAGACCTTAGTATTTTAAAAAAGAAAAAAAAATAGAATAACCAAAACACTTGTATGCTTCTTATGGGCACATGTTTTGACACTATTAGTATAAATAAAAATTAATACTGGCCTTATTTCTAAGTAAAGTGATTTTCTATTGTGACAGTATATCATTGGTGGCCTTTTTTGTTTGTTTTTGTCATGCTGGGGATTGTTTAAACCTGGAACCTAGCACATGCTAGGTAAGAGCTCCATCACTGAGCTATATCTTAGTCCCTAAGAGATACTCATTTTAAATACAAGAATATCATCTTGAAAATGTACTTATATTAAATGCATTATATGTAAGTATTTATATATGTGTATTATATGATTTTTGTATGTATAATCTTGAACATTCTCTATATTTCAGATATATATGCATATCTATATACATACATACATATACACATGCACCTTTAATGCACATTGGATACATTATAACATTATAGTATATTTATATGGAACATTCTACAGAAGTAAAAATGAATTAATTATATATAAAGCCCAAATGAGTTTCAAACACCAGAGTGTTGATTGGAGGTACAAGGCACAGAAAAAATATGCACTGTGATTCCATTATGTTTAGTTCAAAAGCATACCAAAAAAGAATATATTGTTTAGAAATATAATCGTGAGATCTCCCTGAGTCCCTTGATTCAATCCCCTTAATAGCCCATAAAATTGGGCATGATGGCTTGTAGGCAGGGTTTTCTGTCCCGCCAGCCAGCTCCCAATAATCACACAGAGACTTATTATTAATTATAAATGCTTGGCTGATAACTTAGGCTCGTTACTAACTAGCTCTTACCTCTTAAATTAACCCATATTTCTTATCTATGCTCTACCATGTGGTGGTACCTGTTTTCACCATAGCATGTTCATCTCCTGCTTTCTTTGCATATGGCTGGTGACCCCACCCTCTTTCTTCCTAGTGTTCTCTCAGTCTGGCTCTCCCACCTAACCTCTTTCTGCCTAGCTATTGGCCAATTGGCTCTTTATTAAACCAGTGAGAGCAATACACACACACACACACACACACACACACACACACACACACACACACTGTACAAAAGGATTATTCCACAGCAATGGCTCATGCCTATAATACCAGCACTAGAGATGTGAAAGCAGGAGAATAAAAAGTTCAAAGTCAGCCGGGCGTGGTGGCGCACGCCTTTAATCCCAGCACTCGGGACGCAGAGGCAGGCGGATCTCTGTGAGTTGGAGGCCAGCCTGGTCTCCAAAGCAAGTTCCAGGAAAGGCGCAAAGCTACACAGAGAAACCCTGTCTCAGAAAAAAAAAAAAGTTCAAAGTCATTGTTGTTAGCATAGTGGATTTGATGCCATCTTGTTCTACATGAGGAAACATATGGTCAAACTGGAAAGAAAGCAAAGCAATGATATACAAAATTTAGGCTGTCATTTCTCAGGTGGAGAGATTATAAAGGAAAATGAGAATAAGTGCAAGAGACTTGAAAGCTCTTTCCTTTTTCTTAAAACTGAATGCTTAAGAAAGGTTCTATCGTAATTCTTCCTTGTATTTTATAAAAATATTTTGTACTTAATATTTCCATGAAACATGTTTTTAAAGTAATACATATAAATGGTTTAAATGTCCTTAGAGCAAAAGATACATGGTGGAAACAGCCGTTCCTCCTATTCCTCATCCCCTACCTCCTAGTCTGCATATCTAGAAGTGATTGCTTTTTATGCTTGTAAGTTTTCAAAGCCACTTGGCTCGAAGGTATTTATAGGTTATAACAAATAGGTCTGGAGAATCTACTTTGTGCCAGTAATTAAAGACTGTCCTTACTTGACTAAAATTAGATAGCAAATGTACATATTTAGTAAATAAATATGAGATTGGGTTTTGTTCCCTTTTTACTTTTTTTATTTCAAAGTAGGTATGGAGTCACAGGGAACTACAAATATAGTATGAAGAGGTCCTGTGTACCCTTCAGCCAGTTTCCCCAATGGTTATAACTTAATTATAGAACAGTATCAAAACCAGGAATTTAACATTGGTCCAGTGTGAATGTATAATCCTATATCAGTATTTTCTGTGTTTATTTCTGTATAACCACCACAACCAAGCTGCAGAACTGTGTCATCAACATCTGCCTTGTGCTACCACTTTATATTTTACATGCTACCAACACCCCACATCATCTCCAAATTTGTTTTCCATCACTGTAATTTTGTCATTTTGAAAGATAGTCTATAAATGAAATCATGTAATATATGCCCCTTTGAAATTAGCAGAAAGCATTGAGATGGATCAGAATTGTATTTATCAGCATTGTGTTCATTTTCATTGCATAGTATTGTACATACATGTATATGTACTGAGGCTATTGAGTATGTTTTATATGTAAGTGTTATATCTACTAGTATCCTTTTTTAAAGATTTATTTTTATGTATGCATTTCTGTGTGTGTATATACTACACAGAGGCTAGAAAAGGGCATTGGATCTCGTGGAGTTTGTGTTACATACAGACAGTTGTGAGCCACCCAAATATGGGTACAAATAACTGAACTCAGGTCCTTTGGAAAATCAAAAAGTGCTTTTCACTACCTACTTCTCTCCAGCTCCTCATCTACAAATATCTTTTTTGTTTTTGTTTTTGTTTTTCGAGACAGGGTTTCTCTGTGTAGCTCTGCGCCTTTTCTGGAACTCACAGAGATCCGCCTGGCTCTGCCTCCCGAGTGCTGGGATTAAAGGCGTGCACCACCACCGCCCGCACAAATATCTTAAGTGGTACAAATAAAGGTCCTGGTTTGTGGTAATTTTACAGTCTCACATTATAGCTATCTGTGCAAAAGGACAAAAGGTCTTGGTTTTTATAGAACAGACTAGATGCCAAGTCTTACAAGAAGGTTGGAGGAAGCAGGACAAAATGAAGCAGACATGAGAGCATTGGTACCTTCTGTAGAAGGTAGAAGTAGAAACAGAATAGAAAACATTGCAAAAAGAAGATACAATTTGTGCTAGGGTTTGAAAACTGGGTGGTCACATGGGTAGATAGAGAACCATCAGCAAAATACTGTATTAGGGAGCAGTATGAACTAAGGTGTGAAGGTATGGCATTTGCTGGAAGCACTGAAAACAGTAGTTTGACATCTATAGAAGTTTCAGTGGTAGAATGCTGGAAAACTAGACTAGATTGTGATGAACCTTAGCTATCGAGCTGAGAACTCTAGCCTTTAAAATTTTGAAACAGGATATATGAGTCACTTTGTATATATCTTCCAGTTACTCTGGCTAGTGTTTTTTTTGGTTTTGTTTTTTAGTTTTTTGTTTTGGTTGGGTTTTTGAGACAGGGTTTCTCTATGTAATGGCCATGGCTGTCCTGGAAACTGGAACTCTCTTTGTATGTAGACCATACTGGTCTCAAATTCAGAGATGAGATCACCTGCCTCTGGAGTGCTGGGATAAAAGGCGTGCATCACCATGCCCAGCTCTGGCTAGTGTTTTTGTTTGTTGTTTTTGCGGACTTTTGTGGATTTGTTTATTACAAGCTCTCACTTTATAGCCCACGGTGGCCTTGAATTTGAGCGTATTCTGCCTCTGACAAAGAGACAATGGAAATAATATTGAAAGGAATAGATGGGTGGATATGATAGCCATTTAAAAATTTTTTATTTTCTCAGCAGAAAGTGAATGAAAGTCACATTTCTAACATTTTTGTAACTTTATTAAATATCTCCCTCTTTACTAATAAAAAGCAGGAGTCAAAAGAATTAATTTTTTATCATTTTTATTTTTAAGATTATAATTGCAATAGTTCTCCCTTTCCTCCCTCCAAACCCTCTCGTATATCCTTCCCTGTTCACCTTCACCTTTAACTTCATGACCTCTTTTTCTGAATTTCTCTTTATGTATTTACTATTTATGGCTTAATGTTCTATGTCCCAGGCTGTCCAGGAGCTTACTATGTAGCCAAGGCTGGCCTTGTACTGCCATCAACCCCCCTGCCTTAGCCTCTGAAATGCTGAGATGACAGGTATGAAACATCACACCTGGCTCCTAGCTTAATGTTCTTTTATAGATAATAACAAATATTTCCTTCAGTACGCAGCAGTTTTGTACAAATTAATTGTGAATATGAGTTTTTACAAACTTGTTGGGCATGTTTATTTTTTTTCTTCTATTGAAAATAGATTCTTGCTGGGCAGTGGTGGTGCACACCTTTAATCCCAGCATTCAGGAGGCAGTCAGGCGGATCTCTGTGAGTTCAAGGCCAGCCTGGTCTGCAAAGCGAGATCAGGACAGGCACCAAAATTATACAGAAAAACCCTATCTCGAAAAACCAATAATAATAATAGCCAGGCCGTGGTGGTGCACGCCTTTAATCCCAGCGATCGGGAGGCAGAGCCAGGTGGATCTCTGTGAGTTCGAGGCCAGCCTGGTCTATAGAACGAGATCCAGGACAGGCACCAAAACTACACAGAGAAGCCCTGTCTCGAAAAACCAAACCAAACAAACAAACAAAATAGATTCTTTTCTCATACTATTTATCCTGATTACAGTTTCCCTTCCCTCTATTCTCCAACCCAGTTCTTCCCTACCTCCTCTCCCATCTGGAACTACTCTCTTTCTATCTCTCATTAGAAAAGATAGGCTTCTAAGAGATAACAAAATAAAATGTAGTAAGAGAAAACAAAACCATCACATCAAAGTTGACACAGCAAACCAAGAGAAGGCACAACAGAGACCCACTCATTCACACACTCAGGAGTCCCATTAAAACTACTAACTGAAAGCTGTATTATATATACAAAGGACCTGGCACAGGCCCTGACTTGCTGCTTCAGTCTCTGAGTTCATATGAGCTTTTCTCAGTTGATTTAGAGGACCTGTTTTCCTGGTGTCTTCCATCCCCTCTTGCTCTTACAGTCCTTCAGCCTCTTCTTCTTCAGGGTTCCCTGAGTCCTAAGTAGAGGGATTTGATTGAGACATCTCATTTAGAACTGTGTGTTCCAAGGCCTGGCTTGCCACATAATGTATGGCTGAGGGTGTTGTGTTGTATGACTCTGTATTTGTTCCTATCTGCTGCAAGAGGAAGGTTCTCTGATGATGGATGAACAAGGCACTGATCTATGAGTATGGCAGAATATCATTAGGAGTCACTTTATCACTACTTTTTCTTTTTAAAACCAGTAGTATTTGATTTTACCCTAGGTCTGTGGGCTATCTAGTCTCTGGTTCTTGGTCACCTAAGCAGTGTCACATATGATTTCCATCTCCTGGAGTGGGCCTTAAGTCAAATCAGACGTTGCTTGACCATTCCCACAGGCTTTGTGCCACCATTGCTCTAGCATATTTTGCAGGTAGGGCAGCATTGTAGATCAAAGGTTTTGTGGCTGGGTTGGATTTTATGTTTCTCTTTTGGTAGCCTGCAGAGTACCTTCCCATACCAAAGACATTAGAACATGGAGGTAAAGGTTCTATGTAGGCACCAACTCGACCTCTCCATATGCAGTGAGTTGTGTGGGTGTTGTCTTCAGCAAAGAGTCCTTGCTGTTTGTTTGAGAAGAGCAACCTATTGTCTTAGTAATAGCATGGTTGCTGGGGGATTTCCGTGGGACCCCAAGAGATGACTAGTTGGGGCTTTGTCTCTCTCATTATTTGGAGACTTCATTAGGATTACCTTCATATGTTTTTAGGATATTTTCACTGCACCAGGTTTTTCATACTACCAAATGCCCCTCAATTCTGGCTGTCTTTCCATGCATTCCTTCCCTCAGCCACATCTTCCCTCCCCCTCCCCATCTGATCCTCCTGTTCCTGTCCAGTCATCCTGAGTGAGGTGACCCAGACACGGAAAGATAAATATAGTATGTGTTCACTTATATGTGGATATTAGCCATTAAATAAATGATAACCAAGCTTCAGTCTGTAGCCACAGAGAGGTTAGGTGTAGAGGAAGGGATGGGAGGGCATGTGGATATTCCTAGGAGAGGAAAATAGGTCTCATGGGTGGGGAGCATGTGTATTAAAAGTTAAATGTTCAAATCCTATAATGAAAGATCATAGAGAAAGTACAAGCAACTCTATTAGCCAACACAAGTGGAGCATAACTTCTACATGGATGACTAAAATCTGAGTCGTGAATTGTGCCTTTTACTAAAGGATGCTTCTGATACTGTCACAGATAGGGGCTAAAGGAATGACATGATATTGGGGAAGCTGGGCCTTAGTTTTATGTTTTAGTAAAGAACATGCCACCCCATAAGAAGATACTAAAGACTTCTCAAGTCTAGTTAACTTGGTGATGTTGTCTTGTCACATGCTTTACTTCCATTGCCTATCCTCCCAGCCTGACAGAGGTGTTATCAAGAAGGATCTAGGTCTATATATAGTTAACTTCTGTGGTTTTCTTTTAGTGAAAATTATAGTCGACTTATGTATACTTAGAATTTACTAAGAAACGTTCTGATTGACTTCCCTTCCCTGGAGATCAGGTCTTTTGAGTGGTACCATATGACACCTTTTAACTTGTGACTTAGCAGCTTGCTACCTTTCAAGTTCAAAGTCCAAAAGAGCTTTGTTAAGCTATATAAAATAGAAATCTAATCACTGGTTAGCAGTTTTTTTTTTCAGTGTAAGAGTATTAACCTAGGATCTTTGTAAATACCAATTAAAACAAATCAAATTAGGACCTAGGAAGTTTTCATATATTTTTTAATTAGCTTAAATGAAGAAATTTTCCACTAAATTGTGTTGTAAAATGCTTTTGATTTTCCAGGTAATAAACAGTTGGAGGATAATTGAATTAAATACTTAAAATTGGTAGGATTGATGGTGCTATTGTGGTAACTTTTTTTGTTGTGGTGGTGGTTGGTTTTTTTTGTTTTGTTTTGTTTTTCGAGACAGGTTTCTCTGTGTAGCTTTAGAGCCTGTCCTGGAACTCACTTTGTAGACCAGATTGGCCTCAAACTCACAGAGATCCGCCTGCCTCTGCTTCCCAAGTGCTGGAATTAAAGGCGTGTGCCACCACTACCCGGTAACTATTGTGGTAACTATTCTTAAAGATGGTCTTTCAAATATTCTCCATCTTGTCCAAGTTCTCTTACTAAATAGTTTTGATTAGATCTTCTTTAGTTTAAAACTAGGCTAGAACTGAAAAGATTGCTCAGTGGTTAAGAGCACTTGTTCTTACAGAGAACACAGCTTTGATTTCCAGCATGCACACGGCAACTTACAGCTATTAGTCCTCCAGTTCCAGGGGAGCAGGAATGCACACAGTGCACATATACACATGCAGGAAAAACAATAAACTTAAAAATAAGTAAATAAATAAATGCTTTGAAAAACAAGGAAGGCCTCTTCTCTACACAAAGAACTATAGAAAAGCCGGGCGGTGGTGGCACACGCCTTTAATCCCAGTACTGGGAGGCAGAGGCAGGCGGATCTCTGTGAATTCAAGGCCAGCCTGGGCTACCAAGTGAGTTCAAGGAAAGGCGCAAAGCTACACAGAGAAACCCTGTCTCGAAAAACCAAAAAAAAAAAAAAACAAAAACAAAAACAAAAAACTATAGAAAACTAAGAAATGCTGAGAGTGGAGCAGTCTGGAAGAGCACACCAATTTGTTATCGAATGCTGAGTCCTAAAAACATACATACATATAAGTAACATCATACAGAGTGAGCGGGTTATATTTAGGAATGCATATCTCTATGCATATATGTATATAGTAACAACTAATGTAAAAGAGGTCATGAATTTGAAATAGCAAGGATGAGTATATGGCTGGGTTTGAAAGGAGGAAAGGGAAGGGGAAAATGTTATATTAATCTCAAAAATAAAAGGAAAAGAAACACTTTATTTTAAAAAAGCAGGCTGGACATGTTGGCACCTGCTTTTAATCTCAGTGCTTGGGAGGCAGGGGCAGGTGGATCTCTGTGAGTTCAATTTGAGCTTGTTCTACACAGCGAATCCCAGACCAACCAGAGCTATATAGTGAGATGCTATTTCAAAAAATAAAATTTAAATCTAGAAATCAATTAAAGAATATGTGAACTTAAGTTACATATTTTAACCAAAGGAAAACCAGAATATACATTATTCAACATTCATTATTTAGCAGTGATTATTTAGTGCTAGACATTGTTTGAGATATTGGGTAAATAGCGATAGACTCAACAAGCAATGTCCCTGTTCTTGTGGTTGTTCTGGTAGTTCGAATGTAATTGGCCCCATGAGCTCATAGAGAGTGGCACTGTGAGGAGGTGTGGCTTTGTTGGAGTATGTATTGCCTTGTTCGAGGAAGTGTGTCACTGTGGGGGCAGGCTTTGAGGTTTCCTATGCTCAAGATACTGCCCAGTGTCTCAGGCAACTTCCTGTTGCCTTCTGATCAAGATGTAGCCAGCATCATGTCTGCCTACATGCTGCCATGCTCTCTGCCATGATGATAATGGACTGAACCTCTGAAACTGTAAGCCAGCCACAACAATGAAATGTTTTCCTTTATAAGAGTTGCCATGGTCGTGGTGTCTCTTCACAGCAATGAAAACCCTGACTAAGACAGTCGTTATACTCTAGTGGGATAAGAGAAAAACTAAGCAAATAACAAAGCTCATTTCAGATTCTGAACAGCAAAAAGGGCTGGAGAGATTGCTCAGTGGTTAGGAGTGCTTACTGCTCTTACAGAGAACCCAAGTGTGGTTCCCAGCATGCACATGGTGCTTCACAACCACTTATAACTCCTATTTCAGAGGATCCAGCTCCTCTTAGGATCTTCATGGGCACTGCAGGCATGCAGTGCATAAATGAATGCACTCAGACATCCATGTACAAAAGTTAAATAAATAAATGTGTTTTTTCATTTTTAATTTAATTTTTACTTTTATTAAAAATTTTTTCGCACAATATATCTTGATCACAGTTTCCCTTCCCCCAACTCCTTCCAGATCCTCCCTTCCTCCCAGATCCTCCCTACCTCCCTACCCACCTAACTCTATGCACTTTCTTTCTCTCTCTTTAGAAAACAAAAAACAAACCAAAGTACAAACACACACACACACACAACCAAAATCCATAAAAACACAAAATTAGTAAACCATATTATACAAATAAAAGGCCAGCAAAACAAAAAAAAAGTCCCAACAAAACAATATGAGACACAAAGTCTACAAAAATACCACTGAGTTCAGTTTGTGTTGGCCATCAACTGCTGGGCATAGAGTCTGCCTTTATGTGTGGTAAATATACCCAGTGAGACTCCATTGGAGAGAACTGATTTGTGTGTGTGAGTAGTTGTTAACGCAATATAGCTTCTTGGGTTTGGGATGGGATGTCGTGTCTACTCCCCCCAGTGCTGTGCATTGTCCATTTGTGTATCTCTATGTTAGTTACCGCCTACTGCAAGAGGAAACTTTCCTAATGATGGTTGATCAAGGCAGCTGACTTGAGCCTATGCAGGCCCTCTGCTTGCTGCCACAGTCTCTGTGAATCCACATGTGCATCACTCCCATTGTGTCTGGAAGACACTATTTCCACGGAGTACTCCATCAGCTCTGGCTCTTACAATCTTTCTGCCTCCTCTTCTGTATAGCTCCCTGAGCCCTGAGGGGAAGGGTTTGATGAAGACATCCCATTTGGGACTGAATATTCCAAAATCTCTTTCTGTCTGCACGTTGTCTAGTTGTGGGTCTCTGTGTTTGTTAGAGGAAGCTTTTCTGATGATGGCTGAGAGAGGCACTGATCTATGAGTATAACAAAATGTCATTAGGCATCATTTTATTGCTATGTTCCTTTAGCAATACAATAGTCTTTTGTTTTCTCTAGGCCCATTCATGGCCACCTGAGCAATGTCAGGCGTGGTTTCCATCATGTGGAGTAGGTCTTAAATCCAATTAGAGAGTTATTGGTTACTCCCATGTTTGTGCCACTACTGTACAGCATACCTTGCAGGCAAGTCACCATTGTAGAGCACAGGATTTGTAACTGGCTACCTTTTTCCTGATAGCATGCAGAGTACCAAAAGCACTAGTCAGTAGGGGTGAAGGCTCTAGTTAGGCACCAGCTCCACTTCTCTGTGTTCAATGAGATTTGTATGTATTGCCTTCAGCAATAGGGCCTTACCATCAGTTTGTGGAGAGCAACCAGTAGCCTTGGCAATAGCCAATGTTTGGAGGCCCTTTGGGCCATTGACTTGACTATATATAGCCCATTCCTGGCATTGGTGGTTTCACTTGGTGATGAAAGATATCTAGTTGGGGCATTGTTTCCATATGGCCTTTAAGTATTAGTTGTCTCTCCCCATCTTCTCTCCCTTACCCATCTCTTACTTCCTCTTCCCTGTTTAATCCTCCTGCTCCAATCTCCCCTGTCTCTCCACTAACAGACACACACATGCACATAAAATCAAATAATTGTGTTTTTTTAAAAGATGGCCAGGCAAGCCTTCTATGACAAAAATGTCACTTGAACCCTAATAGCAAGGGTTCACTGAACTGTAGGTATTGGAGGTAGTGATGAGAAGTACATGAGCTATCAAGTGTGTAGAAGAGTCCACATCATGTTAAGCCCTCATAGACTGTGGGAGAGTTTAAATTTTACCTCATACTTAAGATTCCATCAGGGAAAAATGATCCTTTATCAGATTCTATAATAAAATTAATAGTATTCCCCTCCCCAAATATTGAAGAGGCATCCAAAGGAACAAATTTGAAATTGAAAATGTTTCAAAGCTGTAAAAAATTTCAGTAGCAAATTGACTCAATTATACTAATCAGTAGTAATCTTTGGCAAAAGTTCATCATGGAATTAGTACTCATACAAATAATTCTGATATTGTATAAGTGTCATTCATATATATATATATATATATATATGTATGTATATATATATATCCTATAGCCTTGTATTACTTGTCTGTGAAAGTTATTATAGCAGCCTTCCTCTAACAAGCTCTGTGATATATAAGAATTATGAATTGATATTCCTTATTATATCAGTAGCATTCAAATTGCTATCCTTTTATAAATGTAAAAGCAAGATTTTCAAATGTATTACACTATTATTTTACCCTAATTTTTCTAGCAAGCAATGCAGTATCCCGTGTCTACCTTTCTAACTTCCCAGATATGTGTGTGTGTGAGTGTGCACATGTGTATATGTGCATGCAAATAAATGTACATGTAGATATATATGTATTTTGATGGGTTTAATGTTTTTCATCTTTTAGTATTTTGAGAAACTTCATTTAACTTCTCGTTTAATCTTGCCTCTTTTTATCTAAAACATGTAGAATTTAAAAATATTCTCAGAATATGCTTTTCTGTGTCATGTGATTTTTATTTTTATATATTTATAAAACAATATTTTGGAAAGTATTTTTAATATCTATTTATTTAGTGTGTACAGGTGTTTTGCCTGAGTGTATATCTATGTACCGCTTGTATGCCTGGTGCCAGCAGTAGCCAGAAGAGGGCATTGGATTCTCCTGAGACTGACATCACAGACTCTTGTGTTGTGAGTCACCATTTGGGTTCTAGGAATTGAACCCCTGTCCTCTGGGAGAGCAGCACAGTGCACTTAGTCACTGTGCCATCTCTCCAGTCCCAGGAAAAAATATTTTTGATCCTTAGTTTTTTCTAGCTACTAAGATATTCGTGAGTTCTTATCATCTATTCAATGTTTTAAAAATTATTATTATTGGGGTGCACATGCATGCTAAGGCTCAACTCAGGAGATTGGAGGGCAACTTGCAGGAGTTGGTTCTTTCCTTCCATGCTACGTGTTCCAGGGATTGAACTCAGGTCATCAGGCTTGTAAGAAGCACTTTTACCCTCTGAGTCATCTCACCAGCCCTCTATTAGGTTTTTAATGTTAAAACGGTAAGCTCAGGGGTCTGGAGAAATGGCTCAAAGTTAAGATAACTTGGTGCTCTTTCAGAAGACCCAGCTTTGCTTCCCAGCACCCACGTGGCAGCTCCTAACTATCTGCAACTCCAGTTCCAGGGGATCCAGTGCCTTCTGGCCTCTACAAGCATCCATATTGTGTATATAGATACACTCAGGCAGAATACCCATACATCTAAAAATAAATCTTCTTTGCTGAAAGCTAGGCTCAATTTTTCACATTTAAATTTGCTGATTTTTTTTTTGCAAGTCACAGTGTCATAGTTGACATACTATCTGTTCATAGCTTTTATGTTTCTTTGCTTTGTGTAGTATTATTTTTGTTTTAGTTTTTTAAGGACAATCTCATGCCTTCTTTGGTTTAAGAATGCTGTATTTCCCCTTTTGCACCCATTTTTAGGAGACTTTTAAATAAAAGTCATCATTTGGTCTGTTTATTTCTTTCTTTACAGGAAACAGAGAATACATCAAACAAAGCTGGAAATGAGTCCCCTGTACAAGAACTGAGACAAGATGTATCTAAAAAGGTTGGAAAGATATAATGTCAACTTTAGTTTATAGAGGATATCAAATTTATATGATGCATTTAAAATAGAATGTGTTGTGTATTGTTTCGGCATACTGTTCTACACATACAGATTGTTTTAGCACATGATTTTTGCATCATCAGCTTTATGGTGAAAGGCACATGTGGCTTTTTAGAAGTTGTGTCATCATCTACTTGGTAATTTATCCTTGAAACGTTTGTTTGTTTGTTTGTTTGTTTAATATGGCTGCTAAGTGCTATGGCACAGGCCTTTAATCTCAGCACTTGAAAGGCAGAGAAGGTGAATCTCTGTGATGGATATAGTGAGTTCCAGGTCAGCCAGGGCTACAAAGGGTGATTCTGTCTCAAAAAATGAAAACAATAACACCAACAGCAAAATATGATTGTATTTAATGGTTTAGGAGTTCCTAATCTTGACTTAACTATTAAAAGTTACAGATTCTGAGTCAGGCATCATGTTGCACACCTTTAATCCCAGCACTTGGGAGTTAGATGCAGGCAGATCTCTGTGAGTTTGAGGCCAGCCTGATCTACATAGTGAGCTCCAGGACAGCCAGGGCTACATAGTGACTCTATCTCAAAACATCAACAACAGAGCCAGGCGGATCTCTGTGAGTTCGAGGCCAGCCTGGGCTATCAAGTGAGTCCCAGGAAAGGCGCAAAGCTACACAGAGAAACCCTGTCTCGAAAAACCAAAAAAAAAAAAAAAAAAAAAAAAAAAAAAAAAAACACACACACAAAAGCCGGGCGGTGGTGGCGCACGCCTTTAATCCCAGCACTCGGGAGGCAGAGGCAGGCGGATCTCTGTGAGTTCGAGGCCAGCCTGGTCTCCAAAGCGAGTACCAGGAAAGGCGCAAAGCTACACAGAGAAACCCTGTCTCGAAAACCAAAAAAAAAAAAAAAAAAAAAAAAACAAAAAACAAAAAAAAAACATCAACAACAGCAACAAAAAAAAAATAGAATTTACAGATACTGAAAGGCTCATTGTAGCAAATTATAATAGCTTTAGGAGTCAGAGATAGCAGGAAGTCCTTACATTGATAGAGTCCTTGATGCCTTTTAAATAATCAGTGCTGTGATGCTCCAGAAGTTAGTTCACAAGAAGAGACTGAGTGCAAGGTACATAGTTTGGGGCTGGGCCTGGGAAGATGTCTCAGTGGGCAAGAACACTTGCTATTTAAGCATGGGAACCTGAGTTCAAACCCCTAAATGTATCTTTAAAAAAAAGCTAGTCATGACCCTGTATGCTTGTGTTTGGGAGTGCAAGGAATGGAGACAAGTTGATCCCAACAGGAGTTTTCTGGCCTGCAAGCCAGGAGGCAAATCAGGTTCGGTGGCAAACCCTGTCTCAAAGGAATAAGGTAGAGAGTATAGAGGAAGACACAGGGTATCCTTATCTAGCCTCTGCATGTAGTACACATATACACCATTAAAAAAAAATATAAAATGAGCTATTTTTAGTATCAGCATAAATTCCAAGGAAGAAGATATTTCTCTTCATTTCCTTAGACAAATTTTGTGTGTTTTCTGGGCCATGAGCACTGTTTTAGCCAATAAGTTTCTAGAGCCCAGCAAAACAGCTCATTCTCTACTTCAGAGCTTCTTCAACAGTAGCACTCTTCACATACATTGTTGTGAAGGGAAGCAGCGACTATTGCGTGCTTTATAGAATTCTTCTACCTTGCTGGACACCAGTAGCATTCTCTCCATCCTTTAGTCATGATAACCGAAAATGTCTCCGTATCTGGGATGGATTTGTGGCAAACTTGCTGTCAATGAAGAGCGCTATTCTACCCTTATAAAATTTATAAATATAACAGACTGTGAATTTTAATGTTGATCATACCATTTTCTATAAAAGAGAAAAACCCCTTCAGGGAGAAGCAGTGTTCTTGTGTATTAGCATAGAGCAGAAATAGAACTGTTTTTAAAAATAGGAAAAAACTCACCATTCTGTAGTGTAACAGTTTCTTTGATTTTTTTTCATGATTCATTCTTGGTTCTCAACCATTTGCATACATTATTTACTTCCTGATTACAATGTAGATAGAATTTTTTATTCTTACCCTGTTTATATGTCCTTCATATTTCATCTTTACTATGCTCCTGCCAAACATTTTAAATTATATTTAGCCATTTGTGTTGTTGAAACTTGTTCATTTTTGCTATATTTCTCCTCTTCCTCCTCCTTCAGCCACTCAAGTGCTAGCATTACAGGCATTCATCAACACCCCAGCTTTTAATTTCTCCCCTTTAAAAGAATCAGTTACCTACTTAAACAATTTATCCTGCCTGTAGTTAATACCTGAAAGGTGATTGGGAGGAGAGTTTAAATAGAAACGGAAAAGGTAGTGAGAAAATCCTATGGGACATAAAGTGAAGCTTAATAATACTCTTCTAAAGCTCTAGCCTTTTAACACTGGTTGAGCATGAATTGCTAAAGACCATAGGAAAATAATACTAACTCTCCTGCTTGGAAGTTTCTTACATTTTAGTAGAGGAATTTGAGTAAACATAACCAGACATGGTGGCACAAACTTCTAATCCCAGCACTGGAGTTGTAGAGGCAAAAGAATCAGAAAAATTCAGGATCATCCTCAGCTACAGCAGGAGTTTGAAGCCAGTCTGCATACAACCATATGTCAAAAAGAAAATAAGGAAATTGGATGAAAATAAATGTAATAAATATTGTACTAAATTTACAAAATATTATTAAAGAAAAACCTAAAGAGAAACTATCTCCTATTTGACAGCAGGAACGGAGGTAACTTTATGGGAAAAGGGGCATGTGAGCTGATTTTTGATGAATAGATAAAATTTTGGCAGGTAGAGATCAAAGAGGAAAGATATTACCAATGGTTTAGAGCTGGGGAATGTGTAGAATGTTTGGGTGAGTCTAATAAGTCCAAGTTAGGAGAATGCCTCTGTCATACTAAAGTATCTGGGTTTCATTTTATAATCACTCAGAATGCAGTGAGCTTTTGATGTAAACAAGTACAACAGCAGCAGCATCTCTTTGTTGCTTTTAGTTCTGTTTTCTTTTTTCCCCTTTTCATTGCTTCCAAATCCATTTTAAAAATGTCAGAGTTAGGCACCATAAATGTGTATAGAAGGTGTCTATCATCAACAAGCTGAAAAATGTGTCTTGCTCTCCAGGAACTGATGGCCTGGTGTGAACAGAGTGAATAGATGGAGCTAACCTGTTTAGTCTGTGTATTATATTATTCATGCTGTAATGAATGGTAAAGTCATAGAAGAGTGGGCTTAGGAGAACAGACTAGGGAAGACATAGTTTTCAACCTCATTTTGACCCCTTATTTGTATAGCATGAGCCTTTCTGTTACACACAGTGATCGTGTCAACCCTTTATACTAACCTTGCTCTTACTGTGGCCACTCACCACCCCTTGTTTTCTTCTGCACATAGACATAGGAGGCCAAGAAGCTGAAACCCCCTCTTCCATTATCTTCCCCTTATTTACAAACTTGTTTTCATCTTTTACTTCTATTTCCTATCATGTATTGCTGAGAATTAAGTATTCTTTTTTTCCCTATCCAAAGTACTGTGTGGAAGATTACGTGGATTTTAAGTTTGGGCTTTTTTGTTTACTAACTGTGAGGCATTTTGGCAAATTTCCTAATGCTTTTACCTCAGATCCTACTTCTGAAAAAAAGATAATCCAGCTATCTAATGAGATTATCACAGGATGATATATACTGGGTGTGATACACAGTAGGCTTTCTTTCCTTTCTTCTCTAGAACTTGAGAATTTTATTGTTATCTTTCTCTCCTGTGGCTAACTTCTCTTTAGCTTATAAAAATGCTAGGCTACTTCTTTGAAGGTTTTTTTTTTCTGTTTATAGCCAATCCCCCCTGCCCTAACCCTGGTCCTAAAGATCAAACCCAGGGCCTAGTAAATGCTAGGCAACTACCAAGCTTTTTGAAAATTATATTGTACCCAGCTGACACTGTGTCTTCACGGTTTAGTTATTCTTTTTTTTAAGTTAGTTCTTTAAGAATTGCATGTGTTTTGAAAATATTCACCCTTCCTCCAGCTCCTCCCCAATCCCCCCTGCCCTCCTCATCAAACTTTGTGTCCTCCTTTTTTAAAAAGCCCGTCCAATCCTATTTGTGTTGCCCAGATCTTCTGGGATGTGTGCTCTTCCACCGCATCGTGGTCAACTTCCCAGGGGCCACACTCTTGAGAAACTGACCCTCCCTCTTCACACAGTTGTCAATTGCCAGAAGCTTCTGGACTAGGGGTGGAGCTTTGTGCCCACAACCTCTCTTCATCTAACTTGAGCTTGCACAGGTCTTATACACGCACAGTGTCACAGCCCTGCTGTGTCCTGAAGTCACTGTCCTTGTAGTCATTTACTGCGCTGGTTCTTACAGTCTTTCCACTTCCTCTTCCACAAGGATCCCTGTTGCGCAGTTTCACACGCATTGTTATCTGACTTCTGTTATCACTAAAGTCACCAATGCTGATAAAATGTAAATATGATAACATTGTGGAGCTTAGTCCATATTATAGGTGGTAAAAATGAGGTAATTTCTAGTACTAAATTTTAGAGAAAAGCTAGTAATACTCTGGGAAATCAAGGGCAAATCTTACAGAACAGCAATAACAGCCGTTCTACTAGGGTGGAATTGTAAAAAACAAAAACAACTGACCGGGGCAGGTCTGTGGCACATTCCATTAACTTACTGGGGCTGGGAATTGAGAAAGCAGAATCCAGGCTTGATATAGTAGAAGAATGAGTGAATCAGGGACTTTAATGTGTTAGTAATAAGAAAACTGTGTAGGAGATATATTTTCTTCTAAATATTACTTGAAGACATAGACCACCTGTGTGTATTTTTCACTTAGACGTAAGAAACGGGGAGTGGAAGCAATGTGGGCTGGATGTTTGAGCTCTTTGCATGGACCTGCCCTCAGTTTGAGGAATGAAGCCTTATAATTGATTCAAATATGTTCGTCTCCTTGTATCTGGTGGCTTATCTGGTGTAGTCTTGAATTCAGACTGAAACAAGTTCAGTTCTAACCTAGGGATTTTGTTCTCATGATTTTGTTAACTTGATACAGCAGGGAGTTATTGCAACTAGTTTGGCAGAACTATGTACATGAACTCTTGACATTTGGAGTCTTCATGAGAAGACATATGGCTTCATCTTACAGGGTTCATTGAACTTTTGTGACTGTATACTAACACAGGTTCCCTATTGCAGAGTGGAAGCATATAGTTTCTGGAAGCAAACTTCCAGGGCTTATGCCACTTTTATGACTAACTAACTCAAAAACATTGGACAAATCACTTGGTCCATGTATGCTTTACTTCCTTCCTTTGTAAAATGATGACAATAGAGTGAACTGTCATAAGTTTGTTGTAAAGATTAAAATCAATGAAGTGTTACAGACATTGCCTGCCATATATTTAATTAGCTATTGCTTTGTTATTGTAAATAGCTTCATTTTTAAAAAACTGCTTTTTAACTTTTCATTAGATAATTGATAGTATTATTGAGGAGAGTCAGAAAGTACTACAATTGGAAGATGAGTCTTTGGATCCCGAAGGAAAAGAACTCTCCGATCAGGCTACCGCCAGTCCTTCTGTGGCTGGGACAGATTTTAGTAACATACCTGGACTACTATCCATAGAGCATGAACTACAACAAGATTCTGAACAGGCGGACAGTCCAAATGTGTTTGGAGAAACTGAATTAGAAACACAAAAATGTTTCCCTTCTGCTGACACCTGTGAGAAGACAGTAGATGAAACTGCTAATTTAACTGATGAGAGTTCAACTGAGCAGCTTGATATTTCTGACCTGGAAACCGAAATATTGAGCAAGGAAGTAGTGGAAGTCAAAGAAAGTGATGTTCTAGATTCTGCATCCTCAGACTCTCTATCTACTAAAGATTTTGCTGCTGCGGAAGAAGTGGCTCCCACCAAACCCCCAAGGCACCTTACTCCAGAACCTGATATAGTAGCCAGTACAAAGAAGCCTGTTCCTGCACGCCCACCTCCACCAACTAATTTCCCACCTCCTAGACCCCCACCTCCAGCCCGACCTGCGCCACCACCAAGAAAAAAGAAAAGTGAACTGGAGTTTGAGGCTCTTAAAACACCTGATCTGGATGGCAAGTATTAATTGAGAAATATTTTGGTTGGGAAATATTTTGGTTGGGATAGGGTCCTTTTATGTCATCCAGGCTAGCATGGAACTTCTCTATTGACTGGGCTAGCCTTGAACTTGTGGAGATCTTCTGCCTCTACTTCCTCAAGCATAGGCATTTGCTATGATTCTCAGCTAACTTTTCTGCTTTTGTTTCAGTTTGTGCTAAAGAAAAACCACTCTGATAGCTAGGATATATAAATTATTTCTTGAGTAAGTTGACAAAAGGTGAAAGGTATTATACTAGTCATAAGTTAAAATAATATTACTGAATACTTAGGCAGACTCCAGACTTTCACATTTTTTACCCTCTAAGAATTGGTGTGGGAGTGGTAGAAAGAAAATGGGAGTGGAAGACTTTAAAAGTTCTAAATTTAAATCCTAGATCTTTGAATTTATAAACTGTGTAGTCTTGAAGAAGTTAAATAATTCATTTGAACCATGTTTTTTTAATAAAGAAAATAAGAATAATAAAAGCCACTGTTCTCACAGGCTTGTTTCAAGAATTAAATAAAGGTTAAAAGTACTTCTTTATTAATTTTGTGTATATGTGTATAAAATTGTTGGTATTATTGCTCTATTAGTAATATCTTCATTATCATTACTATTACTATTATTATTATCATTGCAGTACCCAAAGACAACATTCCATCTGATTCTCTCCTTACTACAAATGTGGTTTCAGAGAGTACAGCTAGAGAGTCTCAGCCTTCTCTCGATTTGGCAAGTGCTACAAGTGGAGATAAAATAGTTACTGCCCAGGTTGGTGAATTACTATTATGTTTGATATAGGCTAACTCAAACTTTATACAACTAGCTGACTTAATTATTGAAACCCCTTTTCTTCTCTAAGCCAAATGTTTCTTTGTCTTCCATGCCTGGCCACCTCACTTCCCTTTCTAACTTGGCTACTAACTAGTTTAGTGAGTTTAGGTAACTATTCAGCATCTGATTCTTAGATGCCCCACTGATAAAATGTGGGAAAAGTATCTACCTTGAAGGTTTTCTGCAAGAATGAAATGTGCTAATATATGCCAAGTGTGTGGCAGGTTATAGGTATTTTTTAAAAACAGCTGCTTCTATTTTTAATATTATAAGTTCCTTTTCCCAGACATAAAACAATTCATGTACTAGGCCATGGGCTATACAGAAGAACTGCATAACATTTTACCACAGCCAAATTCTGGAACTTGGGGTATTTGATATTGTAGCTGAGGTGAGGAGGGTTAGCAGACCTGGAAGTGTAGCATTACCATTTTGTTTTAACAATGCAGTAGAGGTCACAAGCAGCCAGTTTTTGTAGGATCCACATGGTGTTTGCCTTTTTGAAGTATTGTGTTTTTTTTAATGTAGAAGAATATGCAACAACAACTGTACGTGAAATTTTTAACATATTTGTTGTCTAGCTTTTTACATAAACAGAAGTTGTCCTAACTCTTCTTTAGCAATATCCACATATGGCTTGAATTAATTACAATCTTAGTAGAGAATTGTTGTTTTGGATGGGTTCAAATAAAACACTTATTTGTTTGTGATACTACTAAGGCACAATTTTATGGGCAGCAGTAGTTTTGATGTCTAATGTCTTTCAACATGCAGAGAATAAATAATAAAGGACTAAAATGGAATCATTAATATCATTTTCAATAGACTTTTCTGATTTGTGGAATTTTGTAGAAGCATGCATGGTAATGAATAATTAAAATTTATAGAAATTGATTCAGTGTGTCTGCTTATATAATTATAATTTTAGGAAAATGGAAAAGCACCTGATGTGCAGACCATAGCAGGTGAAGTGATGGGCCCTCAGAGACCTAGATCCAACTCTGGGAGAGAGCTTACTGATGAGGTAGAAGTCAATTTTTTTGTTCTTAAAAACATAAAATGTAAAAATCATAATGGGAAAATGAAAAAGGTCTAGAGATGGATTGTGGTGTTGGTTGCATAGCACTTAACTGTACGTAATGACTGAACTACACTTAAAAATGATTAACATGCTGTTGTTTCATGTTACATATAACTTACTGTATTTTTTAATTGATGTTTCACATTTATACATATTAATGGGTTGTAATATGATGGTTTGATAGATTGATACAGTATATAATGACTAAATCCAGGAAATCAGCATTTCCATCTTTTTAAGTATTATTTCAATACCAGGAATACTGAACTTGTTTAGTTATTTTGACATACATAATGAATTACTTTTAGGCCAAAATCATTAAAATTAAGAGTATCTTAGGTTTGGGATTTTATTTATATATTGAAGTTTGAATCTCTGATGGAAAGTTGCCATTTCACAAAGATATGTGGTGGAATACTTACATTAAAAGCAGAATCCAAGATGGGCTGATGACAAAGCAGGCCTATAATCCCAGCACTCATGAAGATGAGGTAGGGGAATCACAAGTTCAGTATCTACTTGAGCTACAGAGTAAGTTCAAGGCCAGCCTGGTAACTTTCTGAGACAATAAATCAGAAAGAAAAAGACAGAAACATCTGGGGCTGTAGCTCAGTTGTATGTTTGCTAGCATTCATAAAGTCCATTCCCAGTACCACGTGCACATTCACACACAGCACAAAAAAACAGGATCTGTATTTTATAGAAAGTGAGCTTGAAAATAAGTGTAGTAGTTCAGATGCTTTTTTACATTTGTGTGTGTGTGTGTGTGTGTGTGTGTGTGTGTGTGTGTGTGTGTGTGTGTGTGTGTGTGTGTGTGTTTATGGGTACATGCATGCCACAGTACACGTGTGGAGGTCAAAGGACGATTTGTAAGATTTGGATCTCTCATTCCACTGTGTAAGTCCTGGGGATTGGACTCAGGTCATCTGAGTTGGTCTTAAATCTCTTTATCTGCTGAGCAATTTCCCTAACCCTATAATGGTTTCTTACCTTTGAACTTAAGTTGGAGAGATGAGTCAGCAGTTAAGAGCAATGGTTGCTCTTCTCAAGGACCCAGGTTTGATTCCTAGAATCCACACAACCCACACAGTGGCTTACAACTGTCTATAACTCCAGTTCCAGGAGAATCTAATGCCGTCTTCTGGCCTCCACGGAAATTATGTACGTGTGATGCACAGACATGGATGCAGAAAAATACCATACACATAAAATAAAAATTAGAATGTATTTATTGTCAGTTTATTCAGAATGAAGTTCTAAAACGAAGTAGGGTTTTTTGGGTTTTTTTTAGGAAGCTAGACATGGTAGTACACAATAATAATTTCAATACCAAGGATAGCAGATCATTAGTTTGAGGTCATGCTGACCAACATAGCTAGACCCTTTCTCAAATATGTTAAAATAAAATAATACATGTTTCTAAATTATACTTTGGAAAACAGTTTAACATTTGTCAAAATGTTAATGTTACCATGACCCAGCAGTTCCATTCCTATTTTTATACTAAAGAAAAATGGAAATATATCCACACAGAAGTGTACAGATATTCACAGCAGCATTGTTCATAATTGCCAAAAAATGCAAACAGTCCAAGCATGTATTATTGATGGATGAATCCTTAAATAAAATGTAGTATGTCCATTCAATAGTATATTTTTCAGCAATTAAAGGGAATATGATATTGGTATTTGGATAAACCTTAAAAATAGCATGCTAAATGAAAGAATACAGATACAGTGTGTGTGTATGTATGTATTATACATATATTTTTCATTGAATTTATGAAATGTCCTAAATAGATGAATCAGTACAGACAGAAAGATTAGTAATTACCAGAGACTGAGAAAAAAATTAAATGGGATTGACAGCTAATATAGAAGTGATTTCCTTTGTGAGTAGTCAAATATTATAATTTAATGATCAATTAGGAACTATAAATATATTATTAGCCATTGAATTGCATGTTTTAAGGGGTAATATTTTATGGTGTGAGAATTATATCTCAGTGTAAATGTTTAAGATTATTCTTCCCAGTAGTGACTATCTAGAAAATCCTTAACTTAAAATTTTAAGGATTTTGTAGACTCAAAAAAGATAAGGTCTGGATAGATGGCTCAGCAATTAAGAGTACTATTCCTCTTCCAGAGAACCTAAGTTTGAGTCCCAGCACCACAACTCACAACTACCTGTAACTCCAACTCCAGGAGATCCAGTACCTCTGGCCTCTGTCTACAACACACACACACACACACACACACACACACACACACACACACACACACACACACACACTACATACATATATGCAAATAAAAATAATAATTTTTAAAGATAATTAAGTTACAAGCATCTTGATGTTATTTTTTTACCTCCAGGAAATTTTAGCCAGTGTAATGATTAAGAACCTAGATACTGGAGAAGAAATACCTCTAAGTCTTGCTGAAGAGAAGTTGCCAACAGGTATTAACCCTCTCACTCTACACATCATGAGAAGGACAAAGGAGTATGTAAGGTATGACTTAATGTTATTTAACTTTTATAACATTTCAGTGTGGTAGTGATGATTTAGCTTTGTGAACTACAACTGTCCCTACTTATTTAAACTCACTCCTCTGTTTTAATCTAAAAGTCAAATTAGCTCAAGAATGTATTCTTTACCTTTGATCTCTGTTATAGTCATATTATGTAGTTACTTGTGGAGACTATTCTAAATCTTAAATCTCATACTACTTAGTTTCTTGTCATTGAAAATGATTTATTCCAGAAACAGAATCAAAGCAGTGTAAAAAGCTGTGTGTGAGGAGCACTCAGTCTTCTATTCTAGCACTTCACTTTCTAAGTATTCGTACTTTGTATTATAGTGGGAAAATAGCTTTCAAGCAGAGCGATTGAGTTTTGTTATGAGATGTAATGAGGGCCTAAGGAATAAGTTCTAGAAAAGCGAGAACTTTTCTTAAATTTTATACATATTGTACCTTATGAACCAAGAAAAAGCTATCTACAGGTTACTTTATTGTTGATATACACAGCCTTGATATAGTAGGATTTTTATAAGCTATTAAACTGCATTCATTTAAATTTTACACATTGCATCTTGCTTTAAGATTCCAGGCTTTAATCTTGGAAACCATTTAGTAATTCTCAGGTTATTCATTAATTTGAAGTTATATAAACATATTGGGATCATTTTTCTTATTCTGATTGGTTGCTGTATAATAAATATAAGAAGATATTTTTGAGAAGAGAAATGGTTTTTTTAAATGACTTCCCCTTCTTGTAGCAATGATGCCACACAGTCTGATGATGAAGAAAAGTTACAGTCACAGCAAGCAGACACCGACGGTGGAAGGTTAAAACAAAAAACGTGAGTTACTCGCCAGGGCTTTCTTCTTTTTAAATGTTTATTAGAAAAGTAAGAAAATTGCCAGGTTATTTTTTTTTATCAAAAAATGTAATATAAAAGTGTTCCTTTTACATTACAGTAAAGCAGGTCCTTTAACGAGATTTGTCTGCTAAATTCATAGTGAAACTCATTCCAGGGCTTCTAACATGATACTATTATCTTATATTACCACCATCCCAATGTTGTTCTGTTACTCCTACGAATTGCCATCACCACACATTGATCTACCAGAAAATTCCTAAGAGTATCAATCCTTGCCATATTGCTCGGACATATCTGCTACCACTTAATTTCAGTAACTTCTTTCTCATAATTTCTTTCAGCTTGAGAGAGTTGCTTTGGAATGGAATATGTGGTCTCCCTTCAAATGGTTTTAATCACGTTAAATTTCTACCCCACACTATCCCCTCCCTTCTACTGGTTGATTATGAGTTTCTTATGTTTGTTAGGTCACCTGTAAAGCATCTGACATAAAGTAAATGACCAGTGTATTTTGTATTATCCTTGTATTGTTTTCCATCGTAGGTGCTAGAATTGTGAGTAGAACATCAATCACTTAGATATCTTCCCCCTTCTCTTCATCTTTCCAAAGTCTCTTTATATTTCTACATAAAGTATGTGAGATTCTTCCTAACTACTCCAGTTCATAGCAAGTCTATAGCCACATAACTTATTTTTTCTCTTTAGCATGATATCTTAATGCCATTTTCTAATTTTAAAAGCAAATCATTTTATCAGCATATATTTTACATGTTGTTCATTATGACATTTTCATACATGTATGTAATGTATTTTATCATATTCACCCCTATTACCTTTTCTTGCTCCCGCCCCCACTCCTACTGATCCTCTTTCTCTTTCTAACTAGTTTCTCTTCTACTTTCTGTCTTTTTTACTCTTTATTTTTGGGTTTTCATGACAGGGTTCCTTTGTGTAGCCTTGGCTGTTCTGGAACTAACTTTGTCGAACAGACTGGCCTTGAACTCAGATCTACCTGCCTCTGACTCCTGAGTGCTGGGATTAAAGGCATGTGCCACCACTGCCCGGTTGTTTTTGTTTGTTTGTATGTTTTGTTTTGTTTTGTTTTAAATTACCCAATGAGTTTAATAAGAGTTACTTACAGGAGCATAGGCAACTTATCAGTGACTACACTGAAGAAATATTTCTCCTAGTAGCCACTAGCTCCCTATAGATCCTCAAGGAGGGTGAGCCAAAAGTAAACACATTTTAAACAGCTAAATAGTGTGATATGAAAAGTTTATGATCATATGATTCTTCTGTTACCCCTACAAATACATAGTATAATGGTGGTCATGTGGATTGTGTCTGATTATGCATGAGTCACTAAATTGGCAATATTGCCATATAAAGTCCAAAGTGAATGATCTACTTAAGTCTGATTTTTTTCTTATGTATATTAAGGGAAGTAAGACTATTTAGAAAATATGTGCCAAAATGCAAATATATGTTAACACCAGATATTTGAAAGTTGGCTAACAGTGACAACTGTCAGGATCCAAAGACTTAGGAATTGTTCAGGAAACAAACATCCAGGTGAGCCGTCATATAGTGTATGCCCTAAAGCTCATTTATATTCTACTTTGGTTTTCTTGTGTAAGTTCTCACTATATGGCTATATACACCAGCTCAGGCTGGCATGAACTCACAACTTCCTGCTTCTTTATCCTGAGTATTGTGATTACAGGCATATATCACTGTGCCCTGTTAAAGCTCATTTTTCTAGGAAAAAAAATCTATTCAAAAAATGGGTCTATTCAGTCCCATTATTGATTCATACATTATTTCTTAAATCTAGTCATCTAGTACCTGAGCTTCTAAAGTAACAGAGAAGCTGCAAATCATGACATAGAAGTTGGCACGTCAGACTGTTGGGTAATATTCTGATTGCAAGATTGTAATCAGAAAATGATAAAAGGACACATACATAGCACAATAGTCTGTGTGTACAGTAACTCTTTCCAGCCCTTTCTCTTACCATGATACACATAGAACATAGAAATATTTGCACTGAGTAATGGGGTAAACCAATAATGCAGCCAGTAACCAGAAGAGATTGGCCCATGGTTCTGACTTTTCCTGATCATAACAAGTTGTTTTGAAATCTGAGGAAGCAACTGATAATTGAGCCTAAGTGAATCCTGTTCAAAAGGCCCTGAGAATAGTACGAGTGGTAACCGACCCTGTTCATCAATGAAAGGAAATCTAAATGTTCAGTACTACTTTAAAGTCATGAAAGTCTATAGCTGAGCATAGTGGTATACACCTTTAATCCCAGCACTTGGAGTCAGGGGTAGGCAGAATCTCTGTGAGTGTTAGGCCAGCCTGGTCTACAGAATAGCCACGGCTACCTAAAGAAACCCTGTCTCAAAAAACAAAAGCAAAAAGTCTGTATTTTAGAAAGTCACATCTACAATGATTTAAATGTCTTCTTGGCTTTTAAATAGTAGTCATCATAGTTTCATTTCCTGTTGGTATGATAAAATACCCTGATAAGAGCCACTTAAGAAAGAAAGGGTGTATTTGGCTCACAGCCCATAATTGCAGGAATGTTAAGGCAGCGTGAACTTGAAGCAGCTAGTCATAATACATCCACAGTGAAGAGTACAGAGCAATGAATTAATACCTGCACTTAGTGCTTAGTTCGAGTTCTTCACTATTAAACAATCCAAGATCCCCTACCTAGGGAATGGCGTCACTCACAGTCTTCCCATTAATAAAGATAATCCCCTCATAGATGTGTTCACAGGCCACCCCAATCTAGACAGTTCCTTATTGAGCCTCCCTTCTCAGGTGATTCTAGAGTGTGTCAAATTAGCAATTAAAACTAAACATCATTGTAGTGAACCTATACTTATCCGTAAACTATAACTTTAGAATAGACACCTTATTTTGGTTTTAGAAACTGGTTTTGTAGAGATGGGGACATAGCTCAATGGTAGAATGCTCACCTAGCATATACAAGGCCCTGGGCTCAATCCCCAGCACTATAAAAATAGTTTATCGTCTTTGTTTTCTGATGACTGAAAGTAATAACAGGTATGTATAAAATAGAAAATGAAAATTTTTAATAATCTCATAGATTATTATCAAGATTCTCTATCATTTTTTTTGACAATGCTGGGTCAAAACTAGGGACCAGCACATGCTAAGCAAGCACCCTACCACTGGGTAAATAGAAATTAGTAATCGGTGCTGGAGTATAGCTTATACCAACACTTATTTATCCATTCTGCTGTTGATAGACATTCATATCTTTTTAACTGAAAAAAGAATAATTCAAACTTGTTTAGAGAAGCTTTGATGCTTGTTTAACTTTGGATTTAGGGGTGTCTACTGGGAAAGCTCAGGCTAATTTTATTTCTGTGAATACCCAGATGAAAGAGAAAACACAATAGGTCTTCTTAAACTTCCAGGGATTCTATTTTGTAGATAAATGACTCTTTTTTTTTTTTTCAAAATAGGGTTTCTATGTATAGCCCTAGCTGTCCTGGAACTCACTCTGTAGACCAGGCTGGCCTTGAACTTACAGAAATCCACCTGTCTCTGTCTTCCGAGTGCTGGGATTAAAAGCATGCACCACCACTGCCAGGCATAAATGACTTTTTTAAACCTTCCTTCTTGTTGGTAAAATGTATTCTTAGAGAGAAGTCTCTAAAGTAGTCTTTTCAAAATTATAACTGCATATTTATGGCTTCACTACAACTCTCCAGATCAGATTGTCTGAGGATGGGGCCCCATAGATCTGCTTAAACATGCCTCTCCCTACCCCACCATTGCCAGTCAATTATTACTCACACTTGAAAGGTATGGCTCTAAAATATACAATAACTGTTAATTGAGAGAAATCATATTCATATATATTCTCTTTGAAGGATATTGACTTGAATATGTTCTTTCCATAAAACATGGAATCTGATGGGGCTGGAGAGATGGCTCAGCAGTTAAGAACACTGGCTGCTCTTCCAGAGGACTCAGGTTTAATTCTCAGCACCCACATGGCAGCTCATAACTGTCTGTAACTCATACATACATACCTTCAGGCAAAACACCAATATACACAAAATAAATTTAAAAAAACCAAGGAATCTGAGAACTTGAATACCTACTATTAATGTTTTTAAAGATACCTCTTAAGTTTGTCTGTGGATAGTTCACTTTGCAAAATTGTGTCAATACCTTTTTGTGTCTTTTTCTTCAGGACTCAACTAAAGAAATTCCTTGGAAAATCAGTAAAGAGAGCAAAGCATCTTGCTGAGGAATATGGTGAACGGGCTATAAATAAGGTTAAAAGTGTAAGAGATGAAGGTCAGTAAAATGAGCACATTTCAACTGAATAGTCCATTAATGTGTATTTTCTAAATTTAGTTTATTTATAAGAAGCACTCTGTATCAGTGAATACAACAAATTTTTATAGTCAATATGTTAGTATTTCAATAAATCACAAATGTCTCACTTAGTTTTATGAATATGAAGAAAGATAAATGTATACTTTTAAGTATGAATTGGTTTAGTATTTTGTGATTATAACAGCCTTGAAGGATTTACTCTCCAAGGATTAGGTAGAAATTGGTGTTGTCAGATTTTTTGGCTTTTAAAAATAGTTTTAAGAAGCTAGAGAAATGACTTAGTGGTTAAGAGCGCCGGCTGGCTCTTCTAGAGAATCCATGTATAATTTCCCAATACTCTTATGGCAGCCTAGAGCTTTCTGTAACTCTAGTTTCAGAGGATCTGACACCCTCTTCTGGCTTCCATGGGCACCAGGCACACACATAGTACACAGACATTCATGGAGGCAAAACACTCATGCCCATAATAATAAAGACTTTTAAAACTGTTTTTTTTAATTAGGTAAACTTGGGACCAGGGAATTATTTCATTGGGTAAAAGCTCTTGCCATGCAAGCCTAATGGGGTTCCTTGGAACTCAGGTAAAAGATAGATGCTATAGTATGCATCTGTAAAGGCAATATTTTTATGATGACATAGAAGATGGAGAGAGGAGAATTGCCCTCAAGTTCACAGGCCAGCTAGTCTGCAGCATGTAACACATCAGCAGAAGAAAACAAGAGAGACCCTGCTTCAAAGAAGGTGTAAGGCTCTGATCTCTACTCTTGTGCTGTGGCATGTGCATTCACCCAGCCACATACACACACATACACACACACACACAAAAAAACAAAACAAAACAAAACTAGGGGCCAGCAAGATGGTGAGTGGGTAAAGGAGCTTGCTGCCAGAGTTCAATCTCTATAATCTATGTGGTAGAATGACAGAACAGACTCCACATGTGCCTGATGGCATGCACATGTATGCACGATAAATAATGTAAAAATAGATTTTCTTAATTTTCAGAGATTGTAGCCCACTCTGCCTTTGTCATTATTTTGCTCATTTGTTTTTATTAATAATTGCATTTAGTACTCACACAATGCCAGATACTCTTCTAAGAATTAACCCAAGTGTTAACTAATTTAATCTCATAACTCATTAAAGTGAGTATCATCATCCTCACTTTATAGGCAAGAAAACTGAGAAGCATAGAAAGGTTGAGTAACTTCTCTATGGTCAAACAGATTATAAATAACAGCTGGATTTAAATTCAGCCAATCTAGCATCAGACTCCACTTTCTCAACCAATATGTTATATATTAATAGAGAAATTTTGCTTCTCTATTTACTAAAAGTATACTTGATGATCAATATATTTGAAAATATGATTGTAACTAGATATATATTAACCATTGATGAATTTTGTTGTTTTGGTCTTCAGTGTTTCATACTGATCAAGATGACCCTTCATCAAGTGATGATGAAGGAATGCCATATACAAGACCAGTTAAATTCAAGGCAGCACATGGTTTCAAAGGACCTTATGATTTTGATCAGATCAAAGTGGTTCAAGATCTTAGTGGTGAACATATGGTAAGCAACCATTTAGTTTTTCATAACTGGTAGTGTATTTTTTGAGGCTTCTATTTAGCTTATCTTTACCAATGTATGTACTTTTGCTAATCAAACTCAAGAACAGTAAATTTATATTAATATATTTAAATGAATAGATAATGCAGTGTTTGTCTCTGAATTATTGTTTAAGGAGTAACGTTTTAGGCTGAATATAATCTCTTGGGCCTATAATCCCAGCACACAGAAGGCTGAGGCAGGAAGATGAATGAGATCAAGGCCAGCCTGTGCTACCTAGGGCAACCCAATTTCAAAATGAAAGTGAGGTTTGGAATAAATAAGCTCTAGGCTGTATTACTGAGAAAAAGCTATGCAGAGAGGCCAACCTTTACAGCACTTAAATTAGAAAAAAAGTCTGTCACTTGTAAAAATATTTTAAATATTCCCAATCACAATTTAAACAAATATTTCAGGGCTAGGGATACTTAGAGCATTTGCATGTCATACATAAAGTCCTGCTTTCAGTCCCTAGCACTTTGGAAAAAAATGTTCAGAATCCCAATGTGTTTTCCACAGTAAAATGCTCAGCCAAGATAGAGATAGGTAGAGGTTTATATTCTTTCAGATTTCAAAAGTACCAGACTAGGGATGTGGCTTTGTGGTTCAGTGTTACCTTCATATGTATGAGGCTCTCTCTGATCCCTAACACTGCAAAGAAAAAAATCAAGCCTACCAGTGCAGATGAAAATACTCAGATTATCTTGCAGGTAGTTTCTGCAAATCCAGGAACATGAGGAAGATAGCAGTGAAACCCAAACCTAGGTAAACTATGCTGTACCCTTGGTCAGGGAATCAAATAAAGCCTAAGTGTTGCCCCAACTACAGAGTGACTATAAGCAGCAGATAGTGGCTACGTTGAAATTGCAATTTTTGTGCTAATAAACTATGCATCAATGTTTTAATTTTTATAATGGTTTCATTTTGGAACTTACTGAATTTTCTTATATTGAACCCACCTTTATTTTCTACTTAAGTAAAAAGCCCATTATATTGGGATCCAAATGATGGTGTTTTGTTTTTGTTTTTGTTTTAACTGTATTTGACTTTTATGGAAATGATTGTTATTTAAATAAATTAGCAGTTGCTTCTAACTTACATAATCTTTCTTCCTTGAGAATCTATAGGCAGGTAATCTTTTTAATACACCTAAGTCTGTATTATAATCTTATTTGTTAGAATAGGATTTAGCCCTTCCTAGTAAAGACTGCTATTTTTTTTTTTAAGATTTAGCTATTGGGCTGGAGAGATGGCTCAGAGGTTAAGAATACTGCTTGCTCTTCCAAAGGTCCTAAGTTCAATTCCCAGCAACCACATGGTGGCTCACAACCATCTGTAATGAGATCTGGTGCCCTCTTCTGGCCTGCAGGGATATGTGCAGACAGAACATTGTATACATAATAAATAAATAAATCTTTAAAAAAAAAAAAAAAAGATTTAGCTATTTATTATAAGCGCCAGAGATGGTTGAGAGCCACCATGTGGTTGCTGGGAGTTGAACTCACGACCTCTGGAAGAACAGTCAGTGCTCTTAACCACTGAGCCATCTCTCCAGCCCCAAGACTGCTATTTTTTAACACTTTTCTGAACATATACTTCTCCAATGTTTTCAGTTTCTATAGAGAGTCTAGTAATGTACTGTAGAGAGAAAAGCAGAATAAGACCAAACTATTTAGGTACTTGGAAGTATCTCATGCTGTGGGCACCACAGCTAAGGTAGGCTAGGCCTTGTTCTTTTCAGTCCTGGTAGGAGTTGTTAGGGACATGTAAGGGCTTTCTCTTCCCCCTTCATATTCAGTTAAGGGACTGAAGTTTCCAAGCTGTGCTTTGTGCTTTTCTAAATAATATTTCTAGGCACTTAGGGACTCTCATAAATGGCACCTGAGGTTGCCCTCTGACCTCTACACACATGCCCACACACATGCATGCATATATGCAACCAAAAAGAGCCCTTATTTTATTACTATGTGAACATAGTTTGGAGTTTTAAATTTCTTAGGTTAAACTATAGGAAATGATAACGATCCTAACATACCTTTCTTCTAAAGGCTTCCCTTTGTGGTACTTTAGCACCATTGCACCTGTGGCTAGGAGACGTGTCAGGAAAGTTAGTGTTATCTTACTGTAGATAATGTGGCATAACTTTAAAGGTTGGGTTAAAGGAACGTCCATCTCTTAAGCTTGTAAAGTCATTTTGAACCTTCTGTTTTCATAGGGAGCTGTTTGGACCATGAAATTTTCTCACTGTGGCCGATTACTTGCCTCAGCTGGACAAGACAATATAGTGAGGATATGGGCTTTAAAAAATGCTTTTGACTATTTCAACAACATGCGAATGAAATACAACACTGAAGGTATTTTTCATTTCTTTAAATATCTAAATAAATCTGGAATTTTTGCGTTTTAAGTGCAATATATGTTAAGCATCCTCAGTTCCCAAATTCAAAATGCTTTGTAATCTGAAACTCATTAAACATTGGGAAAATGCTCAAAGTTTTCTAATTTTAGAGAATTTCAGATTTCATTTTTTCAGATTAGGGATGCTGAATTTATAAAGACCATGCAATTATTTAAAAATCCAACAAGCTCCAAAATCTAATAAGTAATATTCAACTGTACTGCTCTCTTTAGCCGGCCAGTCATTTGTAGTAACCACTACTTATCGTAATAGCCAGTCAGCATTTACATGGTATAGTACTGTGCACCTATTTTCTTGACTCTTTGCAGGGCTGAGGCAAGAAGGTCAAGAATTCAAGGGTAATCTGGCTTATTTAGCAAGACTGTTTCAAAAACTAAATAAAAATAAGGCAAACAGCAATAGCAAAAATCTCTGGACTTGGCCGGGCGGTGGTGGCGCACGCCTTTAATCCCAGCACTCGGGAGGCAGAGCCAGGCGGATCTCTGTGAGTTCGAGGCCAGCCTGGGCTACCAAGTGAGTCCCAGGAAAGGCGCAAAACTACACAGAGAAACCCTGTCTCGAAAAAAAAAAAAAAATCTCTGGACTTAATGAAAAAAATACCACAAAGCTTTTGATTTATGCCTTTTCAAGTATAATATGTAATTTTATTAACCAGTTAGAAATTACTTGGTTTCCTCTAGCAACCTTCAGTTCTATCCTAAATTAAAGTGAAAGCTCGAATTAAACTGGAAAAATAATAATACTATGTATACTCACAAAGTAAAGAAAGGTTGCTAAAATAGCCATGAAAAGTAAATTAAGTTTGTGGATATATGAAATCAATGGATATTTGAAAAACTGTTAACTGACAAAATAAAACCAACCTCAAAATACCATGAATATATGGTAAACACTGACTATACCTAAACAAAAAATTCTTGTTATGTGATGATTTAAGAAAGTATAAAGAATTTAATTAAGTAGGGACTCTGATTTTATGAGATAACTTTCTTATAATTTTTAATGTAACAAACTTTATTCACAAATCATCCCCTTCCTAATCATATAAGGTTGAAAATAAGAAGTTAAGAAATGGGAGAAAAGAAAATAGAGTTAACCATTGGTGAGCATATAGAATATAATCGAAGCACCAATTTAAAGAACACGGAAGTTTCTCATTCATTCAACTATCTAGATAGACCCTATATTTTGTTTTGTTTGGGAATTTCTTGGTACTAGAAATTGAACGTAGGTCCTCAAGTATACCAGGCATCTATCATTAAGTTCTATAATTAAGCTATATTCTCAACCTCAATCCACCTCCCACTTAAAAAAAAAAACTTATCAAGTGGCAGTATCTCACTGATACCCAGTCTGGCCTTGAACTCTCTTTGTAGCTCAGGCAGGCCTTGAACTTAAGATCTACTTGCCTCAACCTCATGAGTATCTGAGATAATGGTACTGTGCCACCAGTACTGGGGACCCTCTATTGTTTAGAAAACCTTATGAATGTCCTTAATGTATGTCATAGTACATAATTGATGATGTGACAAGACAAAGTTAAAATGGGCTACTTGTATAGTGAGTGAGCTTTTCCTGTTCTACCTGGTGAGGCAAAAAGACTGTTTCAGTTGCCTTTAAAACCTGACCTCAGCTCAGAACTTCTTGGTCTTCTGTTATTTCCCCTTGCTCCTTTTGTAATTAGTAACAATGTATTCACTATGAATAATGAAGATGAAATGATACTTTGTTTACTAATTTAGGGAACTGGTTAAGCTGTTCTATTCAAATTGATCAAAATGATAAAGACAATATGTGGGTGCTTGTGTGGTTATAGTTCACATTTAGAAAATGTGTTTTTCTAGGGTATTATGTTCTATGACTGTTATTATTTCAGGATATTTTTGTTGATAGATTAGTGTATATACATATATGCTTTATTTACAATTACTGTGCTGTTTTTAGGCCGTGTGTCACCGTCACCATCTCAGGAAAGTCTAAGTTCATCAAAATCTGACACAGACACAGGGGTATGTTCAAGTTTTATGGTTACTTTTGTTAAATTCTGTGATTTGTTTGATGCCCTGAAATAGTTTTCAATTATAAATAAGTTCTGTCAAGGTATTTAATTTAAATTAACATGTAATGTTAGAAGTCTTTCTTCTACTAGTATTCCCAAGGGAAAAATTATCAAGTTTCAAGATTGCCAAATGGTGAATAATATTATTCAAGGTACCTACAGTTGCAGACTTAAATAAAACATAATCACTTTCCCTCAATCCAGGTTTAATATTTTTAAAATAATAATTTTATAATTTAACTATAGTTAAATTCTTCTGATGTCATTTTATTGCCTCCAGGAAAAAGATACTTCTTAATAATGCCTCATATTGCCTTTCTAACTCAGTTCTAATACTCTGGTATCTGTGAGTTCTACTTTCCATGCTGGTCTGTGTCCTAAATTTAACTCTTTCACATTGATATCTTTTCCCATGTGTTTGCTTTGTCCAGAATGCCCTGTCTGAATTCAGCTCAGATATCTTATGTTCTCTTATTAAATGTTTCCCTAAATCCAGCAGGCAAATTATTACTCAGTGTGTTTTATAATATATCGTATGTAGTTTTCTATTTATATTGCTTACCGTATCTTCCTTCTATTTAGGCTTTGGACTAATTCTCGACACCTTACTCCATGCTGACTGTAGTAGGTGTACAGTTATCATTGAAATGCTGCTTCTGTGCTTTTATTCTAAGTTTATCTGGATGCTTCCAGTCTCCTTTCTTTTTATTCAAACTATGCCCATTCTTCATGGGCCAATTTTTCTCTAAAGCCTTCACTCACTAATGCATAGTGACAATTTTAACTGCTTTGCTTTAGGGAAAAGGGTTTGTTTATTTATTAGTTTAATTTACTATAAAGCTTCTAGGTATTTATTGCTTTTAAAAGACAGCCTATACTGCATAAGACTGTCTTGAATATGCTTAGCAGCTTATATATTCATAACTACTTCTGTCTAGCCTCCCCACTCCTGATCTCTAAGTGTAATTACAATGTTAATTGAGTACAAGACATTATAAATGAGAACTATTAAACTTCTTTAATAAAAAAGTTAATCATTTTTCTTATACTATTTGATTTTTTTTCTTCTGAAATAATTGAGTGGTCTATCACTTTCAGGAAAAGGTCATTTGAGATTGCTTTGACTTTTCTCATTCTTTCTCTAAACAGCTAAAAGAGGCCTCTATTACATGTCTTTTGGGGTTTGGTGTCTGGAATTATTTCTTAACGTAACTCTAGATACAGTGGAGCACAATTAGCACAGTGGAGATCATTTTTATATGCATTTTGTCTGGCTCATGGTTGTGGTGTCTTAACTCTTTTGAAGTGCTTTTTCATGTTTTCTCATCATGTGAAATAGAGTACAGTTGAACAGTGATGAGCCAAGGTCACTCACCTACTCCCTAGCAGTGTTCCCAAGCCTAGAATTACAACTCCTATGATGTTTCTCTTGATTCCCAAAAGTAGCTCAGGAAGTGTAAGGGAGGTACATCCTTAGCTTGCCCTGCTGTCTAAATGCTTAAAGCCTTGTAGTGTTGACTTTAGCATGGACTTTTAGTCTTCTCAGTTTCTATGAATCCATAGTCTGACAAGAGTGTAATATGGTGATTCTGTGTAAAATTTCTTCTTGATCCTATAAATTGTAAGGGTGCTTTTTTTTTTACTTAGAAATTAGTGTTTTTCTTGGGTAAATTTTTGTGCAGTATACTTAATTGGTAGAATGTCAATGAGTATTAATAACATGTTAACTGCTGTTTAAAATTTTGGAGGGGAATAGATCACTAAAATTTTTGGGAGGGAATAGATTGTTAGAATGAAGAACTTGAATAAAGGGAGCTAACAATCTAGAAGGAATTGAGAAAATGTGTGACATTTGTGTATGTAGCATTTTATAAATCTATACTTTAGTGCTATTAATAACTAATTTATAGATAAAGAAAAAGCTTTGAAATATTAAGTAACAGTTTCACAGTTGATAAATATAGCATTAGAATTAGTATCCAGCTCTATCTCTATAACCTATGCTCTTAAGAATTATGCTACACTAGTTGCCATCTTGATATCTGGGACCAGAAATATTGATTATTGAGTTTCTACCACATATTAATCACTATTTAAAGAACTGAAGAAATAGTAAACAAAGAAAGAAGACAAAGCTATGTTATGAAGATTATATGGAAGAATATAATTTTATAGGACACATTGAGGACCATCAAAATGGTTCAGTAGGTAAAGATGCTTCCCACTAAGCCTGATGATCTGAGTTGGGTTCCCAGGACCCACATACTAGAAAGAAAGAACAAATGTCCATGAGTTGTACTCTGACTTGTATGTACTCATACACATACACAAACAAATGTAATAAATAAGTTTTAAAGATACTTTATTGAGTTATAACATACAAAAAGCCATATATACTTAACATATATTATTTGATGAGTTTGGAAATAAATGTACAACCATGAAAGCATAAACACAATGAATGCCAAAAACCTACCCATCAACTCCAGTTGTTTCTTCATTCTCCTTATTTATTAATTTTTGTGATAAGAAATTTTGAACTATCATTTTTTTAAATTTTAAGTGTATAATACAGTATTATTAACTACAATCGTTGTTCTGTGCTCTCTAGTACTTGCTAATTTTGTATAACTGAAATTTTATACCCTTTGAATAATACTACCTGGTTTATCTTTCCCCTGATCCCTGGCAGCCACCATATTCTGCTTCTGTGAATGGAGCTATGTTATGTTACATTTATCATTTATGTGGTATGATATAGTATTTGCCCTTCTGTATCTAGCTTACTTTACTTCTAAGCTTGTTCTTGTTATCATAAGTGGCAGCATTTTCCTTTTAGAATAAGTAATATTCTATGATGTGTATAAACCACATTTACTTTATTCCTCTGTCATTGGATATTTGGGTTACTCACATGTCTTGGCTGCAGTGACTTTAATTCCTTTGGATCTATACCAGGAAATGGGATTACTGGATCACGTAGGAGCTCTATTTTTAATTTTCTAAGAAATCTCCATACTGCCTTTCCTGGTGGCTGAACTGATTGACATTCCCACCAGTAGTGTATAGAGTTACATTTTCACCAATTTCTTGCCAGCCTTTACTAATGTTTTTCTATTAAGATAATTTTTTCATATAATATATTCTGATAACGGTGTCCTCTCCCTCAACTCTTTCCAGATCCTCCCTACTTTCCCACCCATCCAACTCAATGCTATCTCTCTCTCTTTAGAAACCAAACCAGTAATTTTTTAGAAATGAATTTTTGAAAGCATAAGAAACACATACACACATAAACAAAACCTATAAAAACACAAAACCAGAAACCCTAATATACCAGCAAAAGACCAGTAAGGTTAAAAAAAAAATGCCCAAACAATGCAGTGTAAGACAAAAACTCCAAAAGTACCATTGAGTTCATTTTGTGTTGGCTATCTTCTTCTGGGCATAGGGCCTGCCCTTAAGTGTGGTTTTTATACTGGGTGAGACTCAATCAGGTTGGTTACTCCCACTACATTTGTGCCTTTATTGCACCATCACATCATGCAGGCAGGCCACCATTGTAGATTGCAGGGTTAATAGCTGTATTTTTTTTTATGATAGCCATCATGACAACTGTAGGGAGATACATTGTTATTTTTTTTTTTTACTTGCAATGGTACAAATGAAATCAACCTGATAATTAGTGATGTTGGATGCCTTTGTGAATACCTGTTCACCATTTGTATGTTTTCTTTGGAGCGTGCCTGGCAGTTCCTTTGACTGTTTTTTTCTTTTTTCTCTTTCCTTTCTTTCATTGTGTGTGTGTGTGTGTGTGTGTGTGTGTGTGTGTGTGTGTGTGTACGCGCATGTGCACGCTGGGAGTGAAGCTCAGGGCTTTCTGCATGCTAGGCAGCCGCTCTAACTCTGAGCCACATTGGACCTTTGGACCATTTCTAATTGAGTTACCTGATTTGATTTTAGTTTAGCTTTTTTACTGTTCAGTTGTAGAGTTCTTTATAAATTTGCATATTTTGATGACAAACAGTTTCCTCCATTTATGTAGCTGCTATTTCATGTGGTTGGTTGTTTTCTTTTCTTTCTTGGTTTTCAAAACAGGGTTTCTCTTTGTAGCCCTGGCTGTCATGGAACTTGCTTTGTAGACTAGGCTGGCCTTGAACTCACAGAGATCCGACTGCCTACAAGTGTTGAGATTAAAGGTGTGTGCCACCACTGCCAGGTGGTTGTTTACTTTTCATGCAAAAAGTTTTTTACTATGATGTCTTCTTTTTTGGGGGAGATGTGATCCAGAATTTTCAGTGGGTATAACAAAACCATACACCTGCAATGTTTTTTCTTTTATGTGTAGACCTATGATAAAGTTTAATTTATAAATTTGGACATAAAATATTTAATAACACATTATAATGAAATAGAACAGTTATAGTAATATACTGTAATAAAATGATAATGAATGTTCTGTTTCTCTTTTGAGTCAAAATAAATAACCAAAATTGCAGAATCCAAAACTGAGAATAAAGGAGGGTTACTGCAATCTCCCACGTCTCATTTTCCTTTTACAGATTTTTTTTTGGTAGCATAGCTAATAAATCATTGCCAGACCCAATGCCTAGAAGATTTTTCCTTGTTTTTCCAGTTTTACTGTGTAGACTTTATAGTCAATTCTTTAGTACATTTTTAATTGATTTTTATGAATGGCATAAAATAACAGTCCAAATTCATTTTTTTCTTTGATTTTTCGAGACAGGGTTTCTCTGTGTAACAGACCAGGCTCAACCTCCCAAAGATCTGCCTGCCTCTGCCTCTGCCTCCCAAGTGCTGGGACTAAAGGCGTGGGCCACCACCGCCGGGCACTCCAAATTCATCCTTTTGTATAAAGAAAAATGAAAAAGATTAAGCAAGGTACCAGAGTAAGTAAGATGTCAAGCAAAGCTTGTCATTTGTGTAAAATCTGAAGGTGGTAAGGAAGTGATCCTCTTCATACCTAGAAGGGAGTATAGCTGCAAGGCAGGTATACTGTGTTCAGGAAACAGCATCCAAGCTTGGGTAGCTAGTGCCAGTGGGCAAGGGGAGAATTAAGTAACAGAGGTATGAGTATATACCATTGCAAGAATATGTGGATGCTGAGAACAAACCTAGATCCTCTGGAAGAGCAGCCAGTGCTCTTCACCTCCGGGACAGTGCTCCAGCCCAAGGAGACATTTTTAAATAATCTAGAAACAAGATGAACATACCTAATCTTCAGTCTAAAATCTGAAATCTAGAACATTTTGAGCACCAGTATAATACCACAAATAGAAAGTTCCACATCATAAAAACTTTTCTCGTGCATAAGGTGATTAAAAAAAGAGCTAGTGTGGTGACACATACCTTTAATCCAGCACTCAGGAGGCAGAGGCAGGTATATATGAGTTTGAGACCAGCCTAGTCTACAAAGTGAGTTCCAGGACAGCCAAAGCTACACAGAAGAACCAAAAAGAGATTATTAAAAATATTGAGAGACTGGAAGACTAGAGGTAGAGTGCAAAGGCTCTGTATTAGATCTCCAGAACAAAAAAAAAAAATCAGGGAGAAGAAAATGCATGTTTAAAAAGAGATCTGGTGGTGGGGTGGGGGCAGGGGTCTGGGCAGATGGTTAAGAATACTTGTCGCTCTTGCAGAGGATGTAGATTCATTTTTCTGCACTGACGACATAGTACCTCACAACCATCCCACACTTCAGTGCCACAGGACCTAACACCCTCTTCTGACCTCCAAGGCATAGGCATACACTTGGTATACATACATGCATGTAGGCAAAATGGTCATAACATAAAATAAAACAAATCTTTTAAAAAAATTTAAAAGGCCTGGAATCACTGTTAGGGATATTGTGTTTAGGAGTTAATGAAAAATAAATAATTATTAAGCAAGAAGTTGGCTTTTATGTAATGGGGCAAGACTATTAATGGTAAGTCTTTTATCAGGGCTCGCTATCTGGAAGTAAAATTTGGGGAAGAAGTTGTTATCTAGAAGTGATTGGTAAAAAGCCCAGAGCTCAGTGTTCTGGTCTGCCTGCATGGTTCCTGTGAAGATTTTCTTATAAACTTTGAAAGTTCTCTATAGGGCTGGAGGTATAGTACAGTATTAAGAGCCCTTGTCTAGCATGCATGAGGCCCCTGGATTCCATCCCCAGCCTCAAAAATCAAGCCTCCAGTATAGACAAATAATAGTTGTTGCTTTTTTCTACCCCATGGCTACTGTCCTAGTTCAAGCTATCATTTTTCCTACGTTTTAATACTTAGGTGATTTTTATTATTAAAATGTAATTACATTCCCTTTCCTTCTTCCAACCCCGCCCCCATACACACACATTGTTTCCTCTCAAATTCCTGGCCTCTTTTTAATTCTCTCTCTCTCTCTCTCTCTCTCTCTCTCTCTCTCTCTCTCTCTCTCTCTCTCTCTCTCTCTCTCTCACACACACACACACACACACACACACACACTCAGGTAAATATATTAATATCACTTACAGAGTATGGTTAGTGTTGCTTAGGTGTTCATGAATTCAGTGCTGAGCACTTGTTATTGTATAGGCAATTAGGGGGGCTCATCCCTTGGGAGAAAACTATTTCTCCCTCTCTCAATATCTGTTAGTTGCCTATAGTTGTTTGTCCTGTGGTGGGATCCAATGACATTTCCCACTTCCTCATTGCATGTCTTTTGGTGTTCTTTTGTTCCAGTCTTGTTTAGATAGCCATATAGTAGAGGTATCATGGATGAAGCTTCTCTGTCATTTCTAGGAGACACAATCTCACAGCAGATAATCTTGGTCCCCTGGCTCTTAAAATCTTTCTGCTCCCTCTTCCTCGATGTTCCCTAAGTCTTAGGGGTAGTAGTTGTGTTGTAGATATAGCCATTGGGGCTATGCACCATCTGATCAGTTTTTCTCTGCATTTGGACCTGTTGTGATTTTCTGTAGTGGTCTCTGCCTGTTGTGAATAGAAGCTTCTTTGGTGAGGGCTGGGAGCTATACTCATCTGTGGGTATAAGGGTAAGTATTTAGAATGCAGTTAAAAAGTGTGCTGGTTTAGTCAAGTGGCAGTAGTAGTTTCCCTTCTAAGATCCGTGACCTCACTAGCCCCAGGTAGTTACCTAGGTTTCTAATACCAGGCATGAATTCCCTCCTGTTGAGTAGGCCTTAAATCCAATTATAGTTGTTGGTTACTGCCAAGATATGAATGCCACTGTTACAGTTTTAGCGATATCCCATAGTACTTATTGTTGTGGTTCATAGGCTTCTCAGATTGCTTGTCTCTCTTGGCAGCTTGCATAGCACTTTCCTAAACTATGAAAGTTAGTCCTTAGGGAGGAGGCTTTCAGGTCAAACCTAGCTCAGCTCTTCCTAGACTTGTATTTGAAGTCAAGCCATCATTCTTAAAGTTATTGTTCTTCCTATCTCCATTTGCTTCATCCAAACAGTCTTTGACATTGTTCAGTTTTCTTTCTAAAGTTTCAGTCAGATCATGTTACTTTTTCCTTTTCAGAATTCTATACTGATTCTCCATGGCCTTATACCACCAAGACTTTTGAGCTACAAGTTTGAGATCCTTCATGGAGTGGTCTCAAAGTACCTTTCTAACTTAATATCTTTCTATAGTTCTGTGAACTTTTGTCTCCGTCCTCATCCTAGCTACTCTTTCCTAAACATGAAAGGCTTAGCTGGCACTCCGTATTTTGTTTCATGCTACATGCTCTAAACCAGTAGAGAGATAACTGCTGGGTAGTGGTCGCACTCCTTTAATCCCAGCACTCGGGAGTCAGAGGCAGGTGGACCTCTGTGAATTCCAGACTAGCCTGGTCTACAGAGCTAGTTCCAGGACAGCCAGGGCTACACAGAGAATCTCTGTCTCAAAAAAACAAAAAAAAAAAAGGAGTTGGATAACTTATATTCTGCCTTGATTCTCTTGTTCACAGGTGGCTATGTGACCTTCTAATGTGTTATTTGGACCTACAGGGTTTTTCTTAATGTCTTCATATTCATAGTGTTAATTCCTATTTCAAAGAGTTGCTAGGATTCATTCAGATGATGAATGCACAAAGCATGCACTAACTAATTTTTTTAATTTTCTACACGCTTCTGTCAAATGATAGAAACCTAACTAAAAATGGCTTAAGTAATGAGGAAGTGAGTCTAGAGGTAAGGTTTCCCAGGGTTAGTTAGCTCAGAAGTATCATCAGGGACTCAGAGTCCCACCAATTTTCTGCTTTTTACTCTCTTTTGTCTTGGTCCTTTCCCTGCCTTATGGTCGTAAAAGGGCAGCTACCGTCTTAAATGTCACTTGGAGACAACAATGTTCAAAGGCAAAAAAGGGGAAAGTCTCTTAAGTGAGCTCTGTTGAACACACCCTGTGGCTAAACTAGTCATTCTTGGGAAATGGAGTAAGCTAATCTTAAAGTAGTTTAGCCTAGTCATGACTCAACCGCTTGAGCTGGCCCACTTCTCCTGAAGAAACAGATGCTAAGAAAAGGCCAAAGAAAGGGCTCTTTTCGAGAGGGAAAGGAGTATGATAGCATGGTATATCGCGCCAGGAGTGCTTCTAATTTGTTACTGCACGAGAGAGAGAAAGGTGGTACATAGTAGATCAGCATAAACGGGAGTCTGCTTTGGGTGGGGAAAGTCTGAAGTTCTTGTTCAGATAGCATTACATCCCAGTTGTAAAGTTTATTTTATGTCTAACTAGGTATGTAGCGGAACTGATGAAGACCCAGATGACAAAAATGCACCATTTCGGCAACGGCCATTTTGCAAATATAAAGGGCATACAGCTGATCTCCTTGATCTTTCGTGGTCTAAAGTAAGAACTTATTATTTGAATTATGCATTAATTCTGTATGACTTTGACATTAGGATTTTAAAATGTCTTATTTTTATGGTTGTTACACTAGCAAGCATAGGCTGTCAACTTTGTGAAAGTTATTTATAAGCTAATCTAAGTTCTCAAAAGAGGAATTTCAAGTGTTGATATTGCTTAACAGTTTAGATCTATCTATGTATTATTTGCCATTTGCTTTTTATATGCTGTGATTTTCAGAAAGAAATGATCCTTCACAAAATGGATATGATTTCAGCTACAAAGATCAAGTCTGGTCCATCTTTAAGCCTGCTTTAAGGCTTAACTTGCTACCTTTATGCAGTTATTGATTTTTTATTAAAAGTTCATTTTGTGATGCTTTTCCCATAGAGCACTATTATAACAGCAGTAAAGGGACAATTTTGCCACTGAATACCTCAAAATTTTCTAAAAATTTAAGGAAATGTCTCAAATTTTAAGTAAGGTGTTTAAATATGAAACACCTTGTATTTTTACTTGATACCTTAAACTTTGTCAGTAATCAGTATCTAAAATATGTTTAAAATTTAAGAGAGAGCATATTTGAATACCATGACTTGAGAAAAGTGAACTGTGTTAACTAGACAATACCAGAGATACAAATGATACCCATAATTTTAATTATGTCAGAAAAACCTTATGTAGCACGGAGATATTAATGGTATATTTTGGCAAACTAAATCAAGCTGCACCTGAACTCTGTTTGCTTGCTTGTTTGTTTGTTTGTTTGTTGAGACTGAGTCTCTGTAGCTGAGGGTGGGCTGACACTCACTCTGTGATCCAGGTTAGCATCATACTCAATGGGATCTTCCCACCTCTGCCTCCATATCTACCTCTCCCTGCCAAGTACTGGGATCAACATTCCCTGCTATGTACCACCTTTGAATCAGTGCATTTGTGAATTGCTGGTTCTCTTTAGGTATTCTGGGTATTTTATATAACCCATCTGTCATAATCAGTATCTCTCTCTCTCCATTTCTCCGTGTGGTCTGCTTTTTAAACCAAATGTCTTACAAACTTGGGGACCTAAGTTTGATCCCAAAAATTCACATAAAAAGAAAAGCCAGGCATAATGTCACATTATAATCACAGCACTGATAGGAGGAGACCCATGTGGCTCTCTGCTAAGCCAGTCTAGCCTACTTGGAAAGTTCAAGACCAGTAAAAGCCCTGCCTCATAAAATAAGTAGCAGTGTCTGAGGAATAACACCTAAGGTTGTCCTCTGACTTCCACATGCATGTATACACACATTAATGTACATACATGAACACAGAGGAACAGAGCCTTTTTTTGAAAAAAAAACTTTGAACTTTTAGTTCTCAAAATTTAAAATTACATTTATTTATTTGTGTATGTGCACCTGTGTGCACATATGTGCACGGGCATGTGTGCTAAGGTGTGCATATGGAAGCCAGAGGGTAAGTGGGAGTCAGTTCTCTCCTACCATGTGGGTCCCAGCAATTGAACTCAGGTTATCAGACTTAACAGCAAGCACCTTTAACCTCTGAGCCATCTCGATGGCCCAAGAACCTTTTTACATATAAAGAGGTTTATGTCAGACAGTTTTTATAGTTTACTTGACACATGAGAATTATGCATATTAATGAAGTGTAATATACTATGTGTATATAATAGATAATGATTAAAAAAATATTATTGACATCTCTACCTCCTTAAAGATTTGCCATTTTCTATTTAGTGCCTTCAGACTCCTCTTTTCCAGTTACTTATAAAATCTATAACAAATTGTTATAAATTGCAGACACTAACTGTACTATGGGATACTAGAACTTATTCCTCATACCTAATTACATTTTGGTGTAACACTAAACAGACTCAGCAGGTTCTCTCTCTCTCTCTCTCTCTCTCTCTCTCTCTCTCTCTCTCTCTCTCTCTCTCTCTGTGTGTGTGTGTGTGTGTGTATGTGTGTGTGTATGTGTGTGTAATAATAATAGTCAAAGAAAAAGAGATCATCAGTTCAAGGGGGAGTAAGAGGGAACATGGGAGGGTTTGGAGAGAGGAAAGGAAAAGGGGGAAGTGTTGTAATTATATTTTAATTAAAATAAAAGAATAAACTGAGTTCCTATAAACATCTGCCTACTAGATATTCTGTATTTCAGATTCACTCAAAACATATCTGTTGTTCACTTAACCTCCTAATTAAGAGCATAACTTTGGAGCCAGACTCCCAGGATTCATAGTCTAACTACTTTGCCCCTATAGTTGTGGAATCTTTTGCCACTTTCCTTAACTTTACCATACTTCACCTGCAAAATAGGCATAATAAAAGTAGCTTCTTTGCAGAGTTACAGGGAAAGGTTAACTGAGTAAATACAAATCACTTACATAGGACTAGAGAGATGGCTTCGCAGTTAAGAGCACTTGCTGCTTTTGCAGAGGATCTGGGCTCCATTTCCAGCAGCCACATGGTGGCTCACAACCATCTGCCTCTCCAATTCCAAGGGATCCAACAACCTCTTCTTGCCTCCGTTGGCACCAGGTACGCATACAGTACTCATACATTCAAATGGCAAAACACTCATACACATAAAATAAATCTTATCAAAACAAAACAAAATAAACATACCTACTTAGCACACAATAAATGTTCAATTAACATTACCTGTGAATGGGGCTGGAGATATGGTTCAGCAGTTAAGAATGAGTACTGCTCCTCACAGAGGACCCGAGTTTGGTTCCCAACTTCTTCAGGGGGCATTTTACAACTGCCTATAACTCCAACTCCAAAGGGATACAATACCTTTGTTCTCCACAGGCAACTCCACTTAACGTTCAAATAACTGGCCCCCCACACACACACACAATTAAAAATAAAAACATAAAAACATGACCTATGAATGTGCTAGGTAGAGGATTTTAGGCACCAAGGACACCAAACTTAAGTATTTTACATGTGTTCTCTTTTGTGTTATCAAAACAGGTAAGATCACTGATGTTTATCAAGGATTTGAAAAAGGAGGTTTGTATGATATGTTAAGGAAGATGCTGACAGGTGTGTAGTTATGGAGTAGGGGTTGAATTCACACTCCATGTCTTTAGAGCAGTACTCTCTCACCCCATTCCCATGTCACAATAGCTCAGCATCCTACAAAAGCTAACATACAGAAATTGAAAATACAAGAATCATAAATTCTTCCTTTCCTGTATTCTTTACAAATTTTGTAGGTCACAGAAATATTTAGTATTTAGTCTGTATACTTGCCTCATGACTGGTGCCAGTTTGTAAGCTGAGACTTCTTGATATTATGAATAGTAGTCATAAAAAGATAAATATGCCGGGCGGTGGTGGCGCACGCCTTTAATCCCAGCACTCGGGAGGCAGAGGCAGGCGGATCTCTGTGAGTTCGAGGCCAGCCTGGGCTACCAAGTGAGTTCCAGGAGCGGCGCAAAGCTACACAGAGAAACCCTGTCTCGAAAAACCAAAAAAAATAAAAAAAAAAAAAAGATAAATACAGAAACCAAGGGTATAACACTTCGAAAATTTTTGTGGAAGTTACTCACATTAATGTATGTGTGTGTGTGTGTGTGTGTGTGTGTGTGCGTGTGCATGCATGCGTGAGGGGGGGCGTGCACGCCCACACGCACACCCACCCACATGGGGGTAGGGCAGGACAGAGGACAATCCTAGGTGTTGTTCCTTAGGCAGCAGCTACCTTTGTTTTATATCCAAATATGTTTATTGGGCTGGTTCCCACTCATCATGAATCAGGGTGCCTTTGATGCTGCTTCCTTCCTCCTGAAGGATCATCCTTCTGTCAGCCTTTCCTGACAACAAAAATGAGTATTAACTTGTTTTACTCAATTGTTCCTTCAGCTATCTTGCCAGATTTTTCATTAATTTTTGAGGTTATATTATTTCCCTGTTAGCTTTATTCCCTCTAAACTCTCCCATGTACCACCCCCATCTTGCTCTTTTTCAAGGTCTTGGCCTCTTTTTTTTCTTTTATTGTTGTTACATTCTGTGTGTGTGTGTGTGTGTGTGTGTGTGTGTGTGTGTGTGTGTGTGTGTTCCTAAATACAAAAATACAACCAGCTCAATATAATATAATGTTACTTGTATGTTATGTTTTCAGGGCTGACCATTTGGTATTGGATAACAAATTGGTGTGCTTTTCACTGGGAAAGACCTAACTGCTACTGTCTTAATTACTTTTCTATTGCTGCGAAGAGACACCATAACCAAGGAAGCTTATAAAAGAAAGCATTTAATTGGGGGCTTGCTTACAGTTTCAGAGGGTGAGTCCATGATAATCATGGCAGGGAGCATGGCAGCAGGCAGGAAGGCATGGCACTGGAGCAGTAGCTGGGAGTTTACATGTTGAGACAAGAGAGTTAACTGGGAATTGCTTGGGCTTTTAAAACCTGAAAGTCCACTCCTTAGTAACATACCTTCTCCAACAAGGCCACACCTCCTAATCCTTCCTAAATAGTTCCTCCAGCTGTGGACCAAGCATTCAAATATATGATCCTATAGGGTCTATTGTCATTCAAACCACCATAGATTTCTAGATGTTATTTACAGTAAGATTCTAACCTTTTAAAGGGTAGTGGTCAAATCCTACTTTACTGTTATTTCTCTTCAGTGTCTATTAGAGTCTCTGTTTATAGTGAGTTTTCTATTTTTTAAATACTTTTGTGCCAACTAACACAATATTAAAACATAGAGTAAAAATCCCATGTAGTAAAGGATCTTTCATTGTATAGGTGAGAGGACTATATTCCCTGGTCCACCTAAAGATTATAAGTCTAGTTATATACAGAATTTCAGTTTGAATATACTTTATGTGACTCCAAAGGTCAACAATTAGTTTAAGAAATTATTTCAGCGCTGGAGAGATGGCTCAGCAGTTAATAGCACTGGCTCCTCTTCCTAAGGACCTAGGTTCAATTCCCAGCACCCATAGGATGGTTCACAACTATATATTCCAATTCCAGGGGATCCAACACTCTCTTCTGGCCTTTATGGCCACCACATATGCACGTGGTACACAGTTATACATGCAGACAAAACATTCATACACATAGAAAATTATTTTTAAAAAATTAATTTCATTTATTAAGAATTTATTGAACAAAAACTCTTGGCACAGTAGAATAAAATTTAACATTTCTTTAACACATTCATTTAATATTTTAAGAATATATTCATATATCATATGCTTAAAGCAAGAACGGAATACAGCCAAATTTTATTTGAGTTAAATGTGTTTTATAGAATAGCTCATAGCATTACATAACCAAATAAATATTTGCAGTTAGTCTTTTTGCTTATTTTTTATGATTTTTGAAGACAGGGTCTCTTGTAGCCAGGCTGTCCTCAAACTTACTATGTAACTAAGAATGACTTTGAACTCCTGATTCTCTTGCCTCCACAACCACAAAATTACAACTATGAGCTGCCACACAGATCCAGATTAAGTGTTCTTAATTACTTTGAGCAAATGACAAAGCATCTTGGTGCTTTTCTGCACTCTGCAAAACTTGGTTAGAGCCTAGACCTAGAGTCAGACCACCTGCTCTTGAACCCTAACTCTACTGTGTAATCTTAGGCAAGTTATTTTTCTGTGCTTCACTGTTCTCAGTTGTCAAAAAGGATGAAAATAATCTGCCTACCTCACAGAGTTGCTGTATAGTTCTAAGAACAAAGCTTTTTGCAAATTGTGTGTACTCAATAAATGTTATCACTGACTTGATTTGTTGGTCATCTAGGACATTTCAAAAAATACTAGAGTCCCTTTGAGTTTCCTCATTCAGTGTAATATATAGTTCTGCCCTTTAAATAGGTGAGTTTTAGAAACTATTGGGCTTTGTTGGCCATGAGCTTTTCATGGGTAGGTGTTTGGTTCCAGGGTAATTGGTCCAATATAATGCCTAAGTCAGTTACCCTACTTCTTCCAGCTCTGAAAATTCTATGATGTATTCTAAGAACTTGTCAGTTTCTGTTCTCTGATTTTCTTGCCTAGAGTGTGACAGGAGCACAATAACTTTTCATTTCTATGCTACATTACAGAGTAATCTTTTTGAAGATATTTTAAGTGACGATTAGGATCCATGTAGGTTAGAATTCACCAGCGTTTTTGGTGTGAAAAATAACTAAACTAAAATAATCAAATTAATAGATTTCATATATTCATAGCTAAGTTTAAACATGTTCCGGTTAAAACAGCTAAAGTACTTCTTAATCCTCTGCTAGTACCTGACATACTTCCTTTCGTACATTGTAAGATTCAAAGTAATGTAACAACAGGTAATGCTAAAATGGCTTAGAGTCAGTGAAATACACTAGATAATAACTTGAGAAAATAATACATTTTTCAAGTGAATTGAAATAGTCGTATTCTTTGTGATGGTGCATATAGCAATAACATAGTATATGAAACTAAAACTGGAACTAAAACTGTAATTCTTGGTAAATTTTATTGTGTAAGTAGGGTTTTCGTATATATTAGTAATAAGTAACTGATGTCATTTTCTCCTTAGAACTACTTTCTGCTCTCCTCTTCTATGGATAAAACAGTCAGGTTATGGCACATTTCTAGAAGAGAATGCCTTTGCTGTTTTCAACATATAGATTTTGTCACTGCCATCGCTTTCCATCCAAGAGTAAGTAACCATTTATACATACACTCTTTGTCATGCTAAATAGAGATAAAGGAATTTGATTTCCGTGGAGAACAGTTGGGACTACAGGATTAAAAAATCGTTAGTAGCCATATAACTGAAAAACTAATATCTTATTTTGCTTTTGAGCTTGGTGTTGTGACATCGGCCTTTAATCCCTGCACTCGGGAGGCTGGTACATGTAAATCTCTGTGAGTTCGAGGCCAGCCTGGTCTACAGAGTGAGATCCAGGACAGGCACCAAACTACACAGAGAAACTCTGTCTTGAAAAAAAAAACAAAAAAAAGTCACTCCAAATCCTTAATAACACATGGAGTATAAATACATTATACCCTAAAGATGGGAGATATTAGACTTAGAGATAGAAAAATAGCTAAACATAGTAGTGCATGCCTGTAATCCCAGCTCTCTTGAAGCTGAGTGGAGGACGATCACTAGTTTAAGGCCAGGCTGGGCTATATGACATTGTCCCTAAAAGGAAAAAACAATAGGTGTAACATGGTAAAGGTAAGTCTGTAGGTGAGAATTATGTAAGGGTTGTGGAAGGGAGACAAAGTTCAAAAGACTGAAATGGGTAATGACCAAATTTCATTATATGATATCCTGAATTAATATTTAGGGTTTTGAAACATTGTTAATCAATATTGTGTGTGTGTGTGCCTACATGAATGTGTGTGCACTTGTGTGTATACACATTGTATTCACTTGAAGAGGCTAAGGTCAACATTGGATTATCTTCCTCTATCACACCCTACCTTATTTTTAATAACTAATGAATTTTTATTACTTTATGTATATGGGTATTTTACATGTATATCTGTGTACCACATGTGTATCTGGTGCCCTCCAAAGCCGGAGAGGGTGTTGAATCCCTCAGAACTGGAATTAGAGATGCTTGTGAGCCACCATGTGGATGCTAAACATTGCACCTGTGTCCTCTGGTAGAGCAGCCAGTTCTCTTAACTGCTGAGCCATGCTTTCAAACCTCCCTTATTCTTTGTGAGAGTCTCTCTCACTGAAGCTGGAGCTCACCGTTCTGACTAGACTGGCCGGCCAGCAAGCTCTCCAGAATCTACGCGTCTTGTCCCTTGCCCCAGCAATGGGGTTACAGACTTGTGATGACACCCGACTTTTATGTAGGTGCTAGGGATCAGAACCCGAGTCCTCCTGCTTAGGTAGCAAGCATTTGACCCAAAGGAGCCATCTCTGCAGTTCTTGTTAATCTTAATCTTGTTGTTTGTTTCTTGTTTACCATTTTTGAAAACAGATCTCACTGTGTTGCTATGGCCTCAAGTGATCCTCCTGCCTCAAACTTTTTGAGTAGTTGAGGCAACATACATGTGTTGCTGATCCTGGCTCACATTGTTGTTCCTTTTTATTCATTTTCCATCTAGAAAATCCTTTAATATCTATCCCTAGAAACCAAGTACTTCACCAGGTGTGATGGTACATGTCTGGAATTCCAGCAATCAGGAGGTTGAGGCAGGAGGATCATGAATATGAGGCCTGCCTGGGCTACATTGTAAGTTTCAGGGTAATGTTGGCTACATAATGAAACTTGGTCTTGAAAATAGAAAAAAAAAACTATTTAATTTTATTTCAACCAAAGAGGAAAAAGTTGACATGGAATTGTAGATGCCTTATGCCTTTATGGTACAGAGCCATAAATATTTAAAGCTGAATTAGTTTTGGTTTTCTGTAAATGTAAGCACAAGGAAGAATACTCATTGATGCCGCCACTACTGCCAGATTAAAATAGGTGGAGGACTCGAGCTGGCTCTAAATTGACTTTCCCTCCCAAGTTTGGTAAATGGCTACCTTGCAGTCAGGTCATGCATCTCTATTTGTTTAATACCCATTGTCTTTTTTAATGCAACATTCAGTCATTTTCCCCTTTCTTCTTCTTTTCCCTCAAATTAGGAGAAATCACTAACTTTCCCCCTCAATATAATTGCTCTCCCAAGGCAAACCTATAGCTTTTAAAAGGCTTAAGAACACTTGAAAATTAAAATGATTAAAATTAAAATGATATAATCTCTCCACCTATTAAAGTAGCAGTGCTGAAGGAAATACTAGTTTGTAATAGTGTTCTATATAGTATTTTATTATTGAGGTCTCAGTTCTTTCAAGTATTTTTGTAATTTTCTTTGAAAACCTAAAAGCTATGGCGAAGAGATTTTGACAGGGGCTGGGGAAAACAGTCATGTCAACATTTTCTTAGACAATGTGACTCTACTATAATGTCGCCTGGAAAGAAAGAAAGTAACAAAGTTGTAAATAGAATAAGAAATTGGAGACACATGCTAATATTTCAATACAGTTTAAATTTTGAAGTCCAAGATGAAATATTTTTAACTTATTCAACTTTTCTGGTAGATGCTATACAGTTTACTATACCATATCCTCAAGAATGTCCATCATGTATAGATCATCCATGACAGGCTTCAGCAGTGAATTAAGTGTCTTATATGAAGAAAATGTCCTGATTATTAATATATAATCCTTGTGTTTGTGGGAGGTGGTAGCTGTAATGAGAGTCTGTACCTTCTCCTGTTATTTTTTGAGAAAGAGTTTCTCACTTAACCTGGGGCTCACCATTTTGGCTAGACTTGTTGGCCAGGGAGCTCTCGGGGTCTGCCTTTCTCTGCCCCTGAGCACTAAAGTTACAGATGTGTGCCATTACCATGTATGTGGGTGCTGGGGATCTAAGCTCAGGTCCTCACACTTTACTGACTGAGCCGTCTCCCCAGCCCCTGATAAGTAATTAGCACATTACCAGAATTTAGCTCAGCTGAGGGGTAGGACTAGTTTCGTTTGCAGAGGACTTTTCAGCCTTGACTCTGTGACATTCTTCGTTCTAGTGGGAGGGATGAATGTCTTGTCTGTATATTGTAGGATGATTTACAGTGGTAACATCCTCCCCTACACTAGACTATGATAATCAGAAATGTCTGCTGACATTGCTGTACGCCTAGGATGCATCCAGTTTCTCTAGATACAGAACTCTTGCACTGCAATTCAGTATCAGAGTTCCTAAAAAGCAGGTTCAATTTGTAACTGGCGTTAGCCTTGTATCCCAATGTTACACATGTCCCTGAAACATGCATGGTATAAGATAGTGTTTCCCAAAACATACCCAAAGAAAGTCCAGGGTGAATTAAATTAAAAAGCCACTACCCACTTTATCCCCCTTTGGGATATTCAAAATACAGGTTAACTGAAAATCTTACAAAGTTTTTGCACTCCAGAATTTCTTAAATTTAATTGATTATAGAACATTATTTCATGTGATGCTTACTCAAACATTTATATTAACATCCATACTTGGAAAAACAGTTTAAGGATATAATGAAGTTATTCAAATTCTGTGTCTCCAACATGAAAGCTGACATGTTTAATTGTTGTCATTTTTAGTACACAAAATGGTGCGTGCTTGAAGACTAATACTTTGTGGCTAGGTGTAAATGTAGTTCACTGATCTCTCTCTCTCTATCACTTGCCTTCATGCATGAGGCCTTGGCTTGACTCCCTAGTACCCAGCCTTCAAAAGAAAAAGAAAATAACAGTAACAAATACTTTTCAACTAACACTTCATTTTAGATTATTATTTCTTATCTCTTAATGTGTTAATTAGCCAAGCTTTCCCTGATGTGAAAATAAAAGCATTCTCTTTTGCCAACTTTTTAGGATGACAGGTATTTTCTCAGTGGATCATTGGATGGAAAGCTCCGCCTATGGAACATACCTGACAAAAAAGTGGCTTTATGGAATGAAGTAGATGGTCAGACAAAATTGATCACAGCTGCCAACTTCTGTCAGAATGGCAAATATGCAGTAATTGGGACATATGATGGTAGATGTATTTTCTATGATACAGAGGTAAGAGCCTTGTGGTTTTAGACAAGTTATTTGTACCCTCTGGCCTTTAAATACCTTATCTGGGCCGGGCGGTGGTGGCGCACACCTTTAATCCCAGCACTCCGGAGGCAGAGCCAGGCGGATCTCTGTGAGTTCGAGGCCAGCCTGGGCTACCAAGTGAGTTCCAGGAAAGGCACAAAGCTACACAGAGAAACCCTGTCTCGAAAAACCCAAAAAAAAAAAAAAAAAACCAAAACTAAATACCTTATCTGTAATATAGGGCAAAAATGGTAATATCTGAGACTTAGAACAAATGATCCTTGAGGTTTCTTCTAATTCTGATATTTTTAATTTATGATTTTGTTTTAGCATTTGAAATACCATACACAAATACATGTACGATCTACTAGAGGGCGCAACAAGGTTGGAAGAAAAATTACTGGCATTGAACCTTTACCTGGCGAAAATAAGGTACTATAGTATTCAAAACCATCTCTCTCCACACTGTGTACTGATTCTTGAAAGTTAGTTTTAATATCTGGGCCATAACATAGGGGAATACTGCTGTTGGTAGTTTTGCTGTTTATTGGCTTGGTGTTTAACACCCTTTTGGTGGTATGGCTTAATTTAGATTAAAAGATGATATTTTTAACTTTGCTTTTGGTTTTCTTTTAGATACTGGTAACCTCAAATGACTCCAGAATCAGACTATACGATCTCAGAGACCTATCACTGTCCATGAAGTATAAGGGTTATGTCAATAGCAGCAGCCAGATCAAAGCAAGTTTCAGGTAAATTGGCATTGAGAAATCCCCAAAAGTATGGCATTTCTTCACTCCCTGTTTTTCATTATATAAGGTTTTTAAGTCTACATTTTTATAACTGGTATCACATCATATCATCATCATACAGTACTTACTTTGTCTACCTGCATGGTAGGTAAAAAAAAAACATCCCTGTTTTGCAAATAAAGAAAGCAAAACCCTGGTAGGTAAGAAAACTATCTCCATTTTGCAAATAAAAAAAGCAAAACCCAGAACATTAAATGATTGGCCTAAAATCATAGTTCTCAGAGACATGCTCAGAAGATTCTTAGCTCCAGAGTGTTTGCTTTTCAACTTTTATATAAACTTTCAAGAGACACCCCACCACACCACCACCACTATACACATATTGCCTTGATCCCTTTAGGTGCAGGAGCTAAGAAAGCGTTTGATCACCCTAAAGTAAAGTACCTTGTCATTATACCTTTACTTGCCATTATTATTTCAATTCTTAATTTGGGATCTGTAAACTCTACTGAAGTAGGATTACCTGCCTAGCTTTTCTTCTTTCTAATCCTGCTATCAACTCTTCTCCAAAGTCAGTTATTTTCTTCTTGAAGGACCCAGTAATTACCCAGCCATTCAACTGGTGAACTATTCTACTTCTGTTATCCTTTAAGGCACTAGTTCTCCTAGAGTAGATTAAACAACATCATAGTTACCTGGGCTTTGATGAAAATACTAATGCTGGTAGAGTCAGGGTTAGCTCAGTGAGGCCCTGGGTTGGGTCCTCAGCACTAATAATGTTCAAAATGTGAACAACAGCTTACATCCCTATGTCTGAAAAGATTAGCCTGGTTATTGTGACAGATAGTATAGTCATTATAACAGTGCTAGAACAAGTAAGTAGCAATGAGCAAAGCATCAAAAAAGCCTGGCTCTGCATCAAACCACCTTCATAGTCTTCAGAATAAGAAGATGGCTCTAGTTTTCAACAATCTCCCTCAGGTGTTGTTTTAGATATTTTAAATTAGGAAGCACTGATAGAAGGAAACCTTGATTTTTTTTCTGTTTATTTTTTGACCTGTCCTGCTCAAATATAGCCATGACTTTACTTACCTCGTTAGCGGTTCAGAAGATAAATATGTTTATATCTGGAGTACTTACCATGACCTAAGCAAGTTTACTTCAGTCAGGAGAGATCGTAATGACTTCTGGGAAGGTATTAAAGGTAAGCAAATGCAGCTTACTTATATGTATGTGCCTTATTATAGAGGAGTAGAGATTCGTTGTGACCGCACTATGCTGGAAACATAGATGGACGGATTTATGTCTTCCACTATGTCAGAATTTATAGAATAACAATAAACTCACAAGTTACAACAGTTTTGTTGGCTGCAATTTCCCAAGAAGTCCCAGTTTCATTTGCTAGCTGGCCTTCGGCCAACACAGGTTCTTTTTATCCCAATTCTTAAGAATCATTACTTGTGTGGGGGGTAGTGTGGGTGGTATAGTTCCACACATGACACTGTGCAACTGTAGAGACCAGAGACCAGCTTTGTGGAGTCAGTGCTCTCCTTCCACCGTGGGTTTCAGGGGTCAACTCAGGTCGTAAGGTTTGTGTAACAAGAACCTTTACTAACCGGGCCATCTCCCTGCCCCTTTTGTTCTATTTCACTTACTAATATTAAGTTTCACATCACACATTCACATGACACACTAATTAGTACCTTATAGAGTGGCTACAAAAGGGTTGAAGAGGTCACAGAGTTGAAGGAAGCTTTACTGGGGCAGAGGCAGATAGATGCAAAGAAAGTCACTGGGGTAGTTAGATAAGACATAAGGAACACAATGGAAGAGTTTCTGGAGGCTCATCAGAGCAACCCACAGCCAAACTGTGAAAGTACAGAACTGAAAACCAGGTGACAGGCAGGCAATTCCAGTGGGACACTTCCTGCAGGAGGACTAAGCTGAGCGTAAGCTTACAGGACTATTAGGAGTTCTCTATTCCTGACATGGACCAGGTGGTCAGACAGCGAGCGGTTCACTGGGTTTGTAACCACTACCATTAAAGTGATAGGCTCTATCTTTTGATAGGGTCCAGATGAGAGTCTCCCACCTTTCGATGTATTCACTAAGTTCTGGGGCCATTTTTTCTCTGATACAGTTTTAATAAGTCCTTGTAGTCATATGCTTTCAGTCTACTTTGATGAGTTTGTAGGTGCTACCCTTGTGGCTTGTCTGTGCTTGTAGTTGGTGCTGGATGGGTGATGGTGTCTGTGTGTACAAATAAGATATAAAGTCAGCCTGTCTCTGCCTTTCTATTCAAAATGGAGTCAAACACTGCTTTGTACTATGGAGCCACCCACAGCAAGACATGGAGAAACTTAGAGCAAGGCGCAACCTGATCTTCAAGCCATATTGGCAGTTTAACAAATGTAACTGGTTGTGTTTCAATAGCAGACTATTTCATTTTTCTATAGCAATGAGAATTATTGTGGCCTAACATTTGAAAAGTGTGGAATCATAGAACCTATATGAGACAGTTTTTTTTAAAAAAAACGCTTCTGGATTTTAAATTAGTCTTACATGTTTTAAAAGGTCTTTTTCATAGTCTCATTTTTGTCTTGATATTTAGTATAAACTTTCTCAGTTATCCTGAAATAATTTTTTCCCAGCACATAATGCAGTGGTTACATCAGCCATCTTTGCTCCAAACCCAAGTTTGATGTTATCCTCGGATATTCAGTCTGAAAAATTAGAAGGTACTGATAAAAGTGAAGATGCTGAAGCTTTGGATAGCACGTCTACTGGTAGGTGCCTGTGTTTTATTTGTCCTGGTTTTTTCTAGCCACCTATGGAAAGATTTTCATACATACAAAGAACATGTCTTGTGTTCAACATAACAGTTGTTAGATACCCATTTCTGAACATTTCAGTAACATGTTTCTTGTAAGTTTTACACCTTTAAATTCATCTAGGTATTTTGGAAAATTGGGAGTTCATCATTTTTGCAGGCAGCATTCTCTGAAGAGAAATCAAAATGAGGCGAGCAAGATTGTATAGCCTCTAAAGGCCCCTGCTTCAAAGCCTGACACCTGAGTTCCATCCCCAGGACCCACACGGTAGAAGGAAAGACTACCTAAGCTACTTAGAACATCATCACATGCAGCCCCGTGGATAGCTGACAGAATCAGCACATACAACTTTAATCAGCTGCTTCTAGACAGGGATGGCAGAGACTCCTAAGTGCTTGAGTTAATGTTGTGTTGTCCACACTAGTGTAGTGCTTGCCTGCTTTTAGTGGTGCTTAATCATCGTTTACTTCCTGAAGTCATGATTCGAGTGAAAGCAAGGTTCCTCGGCTTTCTACAAATGCCTGCCGTCTTACAATAGGTAGCTGTATACCTACCTGCAATTTTGAGAATGAGTGTATTTGTTTTTGTATTTATGTATTTGTTTACTTACTTGTTTTGAGACAAGGCCTCACTGTGTAGCCCTGGCTGGCCTAGAATTTGCTTTGTAGACCAGGCTGGTCTTGAGTTCACAGAGATCTGCCTGTCTGTGTCTCCCAAGTGCTGGAATTAATTATAGATATTTAAAATGCTCAGAATAGGAAGTGAAAGGAAACTGTCAAAAGTAAGAGTGATTGTAGCAACAGTTATATGAAAATGTTCTGTTCTAGTCCTTAAGAGTGTGGTTAAGAACCTGCATATGTGAAGCAGTTGTTAGAGAAAATAAGCTTATATTCAAAAAAGCAGTCATAGAATACTTTCTTATGAATTTCTGCACCCTACAGATAGACATTTTACATAGCCATAAAATCACAGCAATAAATAGGAGTGCAGAGGTGGCTTTTGTTTTCTTTTGCTTTGTTTTGGTTTTTCGAGACAGGCTTTCTCTGTGTAGCCTTGACTGTCCTGGAACTCACTCTGTAGACCAGGATGGCTACTTGAATTCCTGAAAAGTTTTTAAGTACTTTCAATTAACTGTCCCAATAATGTCATTTATACTATCCATTCTACTTACTGTGCCATTCTGTTTGAAGAATACACTCTTTTTTTTTTTTTTTTGGTTTTCTGAGACAGGGTTTCTCTGTGTAGTTTTGGTGCCTGTCCTGGATCTCACTCTGTAGCCCAGGATGGCCTCGAACTCACAGAGATCTGCCTAGTTCTGCCTCCTGAGCGCTGGGATTAAAGGCGGGCACCACCACCACCTGACCTGAAGAATACTCTTAGAAACAAGGATGAATTCTAGCCTAGCACTTCTTTCAACCCAAATGATAATTATTAAGATTTTACTAAATGCCTACTTGGAGACAATTTATAGTATATTTTTTTAAAGCCTTCTCAAAATTGTATCACATTAGCAGGGCCCCATTAACTCTCTAGATCCTTTTTGAAGAGTCACAGCTTTTAATGGATTATTTCCAAATTTGTACCTGTCTAGGTATAGCTAAGATTAAACTGGCAACTCAGGGCATGGGACCATAAAACACATCCAGTGTCTCTCTCTCTTTATTCCTGGCATTTGGCACTTTGGGCCTTCCTGTATTACCCCCCACCCCAAGGTTAGGATGATTACACCATGTAATAAGAATTAAAAACAGTGTAATATAGTAGTCTCATCCTGTGCTCAAGCTTACCTGGAACTCACTATAGACTGAGGCTGGCCTCCTCAGACCTCTGCCTCACCTGCTTTTGCTAAGATTCCAGCCACTATTTGAGTCTCAATAAAGAATTTTCATTTTCTTCTGCTTCTCTCGCGTCTCTAAATCCTTTATGACTGCTGCACTGCTTGCCTTTAAGTTAGTCCAGAAGGAGTATAAGGAATGTTCAAAGACTCACAAGACGGTATTAACAAACCTGAGTGAAAACAATATGTCTTCCTCATCCTGTACCCAACTTTTCAATGAAAATTGAAATTCCTCTACCCCTACGGAATCAGTACTTCTTATAACTACAGTTTTTAGTCTATAGATAATCAACAACATAGAATTTGTTTGTCAACACAAACACAGCTGGCAAATGTAAAAGGTAAGTGTTTGGGCCATTGAGCATAGCTCCATAGATACTCAGTATAGACCGTAAAGGCAGAGTGCTGTCAGCGTTCACAGAGCAAATGTCTGTACTCATTTCATGGCAGTTTCAGTGTGTCTGTGCTACAGCCAGCCTTATCAGTCATCTTAGAGACCCCTCTTAACAGCAGAACTGCTGCCCAGCTGGTACCATTCTTCCAGTATTCCAATCCTGAGATTGAAATGGAAGCATTAGATGGCATAGAGGCCTAGACTACCTTGGAGTAATTTAGTCATTCAGTCTCCAAGGAACTGTAACATCCCTAAGACAGGAAAAGAACAGCTAAGAGGAAGTTAAGTGGAAGTGTGCTTTAGTCAGGCAGAAATGTACCAGAGAATGTAAGCATTCTAGAGAAATCAAGACAACAGATGGTCGGAAGAGGATCTTTCCCACCAAAGGTACAAACAGGGTCATGAGCGTGTAGTATTGTGGTAACGGGCTTCTTAGTCCTTTAAAATCAACTAATACCTTTTCTTCCTGCTTTTCAGGTATTGTGAAGACAGATAACACCGAAGTCCTTCTCTCTGCTGACTTCACTGGAGCAATCAAAGTGTTTATTAACAAAAGGAAAACTGTACCTTAATTTGAAAATATATTTAAAATAACCCTATCAGTGAGTTTCTATATGTATCAGAAATGAGAAAAGTATTATAGTGTTTCAGGCTAACATCCTTTTTTAACTTTTATTGAAAGTTGTCCAAATATAATATATATTTTTTTGAGAGGCAGTGTTAGCAATCTAGGAACCCCTAGACTAGAAAGAATGTGGCTAGATTAACATTGCCGAGCATAGAGTTTATGTTTTGTTATGTTTATGTTTTGTTATATAATTATAAACATGCACAGGTTTCTGCATGAAAGATATTAATATATTAATCACATGTGCGTGCCTTTTGGTTACATGCACTAAATCTAACAAAGTTAAATTATTGCGGTGGCTCTTTTCGCCTCCTGCTGGGTGATAGTCTTGTTTCTAGCTCTAAAATTTTTTTTGCACAAAATTTCGTTTTTAAGAAACGTGGTATCTTTTGACTGAATTATTGTTTTGAAAATGTTATATAGGTTTTCAATAGGTCAATAACCCTGTGTAAATGGTTTTTTATAAATTTCTCAATTTGGGGACAAGATTTTTTTTGTGATCTAAATTGTGGACTTATTCTTTACTTTGTATGTGTATATATATATAATTTTTTTTTCTTTGCCACACTGGAGCACAATGTTTCTATGTAAAGAATTCTTTTCTTTATCCATGAGCACCAGGCTTTGCTCACTTAAAAATAAGCCACATTAAGGAGTGAGTCTTCTTTTTTACAATAATGTAAAAATGAACTGTTTACATTTTTTTTAAAAGCATTGTAGTTTTTAAAAATTAAGCTGTTTTGTTTTGTGTTGTTGAATTTGAAAGGCCTTGTAAATACCAATATAATGTACCAATGAAATAACATCTGGGACAATGGAACCTGGTAATGTTGTTGATGGTTTGCATATGTTGCTGAAAATGAAATATGTGTCATTAAAGTTGGTCATCAACACTTGTTAAAGGTGAATTATTTTTAGATGACGTGAGTAAACCAAGAGATGCAAGAAAAACCAACTTTTGTCTTCAATTGACTTCAGTCAAACAGGGATTTTAAATCCTGTGCTGCCATCTATGCTCACATGTTCTTTCTGCACTGTTTCCAGAACGTGAGGACGTGAGGAGCCGCCATCATGTCCTAGTTAATCTAGCAGGGCCTTGATTGTAACATTTCTTGGCTTTCCTCTTGGTTGCTTGTCATCTGCCTTGGATGTCCCCTGCGTTGGCCCTCTTACTCTAGACAGTGCTCTCTCCCACTCCCTTCCTTGTCCTTGCCCACCTTTCCTCCCTCTCTGCTTTCTTTTCACGTCTCTTGGATCTCTCATCCTCCTGTACTCTACATGGCAAATTGAATTATTATGTCACTGTCTTTCTAACTAATCATAGTTTCTGGTTTTTTAAAAATTCCTCCTCCTCCTCTTCCTCTTCTTTCATTTTTATTTGTTTGTTTTTTGAGACAGGGTCTGTCTAGTCCAAACTATCCTGGAACTCTCTATATAGAGCAGTAGAGCAGGCTGGCCTCGAACTCACAGAGATCCTCCTGCCTCTGCCTCCTAAGTGCTAGTGTTAAAGGTGTGCACCACCACACCTGGCTTTGACTGACTTCTTTCAGAGTATTTCTGTCTTTCTGGGTGTTTCAACTGCAGACAATCAGGGTATTGCTCTGGGAATATTTCCTGATACCTTTCATACAGTTGCTTAAGGAAAAGGCTAAACTAGTTGCTTATGGACCTAATGCTGACACTTGCGGTTACTGTGTAAATACACTGAAGTTGTAAGTCAGAAAGTATATTTGCAAAGGAAGCATCAAGATATGTACAAAGAAGCTAGGCAGAGTGTGTACACCTATAATCACAGCTGAGGCAGGAGGATCATGGGTTCATGGCTCGCCTGCACTATAGGGCCAGTTAGTTCAAATCTGATCTGGAAAACTTCAACCCTGACTGAGAAGAAAAATAAGAGGATAGTTATAGCTAGTGAGTAAGTGCTTCCCTAGCATGTGCAAGGCCCTCACTTCGATCCCAGTACTGCACCATTCTCCCTACAATGAGTATCAGAAAATCTCTGTTAATAATTTGATTTAGAAAAGAGCAGGTTCTAGAGTCAGATAAACTTGGATTTGGTTCCTTGTTAGCACATTCCTTGGTCAAGTTATTTATCCTTTGTTATCGTTTTCCTTGTATGTAATATGGAAATGGCTAATGTAAGATATAAAGATTCAATGATAAATTGCGTGTGTGTGAAACATGAGATCTAGCTAGTAGATGTACTCAGTAAATGTGCATTTTTATTGCCCTTTTCAAATATCCCTTTAGATCAAACAAAACATTTGCACACACATGCACACACCTTTTGAATGGATAGATTCACGGGCACATACACAATAGAGTGAGTGATTTTTTTTGGTTTTTGTTTTGTTTTTACTGTTTAGTTAGTGCCTCATTGTGTGGCCCTGCCTAGTGTAGACCAGGCTGACTGGAACTGACAAGAGATCCGCCAGCCTCTGCCTCCTGAGTGCTGGGATTAAAGGTGTGCACCATCATGCTCAGCCAAAAATAGCATTTCAAGGATTAACATAGGGCTTTTTAAAAAGACCAACCCCAAACCCTTTTTCTTTTAACTATCACCTTCTCATAAAAGAAAGACTATTTTCATAGGAGAAAACAAAGTAGAAACAGCGCAGTCTTAATACTACAAGTAGCCTATGATTGTGAATAAATTGGCTTTTGAAAGGAAGTAATTTTATTCCCCTATTTCCCAGTTTTTCCATGAAAATGTATTGCGTGCTGCGGCAGGCTGAGAACCACCATGCTAGATGAACTGATTAAGTCTTTCATTCGTGCTCTTCTGTAGAGTCCTATTGAGTCTTTGTCTTCATCTTTGTCTTGGTTGCCTTAATTGGAATGCAGATATTAATTTCACAACATAATACTTTTAGACAGTCTTTTATTTGGAGCTGCAGTAAATTGAGCTTGAACCACACAGGTGTCTACTCTAGTATCTCAGATAATGTTGAGCTAGGAATTAGAAATGTTGGTCTTGATGGGTGACACAGAATTCCAGCATTTCCCAAGTTTCTCACACAGAGTCTGATCTGCAAGTACTTTCACCCACGAAGACAGCTATGATCCACTTTGCTGCAAAGTTAATATGGGAACTCATGCTTTAAAGAGTTAAGACTGGCCCAGGGTACATAGCACTAAGCTTACTGTTCTCAATTCTCTTTGCTGCACTAAAGACAAAAGGAAGGGCCTGAAATCCCTTCTCTCATAACAATGGACATTTCTGTAGTCTTCTTAAGAGTTCTCTGCCACGTTTTTTATTTAATTTTTTTTTCATTTTACTACATCCACAGTTCCCCCTCCCATCCCTCCTTCTGCTCTGCCTCACCGCCTCCCCCAACCCACCCCCCATCCACTCCTCCAAAAGGGTAAGGCCTCCCATGGGGAGTCAACACAGCCTGGTACATTCAGTTGAGGCAGGACCAAGCCCCTCCCTACCTACATCAAGGCTGAGCAAGGCATCCCATCATAGGTAGTGGGCTCCAGAAAGCCAGCTCATGCACCAGGGATAGATCCTGATCCCACTGCCAGGGGCCCCTCATACAGACCAAGCTACACAACTGTCTCCTGTATGCAGAGGGCCTAGTCTGGTCCCATGCAGGTTTAATCCCTCTTCCCTCTCTTAGACTGGACTCCTGGTGATCAGCCTGGTGCTTGGCTGTGGATCTCTGCATCTGCTTCCATCAGTTACTGGATGAAGGCTCTATGATGACAGTTAGGATATTCACCAATCTGATTACCGGGGTAGGCCAGTTCAAGCACCCTCTCCACTATTGCTAGTAGTCTAAGGTGGGGTCATTCTTGTGGATTCCTGGGAATTTCCCTAGTTAGTACCCCTTACCCCATAATGTCTCCCTCTATCAAGATATCTCTTTCATTGCTCTTCCACTCTGTCCCTCCCGCAGCTCAATTGTCCTGTTCCCTCATGTTCCCATCCCCTGTCCCCTCCTCTTTATTGCCCCCACCAGCAGTTTACGCAGGAGATCTCATCTGTTTCCCCTTCCAAGGCGATCCATGCATCCCTCTTAGGGTCCTGCTTGTTACCTAGCTTTCCTGGAGTTGTGGGTTGTAGTCTGATTATCATTTTCACAACATAATTTATCATGCCATTTTCCATTAGTCTTCAGATAACCCAATTGGGCAGTAACTTATCCTTTGAAATGTTTACTTAGTATTCACATGTCCATCTCTCAATTTCTGTTTCTAGCTTATAATTTCAAGAATAAGGACCATATGTCTCTTTGTTGAAGTAAAAAATTAAATTATCAAAATATTTTTAATTGCTTCAATATGAGGACATGTTTGAGATTGTTTCCTCATATATTTAGTCTTCTTTTTACTGTTTTATCTCTACTTTGGTTTATTCCTTTTTTCCATATTTTCCTGTGTCAGTGTGTACACATGTTTTGGCATGTGTGGGTATCTATGTGGTGTGTGTATGCATATAACTCTGTACATGTACACATAAGGCCTGAGGTTGACGTCAAGAATCATATTCGCTAGGCATGGTGGTGCATGCCTTTAATCCCAGCACTTAGGAGGCAGAGGCAAGTGGATCTCTGTGAGTTCAAGACCAGCCTGGTCCACAAAACGAGTTCCAAAACATCCAGGGCTGTTACATGGAGAAACCCTGTCTTGAAAAACAAAAATCTTCAATTACTCTTCCACCTTATTCTTTGAGGCAGGATCTCCCACACCAAACCCAGAGCCTGCTGATGTGGCTAGTCTTGCTAACCAGCTTACTCTGGGAATCTCTTGTCTCACCCTTCAGAGGTTGGGATTATAGGCAGGCCACTACATCCACCTAGCAAGATACATGGCTTTTGGAAGATCCAAACTCCAGTCTTCTTGCTTGTGTTGCAAGCACTTTAAATATTGAACCATCTCTCCAACCTGCCTTTTTGGTCTTTCAAGACAGTTTTTTGTAGCTTACTGTCTTCGTTAGGGTTTCTATTGCTGCATGACAAAAAAGCAATGGGGAGGAAAAGGTTTACTTGGCTTACACTTCACATCACTGTTCATCATCAAAGGAAGTCAGGACAGGAACTTAAACAGGGTAGGAATCTGGTGGCAGGAACTGTTATAGAGACCATGAAGGGGTGCTGCTTACTGGCTTATTCCCCATGACTTGCTCAGCCTTTCTTATAGACCCCAGGACTACCAGCCCAGGGATGGCACCACCCACAATGAGCTGGGCCCTCCCTCATGAATCACTAATTAAGAAAATGCCCTACAGACCCAATGTTATAGGGGCATTTTCTTAATTGAGGTTCCCTCCTCTCAGATGACTTTAGCTTGTGTCAAGTTGATATAACACTAACCAGCACACCTGCGTTGGATTCAGACTATGTAGTAAATGATGGCCTTGAACCCCTGATCCTCTTTTCTCTATCTCTACAGTGTAGTGGTTACAGGTATGTACCACTACACCTGGCTTCATAGAAAAATTTCAAAAGAAAGATTTTGCCAGTTGCATTAGTTTCTGACTTCCCATTTTGCTCATTAACTACACAATGTATATTAAGTACCTAGTGCATATAGAAAACTGCTGGGCTGAGACAAAAACAGGCAGATTCATATGCCAAAAGAGCTCTCTGTCTGGAGAGAAGATGGCTGCAGAAACAAGAAGCTTGGAACTATCTTGTGACTGTTGCCTACATCTATCCCCTTCTTTCCCTATCCCTTAGTAAATCATGGCGGACACTAGGTTATCAAGCCGATCTTTGCTAATCTCATATAAAGCACTAAGGAAACTATGGTCAAAGAGTTTGTGCATAAGACATAGCTAAGGCACACAAAATGGAGTATTACCCAAGCTGTCAACATTTTCCTTAGTCTCTGGCCCTTCCCTCTTTCCAGCTGTGAGGAACCACTGGCTTCCTGAAGAATCTTGGCCATCTGCTTTGAGCTAACTCAGTGGTCAATAGCATTAGCTTCCAGTTGTTCTCATCTTTCCATGACTTCTGAAAGCTGGTTCCTTTCTGTTTTGTTCTCTAGTTTTAGGTCATCTAGTTTCCATGGTTCACCGTAGCCACTTTTTTCAATAAATATGTGCACAGGAAATACATTCACACTGTTCTAACAGGGACACTACTAAGTATTAAGATATGTGTCAAAGGAAAGACTTTTCCACAGAGTCCTAATTAAGTCAAGTGCCCTTGTGCCCCTTGTGCAGGTTACCAGAGTCATCCAAGCAGATTTTTTGGTACATTCATCTACCCTGCACTATATTATTTTCTTTTATTTTACAATCACTTTAGATTTATAGAAATGTTGCAAAAAAAAGTAGAGAATCCTCAGAGACATGCTTAGTATGCTAGTATGTGTGAAGCCCCATAATCTTCAGCATCATGAAAATATAGAATAATAGCACTGGGGAGATGGCTTAGTGAGTATGAGTTCTTGGTGCTAACGCATGAGAACCTGAGTCCAGATTCTGCCACCCATGTAAAAAGACATAGCATGCCACATATGTGCCCACAACTCCAGTTCTAGAGGGAGCAGGGACAGGAAGATGAATGGGGCTGGCTGGCTGCCGGCCTAGTTCCAGCTTCAGGGAGAAAGTGTCTCAAGGGATAGGCAGAGAGGAGGGCAGGAGAACAGACATATTCCTTTGGTCTGTGAACAGTTGCAGAGGTGTGCACTCCTGCACACATGTGCATTCACCACACATACTCATTATACACGCATATCATAATGATAGTAATTAGTAAAGTACAACATTCTCTTATACTCCCTACCCAGTTCCTGTTAATGTGTGTCTCTTACTATCAGAGTACGTTCATCAAAAGTAAGAAACACCAGCAATACATTATTATTAGGTAAATGTCAGATTTTATTTGGATTCTACCAGTTTTCTACTGCTCTAAGATCCGACCTAGATGCCACATTGCATTTATAGATGTCATGCTTTTTAGATTTTCAAATAGTTTCAGATTTTCATAGAAGTTGGAAAGTATACCTGTATCCACCTACACCCATTTTCCCCTACTGTTAGGCTTACATTAATGTGGCATATTTTCTTCACAATTAAGAAATTATGAGTGGGCCAGGAAGATGGTTCATTGGATGAAGGCACCTGCCACCAAGCATAATCTGCATTTGAATATTTTGTGAGTGTCCCTCAATTTGGGTCTCATCTGATAATTTTTTCGTGATGCAGTTAGGGTTATGGACTTTCACAAGGCAAACCACTGAGGTAAATTACTTTTTTGGGGGGAGGGGGTGGTCCTCTGTGTAGTTTTGGTGCCTGTCCTGGAGCTTGCTCTGCAGACCAGGCTGGCCTCAAACTCACAGAGATCTGCCTGGCTCTGCCTCCCTAGTGCTGGGATTAAAGGCGTGCGCCGCCGCCGCTGCCGCCGCCGCCGCCGCCGCCGCCGCCGCCGCCACCACCACCACCACCAGGTGGTAAATTACTTTTTATTCTATCACATCAGTCGCTATGACTTAGCACCTGGCTGAGGTAGGTCGTAGCTGTCAACTTTGTCTTCTGTACACTTAGAGCTCTTTGAAGTGCTGTTGCTCATCTTTCTGGCACTATAACAAGTACCCGAGGCAATCAACTTTAAAAAGAAAAGGTTTTTTTTCCTCCTAAGTTCTAGAGGTTGTGCAGTCCCTGATAATTGGGTCTGCTGCTTTGGACGTGTGGTGAGGTAGCACACTGTGGAAGAATCATGTGGCAGAGTGCAGCAAAACGGGGACAGAAGAAAGGCCCGGGGCCCCACTAACACCTTCAGTGGCATGCCCACAGTGACTTAACTCTCCCACTAGGTCTCACTTCTTAAAAGTTCCACCATAGGGGCCGGAGAGGTGGCTCAATGCTTAAAAGTGCTTCCTGCTGCTGCTGGGCCTGGTGGTGCACGCCTTCAATGGCACACCTTTAATTCCAACACGTGGGAGGCAGAGAAATTCAGATCTCTATGAGTTCGAGGCCAGCTTGGTCTACAAGGACAGTCAGGGCTAAACAGACAAACCCTGTCTTGAAAAAAAAAAACTGTTTTTAAAGTGCTTACTGCTCTTGCAGATCTGAATTTAGTTACCACCACCACATCAGTTCCGGGGGATCTGATGCCTTCTGGCTTCTGTGGGTACCTGCACACATACGCACATAAACTCAGGCTGGAATACACACGGACACATAAAAACAAATCTTTTTTCTGGTTTGATTTTACAAAGTTCCACCATGGACTCTAGGGATTAAGCCTTTAACACATGGGGCTTTGGGGAAAAGGTAAGATCCAAGCCATAGCACAAGTGAATCACTTAATCGTTGCCCAATCTCAAGGGTTGGAAGGGTTTTAAGCCCCACTCCCCATTTTATTTCCACCAAGTTGACAAACATTTCTTTGACATTTTTCCTAAGTTTATGAACCCCCAAACTAGCATACGTGGAGTAAAACTCCTTCTTACTCTCCATTTTCTGCACTGTTAACTTCCTCAGCCCTGTAGGTATAACTTGGGGTCCAATTGGTCTATTGGGTTGATGTTTTCCAACAGTTTGCCCCTCAACCTGCCCTGATAAACAGTTCCCTTCTTCAAGTGTGGGACTCACTGCCACCTTGACAACAGGAGATGGGCAATTTAAATTTGAGGCAATTATACATTAAAACAGAGCTTTAGCAAGGAAAGCCCTGATTTATAGGGTTTTGTTTTGTTGAGTTTTTTCATGATCATCCTGAGTGCTACAGTAGTGAGGCCACTAGATGGAGCCATTCACTCCAGCATTCTCCTTGGCGGGCTGATTCCCTGTTTCTGCCTGGGGCTCTGAGGTTCTGATGCCTACTCTGATCTTCAGTGTTCCTGGAGATCAGTGATGCTTGTAGAAGGACCTGGAGGTCTGTCTGTCCCATGTAGCATTTCTAAAACTTGATTGATCTCAGGAGCATGACTAGTGGCATTTTGTGAAACCAAATATATGAGACTCAGTGGAAAACAGGTCTCACCCATGAATAAGAACAGGACCTGAGTTCTAATACTACGGTTGAGTAGTAACAGTTGGGCAACATGCCCAGGACAAGCCTCGTTTGATCATATTGAATGTTGTTTCAATCTTGATCTTTCAAGACACAAGTGATTGATTCCATTACCTACAATCTGTCCTGGAATATTAGAGAGTTGCAACAGTCAGATGTGTGCACATTCATTAATGAGAAGTATTGTTTGGGGGCTAGAGTGATGGCCCAGCAGTTAAGAATGCTTACTGCTCTTCCAGAGGACCTGATTTGGTCCCTAAGACCCACGTGGCAGTTCACGACAGTCTGTAGCTCTAGCCCCAGGGCATACAACACCCTCTTCTGGCCTCTATGGGCACTGCACAGCCATGGTACACAGACATACATGCAGGCAACACATCAGTACATAAAAAGTAATTTAAAAAATAAAAATAAATTTTAAATGAGTGTATTAGGCACCAAGATAGCCATGTGCTTCTTTCTCTTAAGCTATCAAAGTAGACACAACAAAGATGTGTGTACACTAATCTGTGTATATACACGCTAACCTGTATGTCTATATGTCTATTGATGGGTGTATATACACTAATATGTGTACACTATATACACCCATCAATGCACATATATAAATATTTCTGAGCATTTCTGTTAGAGTTTCTTTGGCGCATGAATCGCTCTAGCACCAGCTCCTTGCTTATCTAAAATCTCTTCTTCCAGCGTTGAAAACCTGCTGACACTTATGATCGAGTTACTTGTTTGTTCAGTCTCAACACAGCTTATTCAACAGTTGTAAGATCACCAACTTGTACCCTAACAAGAAACGACTTTGCCACACCAAAGCAGTACCTTTTTTCTCTATTTATATTCCCTTTTAAATATTAGGTTTTATCTGTAGTGTTGGACCCAGACTGGGTTGGTGGTGGTACCTGAGAGCACACCAGACTCGTAGAAAAAGCGTGCTCCACAGGAAGCTGAGGCATGCTGTTTGACAGCCAGTGGTTCCATGTGCAGTTTTCCTCTGATAGGTCCTGGGTACTGTTGCCATGGTGATAACGGCTGTGCCGTGTCATTATTGATTCACCAATAGTCAGAGAAGCTTTGTAGTCAGGATACCGTTTAGTAGACAGAGTGGTTTCTGATGGACACTAATTCCTTCCACAAAACCTTGAGTTATGAAAAATCTTGCTGGAGGTGAGCCGTTTGCATCTGGGGAATAATGTAAGATCAGAAAGTCCACACTAGTGAGCCATGGAGTCTCCTAAACCATCACTCAGTGAGAACCTTCCAAGTAAACTATGAAAACAGACTGGGACACTACCCGACTTGCTCCTTTTCTAATGATGGGCCCCAAATTAAAATCTTTTTATTTTGCCAAATAAATAAATATTCATTTCAATTAAACTGCCCGTTCCTCTAACACAGTCCTCTGGGATTCAATGATCTACAAAGTCATACTATTTTCAATCAGCAGGACTTAGTAAGTTAAATTCAGATACCTAAGCATTTTCCTGCTGTCATTTTATAGCACTGAGTTTTTGTTTATTCAGCCAATAGCAAGTGCTTATTCTTATGTCAAGACCTTGAACAAATCTACCTGGGGGAAGACACTGCCTAGAATGTGTATTTGCATGGGGAAAGGGCTCTTCTGGGATTTTCTTCCCTTCTGGGCCATGGCTAAAGTGTACGTGGGGGTGGAGGTGGTCTGAAGGTCGGCTTAAATAGGAATCCAGTTCTGTAGTTAAGCATTCATTCCTCCTGGTGAAAAGACAGGAAGGTGAAACCATTGGAACGGATACTCTAAAAGTTCGGGCTGCAGCACCGCCCACTATTACGCATACTGTAGATCTTGATAAGAACAAGTATGAAAGAACCTTAGGTTTGAATGCGATGACTTTGCTATATTCATTTGCCAGGGCTGCCACAACCAAATATCAGGTGGCTTACTCCTTGGCTTGCAAGTGAACATGTTTTGTTGTCTCTTTCTGTATGTATGAGCCCCAGGTATCTCTCTGTGTGCAACAATCTCCTCTTTTGATAAGGACACTATTCAACTTGGACTAGGGCCCACCCCGTAACCTCCTTTTAATTTAGTCTCCTCTTTAAGGACTATCTCTGGTCTACAACACTACCCCAAGCAATCATTGTATTCCAAAAAAAATTTTAATGAACAGGATGTTGCTATATTTCTTAGGCTGGCCTTGAACTCTGCAGCTCAAATGATCCTTTGTCCTAGTCCCCCAGATTGCTGGCCCTTCAAGCATGCTCCACCACACTTGGATTTAAAATAAAATCTTAAAGTGATGAAACTGATGTAACAATGGTAAGCTGGAAAATGGAAAGTAAAATTAAATAGCCCACAGCTGTTTTTTGGCTCAGTGTGTAAGGCTGTATATGTAATATATATCTAAATTGGACTATGATGGGGCACATTGACAGCATAGAATGTCAGGGTTTAGGAGGAATTGATAAGCATGAGATTAGACACATACAGATACTGAAATCAATGCCTCAAACCCCAATTCATTCCCTTGGGTGCATTTTATAAAACCTTTGGGATTTATTTATGCAGCACAAAAATTTACCCAGTTAAAGTACACCAGTGCAATGGTTCCTGCATATAATCTGATTTGTGCAACTACCACTCCTAACTTTAGAATATCGTCATTGTTCCAAGAAGACACACTGTACCCTTTAGCAGCCACTTTTCACTTCTCCCATCCTACTAATAAATGGCTTGTCTCCATGGAGACTTGCTTACCGTGGACATTTTGTGGAAGGGGAATGAAACGACATGTAGCCCTCTGTGCTTAGCTTCTTTTGTGCTATAGCACAGATTGGCACTTAATTCTGTTTAATTTCTATGTAATGATCCATGGCACATTTAGTTTATCCATTCATCATTTGGTAAGCAGTTTCTAATCTTTGGCTATTATGAATAATGTTGTTCAGATCATTTATGCAAACTTGTTTTGTGTGAACATTTGTTAACATTTCTCCTGGATATGACCTAGGAGCAGAGTTGCTGGGTCATATTTTTAATTTTTTTTGAGACCCTATCAAGATGTTCTTCACAACCCTGACTTTTTGCATTTCTACCAGCTATATAATTACCTAAAATACCATTCAGAGATGGCCTTACTATTTTAAATTTTTTTTAAAGATTTATTCATTTATTTATTTATTATATGTATATGGTATTTTAAATAATTTATTTCTTTTTATTTTATGTGCATTGGTATTTTGCCTGCATGTATGTCTGTGTGAGGATGTTAGATCCCCTGAAACTGGAGTCACAGACAGTTGTGAGCTGCCGTGTGGGAGCTGGGAATTGAACCCAGATTCTCTGGAAGAGCAATCAGTGCTATTAACTGCTGAGCCATCTTTTGAGCCCCAAAACATTCATTCTTACAGGCACAATTTTGACAACCGTCTCATATCCAATACCCACCTGTCTGTATCATTGTAACACTGGAAGATGTAATGTGACTTCCAGGATTTCTCACAGTTGACTTGAGGTAGCTCTTTAAAATATGAATGTAAAACACAACCCCTTAAGGGAAGTTAGTTATCCTAGATTATAAGAAGCTCCTGCATATGAGGTGAGACCCCTGGTTGGAAGTCCTTGTTCTAGTAACTGGTGACAGTTAGAATTCTTTTGATTTTGGTTTGGTTTGTTTGTTTGTTTGTTTTTTGAGACAGGGTTTCTCTGTGTATCCCTGGATGTCTTGGAACTCAATCTATAGACCAGGCTGGCTTTGAACTCAGAGATCTGCCTGCCTCTGCCTCCCGAGTGCTGGGATTAAAGGCTTGTGCCACCCCACCCAGCTAATATTTAGAATCTTTTAGTGCATATTATTCATTTCCTGGATAGAAGGACCAATAGCATAATTTACAACTGCTGGGACAAAATGCCTTAGAGCATTTCCCCTGGTTAGAGAAGGGGAAGAAGGAATCCTGGAGCAGATGTTGGTACTTTGCCCCCGTTAGGATCAGCACGAAACAGAATGGGAACCAAACAGCAGCAATGATTTGGCCTTATCTTCTGATGCCCAAAGAGATTTCAAATTAAGTCTTTAGTGAGCCATGTAATTAACCTTAGGTATTTCGTAAAGAGTATAAACTAGAACTGAACCTTTTTCCTAAATGTGTTGAACATCAGTAAGTCTCTACTGTTAAAATGATGGCCAAGAGTATCATAATCACAGCTACTTAGGAGGCTGAGGGAAAGATCACAAGTTTGAGGCCAGCTTGCACAGTGTGGCAAGATGCTGTCTCAAGGGGGGAAAAAACCACTTGGCCAAAGAAGATTTAAGTGGAACCTAACCTTGATTAAGTCAGAATCCTTAATCAGAATAGTCTTCTTCAAGGTCAATTTTGGACGCGGCCAAAGGGCATGCTTACTTGGTCCTGAAGATGCGCTAAGTATGGCAAGATCAGAAAAGGCAACTGCTGTTGGAGGTGGAGAGCAGAGCGGGTGCAGACAGGCTGCAGAAGCAGCAGCAACTGGAGCATAGACCAGCCGCAGGGGGAGTGGAAAGCTGTGGGGAGCCTTCAAAAGCACTGGGAGTCAAGTTGAAAGAGATAAAGAAGAGAACTGTCTCACATGATTGTTGATTTTTCTGGAGGAACTTCACCCATGGAAAGGATCTGAAAGCCAATCAATCCTAAGGCCTTAGAAGTAGGAGGCAGGGGTTCCACCCTCCTGAATGCTTAAAGGAAGTTCCTTGTCTGTGTATCCTGCATAATGGGCATCAACAGCTTAGATGCAAGATTGTAAAACATCTGTAGTGAGCCGGGCGGTGGTGGCGCACGCCTTTAATCCCAGCACTCGGGAGGCAGAGCCAGGCGGATCTCTGTGAGTTCGAGGCCAGACTGGTCTCCAAAGCGAGTTCCAGGAAAGGCGCAAAGCTACACAGAGAAACCCTGTCTCGAAAAACCCAAAAAAAAAAAAAAAAAAAAAAAAAAAAAAAAAAACATCTGTAGTGAACTTCTGCCCTCCAGGGTTCTCCCATTGTGCTGTAAGCCTGTATTTAATACCTCTTCCCCCCTTCAATAAACAGCATTCGGCATTAAAAAAAAGAAGTAGCCGGGCGGTGGTGGCGCACGCCTTTAATCCCAGCACTCGGGAGGCAGAGCCAGGTGGATCTCTGTGAGTTCGAGGCCAGCCTGGACTACCAAGTGAGTTCCAGGAAAGGCGCAAAGCTACACAGAGAAACCCTGTCTCGAAAAACCAAAAAAATAAAAAAAAATAAAAAAAAAAATAAAAAAAAGAAGTAGGAGGCACTCAACAACCGTCCAGTCCAAAGAGTAGCTACAGTAGTGCGTAGAAGAGAATGCACAAGAAAGAGTTAGAAAAACGGAAGAGATGTCAAAACCCCTCTGTAGCTTCATTGGCTTCAATTTTTGCCTTGTTGTGGGCATTCATTAAATCAGAAGAATAATCCATTGGGTTCAGTCAGCCAACCTTTCATGCCTCTCCACTGGGGAAATGACTTGTTTTAAGCTTATAAATATAAATAATGACATGAAAGCATTTCACTTTCATGCGTTATTGCCAAGAACAGGACATTTTGTTTTTCCCTTTTCAAGGTCCTCTCAGTCTAATGAGGACTTCTCAAATGGTGCTCTGTCTGCATCAGCCTTTTAGAATCCTGGGCAGGGGGAGGGGGGAGTGGGCTTGTTAGCTTCCTGGGAAATGGTGAGTCTCTGTGGGAGGGGAGGTAGGGATCTGTTTTCAACAATTTTCTAGGGAATTGTTTCACACCCTCAAATTGAAGAATCTGCGAGCTAGGAATAGAATTTCAGGCAGCTAACTCATTTTCGTAAAGGCCAAGAAACAGACAAGTAGAGGCATAGACTGCCCAAGACCTACAGTCCTTCAACAGTGGGCTACTGAATGTTGCGTGTACTAGTGGGCTCTCAACACACAAACCAACCAACCGAAACAACCAGCCTGGTTTCATCTGCCAGTTTCCACAGTAGAGCTACTCCCACCATGTCCAATTTCAAGTTAACGTTCCATCACTTAGCATGGTGTGCACACTGTTAATATAAGACTTCTACCCAAAAGGTGCAGTGAATGTAAATACTCTTAGTATAGCATAATAACAGAATGTGATGAGTATTGCCTTTGTATTTTGTTGTTATGTAAAATTTAACTATGGGAGCCAGCGAGATAACTCAGTGAGTAAAAGTCCCTGCCTGCCACCAAGCCTGACCACCTAAGTTTGAGTTCCAGGCCTCACATGGTAGGAGAGAACCAACTCCTAAAAGTTGTCTTCTGACCTCTACTCACACACTATGGCACATGGCACACAATTCCATATGTACACACACAAGTAACTACATGTGATCAAAAAATTAATCATAAAATTTTAATTATGGCTATATTTTATGGCTTGGAAGTTTCGACAGCCAGCTAGGACACCACTGCACACAGTCATTCTTCCAAGACGCATGACACTCTTAGCCGCCAGACTAACCATCCCACATGAGCAATCATAGAGAGCCTCTCTTCTGCCGTGTAAGAAGGGAAAAGTATGGGGTTGGTGCAAGAAGGCATTGTTGAGGAGTGTATCGGGCCAGGAACCAACATGAAGGAGTATTTGTGACATTGACCTAACTAGGCAGCCACTTTAGCCTCATTCTGAGACCTGTCATGGGTCCTGAGCTAAGAAAATTGACCCCAGGTACATAGGGCTGTGTGCTCTCACCCTGCAGGCAAACTGGCCTCAACATTTTATATTCTAGCTCAAGCTAGCACAGCACAGTCAACCTAGAGGATAGAGGGAGAAGAGGAATGTTTAGAATGCAGAGTCCTGGGCCTAACACCAGAGCTCTGGACTCAGAATGACTGGGAACAGGGTCTGGAATGTGTAGCCTTAGGCTTTCCCAGCAAATTCGATAAGCGCCTAACTTGAACCCTGGGCTGAAGCAGCTGAAGACAATGAGTACGTCATCTTTTGAGGAGGTATGGCATCTTCAGGGACAAAGGGCTGGGAAGGATCAATTTCCAGCCCATTCTTCCGTGGCCTCAGACTTCCCCAAATCCAGCTGCTCAAGAAAGTGAGCAACAATCAGACTCTCTCTCTCTCTCCTCTCCTTTTGTGATTGACAAAAGAAAATCATAGCTCTCAGCCATCCCCACAGCTCAGTATGGCACATGACTGCAGAAGACCCGCAGGGAGAGAAGGGTGAGGGACAAATGAAAATCCAGAAGACTAGTGACTGACTCTCTCTCTCTCTCTCTCTCTCTCTCTCTCTGTCTGCCTCTCTGTCTGTCTTTCTCTCTCTCTCTCTCTGTGTCTGTCTGTCTCTGTCTGTCTGTCTGTCTGTCTGTCTGTCTCTCTCTCTCTCTCTCTCTCTCTCTCTCTGTGTGTGTGTGTGTGTGTGTGTACCTGTGTGTGTGTGTGTGTGTGTGTGTGTGTATGTGTGTGTGTGTGTGTGTGTGTGTGTGCCAGGTAGGTTTTTCATCGATTGTTTTCAACAAAGAAGTCTTACAGGATGATCAATAAGAACATTTTAAAGAATGAAAATAACTTGCATTAGGGTAAAACTGTGGGAGAAGAGGAGCAGGGCTTTAAATTCAAAGTAAGGGGAGGATGTGCACTTGTCAACTGTTGCAAAGGTGCTTAGTCATGATTGGAAAGGAATGATGGTAGTGGTGAAATTTCTAGAGTATAACATATAAAAATATGTCTTAATAAAGCTATTTAAGAAGTGGGAAAACTTTATAATGCTATTAGGATTCCACTAAAGATGATGTAATATTTCTTATTTGATACTTAAAAAATTCTACAATCATGTCTTTTGATATTTTCACTCATGTTATAAACATTTAGGTGTCTATTTTTTTAATTTACCAGAAAGAACTGGGGATATAGCTCAATGGTAGAGTATTTTCCTACACGATACAAGGCCCTAGGTTCAATACCATGAAGTGCATGATTTTAAGAAAAGTGTCAGAAATTATTTTGAACAACGCATCTTGAAGCCTACTGAGGCAGAACTTAAAAGATGAGGCAGGCTGGGGAAAGGCAAGCTTTTGGCCATTGGGGCATAATTGTAAGAACAGGCTGCATGGTGGGAAGGGCAGTGGGTAGAGAGGGTTCAAGAGGAGTAAGTCCCACAATTGCTTGTAACTCCAGCTCCAGATGGATACAGCTCTCTGGCCTCTTTGTGCATCTGCACTCAGGTGTACACACACACACACACACACACACACACACACACACACACACACACACTTAAAAATAGTAAAAACAAACCTTTTATTTAAAAAAAAAAAAGGGCTCCGAGCAAAGACTGAGCAACCACTTAGAACATTGCAGTAATCCTGGACAAGAGCTGTAGCAGTCGCCTGGTGATTCCCTCAAAGGATTCTTTTGAAGATGAAACAACGATCAGGAAAAGGACTGAGTGTGGAAAAGTGCTACTGCTCTTGTTAAACACAGACCTCATAAAGCAATGTCATGCTTTAGACCACAAGATCAAATCAAACTCTAAATCATTAAGGAAAACAAAGTGTTTGGTACATTTATATACCAACAACAGGGTACTATGTCATTTAGAGATCACCACTCCTGATACACAGATACCAAAATCTGCCCAACTTCATGGCTCTTGCACTCATGAAGTCACACCAGCTATGGTTACCCACACCTACACAAGATCAAGTCAGCCAAAATGTCCTTGTACATGATCACACCTCTTACTGAGGAGCTAATGGCAATTGATAGCTGCTGGGGAAGGGAAAAGTGTTGCTCTCTGAGGATGTAACCACTTGTAAGTTTGCCATGCTCCAGTGGATGCCCCACATCCATGCACATGTGGACAGCATTAGCCGGACTTCGTAAGTTAGCAAAAAAAAAAGATGTGAAGTTAGGAGAGTGTGGCGGTTTGAATGCAAATGGCCCCCATAAGCGCATAGGGAGTGGCACTATTAAGTGTGACCTTGTTGGAGGACGTGTGTCACTGTGAGGGTGGGCTTTGAGGTCTTATATATGCTCAAGCCACACCTGGTAAGACAGACCCCTTCCTGTTGCCTGCATGTCAAGATGTAAAACTCAGCTGCTTCTCCACACCATGTCTGCCTGCACACTGCCATGTCCCACCATAATGATAATGGACTAAACCTCTGAAAACATAAGCCTCCCGAGTGAAAAGTTTTCCTTTGTAAAAGGTGCCATGATCATGGTGTCTCTTCACAGCAATAGATACCCTAAGAGGGAGAGATGCTGGGAGGTAATATGAGAGAGTTGGGGAGGCAAATGGAGGGTATACATATTTCATTGTATATGTGTGATATTCTCAAATAATTGTAAAGGGCATTTCAAGTCTCTTATTGAAATAGGCTACTTAAAACACTTCCCTCTAAATTGACAACTAGAGAGGCTATAAGTTGTGGACCTGAAAGTCATATATATTTATAATTACATCCTGTATTCAGACTTCTATATAAATTCCTCTGAATTCACAATACTATCACTTGGATTGAGACCATCTTCCTCAACTCACATCTGTTTGGATGACAATTTTTGTTAATCACTTCTCTGTTCACCAGTCTTAAAAACAATTGAGTTAGGCCTGATTGTACATGCCTGAATGCCAGCATTTAGGTGCCTGGGGCAAGGCAATTGTGAGTTTGAGATACAGCCCGCACTACAGAGTGAGATCCTGTCTCAAAAAAACAAAAACAGGCGATAAAATGTGGGTAAGATGAAGTCATAGCATTTTGGAGTAACTATTGATTGCCCACCTCATTCCTAAAAATGAATTTCTGAATATCCATGGACAAAACATCAAAAAATATAATAAACGTTCTGCTTTCAAATGCCGGGGGTGTCAAATGGCTGAAACAGTCAGGCTGGATTTTTAAAAAGAAAACTAAACTGAACAGACAGACAACAACTAAACACATCAGAAAGGTGGAAAGCAAGGGGAGGTGAAGTCTCAGCTTGGAGAGCAGCTTAGGAGGGTGGCTAACCTCAGGGAACCATCAAAGGGCTCCCTCTGCAAAAAGTCAGTGAAGGAGGGTGTGTGGCCCCTTGGCGGCAAGACGATATTTTTTAATTTATAATTTAATTTAATTTTACATATCAGCCACGGATTCCCCTGTCCTCCCTCCTCAGGCGCCCCCCTTCCCCCAACCCACCCCCATTCCCACCTCCTCCAGGGCAAGGATTCCCCTGGGGATTCAACCCAGCCTGGTAGATTCAGTTGAGGCAGGTCCAGTCCCCTCCTCCCTTCACCCAGGCTGAGCGGAGTGTCCCTGCATAGGCCCCAGGCTGTTACTAAGGGAAGGTGGGTGACTCAGCAGCACCGCATTAACAAACAGGGTGTCCAACGCTGTTGTCATCAACAGAAGGTGTCACCACTGGAAAACATCCCCTCGGGATGGTAGCTGGCTCTGCTGCATGACGACATCAAGTACGGTGAAGGTCATCAGAGGAAGGCAGACCAGCCTTAAGAAGTCGTCCGACCCCATCTTGCTCCGGACGTCCCTTTTGGAATACTGGTGAGTACCCTTCCTTGCCCCAGACCCCATCCCTGGGCACCAGCCACTCCAGGGAAGACCTGCCCAACTTGGCCCCAGGTTCTGGCCACCGGGCAGGTTCCCTGCTAGCCGCACCGGGAAGGATCCCCTTCTCCAAGACCCCTGGCAGACCCTGCAGTCTCCACGCCCTGCCCCCACGCCCATCCGCCTGAGCCCCAAGCCTCTTCCTGAGACTTAGAGGCCGGCCCCCAGCTCCCATCTTGCTCCGGACGTCCCTTTTGGAACAATTGTGAGTACCCTTCCTTGCCCCAGACCCCATCCCTGGGCACCAGCCACTCCAGGGAAGACCTGCCCAACTCGGCCCCAGGTTCTGGCCACCGGGCAGGTTCCCTGCTAGCCCCACCGGGAAGGATCCCCTTCTCCAAGACCCCTGGCAGACCCTGCAGTCTCCACACCCTGCCACCACGCCCATCCGCCTGAGCCCCAAGCCTCTTCCTGAGACTTAGAGGCCGGCCCCCAGCTCCCATCTTGCTCCGGACTTCCCTTTTGGAACACTGACTTCCCTTTTGGAACACTGGTCTGTCTGAACCAAGTGTGCGGATAAGGCCAAGAACGAACCACAAGGAGATGGGCAGACGTCAAGGCAGAAACATATACAACAAAATGAATAGCAATACAGCATCACCAGGCCCTAGCCCTCCTCCAACACCTAGACCTGAACATCAGAAATTGGAAGAAGCAGAAGAAAACAGCCTTATGAATGACATCATGAAGAAGCTAGAGGCTTGCGTAGAGGAAAAGACAAAAAAATGTGAAGAACGCTGTAAACAACTAGAGGAAAGGGCAAACAAATTAGAAGAAATCAATAAAGTCCTGGAAGAAAACAATAAAATACTGAGAGAAAATCAAGAAAAATCAATGAAACAAATGAAGGAAACAGTCCAAGACCTGAAAAGGGAAATAGAAAAAATGAAGAAGACACAAACAGAGGGAATGCTGGAAATAGAAAATCTGAGAAAACGATTGGGAACTTCAGATGCAAGTATAATCAACAGAATGCAAGAGATGGAAGAGAGGATCTCTAGCGTTGAAGATACAGTAGAAGAAATACATTCATCAGTCAAAGAAAACACTAAAACCAACAAAGTCATGAACCAAAATGTCCAAGAAATTTGGGACACCATGAAAAGACCAAACCTAAGAATAATAGGGGTCGAAGAAGGAGAAGAATACCAACTCAAGGGCACAGAAAATATATTCAACAAGATCATAGAAGAAAACTTTCCCAACTTAAAGAAGGAAATGCCTATGAAGATACAAGAAGCTTATAGAACACCAAACAGACTAGACCCCCAAAAAAAGTCCCCTCGCCACATAATAGTTAAACAACTAAACGTACAGAATAAAGAAAGAATATTAAGAGCAGCAAAGGAAAAAGGCCAAGTGACATATAAAGGCAAACCCATCAGAATAACACCCGATTTCTCAATGGAGACTTTGAAAGCCAGAAGAACCTGGACAGATGTAATGCAGACACTAAGAGACCATGGATGTCAACCTAGACTAATATACCCAGCAAAACTTTCAATCACCATAGATGAAGTGAACAAGACATTCCATGACAAAGCCAGATTTAAACAATACTTATCCACAAACCCAGCCCTACAGAAAGCACTAGAAGGAAAATTCCAATCTAAGGAAGTCAGATACACCCTCGAAGACACAGGCAACAGATAAAGCCACAGCAGTAAACCCCAACGTATAGAAGTACCCACACATCACCACCAAAAAATAACAGGAATGAACAATCACTGGTCATTAATTTCCCTCAATATCAATGGACTTAATTCACCTATAAAAAGACATAGGCTTACAGAATGGATACGAAAGCAGGACCCATCTTTCTGCTGCATACAAGAAACACATCTCAAATTCAAAGATAGACACTACCTAAAAATAAAAGGCTGGGGAAAGACTTTCCAATCAAACGGTCTTAAGAAACAAGGGGGTGTAGCCATCCTGATATCCAGCAAAATAGACTTCAAACTAAAATCAATCAAAAGAGATCAAGAAGGGCATTACATACTCATCACAGGAAAGATCCACCAAGATGAAGTCTCAATTCTGAATATTTATGCCCCAAACACAAGGGCACCCACATATGTAAAAGAAACATTACTAAAGCTTAAATCACATATAAAACCCCACACATTAATAGTGGGAGACCTCAACACCCCACTTTCACCACTGGACAGATCTCCCAAATTGAAACTTAACAGAGAAATAAAGGACTTAACTGATGTCATGACTCAAATGGACTTAATCGATATCTACAGAACATTCCATCCTAACAAAAAAGAATATACCTTCTTCTCAGCACCCCATGGAACCTTCTCTAAAATTGACCACATACTTGGCCACAAAACAAATCTAAACAGATACAAAAGAATTGGAATAACCTCCTGTGTTCTATCAGACCACCATGGTCTAAAGTTGGATTTCAACAACAACAAAAACTACAGAAAACCTGCAATCTCATGGAAACTGAATAATACCCAACTGAATCACCAATGGGTTAAGGAAGAAATAAAGAAAGAAATTAAAGACTTCCTAGAGATCAATGAAAATGAAGACACCACATATCCAAATTTATGGGACACTATGAAAGCAGTACTAAGAGGGAAATTCATAGCACTAAATGCCCACATAAATAAGTTGGAGAAATCTCACACTAGAGACTTAACAGCATACCTGAAAGCTCTAGAACAAGAAGAAGCACAGTCTCCCAGGAAAATTAGACGCCAGGAAATTATCAAAGTGAGAGCTGAAATCAATCAAATAGAAACAAAGAGAACAATACAAAAAATTAATGAAACAAAGAGTTGGTTCTTTGAGAAAATCAACAAGATAGACAAGCCCTTATCCAATCTAACCAAAAGACAGAGAGAGAGCATCCAAATCAACAAAATCAGAAATGAAAAGGGGGACATAACAACAGACATTGAGGAAATCCAGAGAATCATCAGGTCATACTTCAAAAACCTCTATTCGACAAAACTGGAAAACCTAAAAGAAATGGATAACTTTCTGGATAGGTACCACATACCTAAGTTAAATCAAGACCAGATAAACTATTTAAATAGTCCAATAACCCCTAATGAAATAGAAACAGTCATTAAAAGTCTCCCAACCAAAAAAAGCCCAGGACCAGATGGTTTCAGCGCAGAATTCTACCAGATCTTCAAAGAAGAGTTAATACCAATACTCTCTAAATTGTTCCACACAATAGAAACAGAAGGAACATTACCAAACTCCTTCTACGAGGCTACAATTACCCTAATTCCTAAACCAAACAAGGATACAACAAAGAAAGAGAACTACAGACCGATCTCCCTCATGAACATTGATGCAAAAATACTCAATAAAATACTGGCAAACAGACTCCAAGAACACATCAAAACAATTATCCACCATGATCAAGTAGGATTCATTCCAGGGATGCAAGGGTGGTTCAACATACGAAAGTCCGTCAATGTAATACACCATATAAACAAACTCAAAGAGAAAAACCATATGATCATCTCACTGGATGCAGAAAAGGCATTTGACAAAATCCAACACCCCTTCATGATAAAGGTATTGGAGCGATCAGGAATACAGGGAACATACCTAAACATAATAAAGGCAATTTACAGCAAGCCAACAGCCAACATCAAATTAAATGGAGAGAAACTCAAAGCAATTCCACTAAAATCAGGAACGAGGCAAGGCTGTCCACTCTCCCCATACTTATTCAATATAGTACTTGAAGTTCTAGCCAGAGCAATAAGACAACATAAGGAGATTAAGGGGATACAAATTGGAAAGGAAGAAGTCAAGCTTTCCCTATTTGCAGATGACATGATAGTATACTTGAGCGACCCCAAAGATTCCACCAAGGAACTGATACAGCTTATAAACACCTTCAGCAACATAGCAGGATACAAGATCAACTCAAAAAAATCAGTAGCCCTCCTATATACAATGGACAAAGAAGCGGAGAAGGAAATCAGAGATACATCACCCTTTACTATAGCCACAAATGACATAAAATACCTTGGGGTAACACTAACCAAGCAAGTGAAGGACCTATATGACAAGAACTTTAAGTCCCTGAAAAAAGAAATTGAAGAAGATGTCAGAAAATGGAAAGATCTCCCATGCTCATGGATAGGCAGGACTAACATAGTAAAAATGGCAATCTTACCAAAAGCAATCTACAGATTCAATGCAATCCCCATCAAAATACCAACACAATTCTTCACAGACCTGGAAAGAATAATACTCAACTTCATATGGAAAAACAAAAAACCCAGGATAGCCAAAGGAATCCTGTACAATAACACAACTTCTGGAGGCATCACGATCCCTGACTTCAAGCTCTACTATAGAGCTACAGTAATAAAAACAGCTTGGTACTGGCATAAAAACCGACATGTGGACCAATGGAATCGAATTGAAGACCCTGACATTAATCCGCACACCTATGAACATATAATTTTTGACAAAGAAGCCAAAAGTGCACAATGGAAAAAAGAAAGCATCTTCAACAAATGGTGCTGGCAAAACTGGATATCAACATGTAGAAGGCTGCAAATAGATCCATATCTATCACCGTGCACAAAACTTAAGTCCAAGTGGATCAAGGACCTCAACATAAATCCAGCTACTCTGAACCTGCTAGAAGAGAAAGTAGGAAGTAGTCTTGAACGCATTGGCATAGGAGACTACTTCCTAAATAGAACACCAGTAGCACAGACTCTGAGACAAACAATCAATCAATGGGACCTCTTGAAACTGAGAAGCTTTTGTAGAGCAAAGGATACGGTCAACAAGGCAAAGCGACAGCCTACAGAATGGGAAAAGATCTTCACCAACCCCACATCTGACAGAGGACTGATATCCAGAATATATAAGGAATTCAAGAAATTAGACATCAAAATGCCCAACAGTCCAATTAAGAAATGGGCTATAGAACTAAACAGAGAATTCTCAACAGAGGAAACTCAAATGGCCGAAAGACATTTAAGGAACTGCTCAACATCCCTAATCATCAGGGAAATGCAATTCAAAACAACTCTGAGATACCACCTTACGCCTGTCAGAATGGCTAAGATCAAAAACACTGAAGACACCTTATGCTGGAGAGGATGTGGAGCTAGGGGAACTCTCCTCCACTGCTGGTGGGAATGCAAGCTTGTACAACCACTTTGGAAATCAATATGGCGCTTTCTTAGAAAATTGGGAATCAATCTCCCCCAAGATCCAGCTATACCACTCTTGGGCATATACCCAAGAAATGCTCAACCACACCATAAGAGCACTTGTTCAGTTATGTTCATATCAGCATTGTTTGTAATAGCCAGAACATGGAAACAACCCAGATGCCCTTCAACTGAAGAATGGATAAACAAAATGTGGTACATATACACAATGGAATACTACTCAGCAGAGAAAAACAATGGCATCATGAGGTTTGCAGACAAATGGATGGATCTAGAAAAAATCATCCTGAGTGAGGTAACCCAGACTCAGAAAGACAAACATGGTATGTACTCACTCATAGCAGGATACTAGACATGAAACAAGGATGACTTGTCTGCTACTCACATCACCAGGGAGGCTACCTGGAAAACAGGACCCCAAGAAAGACACAGGGATCACCCAATGACAGAGAAATGGAATGAGATCTACATGAACAGCCTGGACATGAGTGGGGGTAATGAAAGGCGAGGGTTGAGGGAAAGAGAGCTTGGGGGAGCGGGAGATCCCAGCTGGATCAACAACAGAGAGGGAGAACAAGGAATAGGAGACCATGGTAAATAAAGACCACATGAGAATAGGAATAAGTAAAGTGCTAGAGAGGCCCACAGAAATCCACAAAGATACCCACACAACAGACTGCTGGCAGAGGTCGAGAGACAGCCTGAACTGACCTACTCTGGTGATGGGATGGCCAAACACCCTAATTGTTGTGCTAGAAACCTCATCCAACTACTGAGGGATCTGGATGCAGAGATCCATGACTAGGCCCCGGGTGGATCTCTGGGAGTCCAATTAGCGAGAATGAGGAGGGTTTATATGAGCGAGAATTGTTGAGGTTGGATAAAGCACAGGGACAAATAGCCAAATGAATGGAAACACATGAACTCTGAACCAATGGCTGAGGGGTCCCCACTGGATCAGGCCCTCCGAATGGGTGAGACAGTTGATTGGCTTGATCTGTTTGGGAGGCATCCAGGCAGTGGGACCAGATCTTGTGCTCATTGCATGAGTTGGCTGTTTGAAACCTGGGGCCTATGCAGGATTGTTTGGCTCGGCCTGGGAGGAGGGGACTAGACCTACCTGGACTGAGTCTACCAGGTTGACCTCAGTCTGTGGGGAAGGCTTTGCCCTGGAGGAGATGGGAATGGGGGGGGGGGTTGGGGGGAAGGTGAGGGGGACGGGAGGGGGGAGAACAAGGGAATCCGTGGCTGATATGTAGAACTGAATTGTATTGCAAAATAAATTAATAAAAAAAAAAAAAAAAAAAAAGAAGTCGTCCGAGACTAGCAGACGACTTCGTTATAAGACAAAATCAAACAGGGTGGACCCTCTGCAAGATGTCATCAGAGCAAGCTCCCTGAAAGACATCATCAAAAATGACTCTGTTGCTAGATGTCATCAAACAGGGATTTCTTTCTGGAAGACATCATCAGGGAAGGTCAGGAGCTCCTTTAAGACATCATTGGGTTGTGAGCCTAGCCTTTAATGGCTGAGTCATCTCTCCAGCTCTGGTAACCCCTGGTGATCGGATGGCCGAACACCCTAACTGTCATGATAGAACCCTCATCCAGTGTCTAATGGAAGCGGATGCAGAGATCCACAGCCGAGTCCCAGGTGGAGCTCCAGGAGTACAATTGGCGAGAGAGAAGAGGGATTGTATGAGCGAGAGATATTGAGACCATGATTGTAAAAAGCACAGGGACAAATAGCCAAAAGAGTGGAAACTCATGAACTGTGAACCAATGGCTGAGGAGCCCCTAACTGGACCAGGCCGTCTGGATAAGTGAGACAGTCGATTAGCTTGAACTGTTTGGGAGGCCCCCAGGCAGTGGAGCCGGGAGGGACCTGTCCTTGGTGAGTGGGCTGGCTTTTTGGAGCCTGGGGCCTATGCTGGGACACTTTGCTCAGCCTGGGTGTAGGGAGGAGGGGACTGGACCTGCCTTGGCTGAGTCTACCAGGCTGGGCTGACTCCCCAGGGGAGACCTTGACTTGGAGGAGGTGGGAATGGGGGGTGGATTGGGGGGGAGGGCAGGGGGGGGGTGGGAGAACGAGGGAATCCGTGGTTGATATGTGAAATTAAGTTAATTATAAAATATAAATATTTTAAAAAAGACATCACTGGGGGTGGTGCCTTGCTCTGCTGCTATTTTTGTCAAAAAGGGTGTGCGTGCCCAGGGCTACAGAGATGGCTCAGTGGTTAAGAGCACATACTGCTCTTCCTGAGGACCTGAGTTCAATTCCAGCACCCACGTCAGGTGCCTCACAACTGCCTGTTGTTACAAGTCCTCACATCTCTGACCTCTGTAGGCCCTTGCATTCATGTGCACATACCTCCTACACACATGCAAATAATTAAAATAATAAAGATAAATCTTTACCCTCAAAAAAGGGTGTCCCCTATGAAGCTGTCCTTAGAGAAGAACAGACCAGGCTTTAAGATGTCACCTTCAAGGATAGGCTCTCTGGAAGAGGTCATCAGAGGAGGGCAGGCCAGCCTTTAAGACACCATCCAAAAAGATTACTGTTGGGCTGGAGAGATGGCTCAGCGGTTAAGAGCACTGGCTGTTCTTCTGGAGGACCTGAGTTCAATTCCCAGCAACTACATGGTGGCTCACAATGATCTGTAATGCGATCTGATTCCCTCTTCTGATATGGATGAAAACAAAGCACTCATATAAATAAAATAAAATAAGCAAATTGCCGGGCGGTGGTGGCGCACGCCTTTAATCCCAGCAGGCGGGAGGCAGAGCTAGGCGGATCTCTGTGAGTTCGAGGCCAGCCTGGGCTACCAAGTGAGTTCCAGGAGAGGTGCAAAGCTACACAGAGAAACCCTGTCTCGAAAAACCAAAAACCAATAAATAAATAACAAGGCTACTGTCTCTGCTATAAGACATCATCAAATCACAGGGAAGTCCCTCTGAAAGTTATCATCAGAGGAGGTCTGCATGTTGCCTGGCTGGGTCGTAGGACCTCCGAAGTCATGAGAGGAAAGCAGGCCAGTCTTTAAGACGTCACTGAAGTTCCGTGTCGGGTCTGCTGCCAGAAGTCATCAGACAGCTGAGCCCCTCTGCAAGATGTCTTCCGAGGTTGGCTGCCCAATTTTAAAGGAGGATGGCCAGCCTCGCTACAAGAGGTCATCCAGGGAGAGGGGCTCTAACTGCAGACTTCAGGTAGAGAGGATGGGGACCTGAACTCATGACAGACATGGAAAACTTTTCAGGCAAGTATTTTTTGTTGTTTTTGAGACAAGGTCTGACCTGGAATTTATTATGAAGCAGATGCTGACTTTGAACTTCTGATCCTCCTCCCTTCACCTCCCAAGTGACTGGCTTAAGAATATCTTCAAAATAATGGTACATATGAGTGCTCTGCTATTAGCTTTCTGCCTTTGGGCAAACAGCTTCCCTTTTCCTCCACCTCAGAAAAATATGAGAGTAAACATAAAAGCCTTTCAAGTTTTCCCAACTCTCATTGGTGAGCTCTTTACCTGGTTCTCCTACTTCATGGGTTCTCAACCTTCCTAAGACTGTGACCTTTTAATACAGTTCCTCATGTTATGGTGACTCCAACCATAAAATTATTTTCGTTGCTACTTCATAACTGTAATTTTGCTACTGTTAGGAATCCTAATGTAAATATCTGTGTTTTCTGATGGTCTCTGGGGGGTCGACCCACAGGTTGAGAACTTAGTTACTTCTTTTTCTCTGCTGTTTATGGGCCACTGCCTAATTTCAGTTCACTTCCACTAGAGGGTGGCCGGGGAGAGGAGATGAGGCTCAGACCAAATTCTTGTGTTCTTTGCAATCAGTCTCAGAAAGGAAATAGGAAGCAGAAGAAATGGCTGGTCCGTGGAGGACAAAATGAAATTGAGATTTCTGATTTCTGTGAGTTTTTATTTGTATTCATCTAAGATCCTGAATTAACCAAAGAAAATGTGAGGGAGGTGTTTTACATAATTTCCTTTTTCATATGGAGAAAGCATATGTGTGTGCATGTGTGTGTTTGGAATGTTTTCAATCAATACATCCATAAATGCAGTGTTTATTAAGGCTTGACATTCACATGAACTTCTCATTCTCTTTATTAGAATTTACAATTGAGAATTCCTGTCAGAAACTTCATGGCTCCCCCATTTGATCAGCACAGAAATTTCTGGCACTCTGGGCAACTTTCTAATCAACATTGTTTGTCATTACTCTCTTTAAAAATACCTTGTATTTCCAGAAAAGCAGTTTTCCATAGAAATTCAACAAACATAATCTTGGTGTTTGTAAGATTGATGTTGAAAATAATTTTGCCCAGTTACCTAATAAGAACTTAGAGTTAGCTGGGTGGTGGTGATGCACACATTTAATGCCAGCACCTGGGAGGCAGCGGCAGGCGGCTAGATATCTAGAGGCCAGCCTGGGCTACAGACCAAGTTCCAGGACAGCCAGGGCTACACAATGAAACCCTGTCTCGAAACAAACAAACAAAAACAAAAATAAAAAAGAGAAAAAGAAATTAAAGAACTTTGAGCTAGAGTCCAAAGATGGTACGGCACCAGGGTAATTAGCTCATTCCAGTGCATGGTGAGGTAGGCATAGGGGGAATATATTGTTGGTCCAGAGACTACAAGGTGCACAAAATAAGTGGTGCGGGTATATTACAAGGGCATGAATCAGCTTCAAGTGCTCATAGTTTAAAATATGGAACAAGCAGAACTAAACCAAATGAAGTAGAGTAGTACACTGGGAAGTATTAAAAATAGAAAGTCATGATTCCCTACTAATAATATCCAGATAATAGCTCAAGAAATAAATAAAATAATGTAAGGGAGGATCTTGCTTACGAAACGATTCATTGTTGAGTATGGAGGAAATGACAGAACTGGGAAGCCAGAATCCAGTGACCATCAGGGTAAATACCGATTCAGAAAAGACTGATCTTTATAAAGATCCTACAACATGGGTTGGGAGAGGGATAAAGTGTGTAGAGCACAAGTGTAAGGAGCCATCTCCCAGAGCCCCAGAGCCGTGTAAAGCCAGGCCGAAGGGGCTGGAGAGATGGCTCAGCAGCTGCGAGTGTTTGATGCTCTGGTAGAGAACCTGGGTTCAGTTCTAAACACACACACACACACACACACACACACACACACACACACACACACACACACACACACACACACCACGGCAGCTCATAAACATCTGTAACTCCAGTTCCAAGGGATCTGATGCCCTCTTCTGACCTCCATAGTCACCAGGCATGCACATGGTACACAGACATATATGCAGGCAAAACAAATACATAAAAAATAAAATACTTTTTATAAAACTTTGAAAGCCAGGCCAAGTGGTATGCATCTCCAGTCTCAAAGCTCCTACTGCAAAATGGCAGGCAGAGCCAGTAACCACCAGAAACCCACAGACCAGCTACTCTGGCACAAATGGAAGGCAAGGACCAACACTCTAAGGTCACCCTCTGATCCCCACATTCACTCTCATGCACACACACGTGTGTGTGTGTGTGTGTGTGTGTGTGTGTGTGTGTGTGTGTGTGTGTGTATACACACATATATATATTTACATCCAAATTTTAAGACTGCATAATAATCCTCCTCTGTTTGAAGCAATACTTATTAAGCTAATTGCACAGCAATCTGTAAGCGGTGACCAATGCAAATGTTATCTGACCAAATGATTAAAATTAACATCACCAATAAGGAGCAGATGGATGACCCAACATCATTTGTGTAATAAATTAAGTAGCCAGGTCTGGTGGTGAATGCCTGTAATCCTAATACCTGGGAAACTGAGGCAGGAGGATCATAAGTTTGAGATGGTGCCTCAAAAAAAAGCACATAATATAAAATGCTGGGACTATAAACCAAGCCAATGGCAGACCAGTTCCATAGCATGTGTGAGGCACTTCGATTCAATCTTAGCTGAGATGGTATCACCTGAATCTAATCATAATAGGATGCTAAGAAAAATCAGAAGCAAAGGACATTTTATTGGGTGGGAAAAAGAGGAGGGGCCTGGGGATTGTATTCATCAAAAATGGCAAGGTTATAAACGACAACATCTGCAGAAATGTGTCCAGATTGGAGCAGCGTGACAGTTATATGCATTCCTGATTCTAGGCTGGATCCTGTAAAGGGTGAGGGAGGGAATGCTATGAAGGACACCGATTGGGTAACTAGACAAAACTGGAATGTGGAGATTCAATTCGATTAAATCATTGTATCAATATTAAGTTGAAGTTGGTCGTTTCTGTGGTTGTGTATCAGAAAATCCTTCTTAGAAAATATTCATTAAGGTATTTAAGGCCCATAAATAATGGAGAATGCAAGGGGTTCCAAAACCTATGGCTGTCTATAATGGCTGAGAGAGAACATGCTGGGGTGAATGGGCTGTAGTGGTAATAACAGGTGGATCTGGGCAATGGGTATATGGTGGGATCTGTAAAAATCATATTCTTGAAGCTTGTGGGTTATTCTGAATGTCTGTGTTTGTTTTTCTTTCTTGAGACAAGGTCTCACAAGGTAGCCCAGGTTGGCTCTGACTCTGGGACTCTCTGTCTTTGTTTCTGCCGGAGTGCTACAGCACCCACTTCTGTCTGTAAGGCCAGTACTTCACAGTTCTGTCACGAATGCCCTGAAATCATTTTGTAGAGCAGGGGGTCACTGTGAAAGTTAGGAAGAAAATATTAGTAAAGGGCCAAAGCCAGTTGTAGCACGAATATTAAATGGTCTTATTAATAAAAACAAACCTGAAGCCAGGTATTGGGGTGAATGCTGAAAGATCAGAGAAACAGAACCAGCCACAGCCACCTCACCTCGCCAGTTCCTCAGCTGATCCTGTTTCCTCAGACTGGAAGCCTCTGAGTCCTCATCCAAATGGATCTCAGCTGAACTGCTGCTCAAAAGCCTAAGAGCTTAACAGGCTCTAGTTCCTGGTCCTCATGCCTTACATACCTTTCTGTTTCCTGCCACCACTTCCTGGGATTAAAGGCGTGTGTCACCATGCCTGGCTGTTCCCAGTGTGGCTTTGAACTCACAGAGACCCGAATGGATCTCTGCCTCTGGAATGCTAGGATTAAAGGTGTGAGCGCCATCATTTTCTGGCCTCTGTGTCTGTCTAGTAGCTGTTCTGTTCTCTGACCCCAGGTAAGTTTATTAGGGTGCACAATATATTGGGGAACACAATATCACCACGGCCAGTTTAAGAGATTCTGAAAGGGGAGCCTATAAGCTGGAGTTTAGATGTTGACTCTGCAACCTCAGAATGGATCTGGAAAGCCTGGAGAAGAAGGACCTTGATGCCGACACTTGATTTCCATGGTCATCAAGTAAAGCCGGATAGAAACATGTCTGTCTTTCACAAAAGCTCCAGGACACCAACCAAGCAGGCAAAGGCGAAAAATTATTACACAAGTTTTGACGGGAATAAAGAAATCATTGCTGCTCATTTCCTTAGCTACACTGAATAATGCTTTTGTGGCTTTTTCTTTCAAGACAGGGTTTCTCTGTGTAGCCCTGGCTGTCCTAGAACTCGCTCTGTAGACCAGGCTGGCCTCCAACTCAGAGATCCACCTGCTTCTGCCTCCCCAGTGCTGGGATCAAAGGCATGCACCACCACCATTGGGCCACTGAAAGAATCTTAACTTGATAAAGAAAATGGCCCTCATTCTCAGTGAGCCTCTCAGTGAGCTGTTCAAATGAAGAAGACAGTTGTTCAGATCCAGGAAGAAAATGTATGCCTGCCTATGACAAAGTATAAATGCTGCTGCAAGCACCAAGTTTTGTTCAAGTTTCAGGTTTTGTTGACTAAATCTATGCAATGCTTGCTTTCTATTCCACTGTATAACCAAATTTTTGGTGGGATTTTGTTTGTTTGGATTTGTGATGCTGAGGATTAAACCTGGAACTTTCTATCATTGAGCCACACCCCCAACTTGCAAGTTTACTATAAAAATTCCACTGCAAGTTAATTGCTGTCTGATAAATTGGCAGTCCTGAAAGATGCCCCTTACATATGACTGTCTTCCTCCCATCGTGTCCAGCCCTTGGCTGGGCTCACTTATTTTCAATGACAAGCAGACTTTATTTAAAATCATCATGTTTATGATATCAACCAGATTTATGTTGTTCATTTATGTGTTCATGGATACACCTTATATAAGAGGAATTCCCAAAAGGAATTGAAAGGCTCTTTGACAAGTGGAAACCAAATGTTTATAGTCAATAAGGGCAACGTTGCCCTAAGGGCTTTGCGGTACTCCCCCAAAAGTTAATTTCCTTTTATATTTGTTTGTTTGTCTTGTGTGGGAGTAAGTGTCCAGGTGCCATGGTGTGCATGTGAAAGTCAGGGGCAATTGCAGGAGTCAGTTCTCTCCTTCCACCGTGTGGGTCCTGGGGGATTGAGCTCAGGTCGCCAGGCTTGGCAGCAAGTGTCTTTACTGCTGAGCCATATCGCCATCCAAAGAAATTCTTTTATGAATGATACAGAAAGGAGCAGAGAGCGAGTCTGCCCCCTGGCCTAATTTGAGAAAGCCGTGCTCCTGCAATCCCCATGCCTGGAGAAGTCACCAAGGGTTTGCACGGTGGAAAAGTCTGCTGTGGTATAGGTCATTCAGTATGACTAGAGCAAAGGCTGTTTATTGTTTTGGTGGTGGTAGTGGGGTGTTTGGTTTTTTTTATTTATTTGTTTGTTTTGGTAGCTACACAAGTAATTCTTATTGGGAGGAGAAACAAGAAAAACATAAGCTGACAACCCAGAGCAACCTATTTTGTCATATTTTCTTCCAGATTTTTCTCTGACTTCATTTATGTAATGGATCACAGGACATAAATTATCTCGATTTTATCACTTAACATTATATATCACTTAACATTATAGCATTTTCCCATGTCCTTAAAGAATCCTCTAATGATTCTGATTAATGACTACATCAGTGTCCCAGTATGTAAATGTACCAAAATTTATTCAACCTTCCCTTTGATGTCAGAGATTTAAATTGCTGCTAATTGCTCAGTGTTCTAAATTGAATCTTAGGTGAACATCTTGCATACAAAATATTGTCAGTGTTATAAAATGTACATTGCCGTGGACTCTTAGAACAGGTATCTTACATGTTTTTATGGGTCTGATCCACTGTGCATCAGTCAGAGTTCTTAGGCCCAAATAACAAGCCTGATTGGGGGACATTGAGCAGAGTAGTTTACTAAAGGATCTTGAGTCTTTCCCAGACTGATGTGGAGGGCTAAGTTACCAGAAAGGATACCCCAACCAAGTCACAGAGCCATACCTATAATCCCAACGGCACTGAGGAGACAGTGGCAGGAGCATTATTTTAAGTTTATGGCCGGTCTTGTGTGAGTTCCAGGCTAGCCATGGCTATAAGGCTACATACTGAGCCCTTGGATCAAAATCAAAATGTAGTGGTGGGGGTGGGGGTGGGGGCTATCAAAGTATGGATAAATGACATTCTGTAGAGTTGTACCAGCGGTGGTCTTAGGCCTTGTTATAAAAGAGTTTCCCCATGCACTGCTACCACCAGCTTCATCTTGTGAACACCTGGAAGTCCATGATGACTCTGCTTTACCCATCTGCCTCACTGTGTGGGTCTCCTGAAAGCAAAGCCAAACTCACACGCTTGTAGCCTAGCTCCAAAGGACACGGAGAGTCTTAGAGGGTGCCCACAAATCTAGAAAGTAAGTTTTCTAGGCCAGCTGTGATAGTACAGGCCTTTAATCCCAGCACTCAGGAGGCAGAGGCAAAGCTCTGTGAGTTCGAGGTCAGCCTGGTCTATATAGAGAGATTTGATTTCCAGTCCAGTCAGAGCTACACAGTGAGAACTTGTCTCAAAAAGAAAGAAAGAAAAAAGATACAGGATGTTTGGGTTCATGAAATAAACTAAGAGAAAGTCCTTCTTCAGAAGGTGCAGCACCTTCCAAGGGATGGTCCAGTTAGAAAGAAGTCCGAGGATAAAGAGTTTTCGGCATCCCAACTGCGACTGAAGATCAGTGATGCTTCAGGAATCTTCTAGGTCTTCAGGATCAGAATGGACCCACTGAGGCATCCAGCTTCATGGGCTGAGAAGCCACCAGGTTTGGCTTCTTCGGGTATGCAGGCTATTGTTGGACTACACACTCTCTCTTGTGAAAGCCAAATTAATGAATTCCTTTCTACACACACACACACACACACACACACACACACACACACACACACACACACACACACACCAGGTCTGTTCTTGTAGAGAACCCTGCCTAACACACTTACCCCAAACAAGGTCCTGGCTTTGAGTCTCAGCACTAAAAAGAGAAAGGATGCTTAGATAAATTTGATTTTAGATAAACAAGAAATCATTTTTAGACATAAGCAGACCCCAAATATTTCAAAGCAATTCTAATTACATCTCTGTATTTATTTGTGTCTTTTGTGTGTATGTGAGGAGGGGCACATGTGTGGAAGTCAGAGGAGGACCTGTAGGAGTTGGTTCTTTTCACCACGTGGGTAGAAGGATTTGAACTCAGACCATCAGGTTTTACGGCAAATGCCTTTATCCTGTGAGCCATCTTGCTGGCCCATAGTTTCTTTTTGGTGGTTTTTGTTTTGTTTTGTTTGTTTGTTTTTTTCACAGAGCTTTCCCCCAAGGCTTTTCTCCCTGCCCTATACTTAGAAGAGTTTCCCCTGGAGATTTTTTTCCCCTGCTTAATGTATGTGGAGAAGGATGATGAAGAAAAAGACTTTTTTCTAAACAGTGAACCAATTATCCTGACAGGAGTCCTTGAACAAAAAAACAAACAATTGGCAGCAGCAAACCTTCTCTGCACACACCCAAGAATCATATCTGATATTTAAGTAACTCAAACGATGATTAAATTGTATTTTTGCTACCAAATGGCCTTCAGGGTCTGAATCGAGTGCTTCCGTGCTCTTATTCAAGAATGAAATAAAAGCGCACACAGACTGAACCTAGGTTCAGTCCCAGCAGAGAGAATTGAAGATTTAAAAGATTTTAACAGGTGGGACATGCTGCAAGAGAGTAGCAGGTAAAGCCAGCCCGGGACTGAAGATACTCGAGGAGCCCAGTTGTTTGATTATTGTTTGTGACTTCTTTTATGGAGTTCAAAGGGAGGAGTTTGGTTGCTAAGAGGTGTAGTGTGGGTGGTTCTCCATTTTGGTTAATAGATTTTGACTGTGTAAGACTTTTTTCACTACACATGTCCCTTCCCATAATGCATATAACTTTAATCATATGCATGCCTGATTATGCATAGGCATAAGATGGCAACTAGGGGATTCTCCCTAAAAGTTCACCCAGAGGACACAGTTTGCCTTATTGTGCATGCACGCAAAACCAGTTCAGGCCCGACCGACCCTCTGACACTTGCATCCCCTTATATGAGTAACAAATTTGCATTGAAACTGTCCATGTGTGATAGTCTGGTCTTTAAGGGGACCACCAGCCTAGGGATGGCACCACCCACAGTGAGCTGAGCCCTCCCTGTGGTGGCTTGAAAGAAAATGTTCCACAAAGGGAGTGGCACTATTAAGAGGTGTGGCTTTGTGGGAGTGGGTGTGGCCTTGTTGGAGGAAGTGTGTCACTGTGGAGGAGGGCTTGGATGTCTCATCTCTGCTGAAGCCACACCCAGTGTCTCAGTCCACTTTCTGTTGCCTTAAACAATCAAGACGTAGGACTCTCAGTTCCAGCACCATGCCTGCCTGCACGCGGCCATGTCCCACCAGGATGATAATGAACTAAACCTCTGAAACTGTAAGCCACCCCAATTAAGCGTTTTCCTTTATAGGAGTTGCCATGGTCATGGTGTGTCTTCACAGCAATAGAAATCCTAAGACACTCACCCATCAATCACTAATTAAGAAAATGTGCCACAGGCTTGTCTGCAGGCCAGTCAAGTGGGGTCATTTTCTTAACTGAGGTTCCTTCTTTCCAAATGATTTTAGCTTATGTCAAGTTGACATACAACTAGCCAGCACACTCCATATTGCCAAATTTGTAAGTCCTATTTAAATGTTTGTAGAGGGATAAAAAGATTTTCTCACTGGATGTGGTGGCATATAATCCCAGGACCGGGGAAACTGAGGCAAGAAAAGTTTGAGGCTAGCCTAGATCACATAGTTACAAGGCAGCCCAGGATATGTATCCAAACTCTGCCTCAGAGGAATATATATTATTTGCTCACCATAAGGTAATTTTCAACCTATGTTCTTCTGATAAAAGATTTAAGGACCACTCACTTTGGCACCCTCTCATCTGAACAAACTATAAATCTTTAATTTGGCTCCTTATCAACAAGGGGATGCTGTGCCTCATTTTATGTTGTCTCCTTTCTTCTGGCAATAAAAGTATTTGATTTCAGAAAGAAAAACTATTGATCAAGTTATCAACACTCATGTCAGGCAGAGACTATTACACAAGCCAATTCCTTTACTGTCAACTGGTGTATGGATTGATTGCATAAGGTAAGTTCATGCCCATCTTTGACCAATCAGTAGCTACCATTGAGGCCACTTGTTTCAGCAGGAAATTGTGGGAATAGATGAGAAAAGTAGCCATAACGGCTGCTGAGGTTCATATGTCTAATAAAAGGGGCGAGAAATTTCTTTTCTCTATCAATGGATACTCTATGGCAAGGCTTCTTAAATTGATTCTACTTGCAACCAATTTGTGCCTTAGAAAATGTTTATGTATCCCCAAATGTTTACTGATAATAAATTGTAAAGAAATTTATCTTAAAACAACATATATATATATATATAAATAAAATTTGACCACCTAGTAAAGATAAAAGTGGATTTACATACTAAGATAAATGTAGTTGTGTATTTTTACATAAATAATTGAATCTTGGCTGAACATTAATTCTGTGGGAATGTTGGTCAGAATTGATTGATAGTTTGAGTTTATAATCACCAATGCTGAAGACACTGCTTCACCTAATGGGAGAAGTATGTTCAGGGACATTCAGAAATTATTGCTTTAAAACCAAGCCAAAATTAGTAATGACGTTTTTATGAGATTCAAGTCAGTAACTTAAACAACAATGCTGAAAATTAAATATTATAACACAATACAATATAAAGATACACTGGTTTGACTTTTATATAATGAAAGAAGGTGATAAGAAAATATTGAAAGTCTTTGTTTTCTATAATAAAACTATGGTGTTTCTTTAAGAACAGAAAACTTAATGTGCACAGTGAAATGTCACATGCTACAGTCCACAGCATACAATATTCCTAAACCCAAACCAAGAGATTCCATGTTCACTTGTGTTTCATGTCTTGACAACACATACAGTGCCAAATGCACATGTCTTATGCTCAAAACCAAGGCTGCCATGAAATCACCAGGTGAGACATGCCTGAGTGCTGCCCAAACCACCTTGGCTTCATTGTCTGATCTTGAATAAGTTTTCAGTCATTGCGTCTTAGAAACCTTTTACTATTGGCATTTTCCCCATGTGGTTCACAAGCCACAGTTCGAGAAGCTGTGTTGTACAGTAAATCTATATAGAGATGTGACGGTATGAACTCCATAGGCAGGAGTAAAGAAGTCCATCTGCTCTCACAGAGAGAAGTTTCAACTTTAAAGTTTCATTGTATATATTCATTGCACATGTCTCTGTGTTGTATAAGGATATTTTGATACAAGTATGTATTGAGTATATCTCCCCCATAATTCCCTGCCCCCTACTTTTTCCTGCCAATTCCCATTAGTCCCCATTGTTCCCCTAGAGTCGAAGACCTAGACAATTTCAGTTCTACACCCGAACCATTTGTAGAGCCCCATGTCTGGGAGTTAGCCTCACTTCTTCCTTCTTGGTCCTGACATCCGTTCTTTAACAAGTTTTGGCTCGAGAGATGGTTAAGTGGTTAAGAGCATTTGTTGTTCTTCCAGAGGACCTGAGTTCAATTCCAGTATCCACATGGTGTCTCACAACCATCTGTAACTCCAATTCCAAGGGTTATGACCTCTTTGGGCATCAGGCATGCACTGTGTGTGTGTGTGTGTGTGTGTGTGTGTGTGTGTGTGTGTGTGTGTGTGTATTGTTAACAAGTTATATAAATACTACAAGCAAATATGTGTATATATACATACATATATATGGCATATATGTACATACACACACATAGACACATATCTCTATCCTGTCTAAATATTTTCATCTTTATAGCTACCACCCTATTCCATGTTACCACAATCTATTATTTGGACTATTATAATTGCTGCTTAACTAATTTTTCCATTATTTTAATTTTTATACATTTAGTGTGTTTGTGCATGTGTGTGTATGTGCGTGCATATGTGTGTGTGTGTGTATGTGTGTGTATGTGCGCCACAGCATGAGTATGGAGGTCAGGGCACAACTCTCAGGAGGTGGCTCTCTCTTTCCACCATGTGGGTTCTAGGGATCAAAGTCAGATTATCAGCCTTGGCTGCAAGAACCTTACTCACTCAGCCATCTCACTGACCTTGATCTTCTATTCCTGGCCTCCTATAATTCATTCTCCACAAAGAAACTATAGTAATCATAGAATAACATGTATATGGATTATGTTAATCTGTACCTTAAAACTCTTCAATGTGTAATTATTTTTCAAAAAACCAAAGGAGTTAAACTAAAAAATATACAGTGTCTCCTCTGGATTAAAATTGTGCTCCCTGTGAGGCAAGGTATAAGTGTGGAAATGGGAAAAGGTTAAGTGTATATATAACTGGAGGCTTTTCTCTGTCCCGCCCCATCCCACAGCTATTTCCAAATAATCACTCAGAGGCTTATTTAATTATAAATATTTGGCTGATGGTTCAGGCTTATTACTAGCTAGCTCTTACATTTAAATTAACCCTTTTCTATTAATCTATGCATCACCACATGGCCTGTGGCTTACTGGTTTTCTAACATCTTGTTCCTTGGGCAGCTGGATAGCGTCTCCCTGACTCTGCCTTCTTCTCCCTGTATCTCTGTTTGACTTTCCCGCCTAGCTTTATTCTGCCTGGCTATAGGCCAAAATAGCTTTATTTATCAACTAACAAGAGCAACACATATTCACAGCATACAGAAAGACCATCCCACAGCAGGTAGTTAATGAGTAAATGAGCCTAGCTGGAATGAAGTTAGAAAATGACACAGATGATTTGAAAAATATCTGGAGTTTGAGTAAAGGTGGTTGAATTTTTTTTTCTTTTTTGAGACAGGGTTTTGTAAACAGACATTTCCTCTCCCTCCTGCCAGTCCCCAAATATCCACTCAGAGGCTTATATTACTTATAAGGTGTTAGGCCAATAGCTTGGGCTTATTATTAACTAGCTTTTTACTTCTAAATTAACCCATTTCTATTAATCTATGTATTGCCATGTAGCCCATGGCTTTACTGGTCCTCTAGCGTCTTGCTTCTTGGGCAGCTCTCTCTGTCTCTCTCAACTCCACCCTACTTCATTGCAGTTCTCAATTTGATTGTCTCACCTAACTTTATCCTGTCTTGCTATAGGCCAAACAGCTTTATTATTAACCAACACATATTCACTGCATACAGGAGGATCATCCCACAGCAGGCTTTCTCTGTGTAGTTTTGGAGCCTGTCCTGGAACTCACTCTGTAGACCAGGCTGGTCTCAAACTCACAGAGATCTGCCTGCCTCTGCCTCCCAAGTGCTGAGATCAAAGGTGTGCACCACCACCACCCAGCTTGACTTTTTTCTAGACAATGGGGAATTTATGAATGTTTCAAAGCACAAAGACATAAAAAACAGTCTTTGGAAAGAAAATCATTTAATGTAGTAGGGCATGGTAACACAGGCCTGTCATTCCAACTACTGAAGAGGTTAAGAAAGGAGAATTGCAAGTTCAAGGCCTACTTGAGCCACAGAGTAAGCTAGTTCAAAGCCAGCCTGTTTCAAAATGAGAAGTGAAAAAAGAGCTGGGGATGTAAGGGCTCAGTGGTAGAGTCCTTAATTAGCAGGTGTGAGGAGGGAGGTTCTGCGTTTGGCTCTGGGGTAGTAGGGATGAAGAAAGGGGAAAAAAGTCATTTAATGTAAATCACTAGTCAATGGTTAAAGAATAGGAATATGTAATTGTATCAGCACATCCACGAAAATTATACTAAAAAAATCCATCAGTCATTTATGACAAACAAGCTTGAATGAAAAGGAGTACCCTCAAATTGATGAAGAGCCCTATCAAAAACCTACTTGCTTTAAATTTAATGCTTAATGTTCATACTACTTGGTGATAGTTTTATTACTTAGGACTTGCCCCTAATTTTTAGCATCGTTCTGGCTGGTCTAGACAGTACAGTAAGAGAGGAGCAAAAGAAATACAAGAGTTGAAAAGAAAGGGACAAAACTAACTATTGTTAGTTGCAGAATCTTTTCTACTTAGAAAATCCAAGATAATCAAATAATATACAAATTATAGAACACAAAGAATTCAGCAAGATTGCTAGGCTCATTGTAAATTTTAAAATGCAGTAGACAGACCAGTGAGATGGCTTAGAAGTGCCTGTCACCAAGCAAGATAAACAAAGTTCAATCTCAGGGAGCCACATATTAGCAGAAGCGAATCAACTCTAAGAAATTGTCCTTCAACCTGCACACACACACACACACACACACACACACACACACACACACACACACACATAATTGCTTTTTCTCTTTTGGTTTTTTCAAGACAGGGTTTCTCTGTGTAGTTTTGGTGCCCGTCTTGAATCTCGCTCTGTAGACCAGGCTGGCCTCGAACTCACAGAGATCCACCTGGCTCTGCCTCCTGAGTGCTGGAATTAGAGGTGTGCGCCACCGCCACCCGGCAATTGCTTACTTTTTAAAAAATCCAGCAAGATTCTATATACCTGCCATAAGTTACCAAAACAATTGAAAAAGATTTTATTTTATTTTATTCACAGTAGGACATGTTATTAAATTACAAGCTTTTGTTAAATAAATCTAACAAAACGTTTATAAAACCTTTTTGGTATGTATCATTATATTATGTTTCTAAAAAAGAAAAAACAAGTACCCAAGTACAGTATGGTCAGTGATAGAAAGAGTAGCATAATAAAAATATAAGCTCCTTCCAACTGACATAGAAACTCCTATGATTGGACCAAAATTTCTACAAATCTTTTGTAAAGTTTGGTAAATCAATTTTCCAATATATATGTAAGAGAAAAGGTGCCAATAACAATCAGTTTTCAAGAACATGAGGACATTTTCCTTATTATAAAGGTATAGCAATGAAGACAGGGTGGCATTGACAGGGGAAGCCAGGACAGACCTACCCTATAGGGAGAAATCCAAGGGAGTCTGCTCAAGGGGTATAGAGAATTTATTAGCACATAAATTGGAGAAAACAACTCACTAAACAGAGTAGGCAAATCGTCACAGGGTCCTGGAAGGCTGATGGTCTGTCCCACGCCGCTTCTCTTCCTGAGTCAGTCTCCACTGTCCAAGTCCATGAGGGAGGACAGGACGAGGTGTACGAACATGCCCTTCAGGTTTTAAGGGGCTGGTACTTCAAGGTCATAGGTAGAACAGGTATCCACTAGACTACCCCAAGGTGGAAACCTGCTAGATGACAGAGGTGACTTCAGAGCCAAGAGAAGAAAGGACAGATTCTTTAGGACTGGGGGATGTCTCAGGTAGTGAAGCATGTACCTCCCATGGGAACCTCAGTTCGAGAGGCTCACAACCTGTGTGAATAAAAGGGCAGCTACTGTGGCCGACTGGCACTGGAGAGGTGAAGGCTCAGTGGCCAACAGACCTAGCCTACTTGGAGAGCTACCAGGAGGGGGAGACACTGTCTCAAAGAGGGGGAGGGCAACATGTGAGCAATTACAGCCAAGATTGTCCTCTGACTTTCCATATGCACCTACACACATGTGAACACACACAGACACACAGACACACATGCATACACACATGAAATAGTAGACTATGATATGGTGCCAGGACAACTGGTTTTCAGATAAGTGATCATGAGCATGTACTATGCACACAAATACACCCCAGGTTAACTAAACACTTGGATATTTTAAAACGACTTCTGGAAGTCTGGTGATAGCACTCAGGAGAATGAGGATAGGGAGAAATTGGAAATGGAAAGTTTCTAAAAAGTCTGTGGTCGCCAGGCAGTGGTGGCGCACACCTTTAATCCCAGCACTTGGGAGGCAGAGGAAGGTGGATCTCTGTGAGTTCAAGGCCAGCCTGGTCTACAGGCACCAGGACAGGCACCAAAACTACACAGAGAAACCCTGTCTCGAAAAACAAACAAACAAAAAAATCTGTGGTATTCCACCATGTTGAAGAACAATTTGACAATAGATGAGAAAGATAAGAAAGGGCTACATTATACAAACCCAGAGAGACTCTCAGATATGTACACAAATAATGCAGAATTCCAGTAAGATAGTGTATTTATGGAATAGTACAATGGCCTAGTTATCTTTGACTGTCAATTTGACACAGCCTTGAGTCATTGAGAGGGGAATTGCAAAAATCAGATTGGCCTGTGGGTATATTTGGCTGGGTGAGTCCTGATTGTTAATTGATGTGGGAGTCCACTATGGGCAGCACCATTCCCTGGGAAGGTGGCCCTGGGCTATATAAGGAAGCTGGCTAAGCATGAGCTGAGCTGGAATGAGCCAGCAAACAGCATTCCTCCACGGTTTCTACTTCAAGTTCCCGTTTGAGTTCCTGGCCTGACTTCCCTTGGTGATGGACTGTAGCCTGTAAACTGAAATAAACTCTTTCGTCCCCTAAGTCACTTTTGGTCAAGCGTCTTATCACACTAACAGAAAGGTAACTAGAATAAAATGGAGTTCAAAAGAACAAACTAGATGTAAATGTATTAAATAATTGATTAAGGTATTTCTTTGAAATGAAACATGTCCTCCTGGGAGAGAGGACTAGAGGCTCATAAGACAGGATGCTTATGAAACTTAGGAGGTTTAAGAAGATTAGAAAGTTATATGATTCATAAGGCCCTTCCCTAAGGTTATAAAAAGCAGCAAACAGTCGCTCCAGGACCTGAGGTTCTGCTGGAGCTGCCTGCGGGTTGGGCAGTTACTTTTGAGTAGTGAGTAAGTAATCCCAATAAGTAACCCCAATAAATTCACTGATTCACCAACCTAAGCCTAGATCAAATCATTTCTTTGTTCTGTCATTAGGACCTGGTCTGTGATGAATAGACATGTCTCTCTGTTCCCAGGATAAGTCACACAACATTATGGGAAACAAAAGATACTCAAAATCTTTCTGAAGGGTCTGGGGATGGTTCAGTGATGAGCCCCTACATAGCATGCACACGACCATTTTTTGCACTGCCCAAACAAGTCATTATGCTCAAGTACAAGCACAGGTTATAGCATGATATGCCCAATAAGCCATGTAAAAAGTCAATACACAGAGAGGGACTGGAGAGACCGCTCAATGATTAAGAGCAATTGTTGCTCTTGCAGAGGATCCAAGTTTGATTCCCAGCACCCACAGCATGGCTCACAACCATAGGGTAACTCCAGCTCCAGGGGATCTGACTTCCTTGGACACCAAGCACTGATGTGGTGTACGTACTTAAGCACAGGCAAAATACTCACGTGCATTAAATAAATCCTTATTTTTTTAAGTGCACAAAGCAATACTATGTGTGCTATATGGGTAAATGCATATATAGTAAAGTATAAAATTTTTCTTGGCAAATATATGCACAGACATTAGATAGTGGTTTCTTCTGAGCCAGGCAATATGGCATAAGCCTATAATCCCAATACTCAGAAGGTTGAAACAGAAGAAAATCAAGTTTGGGGCCAACCTGGGCTGAGATGTCCCCTCAGGATAAAAAAAAAAAAAGAAGGAAAGAAAGAAGGGGAAGGAGGGGAAAGGGAGGGAGAAAGGAAGAAAGGAAGGGAGGGAGGGAAGGAGGCAGGGAAGGAGGGAGGGAGGCAGGGAGCAACAAAAGAAAAAGGGAAGGGAGGAAGGGGAAGAGAAAAAGAAGAGACAGGAGAAAAGAAAAAGAAGCTAGAAATTACTTCCAAGATAGTGCAGAAGGGAAGGGAAATAAGGAAGGCGTAGCGAGGACCTCACATGAATTGAAAATGCTTGTTATGAAAACTGAGTGGTTCTGTAACTGGGGTTTATCCTGTCCTTGGTGTGTCTGAAATAGTTCATAAATTCAAAACATTTTTTTAAAAAAAGAATCAACAAGAGGAGATGATTGATAGAATGTGGGTGTGAAGTCAGGAAGGGAGTCAGGGCTGACTCAGGTTGTCTATCTATCTGGTGCTGATGTCAGTGACACAGAGAGAGAGAAGCTCAGACGCTGGCTTCATGGAGGATGCAGACATGATAAGCGTCAAGAAATAATAGAGCAGAGATGCACATCAAGATGTGTCCTGCTGTGGGGTCAGGACAGGAAACTGGCTGCAAAGACTGAATGACAAATCAGCTCATTCCCCCTGGGCGCCAATGTCTCATGTGTCCCGAGGGCCAGGCCAGAGAAGCATTTAACAGATTCCAGAAGGAGAGGAGGAGGGACAATGATGAGCTCAGACAAGGAGGACCGAAGAAAGGTTGCTGATTAACAGTTCCAACAGGCCAGGTGACAGAGAGCACCAGGGCTGAGTGACTTTAGAAGGTGGGCAATGGAAAGTAGGGCACTGTGAAATATTGTTATGGATTTGTATATATGTAGTAAAGTGTAAAAACTATTATAGTGATGGGAAGTATAGACTAGGTACAAGAATATACATGGGTGTAAACTGCATGAATTGTATATATGCATATGTGTGTGTGTGTGTGTGTGTGTGTGTTGTGGAATATGTTTTCATCACTCACAGTACTAATTAATATGCTCTCCAAAGTCCCTCACAGTGAACAAATACATACGCATGACTGTGACATGTACAAGATGATATATGTTTGTGTAGGTGTTTTGTATTTGGGATGATCTCAGGCCCTATGTTTTCATGATAGGAAGAGTTAGTATTAGAAAGCTATTCATTAGAGGTACTGTTAGGAGGACTAGAAAGAAAAAAAAGCATTGACTATGAGACATGTTCAGCCATTTCAAGAGAAATATGAGCCTGGCAGTGGTGGCGCACACCTTTAATCTCAGCACTTGGGCAGAGGAAGGTGGAGCTCTGTGAGTTCAAGGCCAGCCTGGTCTACAAAGTGAGTTCCAGGACAGGCTCCAAAGCTACACAGAGAAACCCTGTCTCCAAAAACAAAAACAAAAACAAAAAAGAGAGAGACTATGAAACTGAAGTCAATAGCCATTAAGAATTGGACTCAAAGAAACAGGTCCTTCAACAGGGAAAACTTGAAAATGGCACCCTAACTACTAAAGAAAGACAACACCTGGAGAGAGGTAGGTACCAATCAGGAGTACATGTAGTTAAATGAAGCCCCCTGAGCTAGAGGGAGAGAGACAGCAGAGGAAAGAATAAGGAGATGGAGGAGTTGTTGTCACAGAATGACAGACTTAGCAACAGTTCTCACAGGTATATAGCCAGGGGACACTCTTTTTTTTTTAAAGCTAAATTTGAAGCAAGCTTTAATTAAAGACTGGCCAGGTGGATGGCCTCTGGCCAGGTCCATACACAGGTTCCCAGGAAATGGCCCCAAGTCACAGTCTGCAGCAGTTTAAGGAGGAAAACCCAGCCAGGCATGGTGGCACACACCTTTAATCCTAGCATTCGGGAGGCAGATGCAGGCGGATCTCTGTGAGTTTGAGGCCAGTCTGGTCCAAAGAGTGAGTCCCAGGACAGGCTCCAAAGCTACACAGAGAAACCCTGACCAGGCAACACTCTTAAAACATTCATTTATTTCATGCTGTGTTTATATATGTTTGTAACTGGTATACGTATGTACACCAAGTGTGTGCAGAGCTCCGAGGTTAGAAGAGACATCAGATCCCCTGGTTATGAACTACCATATGGGTGCTGGGAACCAAACCCAGGCACTCTGCAACACAGTAAGCATTCTTAACCCCAAAACCAGCTCTCCATCCCAGTTCACCCCCCTTTTGCTATGCTAGAGTGGAACTCAAACACTCTATAACTAAGCTACTACCCCGGCATCAAGGGAAACTCAATTTTTTTATTAAATATTTTCCACCTATTTATTTCTTTGAAGTTGAATGAATGCCACACCACCCATGTGGAGGTCAGAGGGCAACTTGCAGGAGTCAGTTCTCTCCCGCCACCATGGGAGTCCCAGAGATTGAACTTGGGTCATCAGCCTTGTAGACAAGCACTCTTATCCAATGAGTCATCTTTTTTTTTTGTTTTTTTGAGACAGGGTTTCTCTGTGTAGCTTTGCTCCTTTCCTGGAACTCGCTTGGTAGACCAGGCTGGCCTCGAACTCACAGAGGTCCACCTGGCTCTGCCTCCCGAGTGCTGGGATTAAAGGTGTGTGCCACCACCGCCCGGCTCCCAATGAGTCATCTTGCCAGCCCATTGTTCTGATTGTCAGAGACAGTGTCTCACAGTGCAGCCCAGGTTAGACCAGGTTTGCCTAGAACTTGTGATCCTCCTACTTCAGCCTCTAGAGTACTATGATTCCAGGCATGAGCCGCCACACTTGGCAAGGAACAGCCTTGAAATTAATATGTACAGCTAGAATAACACCAGGAACTCAAGATATAATGTTCATTTGAATTACAGTAGACTGGCAAGCAGCACAAATGATTTATTGGCAAATGATTTGTTCCTCAAAACTATTACAGTTTGATTCACTGGCTTTATAAGTTTCCTGAGACATCAAAACACATAGGGTAACATATGTAAAATATTAAATGATATTTTTTATTTAAAATATATTAACTTCAGCCATCTTGTGTTTTTTTTCCATAAAATATGATTGATTGACATGAAGCAATATTTACAAATGCCAGCACAAGTTTTGTGTCACCCATATCATCCAACATGTAAGCGTGGGGCACCTGCCCTATGCCAGGCACTGTGCTAGGTGCTATAGCTACCTTAATGACGCAGACAAAAGGCTCTGCTCACCCAGAGCTTAGACTCTGCTGGGGAAAGAAAATCAGTATGCAAAACATTTAAGTAGTATGTGCTGTGGGGAGCGAACAGGTTAGACGAAAAAACTAGGGTAGGGAATGGGTTGCAATTTTAAACAAGGTGTTCAAGGAAAGCCTTCCTGAGAAAATGCATTTGAGTAAAGGAGAGGGGTGAGATAGCCTTGCAGCAGCTATCTGGGGTGACAGCATTCCAGACTGAGGGGCCAATCAATGTAAAGGCCGGAGGCTAGAGCATGCTTGACTGGTTGAAGAAAGAGCAAGGAAGCCAGGAGGCCTGACGTGATTGGGCCAAGGAGAGATTACTGGGGCAGGAGAGCACAGAGGTCACAGGAGGCGAGGGTACCGAGCCACCCAAAGGACCTAGGGTGTTGCCGAGTGGATGGAGAAGCATGGCAGTCTCTGAGCCGCCTTTTTCGATACGATTTTCATTTGGTCGTTGTTTTGTGGGAAGGGACCAGGGCTGCAAGCGCAGAGGCCCCTGGGGAGGCTCGCATTCTCAGTAGGAGATACGGTCACCTCAGAAGAGATAATGGAGCTCTGGACCCTAGCATTAGTGGCCGTGTGAGAACGGCTTTGAAGGTAGAGCTGCCAGGGTTCTTTATGGGTCAGACGCAATCTGTGGAAGATGAGTACAGAGCGGCACAAATGACTTAGGTCCGTGTAGCTAAAACAGTTTGTGGGCATTAGCTGATGTGAAGTGGGCATGAGGACATCCGCCTACAATCCTAGCACTCAGTAGGCTGCAGCAGAAGGATTTCTGGGACTTTAAGTCCTGCCTGGGCTACATAGTGAGACCCTGTCATATAAATGAAAGTGACAGAGGGAAGGTAGTTGAATGACTTCTCATATAGCTATTACCCAGCTTCAACATGTGCCTTTTAAAAGATTTATTTTTTGTATTTAAGTGTTTTGTCTGCATGTATGTACACACACTGCATCCATATCCACTGCCCACTGAGTTCAGAAGAAGTCTCAGATCCCCTGGAAATGGAGTTACAGATGACTGTGAGCCACCATCTGGGTGCTGGGAACCAAACCTGGGTCCTCTGCAGGAGCAATATGAGCTTTTTAACTGCTGAGGCATCTCTCCAGCTCCTGTCTTTTTTTTTTTTTTTTTTTTTTTTTTTTTTTTTTTTTTTTTTTTTGGAGCTGAGGATCGAACCCAGGGCCTTGTGCTTGCTAGGCAAGCACTCTACCACTGAGCTAAATCCCCAACCCCCAGCCCCTGTCTTTTGGCTTTTTAAATATAATACTTAGAGAATTTCATACAAGTTCAAAATGTAGTTTGCTCATATCCACTCCCAACTCTAAGTTCTCCCAACATGTCCCCTTACCAGTGTCATATGACCCCTTCTTTAATTTTTTTAATTTTTAATATTTTATGTGTCTAAGATTTGCCTGAATATATGTCTGCATACCACATGCATGCCTTGTATCTATGGAGGCCAGAAGAGAGTGTCCCCTGGAACTGGAGTTCCAGACAGTTGTGAGCTGCCATATGGGTGCCGAGTATTGAACCCAGGTCCTCTAGAAGAGCAGTCAGTGTTCTTAACCACTGAGCCAACTCTCCAGGCCTGCCCCCTTCTCCTTTTTTAAAAAATAATAACCTACTTTGTCTAATTGGTCCATTCCTCATGTACATGGGTGCTGGCCATCCACTGGAGCATGGACGACCTACCAGTGGCCACATCCCCAAAGAAAAGTGACGCTCTTGCCGGGTGGTGGTGGCGCATGACTTTAATCCCAGCACTCCAGAGGCAGAGCCAGGCGGAACTCTGTGAGTTCGAGGCCAGCCTGGGCTACAGAGTGAGATCCAGGACAAGCACCAAAACCACACAGAGAAACCCAACAAAAACTGCCAATAGTTCCTCAAGGAGGGGTAGGGCTGGAATTCTGACTAGCTTGATCTTGTTCAGGCAACCCCAGCTGCTGTGGCATTCTTAAATACAACCTTGTCGTGTCCAGAAGAGAGTATTTCATAACAGCCTTCCCCCTTTTCCTCAATATTCCCTCTGCCTTAGGGGAGTGGTTGATACAGATGTCCTATTTAGGGCTGAACACTCACCATCATATATCAGCACTCTGACCCCTTATGAGCCTCTGTATTAACTGCTGCCCACTGCAGAGAGAGCCTTCCTGAGCAAGGGTGAGAGCGACACTGATCTCTGGGTAGAAGCACAAGTATTAGAAGGAGGTCTGATGGCATGACCACTTAGCAAAATAACAATAGTAGGTTCCTCTAGAGCCTATGCTTTCCCTTGTGGGCTTTCGACTGGATTTACAATGCCAGACGTAAAATCCCTCCTGTGGAGTGAGTCTCATATATAAAGAGAGCAATTGGTTGCCCCCACAAACAGCCACCATTTTTACCAGTAAGCACATCTGATATTGTAGTATGCAGCCGCAGCTTCCAGCTCTGGGTAAGACCATTGATGTGCCGCCCCCCGCCCCCCAGCATCCCACGCAGCACCTTTTAGCACACTGAAAGCTAGCCAGCAAGGAGGTGTTCCCAGTCAGTTCCAGATTGATTTCTCTGTGTCTTCACGACCCAAGTGTGTATTGTCTTGCCATCTCCTTACAGTGAGCAAACAGTCCTAAAGCCTGAGTAATATACATACCAAAGAAAAACTACCATGAGACATATACACAAATAGTGGAAACGAAATAATAGAAAAAAGTTCTAAAACAAGAAGACTTCACGAATTGCTGGCACAGCTGTGCTGAGCTGAAAGATAAAGTTCTCAGATCCTTCTGGCTCGAGCAGGCTGCGTGTGGTGCTGTGTGAGGGAGAGGCGAGCTGGTGAGCTGGTGATTGGAGCTGGAATTGGACAGTTGCCAAAGCTGGGCATGCATTGACTCCACCTCATGTACGGAGGGTGCTCTCCTCATGGGTAGTTTTGACCTCTGCATGGTAGACTCAGGATGGCTAGCTAGACTGTTTATATGGCAGCTGAGGGCTCCAACAAAGGTATCCCAAAGAGCACACAGGTACTAGATCTCTCTTTTATCCTAGTATCGGAAATTATCTGTGTCAGCTCAGACTTAATCATATGTCCTCCCAGAGTCAAACAGAGATAATGCAGACCCTTTCCTCTGTTATGAGTGTTACAGGTGTGCCGCCTCTGCAGCCCCATAGCGCTCCTCACTCAGAAGGTCTCTGCATTTGACTTAATGTTCTCTTACTGCTGTCTTGAAGTCTGTAATAAAATATGAACACGGGTCCCTGCATTTTCATTTTACCCTGAGCCTAGCAGATTTTATAGCCAGTTTTGCCTTGAAAGGAGAAATGCCAGAGCCACATTTTAAGAAGAGCCCATGAGATGGGAGGTATTGTTGCAGGTACCTTTGGGGAACACAATCTGCCACAGTTAATCCTTAAATGCTTAGTGTGGACCAGGAAATTTTATCTTATTAAGTTTCTATAATCGTGTGAGCCAAGCACTGTTAGTATTTCCACTTTGTAATCTAGTAGAGGGTGAAGGAGCAAGATGTGACCCAGTACAGTGCTACTCTGGCCCCCTACTGCTTGCCAACGACATTACCCTATTCGTGTTGATCAGCAGCCTCAATAGGCCCTAACCATGTGGGTTGTGTCCATGCTTGGTCTCTAGAGTGGGCAGACAGCAGAAGTTATCACACTGCCTGGTGCATAGTAGAAGTTCAATAACTTTTACCCCCTCCCTTTCCCATGGTAAACCTTCCAGTACTTATCTCTAGGGCTGCTTTGGGGGTATGAGTAGAAGGTTTTTGTCTTCATTTATGAGGATTATATACCTACTGAGAGTCATGCTAGCTTTTTATCCTTGTCCTTCAGTTTGTAAGAGGGCCCCACCTGAGTGGTTTGTGATTCTGTATCTAGATAAAACCTAGCTTTGACTTCTGTACAAAATATGTACTTTGCCCTACTAACTAGTCACTGTATAATGTCTAAGGTCTGTTTTAAGTTCCACACATGTGCCTTCCCTGATTTCTTCTTCATCCTCCTCCTCCTCCTCTTCTTCTTCTTCTTTTTTTCTGAGATTGGGTTTCTCTGTGTAAGAGTCCTGGCTGTCCTGGAACTCACTTTGTAGACCAGGCTGGCCTCGAACTCACAGAGATCCATTTCCCTCTGCTTCCCAAGTGCTAGGATTAAAGGCGGGTGCCACCATTGGCCAGCCCCTGTCCTCTTCTTGCTGTGATCCTAGTTCCTGCAAGCCTGTTCCCAAAAGGCCCCTGAAAGTCCTCCTTTGCTCTGTTCAGCCCCAGGGTTGGCGCTCTGGTTTGTTTTTCATTGCTGTGATAAACATCATGACCAAAAGCAGTTTTGGAAGGAAAGGGTTTATTTTCCTAACACTTCCACGTCACAGTCCATCATTGAAGGAAGTCAGGGCAGGAAGGAGGAACTGAAGCAGAGGCCACAGAGTAGTACTGCTTACTGATTTGCCCTCTGTGGCTTGAAATGTCACTCAGGAGTTTACATTTCATTTACATTGGAAAAAGCAATCCCCAACACTTTCTGTAACATTTCAAATACATAAGAAGCACACATTGACATTTTCATAGACATATTACCGCATTCCTAGAAGAGAAAAGGTCATCTTTTTTTTTCTTTTTGTTTTGTTTTTTGGTTTTTCGAGACAGGGTTTCTCTGTGTAGCTTTGCGCCTTTCCTGGAACTCACTTTGTAGCCCAGGCTGGCCTGGAACTCACAGAGATCCGCCTGGCTCTGCCTCCAGAGTGCTGGGATTAAAGGTGTGCACCACCACCACCGCCCGGCTGAGAAAAGGTCATCTTTAAATCTACAAAGTACTATGTGTAGAGGTACCTTTATTTTTTTATGTTTTGGTGTGTGTATGTATATACATGCATGTGATCATGTGTGTGTGTGTGTGTGTGTGTGTGTGTGTGTGTGTGTGTGTGTGTGAACAGGAATATGTGTCAGTGTGCATGCACCTTGAATACCTTCTTCCATTTTTCTCACAAAGAGTATTAGTTGTTGTTTTAAGACAGGGTAAACTGAGGGCAGTTCTCTATGTAACTGAGGACTATTCTCCCTCCTCAGCCTCTGAGTGTTGGGGTAAGTGCATCACCAGGGTCCATTGGAAGAAAGTGAATTTAGAAAACATTCAAACATGTGTGACTTTGTCTGGGAAAACAAAAAATCTCCCATTATACCAAACGATACAAACATCCAATAATAAATACCCAGTAAGATTTCTATTACTTAAAATGCCTTATAATTGCAACAGGGCTTTCCATGCACATCTTCATATACTGAATATATTATTACATCCAGTTTGACACTTCAGTATAAATTAGTGATGATGAGTTCACAGTGTATAAAGTACAATGGAATTGTTCTCTGGGACAGTTGGGTTTCTGGACATTATATGGCATTATCTGCAAAAAAACCTGAAAGGCCTGTCTCTGCCAACTGCTGTGTGATTTATCTTTCTTGGTTTCTTCAATTATAAAATGGGAAAAATGATCTCAAATTTGCCCACCTCTCACAATTGTTCTGAGGACTGAAAGAGGTATGGACATATGGACCTCAGTGGTTAAGAGCACTTGGTGCTCTTGAGGGGGACCCAGGTTCAATTTCCAGGCCCCACATGGTAGCTCAAAATCATTCATAATTCCTGTTCCATGGGATCCAATGCCCTCCTCTGACCTCTGCAGGCATCATCCATGCACATGGTGCATACACATACATTCGGACAGAATGTTCATATGCATTAAAGAAATAAATACATAAATCTAAAAAATAAAAAAGAAAGAGTAATGCGATTAAATCGCTACTAATCCACGGAAATAGCTTAATGGTTATAGGAACTTATTGGGGGGTTAACTCACAATACAGGAAACTCGCAATACAGGAAATAGGGATTGTAGCAGAATCCCGGAAAGGTGAGGCATGGTCCAGCGCTGTTCTCCAGAGAGCTCTGCCCTTATCCACACCATCATCCAAGACCATGAGGTAGTAAAGAGAAGGGAGTGCACGTATGTGCATCCCAGGTCTTAAGGGTCCCTATCCCGGCCATGCCCAAGGGACAGGTACCTACTTCGCTAGGGGCGGTGCTTCAGGGCATGGCACAGACAACCACCCAGTACAAAAGAGATATGGACATGAGTGTGTTTTGGAGACTCTTCAGCTCCCCACAATGACTATTCAGTTGTTAAAAAGGCCGCAAAAACGCTCAAGAGGTGGGCACAGCATTATGATTGCTTATGCTGTTTTATTGTTGTCATTCACATAACAATCACTATATTCTCACTGGAAAAGGCTCATACAGTTTTGTCCTGAATAGCTTTTATGCCCTGAGCCTTCTTCTAAGCCTACCCTGCATTTGGCTGTTGAGCATGTGAAATATGGCTCATGTGAAGGAGGGATGAAATTTGTTATTAAATTCACATATACTTAAACAAGCTAGCTGTGTGTACATGCACACACTTGTAGTCTTAGTTGGATAATAAAATGTAAAGTCTTGTTGGTTCTTACCACCCGCCTTAATTCACATATAAGGACAAAAGTATATGCATAAATGATTTTTCATAAGTAAACTAATTGTTCAGCCTCTTCTCCCTCCACACCACCACCACCTCCTCCTGTTTCTGAGACTCTTTTTTTTTTTTTAATTTATTTTAATTTATTTTGCTATACAATTCAGTTCTACATATCGGTCACGGATTCCCTTGTTCTCCCCCCTCCCGTCCCCCTCACCTTCCCCCCAACGCCCCCCCCCCCCCATTCCCATCTCCTCCAGGGCAAAGCCTTCCCCACAGACTGAGGTCAACCTGGTAGACTCAGTCCAGGTAGGTCTAGTCCCCTCCTCCCAGGCCGAGCCAAACAATCCTGCATAGGCCCCAGGTTTCAAACAGCCAACTCATGCAATGAGCACAAGATCTGGTCCTAGAAACCTCATCCAACTACTGAGGGATCTGGATGCAGAGATCCATGACTAGGCCCCGGGTGGATCTCTGGGAGTCCAATCAGCGAGAATGAGGAGGGTTTATATGAGCGAGAATTGTTGAGACCAAGGTTGGATAAAGCACAGGGACAAATAGCCAAATGAATGGAAACACATGAACTATGAACCAATGGCTGAGGGGTCCACACTGGATCAGGCCCTCCGAATGGGTGAGACAGTTGATTGGCTTGATCTGTTTGGGAGGCATCCAGGCAGTGAGACTCTTTTTTTAAACGTTTATTTATTTATTATGTATACAGTGCTCTGTCTGCATGTATGCCTGCAGGCCAGAAGAGGGCACCAGATCTCATTACAGATGGCTGTGAGCCACCATGTGGTTGCTGGGAATTGAACCCAGGACCTCTGGAGCAGTCAGTGCTCTTAACCTCTGAGCCATCTCTCTAGCCTGAGACTGACTCTTTTTATGCAGCAGGCTGGTCTCAAACTCCCTATGAACTTCAGAGTAGCTTCAAACTTTGAACTCATAATCCTCCTGCCTCAGCCAGCTCAGTTTGCAGGGATTGCAGGCATGCGCCGCCACGTCTGGTTACGATAGTGTTAATGTGCCAGGTAAATGTGTAAGAAACGTGTAAGCTATTTAACAAATGCAGACAAGAAACGACCTAATGAAATGTCCTCTTAGAGGACACTACAATTTCTCTTTACCATGTGAGTGAGTGAAGTCCTGTCCGCATCATCCCACTCATTCTTCACTGTCCAGCTTTAACAGCCCCTTCTTCAGAAGTGTTCCACAGACGTGATCGCTCCCATTAAAAAAACAAACAAACCTGGAAGAAGCTCCTTATCACAAACTACCTTGCATCACAAACACACTCTCATTAAACTTCAGTTTTTTCCCATGAAGGAAATGGACAGTGCCATTAATTCATCATCCTCTCCGTGGATAGCACCGCTCTTGATGTGTAAGTAATTAAACGGAAGTCCTAAAGCAGAAAATGGAAAACCTACACTCTCATGAATGAGCATGGAGACTGCACAATGGCCAGATGGTGTTTGTGCACCATCAGCATGACATATGCTTCCCATGGCTCACAAGGCTTCGTAGAAACTGCTACTTCTCTGCTTCCATCTCTTACCCATTCTTCTCACTTCAACCCTTCAGCCCCCCAGGCCTTTAAAAAAATCTGATCTTTGAATACATCAAGTCTGCCTCCATCTTCAGGCTATTCCTTGTACTCTTGCTCGGCTTGCAGTGCCCGCCTCCCTGCGATTCAGGTCAAAGAGGCTTTTCTTGACCATAGCATCTACATTAGGCCCCTAACGTCACCGACTCTCAATCATATCACTTTAACTCTCTGTATGGAATTCATCTTCCTGAAATAAACATGCTCATTTGTTTAGAGTGGAATGTCAGCTCCATGAGAAGAGAGACTGTGTTTGTCATGCTCAATGCTGTGTACCTTTTACAGCTGCAGAGAGCTGTCGGCACTAAGGATGCTTTTGGCTAAAGGTGACAGACTACTTGACTACAGAAAAGTGACATAAAGGGCTGGAGATATCATTCAGGTGGTGGAGTACAAAGCCCTAGGCATGAGCCCCACCCAGCACTCCATCTACCAGGTGTGAGTTCAAGGCAAGCTTTAGCTACCTGGAGAGTGTCAAGGCAGCCTGGCAGAGAGAGGGGGGGAGACACTGGTTGACTCCAGAATTTGTTTGCCTTCCATGAAAAGGAATTCAGAGCTCTGTAGTATGAAACAGATGTGAGAGCTCAACAGTGCTGAATTCTGGTTTGGCTTCTTTAAGGCTCTTCTGGTCTTCCCTCTTGGTTACAATACAGCTGGCCAGGGCTGACTCTTCACACACAAAATTACATTGCTCTTGAGAAGAAGGAGGGACAGAGGGTTCTGTCTGTCTGTCTCTATGTACTTCATGTGTGGTGCACATGACTACCCACCAAGCTAAACTGTTGCCACCTTCAGGAGTCCAGCAGGGCCTGTTTTCCAAAGATCATCACCCCTGGGCGTGTTGACTGTTGACTCTTGGAAGGAGGGGGTGTGAAAGGTCATAAGACCCTCACTGAAGTGTCCAGTGCTCCCTCCCAAGCAGCTCTCTCCTAATTGCTCACGGCCTCAGGGGCTCTAGGAAGGACTAGAGGATATGTGTAAGGCAGGATGAGTGAGGGAGTGGGGCTCCATCTACACTGCAGAGGCAGGGAAGCTATCTGCTGGGGGCAGACCTTTCGGTGTGACTGCTTCCAGGTCACCCACACCCTTCCCCGTCACACCTCATCTATTGCTCTGCTTTCTCAGGTGAACTTTGGTGGAACTCTACCTTTGATTGCCTTTGGGACCTCAGTGGGAGTGGTAGATGTTGTTTACATCTTGCCCAGGGAAGGAATTTTAGCAATAGTGTGGGCGTGTTTGGCCTGAATGTGTAGACGTGTACCACATCTGTGTTTGGTGCCCAAAGAGTTTAGAAGCACTGGCTGCCCTGGACCTGGAGTTAAGGTGGTTGTAAGTCACCATGTGGGTGCTGGGAACTGAGTCCATGTCCTCTGCAAGAGCAACAAGTGCTCTCAACCTGTAAGCCATCTCTCTAGCTCCAAAGGGGACTAGGGTCTGCATGATCTGAAAATTGAACCTATGGCCCGGGAAATGAACACCCTTCTCTTTCTATCAAGGTGGAAAACTTCCCCAGCAATCCTGCTGTCATATACCCCATTTCCCCAAACTGAGCAGGAGCCTAGGCCATCCTACTAGTAAAGGAGAGAGGTTAGCATGGGTTAGTAGTCACCAATTATGATTCATCCGACCTAGAGTGCTACTTCTCTTTCCTAAACCCTGTGCCTCTGCCTTGTCCCTAAAGCAAGGAATCTGGGTTCTCTTAGCAAGGAAAAATGCTGGAGCATTGTGGAGGTCATCAACCAGAATCCAGGCATACAGACATTCATCATTCATGGAACATACGGCATGAACTTGTGCTGATTCACCTGCAGGCAACAGTTCCCACATTACACACACCACCACCACCACCACCACCACCACCACCACCACCACCACCACCACCACCACCACCACAACCACCACACCATGAAGTCAATGTTTGTGACAATGCCTGTCCCAGGTCCTGGAGGAACCCTCCATCTGTGCTTTAATCAGGACCACTGTGAAAGTGACTAAATGGGCTCGCTGCTAAGAGAATTGGTCTTTTCTGGGTTCATGGAGTTCATTCCTATGCTCTTGTTTCTATAACAAAATCCTTTTGTACGTATGACTGTTTGCTCTTTGAAGTCTGGAGAAGTGTGGACAGTGCCATATGGGCAATGGTGAGAATCCTCTCAGATGGGCAGATTGGATCCCTGGTGATGGGCCATTTTCAAACTTTTAAAAAATGAAATGGGCCCTTTCATTTCAGAGTTAAGTCTTGGCAGGGTCACGAGCACTTCAAGATTCTTCTTGTTTGTGTTTTAAGCACGCACACTTTACACCTAGTCAGAAGATGTTCTTTGATTCTTGGAAAAACAATTTCTTAGAAGCTGGAGAAGCTAAGGCAAGGGCGTGAGGGTTGCAGGGCACATGTAAAAGCTGAACATTGACAGGTCCTCCAAAACCAAGGCCATGGCCTTCCCAGCGCCAGGGCCACCCACTGCTGGTGGAGTCACTCCAGAACTACACAACCTGCCACAGGCTCTGGTACCCCCCACCACCCAGCTCTCCCTGCCTGGGCAAGTCACACATCCAGAAGCCTGTTCCCTCCTTTGAGTTGCCCTGTGAGGTGGATGCCTGGGCAAAGACATGAAGTGGGTTGGGTGTGGGACCTAGGCAAGTCTGTCCTGCAGCAAACCTGCTCTTCCTTCCTTTGACATAGGCGAGACCCAACCAGGCTGAGTACACAATAGGCGGCATGCAGCTCCATGTTGTTTCCCAGCCTCTAGCCGCCTGGGACCCAGAGGCTTGCTGGGTGAGGGCAAGTGAGACTTCTCTCACCCCCTTGGTGGTCCTACAATCTTTAGGGAGGCAGAGAAGCCTTGGGGCATGGCACACCCTAGTCTTGGAGACATTTCATCCCCCACCTCTGACCCCCTCCCGCCCCATACACTAGAAAAAGAAGCAGCCTCATCTCGCCTGCCGGATGCGGCTGCACCAGCAACATCAGCTGCGGGCGGAGCCCGGGAGCTTGCCACTTCCCCCCTCTTCCCGCGTGACCCTCGCCCCCACCTCCAGCACTCCCTCCCCCTCCAGCAGACACACCCTCCTTCTTAGGCTGGTGGCTCCTCCGGCCGGGGCCCTGGAGCAGAGGGAGCCGCGGCTGAGCTTGCAAAAGAGAGAAAAGGAGGGAAAGAGGGAGGAGCGGCGCGCGGGAGGAGGAGCCGCGGGAGCTGGGCGCGGGGCGGCGAGCTGAGATGTGGCTGGCCGGCCGGCGTGTAAACACAGGCAGCAGCAGCGGCCGCGGCCGCCGGGGCCCGGGGCACTGAGCGCGCCCGCCGAGACCTGCCCGCCGCCGCTGCCATGGCCGAAGTGCGCAAATTCACCAAGCGGCTGAGCAAGCCCGGCACGGCAGCCGAGCTCCGCCAGAGCGTGTCGGAGGCCGTGCGGGGATCCGTGGTACTGGTGAGTGGCCGAGCGACGGGGAGTCCCGGGGGTGAGACGCGCTCACGCCGGGAGCGGCGCGGTGGCTTCCCGCGCGCGCGCTGGGGACGGCGGGCCGGATGGACGCCTGGGCGGCAGCCCGGTGCGCTAAGAGCTCTTTCTCTCTCTGTTCTAGTTAAGTTTTCGATTTGGCGACTGGCTGCCCGGGGGTGGGAGTCCTCGGCTCCAGGGGACAGCGCTCTGGCTGTCCCACCAGCATGCGCTCGGCTAGAAGCTGGAGGGCAAAGCGGGTCGCGGACAGCTGCGGATGGAGCGCGAGTTCCCACCCCAGGCGGGGGCGGCTGAGAGCTGCAGAGCGCACCTCCCACTCCCCCGGACCCCGCACAAAGAGCTGGGGGCGAGGGCACGAGGAGATCTGGATCCCCTTGGGAGGGCACCTGGGGCAGCCTAGGCGGAAGGATGCGATGAGCCTCTTGCACAGACACACTTGAGTGTGGATACACATCGAGTACTCACACGCGCGCGCACACACTTACACACACACACACACACACACACACACACACACACACACGCACACACACAACCCCACCCAAAAAGCCCGGGGCGCCCGAGCTCTGGCGGGCGGTGTGGACAGAGGAAGCACAGCGACTTCCTCCTGCTACTGGGGAGAGGGAGGGCTGTGGTGGGTGTTGAAGGGTACTACCACTAAGGCAGAGGGAGGGGATTGGAAACAACGGGGTTCTGCGCCTGAGTGGGCTTTGGGTCGGTCGCCTCTGGGAGAGGATGGCCCCTGAGACTTGCAAGCTCTTGGAGGCAAGAGGATGGGGGAACGATGGGGTGTGCCTGTGTTAGGATGAAGAGCCTAGAACCAGACGCCTACCGCAGCGGACTGGGGTTGTCTTGGTGGCGGGCAGGGCTGGGGGATGGGGATTGGAGAGCATTCTGACCCCCTGGGAACCCTCCCAGTACACCCTCTGCCCTGTTCAGATTGTCTAAATCTGGAGGGAAGCCGTAGGTGGTAAAGGACACTTGCTCCTTCGCTTTTAAAGACCCCCATTGCCATTTTTTTTTTTTAGACTGGATATCAAACCTTAAATAAGCTGCGGGACTGGTTCATTAGCGTGCGTTTTGTTACTTTGTTTTGCGGGAGATTTGCTGGCTTTTGTCTCATTCCACTCCTATATTATTTTGTGTCATTTGCTGTGTTTAAATCTCACCATTTAAGAGAGGGCTTTTTTGTTAGCCCAACTTATCCTGAGAAGGGAACCTCGCAGCTTTCCCTTGTAATTTTTATGTTGATCTTGTAGAATCAGCAATAAAACCAACATTAAAGCGAGGCAAGGGGCCTGATCCTAACAGTGGGGAAAGTTGACATTAGTGGAGGAGGATCAAAGGTAAAATATGTACCTTTGAGATAAAAATCGGATTTCTAATAGCTGCAACTGTGCAGAGCCAAGTGACTTTAAAGAAATCTCTTCATCGTGGCAGGACCCTTGAAGTTTAATCCTGCTGTTTGGTGAAGCTAAACCCAGACCTTTAATGTTGTTTTAATGGATTTGGCTTATTGTATATTTCACTCGGATTTTGGAGCAAGAACCTGTTGAGGTCAGATCAGACCTCACTTGTCATCACAACCAGTTAAGAAAGGACCACAAGCTGTGTGCAAGGCATTTATTTATACTAGACTGTCTTCTTCCATGCTTATTAGCAAGCGATCCAGACAGCCTAGCACAAGGATGGTTTTTCTCAAATCGTAAAGAAAGAAAATCTTCCCTGAGCAGTGGTGCATGGCCACCTACCACAGCCTGTGAAGGGAGAGGGAAGATGGACAGATGGTATCAAGAGAATAAATGGGACACAAGCAACCTCTGTTGGGATTTGACCAGCTTCCTGCAACAGTAGAAAGTTAACATTCTTTCCCAGGTTTTAAGCTTTCAAAAGAATTTCAGTTTTGAGACAGGGTCTCTCTCTGTCTGTAGCCCAGGCTGGAAGTCTGGCCTTGTACTTGGCGCTAGTTGTCCTCCTTCAGCTTACTGAGTACTGGGATGCCGGGCATGTGCCACCAATAATTTTTGTGCAACACAGGTGCAGTGATTTCCTAGCTGTCTGTTATTGACAAAGCAGAGGGAAAACAGTCCATAACAGAGAAAGACTCTTCTTGGAGCTACAGCCAGTGGCCAGAGTTTCCTGGTCAGCTGACATCACTTTTATGTCAGGGGATGTAGAGGAGTGCAGTCTATTCATTTCTGTACTTTATGAGCTGTATTAAGATTTGGGGAGTTGGGAGAGCAGTTCCCAGTGATCTAAATCAACATCTAGTGAGCACTCACTCTGTGCAAGGCACAGTTAGATGCTTTATAGTTACAAAGGAGTGAAGATGACCCTTTCTTCATTTATTTTCATTAGTTCCAGCCTAGGTTTGTGTGTGTGCGTGTGTATAGTCTTAGGGATTTCCTAGGGTCTTCAATAATGCTCTTTGTCGATTAAGAAATAAATCACTTTAAATAGCCTGTATACCATTAATATGTGAGAGACTTGAAATATGTCTCTCATGTATTCCTTCTCTTCCTGTTTTTGTTTTAGTTTTGGTTTGTTTTTTGTTTTTTGTTTTTTTCTTCATAGAACTGCTAACAAGTGTTAGGAAAGCCATGGGTGACTGGAGAGCACAACAAGCATGTTGCAGCTGCTGTCCACTTCTGGTTCAGTTGTGATGTAAGCCCCAAGTGTTTATTGAGGGACAGCTGAGGTGGGATTTACACTTGCTGCCGTAAACCCAAGATGGTATTAGAGTTTCTGCAGAAGTTGGAGTCATTATGAGCACAGCAGGGCCACGCTTTCCTCCCATGTAATTCTTGATAGACCTGGAAGCCCTACCAAGCTGAACAAATACACACTATTTCCTGTTTAGTTTTTTTTTTCTTTTTTACAGTTACACCCTTGTTGGCATGTCTATAACATCATTGAGTTTTGCTCACTGTTCAAAAAATGCAGAAGACTTGGGCCTTGGCTATATATAGCGTGTCATTACTAGTACTTCCACGAATCTATTAACTATATAATGAAACAGGCAGAGAAAGAGAGGCTGTTTCATGGCTGCATGTTCCTGTGAGTTCAGCATTTTTATGAAGGTCAATTTTAAACCAGGGAAAGGGATAATTATTGAACTGCCATTGACCAAGATTTCTCAAGAGAGATTTGGGGAGCGGCACGATAGGCCAGCAGCGAGCAGTGGAGCTCATGGAGAATGTTCACATATACACATGTTTAAAGGGCAGAGTTCTGATTGTCTTTTTGTTATAGTCGTTGGTGCTTGGAGGGGACCAAAGACATTTGAGAAACCTACTGTATCTCTTACTTAGTAGGTGTTTAAATAGTGCTTGCTTCTTATGATCAGCAGAAAGTTGTTAGGTATTACCAGTCACAGCCCTTGAGGCGAGGTAATTTGGGCAGGTCCTTTGGCTGGCAGCAAGGAATTTCACATGGAATAGCTCTCCGGAGTTGAGAAAGGCTGACAAGGGTCACCAGCTGTTGACTCCTCCACCCGCCACTCACAACTACCTTTGAGCAGAATGGTTGTCATGCTTGCCTGAAAAACTCAGCAGCTGCTCTGTTCCCTCTTCCCAGGGGGGGTCTGGAAAGTACTTAATGTATGACAAAACCCACAGCTTCATCTGGAAGGAGGTGACAGCTTCCACTGTGGAATAAAGCCCCTTAGATGCCGGGGACCGAACTCAGGACCCTGGAATAGGCTAGGTGCTACCCTACTACCTGGCCACACTCCTAGCCCAACTTGGTTGTGTTTGTTTGCCTGTGTATGAAGACTTTAACTCATGATGCTTGTACCTCATCCTCCTGAATGCTAGGTTTTCATAGGCATGGACCCATATACCTGGCTTCAGTTTTGGCTTCTTGAGCACGCCTTTCCAGTTCAAAGACTTAGTTCAGCTCTTATTGAGCTGAGCGTGAGAAAGATTAGCTATAACCTTGGCGCCTGAGCGTAAACATCCCTTCTTTCCATTCCTTTTGGTAGTTTCTCTTGCTTAGAAGGGCTCTGGGAGACCCACACCTCCACGGTTTGTCCAAAAGCCCAACTCTGCTTATAAAACCAGCGAGGCCACCTCACTAAGCCCTCACTGAAACAACAAACAGAATCCCCCTCCTCTCTGTGGGGCATGTGTATGCAGGTGTCCTCATCTGTGCGCACCCATGCAGAAATCAGAGAACACTGGTGCCCTGTTATTATAGCACTTGCCACTTGATTTCCTTGACTCAAGGTCTCTCACTGACTGGAACCAGCTATTCTTTGGCCAGACTGATGTGCCCTCCTGTCTCCGCACTCTGTTCCCACCCACTGTGCCCACAGCCACACCTGGCTTTTTTTTTTTTTAATGTGGTCCTCCTGCGTGTACAGCAAGCACTCTGATACACTTAGCTGTCTTTCCAGCCCTGGCGTTTCTTTTCTAAGTTTGACGTCTTAAATCCGTCCTCCAGGTTGAGTCTTTCCCTAGCCTGATCACCAGCAATCTCTCTTTAAACTTTTATTGCTTTATCACTGAAAATGCATAGTCATTAAAGAAAAACTAGAGAAGAAAAAGATTGAAGCGTCACCAGCTCATTGCTCAGAAGGAACTCTGTTAATAGCCTAGTGTATGCATTTTGACTTTTATATATGAATATTTCAATTTTTTCTTGTGTGGTTATGCTGAGCTGTCTTCCCCAGCCCTTAAATAACTCTTCTCTTATCCATATCTTATTAGCATTTACTCATCAGTCAACATACCCTTAAGCATGTTTAATAAGATGCCAACAATTCTATTAGGAGTTTTTCATAGATAAATCATCCTTTATTGATTGATTCTTTATAGTTTTTAGATTTAAAAAATATTGGGGTGTGTGTGTGTGTGTGTGTGTGTGTGTGTGTGTGTGTGTGTTGTGCATACCAGCGCAAACAGGGTATTTGCATCACAGTGCCTGTGTGGGGGTCAGAAAACAGTTTTCAGGAGTTGGTGCTCTTCTGCTTTGTTAAGGCAGGGCCTCTTTTGTTTCTGCTGAGCTGTGCGCTCCAGGCTCGCTGGCCCTGGAGCTTCTAGGCAAGTCTCTTGTCTCAGTAGGGGTGCTGGAATGACAGGTGAGGGCCTCTGCACCTGGCCTGCTCTGTGTGCATTCCAGGGATCGAACTCAGGTCATCAGGCCGCCTCTGTGAGTCCTTTCCCCTGCTGAGCTCTCTTATCTCTCTGGCCCAACGTTCCTGGTTCTATGCTGGATAAACATGAGCTGTCTAGTGTCTTAGATACCTTTACATTTTTCCGTATTTTGTTTTTTGAGATAGCGTCTTTCTGTGTAGCTGAGGCTGGCTTTGAATTTGTAACCCTTGTGCCTCAGCTACTATGTCCGGCACTTTAAATTTAAGTGAGTTAAAAATCAATTCCTAAATTGCCCTGGGCACAGCTTCTTAGTCGCCACATGTGGCTGGTCTACCATAGGAGACAGTGCTAAAACACAGCGTTTCCGTCACTGCAGTGGGTTACCACTGGGTCACACAGCTTAGAGAGGGTACTTTCAGATTTGCTACATTTTGCCCATAGATTAAATTTCTGGCTATCAAAATGCCTGTTCAAAGCCCACATGCATTTTTAGGATTGAACTTTTCTCTTAGGGATAGAGGGGTAACTCAGTGTGCCAGGCCTTGAGTTCCATCTTTAGCACTATAAACAATTCCTGGTAAACCAAACAAAACAAACAAACAAAAAGCCACTTAAATTATTCTGCAGAAAGTTGTTCCAGTTTACTCCACCAGTGGAGCATGAGTATATATTTCTCCTCTCCCGTGTTGACACTGCTCGACATTCGTCATCTCTGTGATCTGATAAGCTATCGAGTACATTGCTGTTATAATTTGTATTTCTTCAATTACTGTTGAAACCGAACAGTGTTTCCTGTGTTGACGGCCCATTCATATTTCTTCCTTTAAGGACAGGGAACCTTGACACAGACTTTTTTCCTTGTTTTGGACTCGAGATAATCATCTCCACCCTTCACAATTCTGTTTGGCTAAGTCAAGGGTGAGGCCACACGTCCATATTCTTTAAAGCCACTCCCAGGTGATTCTGATGTGCACAGAAATGCTGATCTAGGCCACTCATCTGTTCAAGGCAAGAAGGTCTCTTAGACACATTTCTGACAAAGGATTGTGGGGATTCTCCTTAACCCCCTCTTCGTGTTAGGAGGCTGTGTTGGAAAACTTGAATCGAAATTTACTCCGCTGAGTTCTCTGCTGACCTGCACCAAACCCTACCGTTTGGAGCTACATGGAATGTTTGCTTCCTCTTTGACGTGCCCATCCTTGAAACATGTGGAGACAACCACCATGCCATTTAAAAAGTTCACTCTTCACGAGGTCAGAGAGCCTCCCCCCCCCCCTTCATTTCACACATGACTTGGTTTCTAGATTCCTCGCATCATGGGCGTTCTGTTTGACTCTGGTCCAAGTGTTCAGTGCCCTACTGAATAGCAGAGGCAGAGAGCATCAGGACTGGAGTGAGACCTGGTCCCAAGTCTGGCTTCTGCTGCTACTTGCATTGTGAATGAAGGCAGGTAATTGTCTGTGAAATGGGGACAGACATGTGGCGCTCCCTTGTGAGGAGTAAGAAGTAACGAATGAAAAGGCTTGGTGTATAGGTGGTTCATAAGTTTTAAAATGAAGGTCAAGGGGGAGACAGTTTTCCTGGGAAGTCACCCACACTCAATGGAAGATCACACGTTCAAGAACATTTGGGCAGCACCAATTGGTCTTAATGGGTTTAAAACAAAAAGGACACAGAGTTGAGTGAGTGGGTAGGGAAGGGAGTGTGGATCTGGGAAGAGCCGGGGGAGGGGATGAACATGATCAAAGCATGTTAATGAAATACTCAAAGAACTAACAAAAAAAAACACTAAGAAAAATTGTAAAATAAATAAAGAGAATGTTGGGGGAAAACACCTCAGCATCTACCACAGAATGTTCCCTACTCATTCTGGGTATGAGCACTTCACACGATGCTTGGAAGGCAGTAGGTACACAGTTTACATTTTGTGTGTATTGGGAGAAGGGCCTGGAGGCAGGAAACCGGGGAAAATATATAGTCCAGGAGCGTGCTCACAAAGGGTTTAACCAACAAAGAAAGGCCTTAGCTGAAGCGGTGAGAATGGAGATAAGAGGCAGTTCAGTGATACAATCTATAGCATTTGGTGATTGTTGAAGGGGGAAGAGAAACGAAGGGAGGAAGAGAGAGGTGGAGTCAAGCTGAAGTTGAGGTTTTACAGCTTGGGTGAGCAGAAGGAAGGTGACAGGAAGGAAAGAGAAAACGAGCAAGCTCTGTTTGAAAAAATTGGGAGGGCAAGGCCAGGTTTCGGTGAGAGCCTTCTAAGGGGAGGCTGAGCATGTAGGCTTGTGTTTTGGCAGAAGCCCGGGGTTCCTGAGGGCAGAGAGGAAAGTGTTCCAAGTGGAATCAGGAAAGGGAGGAAGAACCAGGAAAGGAGCCGGGCTGCACTGACAGAGATGAGATTGTAGGAGTGATTAGCGGGTGGAAGAGGCTTGCCCCTTTGGGGGTGATTAGGAAGTAGAAGGCGGGGTGGGGAAGAATAATCTGGAGGCTAGCCCTAGACTTCCCATTAGAATGATAGTAGAAGTACACACACACACACACACACACACACACACACACACACACACACACACACGGGTGGGTGTGGTGAGATCTTGTTTTAGTAATTGGCTTTAGCAGTTCATGGGGACAAGGAGCTAGCCAGATTCCTCTGGGTGCCTAGAGAGGCTAATGTAATAGTCTCTACCCCTAAGGGACTCCCGATCCAGACCTGAAGATAGGATACACACACAGTAAACACAGATAAGACGCTATGGTATTGCCTTCTAGTTTCAGTTGGTTAATCCTTTCGCCCTTGTCCACCCCCCACTGACTTCCTGATTTTTTTACATTTGTTAAGACTTTCATAGTCTCTTCTGGTCTTAACCAGGCCAAACAGGCCTTTACTAATGAACACTGTTAGTCTCTGTGGCTTTTCCTATGGAGTTCCCCTCCCCCATGCTTTATGGCAGTGGCAAGAGTAAGCAGTGACATGTAATGGTGAGAAATTTGTAGTATACATGTATAGCTCATCTTGGCATTCCCTTTCTTGACCTCTGTGGCAGTAGTTGTTACCTTCCAAAATTCCACATACCTGGCTTTAAATTAATTAATTTAACATATTACAATTTTATTTCTCTCTCTCTCTCTCTCTCTCTCTCTCTCTGTGTGTGTATATATATACACAAATATGGCACAATGTGCCTGTGAAGGTCTGAGAGTATCTTACAGGAGTTGTTTTTCGCCTTCCACCATGTGAGTCTCTGGGATTGAACTCAGGTCGTCAGACTTTGGAAGTATGTCTTAGCCTGTTGAGCTACCTTGCTAGCCCACCCTTGCTTGAAAAAAAATATTTAATTTTGAAATTGTTTTGAGAACCTCATACTTGAGCAGTACATTGACATAACTCCTACCCCTCTCAACTCTCCAACTCCTCCCATTTCCCCCCAAATTCATGACCTCCTCTTCTTTATTACACACACACACACACACACACACACACACACATACACACGCACACGCACACGCATACACACACACACATACAACCTACTGAGTCAATTTAATGTTACAACTTAGTACAGAGGATTATCATCTGCCGGATTTTTTTCTCCTGAGATAAAGAATCATCGACAAGATGTGTTGAAAAATGTATTCATATTCTCTAAATTTTATTTACCACTGAAACCGGAAACCACGAGAGGGAGAGGGAGCTCAAGAAGTTCCTCCTTTCTTATGGTTTTTGTTTTGTTTTATGATTTATAAATCATAAGGGTACTTTTAGAATAAGTTTCTCCTTGGGATTTAGATCTCATAGTTTCCTATAGATTTGGCCAGGAGAGCGGAAGAATTCCAGCCTAACATTGCTCTGCCATTTGGATCAGCCTGGAGCCAGATGCCTTTTTGATTCTTTGCACAGCCCCACCCCGGAGGTTTCCTGAGCAGAAACTGGAGTGGGGCAAAGGGACAGTCTTGCTAAGCTGCTACTGCCTCTAAGCTCCTGTTTGTTAGAGCAAGGGGTAAGAGCCTGAGCTCCGGGAGCACACCACTCCTGTGTTCAGAGTTCAGCCCAGCTGCTTGCTGGCAGGCTGACATCAGGCCAGTGTGTGTAGAACACATCAGTCAGAACATATGATCCGAATGAATGTTGTGCTGGGGAGATAGCTTGGTCAGTAAAATGCTTAGATGAGGACATGACCTTGAGCCCCCAGAACCCACGGGAGAAAAGCCAGGTGTGGTACACCCTTGTATTCCCAATTCTGAGGAGGTAGAAGAAACAGGTGGATCCCTGGGCTCACTGAGACACAGAGAGAATATGAATATGGACCTGAGAAACCACAACGCTGCTGCTTTTTCTTTGGCCTCCATATGGATGTGCATACATGTGCATGCTTACCTCCCTGTATACACCTGTGTACACACACACACACACACACACACACACACACACACACACACACACACACACAAAGCATGCCTTGTTTCTCACATCATTCCCAGGCTTTATGTCCTTTTTTGTGGTGTTGGGCATAGAATGGACCTCACAGATGCTAAACACGTGTGCTACTTACTGCTGAGCTACACCTGTAGTCCTAATGTCCTGTTCTATTCTGCTATTCAGGTTTTGTAATAGCAGACTGGGTTTGTTAAGGGTGGCGTATCCAGCTTCCCGGTTAAGTCAGTCTGGAAAACACAGCCGTCATTCCGTCTACACGTGGTTTCTCTATTGTTCATGCACAACCTTGCACAATCACACCTAAATTTTGCTCTTAATGATTTCCTGTGATTCTTGGCTACTTTATTTTTTATGGCCTATGGAGTTTATCATCCGCAGGAAGTTTTTCCCCCTGCTTTCTTGACAGCTTGTCTTGGACTGTATATGTTTCAAGGTGGTGAAAAGTGTTAGCCTCATCAGGGCTGGGGAGATGGCTCAGCAGTTAAGAGCACCCACTGCTCTTCCAGCACCCACCGTTCTTCAGAGGACCTGGGTTCAAATCCTAGTACCCACATGGCAGCTCACAACTCCAGTTCCAAGAGATCTGGCACCTTCACACCAATGCTCATAAAATAAAAGTTAAAAAAATAAAGAAAAGTGTTAGGTGATCTTTAGATTCTTCTGTTTCCCCACCATATTGTTTTCTCTAATGACTGGCCATATTTTACTGGGTGAGATGTAACTGAAGATATTTTGAAGTCCCTGGACAGAATATCTTTATTTGAAGCATTTCAGTGCATTGTGACAGAAGTCCCGCAAGTTAATTTGTGTGGAATGTTTTTCAGATGATGGCAAGGCCTTGTATTTCCATGGCCCCATTTTTTAAAAAATATACTTATTTTATTTTATGTGTATGTGTAGCTGGAGAGCTTCTCCACCCCACTGTAGCTGGAGTTTTCTCTCCGGGTCCGCCAAGCCCCGGAAGTCCTGCGGCCCACTTATAAAATAAACACACAGACGCTTGTATTATTTAAACTGTTTGGCCTAATGGCTCAGGCTTCTAGCTAGCTGTTCTTATATCTTAAATTGACCCATTTCTATTAGTCTATAAGTTGCCACGTGGCTCGTGGCTTACTGGTATCTTAACATCTTCTCATGGTGGTGGCTGGCTGCGTCTCTTTGCCTCAGCCTTTCTGTTCCCAGAATTTTTGTGGGTATTTTGCGTACATGCATATGCATATCCCCTGGTACTGGAGTTACAGACAGTTGTGAGCCTCCATGTAGGTGCCGGGAATTGAACCCAGGTCCCCTAGAAGAGCAGCCAGTGCTCTTAACTGCTGAGTCATTGCTCCAGCCCTGTGATAGCCCCAATTTTAAGAAGAGTTAAAAAGGCTGTTATGTCTGTGATGTCATATGGTTATGGGTCACTGTTCAACACATACCACATTGTCATCACTCCTTTATGTGGAGAAACAGAGGCCTGGTTTCTAGTGAGGCAGGCCATAGGCCATCTGTCATTTCCAAATGACTGGGCAGGTAATGAACTCCAGGTGTCTCCACTTCTTAATAGTAGCCATGTGAAGAAGCTACCAGATTCCACAAGCAAGCAGGGGAAAGAAACTTTTCCTGTGTGACTGAGTGATGGCTTATGGAAAGCCATATTTCTTTCCAAACAAGCTTGGTTTCTTTAGTGGGAAAGTAGAAGTTAAGGCCAGATTAGTTTTTTTAGATTTTGTGAACTGCTTACAGTTCGCTGTTCTTCATTTCTTTACTACTTGAATAAATATACTGAAAAAGAACACTCTAGAACTTTAGCTCTTCAAAGGTACCTGGGATCGTTTTCATGGAACTACTTTTAGATTACCCACTATCCCAAAATAACACCATATGTATAAGATCTTTCCATGCCTTTTATATTAGTTTAGGTTTCTCCCTGAAGAAATGCCAGCTTTATGCCTTACACTGCCTGTTGTCACAGTGTTCACGAGTACATGGAACAGTACTGTTGGCATGACCAGTTTCTTTTCACAGGCTAACAAGTTCCAAATACTCCAGTGCACCAGATGGCTGGCTACCTAGAGACCTGAAGGAAAGAATGCCACCTTCCAAGGTGTCTACCTTACCATCAAGAAACGGCTGACGTCCAAGGAGACTTGGCATAAACTGAACTAAATCATTCTTTAAGATCTCACAGGGGCCGGTGGCTCTCATTTGTGTCCAGCGGAGTGTTTATGACTCACTCTATTACTCCGGAAGCAAAGAATGCTCTCCTCTCAAACTTGCCCCCAGGAGACTTGTTCTGTCACTTCTAGTGACTGACCTGACTGCTCACAGAGGAAATTGGCCTCTGCCTGTCCCTTCCAAATAGTCGGTCAGAATTCTCACTAGTAGCGCCAAAGTGAATTTGATAATTTTGATAATTTGAAGAATTCTTGCTTCAATTTTCTAATGGCACACGAGCTTTCTCCTTGTTTCCCACCCTCCTTCCTTTCTCTACTAGTGGAAGCATCAAGAGTTTCTCACATTCAGTGTCCAGGGCCTTGGTTTCAAGTTGCATAAACTATTGGTTGTACCCTGTATATTTGTGTATGTCTATTTACTTGCTTATATTTATTTATTCATCCATTCACTTATTTTGAGACAGGGTCTCATGTAGCCCAGGCTGACCTTAAACTTAAAAGAAAATATTGTTGCCAGGTGTGGTGGCACATGCTTTTAATCCCTTCTGAGCAGCTGGGGTTACAGATCTATGCTGCCAGACCCAGCATCTGCCGTGTCTTTAAAATTAACTTCTACTTACTGGGTTCTGGTGTTATTTTTTGTCTACCTTGAGTTTTTATGACTCTGTGTGTTTGTGTATATGTGTATGTGTGTATGTGTGTGTGTGTGTGTGTGTGTGTGTGTGTGTGTGTGTGTGTGTGTGTTGCTAGATATGGAACCAACAGATTCCCATACATTGAGCAGGTAATCAACCCTGTATCAAATTTCCAGCTTCTATGTCCCTAACCTGATCCCTTTGCTCACCCATATCTGAGCCCCTCCTTGGTTTCCTGGCAGGTTACCAGCTCCTCTACAAGTGACTAGGTCTCCTGAGCCAGGATGCTGTGCCTTTACTATGATTCTACAGCTGCTCAGCTTAAGCTCTGTGCAGTGGAACTGGCCAATGCACTGGCGGAGGGAGGGGGCTATTAGCAAATTCAGAGGAGGCTGAGTGCCCAGGTAAGGAGGCCCAGCAGATGGGCCTTGTAGAGTTGGGCCAGCGGCACACATGGTGTATCAGTTTCCCATTCCCACTATAGTATATTGTCACAAAGTTAAGTGTCTTCAAAGTACAGACTTTTTAATTTATTGTTTGTTTGTTTTTCTGAGATAGGGTTTCTCTGTGAAACCGCCCTGGGGCTGTCCTGGAACTCACTCTGTAGACCAGGCTGGCCCCCATCTCACGGAGATCCTCCTGCCTCCAAAGTGCTGGGATTGAAAGCATATGCCACCACTGCCCAACTTATTTATTTATTTTATTGAAAATAATTTTTTCATGCAAGATATTCTGATTGAGGTTCCCTTCCCCTAACTCCTCCCAGATCCTCCTCACTTTCCCATCCACCCAAATCCACATCCTTTCTTTCTCTCTCTCATTAGAAAACAAGCATATGATAATAGTAATAGTAATAATAATAATAATAATAATAATAATAATAACAACAACAAAGCAGAGTAGGACAATACAAACAAACAGGGGAAAAAAAGAGCCAAAGAAAAAGCACACAGGGCCCTCTGCATATGGGAGACAGTTGTGTAACCTGGTCTCTTTGAGGGGCCCCTGGCAGTGGATCAGGATCCACCCCTGGTACATGAGCAGGCTTTCTGGAGCCCATTACCTATGGTGGGACGCATTTTTCAGCCTTAATGCAGGGGGAGGGGCTTGGCCCTGCCTCAACTGAATGTACCAGGTTTTGTACATGGGAGGCTTTACCTTTTTGGAGGAGGAAATGGGGGGTGGGTTGAGGGGACAGGTTGGGGGGAGCGAGAGGAGGGAAGAGAGGGAGATCTATGATTGGTATGTAAAATGAATAAAAAAATTTTTTAATAAAGAAAAAAAGAAAAAGCACATAGGAAACACATGGATGCAGATACACACACATTCACATATACAGAAAGTCCATAAAAACACAAAACCAGAAACCATAATATGTAAGCGAAAGACCTATAAGGTAACAAAGAGAATCCCCAAAGTATTATGAGTTCATTTTGTGTTAGGCATCTGTTGCTGGACATGAGGCCTGCCCTTAAGTGTGGTATGTGTGCCCAGTGAGACTTGGAGAAAACTCCTTTTTCCTTTGCCAGTGGTTGTCAGTTGGAGCTAGCTTCTGGGGTAGGGCGAGGGGCTTGCGTTCACTGCCCCCTCAGTGCTGGGACCCCGTCCGGCTTACACCTGTGCAGGCCCTGTGCGTGCTGCCACGGTCTCTGTGAGGTCCTAGTTGTGTCAGTTGTGTTGTGTTTAGAAGACTTTGATCCCTCCCTGTCCTCCATCCCCTCGGGCTGAGCCCTGAGGGGAGGGATTTGTTGGTGTCATCCCATTTAGGATGGAGTGTTGTAAGGTCTTTCACTCTGCACGATGTCTGGCTGTGGGTCTCTGTGTTGGTCCCTACTGTTCCTACTGTTTGTACTGCAGGGGAAGCTTCTGTGATGATGGCTGAGCACGACACTGATCTATGAGTATAGCAGAATATTATTAAGAGTCATTTTATCACTACATTTATTTTATTGCTACATTCCTTTAGCACGGTGGTTCTCAACCTTCCTAATGCTGCAACTCTTTAATACAGTTCCTCATGTTGTGGTGACCCCCAACCATAACATTATTTTTGTTGCTACTTCGTAACTGTAACGTTGCTACTGTTATGAATCATAATGTAAATATCTGATAGGCAGAATATCTGCTATGTGACTCCAGGTGGGGTCACAACCCATAGGTTGAGAACCGCAGCTTTAGCAGAACAGTAGTGTTTGGTTTTCCCCTGGATGGATGGCCTAGCTAGTCCTAGGAAGCACACAGACCTTTTTCTAGGTTTGGAGACCACAAGTCTGACACAGATTTCACTGGGATGAAACCAAGATTTGGCAAATCTGCACGGCCTTCAGGAGCTCTAGTGGAGAGTCCCGTATGCTGCCTTCTTTTCCAGTTTCCAGAGGCTTCCTGCATTCTTTGACTTTCAACCTCTGTCTCCATCTTCAGCACAGCAATGGCTGGCCGTGTTGCACATCATACACCCCGCCTCTGCTTCTGTCTTCATATTCTCTTCCCTGCCTCTGATCAGCCAGTCTCCCCCTTTCATTTCTAAACCGCTTTGCCTTGTTTTTGTAGTACTCGCCATTGAAAACATGGCCTTGCACATGCTGGGCAACCGCCCTATGACTCTGCTACACTCCCAGCCATGTAGAAGAACCTTTGTGATGGCTTTGCTCCCTCCCACCTGGATAACCCATCTCAAACTCTTGAACTTTATCATATCTCTGGTTTCCTCTGATGTGTAAAGTCCATAGTCCCTGGTTTGAGGGACCGAGATGTAGCCATGTTTGGGGAGTCATTATTGTGCTTTAAACTCCATGAAGTGGTGTTACAGGTTGATGAGTCCACGGTGGGCTCCTGATGGGCTGGTGAAGTCAGGTAGGTTCCTGACTTTATGATGGAAGAGAAAACAGGAAACGAGTCTGATAGACTAGCCAACAGTGAGCTAGGTGCAGACGCCTTCCCAGCATTCTAGTGAAGGAGCGTGATCCCTTTTGAGAATTGTAGCTGAAGGAAAGGAACGCAGGCTTGTCATCTGCGATTTCCATTCGCATATTTTCTGAAATTCTTCATAATTAATTATTCTCCCCACAGAGGACTCCATTAGTCTGCAGTTCTTATAGAGGGCACTGCTTTCAGACTTGAGGTGTTTCAGGATACAAGTTGGCCAGACACATGCAGGCACTTAGCCATTTGAGGCCTATGGAATTTTCCACTCTCAGCAAAGGAAAAGAGGAAAGCAGTAGGGGTGTGTAGGTGTTGGGGGGCAGGGGTGTAGATATGTGTGCAGGAGACATGTTTAAAAGAGAAAGGGATGGTTTCACATCACAGAGAGTAACTGGCTGACAGGTCCCAAGATGCCTCTCATATGTCCTCTGTAAGAGAGACTTCACCTAGGCTGAAGGCTGAAGGTCACCTTAGATGGGTAAACACAGGACCCCTTTCAGATAGGCTGGAGAAGGCGGAGGAGAAGACCGGGAAATCTCTGATTTCCTTCTTGACTTCATGGTGATTTTAACTGAGAGATAAATCGAAACTTCCTCTCTTCACAGAATGCAGCCCCTGCCATTTTAGAGAGCCGCACCACAAAAGCTTCCTGGCTGCTTTTGTTTCAGCCTCCTCGTGGTGCTGGCCAGTATAATATCCATGATGGTCTGATGGCACAGAGCCTTGCAGCTCTGAAGAAGCACTCTAGCATAGATGTGAGTTGTGTTTGCTATTTTTACAGCGGTTCCAATTGGCCACGGCTATATTTCTTCCTGGCTTAACCTATCCTTTTACAGGTCCTCGGGTAACTGATCTGGCTGTGCATTGAAAAGCCTTATGAAAAGGTCCAGGAAAATCACAGATTTTGTTTCAAAATCTGGAGCAACAAAATGTCCAGAAACTCTCCTCACTTTCTTCTGGTCCATGTTCTTTTCTTGTGCTCTTCCAGGGGAAAATAATTCCCATTCTTTTTTCTAAGCTAACAGGATAAATCTTCAGGTATTTTCAGTGGGGTTGTGTTAAGTGGTCTACTGTTATATAAGAGTAATCTACTAATTTTTAAATGTGCAAGTGTATTTATTAACTATAATCCTGCTGAGGACTTCTTTAGAAACACTTGTAAGATGGTGTTTATTTTAGTTAAGTTATGGGTTCTTTTCCTTCATACTGGCCTTTAATTTTTGGTTCGTTTTCCCGATGGACGGATCTCTGTTGCGGATTCCCCCCTTTTCTGCTTGCCTTCCACTGAGCTCCATGGCTTACAGGTAGTGTACACTACATCAATGAATTTCAGTACAGACTTGATGCCTTAGATGCCTGGAACTTCTTGGCCTGTGTTAGGTAGCAGAAGGAAATCGAAAGCAATGTATTGTTGAGGCGTGTGCTAACCAGAGGAGAAGGTACATTGTGATGTGGTACATAGCTGCACTGGCTGATGGTCGATCCAGATACTTTCATTCACTTGATGCTAAAGTCCCAAGGGAGCTGCTTTTCGAACTGTTGCTGGAGCCGTACAGAAGCAGAGGTTCTATTTCCGCTGCTTTCTCTATAATGGATTAAGTCTATTTAGAGCAAACTTGTGGACATGAGAGAAGCCAAGAGGATATAATCTGAGAGAACTAAAGGATTTTTTTTGCATCACAATAGACCAAAAGGCCAGAGATTAAAATATTAACAATATTCAATGAGGGTAGCAGCCTATTTTTAGAGAACCAGACAGGAAAAAATCAAAAGCTCCAGACCTTGTGCTAGGTAGGAGGAAAGCTTGGGGCGTAGATACGTATTCAAGCCTAAAGATGCTGCATGCTGTCAACCAGCATAATTCAAGACGCCAAATCAGTTAACAGAGGGGTTTCAAAAGCCCTTGTTCTCCATTGAATATTACAATTGAAAACCAAACCAACTGTCCAGCTCCAATGGAGGTCAGAGTTTACTGGCCAGCAGACACCTCCAGGTGCAAGCCTTCTTTTGGGAGCCAAGGGTGGAGGGATTCTGGTACAAGGCATGCCCGCCTCCCTTCCTTCTTTCTTAGCCTTGAACGGCAACACCTATCCCAAACCTGTATTTCTTGAGGCAGCAAACCCTGCTGGACAGGAACAGCAGCAAATGGAGGAGACTGCACCTCTGAGCCATTGTAACTCTGCCCGAGCGGCCCCCAGCTTCCTCTTACTGTTCTTTCTCTTCTAAACCACTTTCTTCTCTTGTCCACCTTCTGCTTAATGCTCACTGCTCCACTGTTCTCGCCTGCCGCATAGTCCACCCCCTCCAGTGTGTTGGTAACTGTGTGCACAGCAGGCATCCTACCAGTTACATTCCCAGCCCTTTCTCACCTGCGGACTCTATTGATGTTCCTGGTATTCACCTCTCTGCACTGCAAATCTGTGGCTCTGGATCCTCTGTGCTCCTCTTCATGGCCTCCCTTCTTCACTTCCCATCATGCTAGTGTGGGCACATGCCTACTTTCTGTCCTCCTTCCTTCCTTCTTTTTCTCTCTTTCCTTCCCTAATGCTAGGATGACAGGTAGGCACCACCACATCCAGCTCCCACATCGTCCCCACCCCCATCATCTTTTCTCCCTCTCTTTTTTTTTCTCTTTGGCTTGACTACAAAGTGTTCACCATGGGGGCAGAGACATTACTTTGTTTGTTTTTTCTTTAACCTTTTTTAAAGCCAAGGGTGGAAAATTCCAAAGGCCTGAGTTAGTGATGGCTAGGTGCCTTTTCTGGAAATCCAGTAGCTGGAGTGCCAAGGGAATGTCATGGGGCTGCACATCTGGAAAAGTCGTTCCCTAAAATGTCCTGGATTTGAATTTAGGTCCATGTGAAAGAAAAGGAAGTTTTTAGCTGTGTAATGATGAAATCAGTAATTACAACTAAACATCCCAGTTTACATCACTTTCTTTTTCTCTGCTTCTGGGCTTAATTGGGAAAGAATAGCCTTTGGCTTCTTAGGCCTTTCTAGAGGCCTAAGAAACCAAATGCATAAGAAACCAATGCAGCTCTCACAGCTCAACTTAATTGAGGATTTCACTTTGTTGGAGTCATTATTTGGCAGAGGCCAGCTCCATTTCAGAGTAACCCGAGTGGGTCTCCTGGGGCACCGGAGCATCCTCCCAAATGTTACTAGGTGGAGTTGAGTAGATGAACCCCACCCTCATGTGTCTTGCTTCTTCCCTGGAGAAATAACCTGGGCAAGGTTTTGCTTGCATATCCCCTGGGGCTGTAACAAATTAGAGGTGACTATCTTGACAATTCGCCAAAAAGCAAGCTTCTTGAAATACAGAGACACAATCTGCCATTCTGCTACCTCTCATGAAGGTGGGGGAAATTCAAATTCCCAAGACCAGAAAAATGCCAGCTTCATTTGCATTGGGTTCGTGTGACTGTAAATAAGCACTCAGAATTTCTTCATGTCTACCAGTCAAGTGTATAGTCTCACCTTTGTCTCATCTTCGCCTACCACATCCTCAGAGCAATCATTGCTCCAAGACACCGTCCTTTTCCCCTTCCGGCCTTTGCAAAACACCTCCTTATTCTGAAATGCCCTTCCATCCCTTCTCTTACAAAAGGGAGGCCTGTCTATCCTGCAGGGCTCACACCAAATGGCCATCTTCAACGCTACCAGCTCATTGGGTAGCATATTTTCTTTCTGAAAGCAGGTTAGCTTGCTTCTAGTCTGGTTGCTTCTTTATGGCTGCTATAAAAAATGCTGCAGACTAAGAGGCATGAAACAATACATTTATTCTCTTATAGTTTTGGAGTTGAGAAGTCTAACATCAGAATCACAGGGTCACATTCGCTCAGGAGACTTCAGAAAAGCACTGTTGCTTTCTCCTGCCAGCTTTGGTAGCTACCACCTTCCTTGGTCTGAGGCTGAGTAACTCTAGTCTTTGCTTTTGAGGGCCTGCTCTCATCTTTTTGACCCATGAAAGATTTCCCTCTGCTTCTTCCTTCTATTAAAGGACATCTGCAGTAGCGTGTAGGGCCCAGCTTTATAAACCACACTGATCTCCACATTTCAAGATCTTTAACTCAACCACATCTCTATGGGCCTTTTTGCCGTAAACTCACATTAGAAGGTCACAGGCTTTCGAGAGGGGTATGTGTGTCAGAGGTCAATTTTCAGTTTGCCCCGCTAACTGAACACTGCAGGAACGTTCTTAGGCTTTAGAGCGCATCGATTTCATTCTGCCTCATCAGTGTAGCTGTTGATAGCTTTTCTCTTCCATTCGAATGTGGATGCCTTCAGGGACCCGCAGGAGGATGGCAGGAGCTAATGTACAGCAGTCAGTGTGCCAGAGGAGCCAGCACTGAGCCTTTGTCTTACCTTGGGGAGGATGTTTAACTTGGGGGATTTCCTTCCAGTCATTTGTGAAAGGGAAAGAATAGCATTGTCTTTGGGACTTGGTAGAGATGTTCACAAGAGCAAAAGAAACACAAATTTAAGTGTTCAAAAATAAGGGTTAAGAGTCCATACTGCACTTGCAAAGGACCCACGTAGAGAGAGGCTCAAAACCACCTGAAACTCCAGCTTCTGGGGCCTCCAAATTCACACACACTCGTGTGTGTGCACATGTACACACACGTGCTTGAAAATAATAAAAATAAATCCTTTTAAAAAGTAAGGGGCTAGCTGGGCGGTGGTGGCGCACACCTTTGATCCCAGCACTCAGGAGGCAGAGGCAGGTGGATCTCTGTGAGTTCAAGGCCAGCCTGGTCTATAGAGCTAGTTCCAGGATGGCCAGGGATGTTATATGGAGAAATTCTGTCTCAAAAAACAAACAAACAAATAAAAAATAAAAACATAGCCGGGCGGTGGTGGCGCACGCCTTTAATCCCAGCACTCGGGAGGCAGAGCCAGGCGGATCTCTGTGAGTTCGAGGCCAGCCTGGGCTACCAAGTGAGTCCCAGGAAAGGCACAAAGCTACAGAGAAACCCTGCCTCGAAAAACCAAAAATAAATAAATAAATAAATAAAAAATAAAAACATAAAATAGTGAGGGGCTGGACAAATTAACACCCACACACCAGAAAATGATGCAGTCATTGACATGACTTCTTACTATATGATTCACAATAGGGAAAAGTTTCAGTTATGAAACTGCATATAAAGCATGATTTTATTTTGTAGAATAATGCAAATCTGTGTGAATTTAGTTATTTAATTACTCTCCACCTCAGTTTCCTCACCTGCAATATGGAGACAATGCTGTTATAAGACCACAATGGGATTGTTGTGAAGCTTCATTGAAAGAATGCAGTAAAGTTCTTATAACAATGCCTGGCACACAGAAAGCCACTGGTAGTACTGATGTTCTCAAAGAGAGTATCGGTGGGACATTGCGTGTTTATAATGGATACGTGCCTGTGGATATAAGATTCTATACTCTGGATGGTGGTATTGTGGATAAGTTTTATTCTTGCTTTCTGTTGTCTGGGTTTTGTTTTTGTTTGAGACAGAGTCTCACTGTGTAGTCCTGCCTGGTCTGGAACTCGCTCTGTAGACCAGGCAGACCTGGAACCCTGGAACCCACAGATATCCCCCTGCCTCTGCCTCCCAAGTGCTGGAATTACAAGTACGTGCCGCCATGCTGTTTTTTTTTTTTTTTTTTAGACAGAGTTTCACTATATACCTTGGAACTTGCTACGTAGACCAGACAAGTCTTGAACTTGTGGTGATCCTCCTGGCTCCGCCTTTTGAGAGCAAGGATCAAAGGAGTGCACCCACCACTCCTAGCATGCTTTTTGTTTTTAACCCATCTTGTTTCTACATTGATCACAGTAATTTTTAAAAGACAAGAACTGTGCTTAGTTTTTGGGTGACTATATAGACAGACATATAACACCATCTGTAATTTACTATGTGTTTAATATTTTTAGACAGGGTCTTGCTATGCAGTTCTCCTTAACCTGGTATTCACTATGTAACCCAGTCTGGCCTTAGAACTCATGGCAATTTTCCTGTCTCAGTCTCTCACTAAGTATATACTACCACAGGTCATACACTAGCACAGTTCAATTTCCTATTATTTATTTATTTGCACTTGTGTTTGCGTGTGTGTGTGTGTGTGTGTGTGTGTGTGTGTGTGTGTGAATGTCCGCCGTGTGTGAGGGTTTCCATGGAGGCTGGAAGAGGGTGTTGGATCCCATGGAGCCTGAGTTACAGGCAGTTGTGAGTCACCTGATGTGAGTGCCAGGAAACCGAACTCAGGTCCTCTAGAAGACTACTCTAAACCATTGAGCCATTTCTAGCCCTGATTGTTATTATTAGTTTTTGAGACAGGGTCTCTCTATTATGTAGCTCTGGCTGTCCTGGAACTTGCTTCTATAGACCAGGCTGGCCTCAAACTCACAGAGATCCACCTGCCTCTGCATCTTGAGTGCTGGGGTTAAAGGCGTGTGCTATCATACCCAGCTTCTAGTATGATTATTAAGACAATTCTCCTATTCTGACAAAATCTTCAGCTCCTTGCCCAGTGCTTTGTACATCTCCAGTTCTCTGTCGGTTGAATGAACACGATTTTCATGGTCTAGAAATTATAGACTTCGATTCCTATTTTCTTTCATTCCTGCTTGCTTAATTATTTCAAGCTTTCATCATAATAAACTTTGCTTTCTTTGCCCACCACCCACCCACTGTGTCTCTAGACCAGTGGTTCTCAACCTTCCTAATGCTACAACCATTTAATACATTTCCTCATGCTGTGATGACCCCAACCATAAAATTATTTTCATTACTACTTCATAACTGTAATTTGCTACTGTTATGAATCATAACATAAATCTCTATGTTTTCCAATGGTCTTAGGTGACCCCTGTGAAGGGTCATTCGACCTCCAGAGGAGTCACGCACGACCCACAAGGTTGAGAACCACTACTCTCGAGTCTGTCTTTCTTGACAAGGTCTCATTATATAGCTCAGGCTGGCCTTGAACTTGTGACTATCCAACCTCAGCCTTCCATTCATAGAGATTACAGGTTGTGTCACCACATCTAGCTTTATAATGTGGCTATTTTTTTAAGAGAGAGAGAGAGAGAGAGAGAGAGAGAGAGAGAGAGAGAGAGAGAGAGAGAGAGAGAGAGGATTTCATCCTGTATCCCAGGTTGGCTTGAAACTCATTATGTAGACCAGCCTGGCCTTGAACTTGAAACCTTCCTGCTGCTTCCTTCCAACTGCTCATATCTGTAAGCCACCATATCTGGTGGGGACTTAAATTTCAAGTAAAATTAATCAGTATATTACATGCATTGCTCTTATAAGGACTCATGGCAGTGATTTTCCTGAGTTTTGAATAGGCCTGTGTTTTGGTTCTTTTATTTAAAAAATCTTAAGATCTTTTGGCATAGGAGTGTCCCTGTGTTAGAAATTACATATGGCTTTACAAAATCCTACCTTACAAAAGATATATATTATGGGATGGTCATTTGCATCCCAAAGGAATTATTTTCTTTGCAAAGAATGTCAATAGAGTTTAATTTAAAAAAAAATGGATTAAGTGTATGCTTAAATGATTTGATTTCCCCCAGATTTAACTTCCCTACAGGCTGTATTGTATAAACACAGCTGTACCAAAGTCTGAACAATGACTGGCAGCTATTTATGCACTGTGACTTTGGGCTGTTCACAAACCCATTTTATTGGACACACTGCCACCCAGGTCACAAAGTGAAGAGTAAATGTTATACTTTCTGACTCATAATCCCTCATTCTAACAATAAAATTGCTTGGCTTTTACCTAGTAGCTTTCATCCAAAACCTTCAAAGTGTTCAATCCACATTTGCCTCTCCATAATTATACAAATGAGTCAGCAACAGAACCAGGAATGCAGCCTTTCAAACTACCAGCAACCGGAGAAACTAATTCTCTGTATGTCCACTGACAGCAGAAAATACAACACAAAACCATTACAGTTAGCTTATTTTTATAGAGATAAATATGATATTTTATGTATCTTTTATGAACTATTTTTAGAGTAATTGTAAAGGTCGGGCCCAAACAGAACAGCAAGCATGGCGTTCACTTCTCATATTCTGCCTCCCTCTGTTATCAAAGTGGTAAGTTACAACAACAAAAAACCCGAATTGAGTGATCAGGTGTGGTGGCACAGCTCTGTAATCTCACACTTGGTAGGCTAAGGTAAGAGGATAGTTAATTGGAGGGCAGCCTGGGCTCCACAGTGAGAGAGCTGGTCTTAAAAATAAAGAGGAGACTTCTATAGGGGACTAGAGAGTTGGCTCCATGGAGGTGAAAGCCAGGCATGCTTCTGTACAGATCCGTAATGTATCCTCAGTGCTGGGAGGCAGAGGCAGGCAAACCTCCAGGTTAGCCAAAACAGTGCGCCTTAGGCTCAGTGAGAGATCGGTCTCAAAATCAAGGTGGAAATGGATCGAAGAAGACGGCCAACATCAACCTTTAGTCTCTATACGCGCGCACACACACACACACACACACACACACACACACACACACACACGAGCGCACCCACAGAATTACATGTGCACATATACAGACACCACACACACATATCAACTAAATATGAATATATTGATGCATTTTACACTTTATTATTCATATCTGGCTAATATTTTTTTCAGTACTGAGACTAAATCCTGGGCTTCACACATGGTATGGATAGTACTCTGCCATTGGTCTATATTCCCAGACCTCTTTTTACCTTTTATTTTGAGACAGGGGCTCTCTAAATTGCTCAGGTTACCCTTGAACCTACTCTGTAGTTCAGGCAGGTCTCGAACTCAGGGAGTCTCCTACTTCAACCTCCTAAATAACGGAGATTATAGGCATGTACAATCAGTCCCAGTTAATGGTTTATTTTAACTTTTCTATAACTAGTTGGCTATTGGTTTATTCAATATCTTTACATCCTGCATTATTACAACTTTTTTTCCAGCTCTGGGGATTATGCTGTACCACTGAGCTCTATCTCTAGTCTTCCCTTTTAAATAAAAATATTCAATGTGGGTAGTGTTTACTAGAAATAAATAAATAAAGATTAGATTGGGTTGCAGCTGGGTTCTAATCCGTAGTACAAAAATGTTTTTGAAATATGAGGTAGAAAGGGTATCTCAGGAGTAAGCACTTGCCTAAGCATGTGCAAGGTCTTGGGTTTTCTCCTTAGAAGGCAAAAAATAAAATGGTATTTTTTATTTGAGGTAAATATAAAATAATATGATTCTTTGAAGCTTTATCAAGTATCTTTGGTGTTATCTGTCCTTCCTCCCTGCCTCTCCTTCCATATTAACTTACCTCCCTCTTCCCAGTTAAAGCCCACTTCCCGTTTTCCCATTTCTCTTTCTCTGTCTCTGTGTCTGTCTGTCTGTCTGTCTGTCTCTCTCTCTCTCTTACACACACACACACACACACACACACACACACACGATGAAGTTATGCTTCGTGTACTCACAATGCTCCCCACAAGAGCCATAGACTATCTAACACAAGCCCCAGTACCAGTGTTGTGTGTCAAAAAAAAAAAATTTTTTTTCTGGGGAGACACAACACACACATCTACTCACCCCAGATAAGGAGCCCATGACAGACCAAGGTATGGATACCACTGAAGTCCAACTTGGTGAACCAGTAAGTTTTATTGGTTTTACTTACAGGAGTATGGGTGAGGAGTTAGTTACAGGAGCAGAAACGACTCAAAGATGGCTGCATCACCAAAGTCCACCCCAGCGTGGGTGACAGCTCACAAAAGCTGGGAACCTGGAGTACACTACATAGCCTGCAGGCAGCTCAGCAGGTTGGAGAGTGTCCTTTCTAAGTGACGCAGTTGGTCTAAATCCCTTCCGGGCAGCTGAGCTGGTTTCTGCTTGTTCCAGGCAGTTGGCCTGGTCTCAGGGTCTTCTTTGTAGCTTGACTTTGCTCTTCTGAGAGGGACTCTCAGTTTTCATTGATTACTGTGGCAGGGAGGGGCCTAGTGAATCCCATCAGTTTCAGCCACCTCCTGAGGCTATTTTGAGTAGTTTACCTTCCTGCTTAAGGAGCTAGCTTCCTGCAGGATGGAATGTTTCAGTCTCGGAGGAGATGGTTACACAACAACCAAGCAAGAAGTCGTTGGTCAGGCTACTCCAAGTGACTTCCAAGACAAAATAGACTATCGCTGTTGCCCTTGGTTGCCTCTCAGAGGTTGAGAGTAATTCCCTATTGCCGAAGACACCACACACTTCAGACACAGGACTTCAGTGATCTTGAAAGACTTCCAGCTGGCCCTAATCTGAAAGTCTCCCTCCTGCAGTCTAGTTTTCATAGTACCATAAAGTTCTATGTAAGCTGCCAAGGGAGGGAAGCAGTCAATAGTCCCATCCAACAGTGATGTGATGCCTGTGAACTACAATGACCAGCATAACAAGCTATCCATAAAAGTGTGATAGTGGCACTCGTATCTTGGTGGTAAACCAACAGCTGTCTCATTGGATGTAAGGCTACTCAACAGGAGGGAAATCATGCCTGCTACTAGAAACCTAGGTAACTACCTGGGGCTAGTGATGTCATGGATATTAGAGGGGAACCTTCTACAGGCTCTGTTCTAAACCACCATAATTCCTAACTGCATTCCAAAACTTCTTCGTATACCCACAGATAAGTGCAGCTCTCACCCCCTCATTAAAGAAACTTCTCATTACAGCAAACAGAGACAATTCCAGAAAACCACAACTGGTCATAGTGCAGAGATCAATGGCTCTTGGGGAGCCCAGTACCAACGGATACATCTACAACACAATTCCTGCACCTAAGACTTAGGAACATCACAGAAAAGGTGTGCCGGCTAGTTTTATATCAATCTGATACAAGCTAGAGTCATATGAGAGGAGGGAACCTCAATTGAGAAAATGCTTCCAAACGATGGGGCAGTATGCAAGCCTGTAGGACATTTTCTTAATTAGTGATTGATGGGGGAGGACTCATCCCATTTTGGGTGTTGCCACCCTGGGCTGGTAGTCCCGGGTGCTCTAAGATGACACACTGAGCAAGCCAGTAAGCAGCTGTCCTCTGTGGCCTCTGCATCAGCTCCTGTCTCCAGGTTCCTGCTCTGACTTCCTTCAGTGGTGGACTACAGTGTGGAAATGTAAGCCAAATAAACCCTTTCCTCCCTAACTTGCTTTTGGTCGTGATGTTTCAAGACAAGAGGGGATGGAAATATGGTAAGAGCTGGAAGGCCAGGAAGTCTGCTGTGAGATTGTGTATCCTAGAAATGGCAGGGAAGCTACCCCCATGATACCTCTATAGTATGGCTGCCTAAACAAGACCTGCACAATGACGATATCAATAGACTTGCTAATGTGGAAGGGCAATCTAATGGGGTCCCATCCCTAGACAAAGAACTACAGGCAACTAATGACTGCTGAGAGAGGGACAATTAGCCTCTACCAGGGATGAGCCCCCTAATTGGTTATCCAATACCAAGTGGTCAGCCCTGAAATCATATATACGCAAGCGACACTAAGTGAACTCAGAATGTTGCATTTATATATCTATGCACACACACACGTAGCAAAAAAGAAAGAAAAAAGAATCCATCAGTTTGAGAGGGAGTGAAGGAGGAAGAGAGGTGTTGGAGGAAGGAAAGGTTAGGGGATAATGAAGTAATATTAAAAGATTTTAATTTTAAAAAATAGTTGGGCATGGTGTTGCACACCTGTAATCCCAGCATTTGGGAGACTTCAGCAGGAAGATGACTAGTTCAAGGCATGCTATGCTACAAATCAAAAGAGAACAAGAAACAAAGCCACACTGATGTGACACCCAAAGTCTTCAGTGTATGTTAGGGATTACTCTTCATATTAAACGCTCTGTAAGTACAAACCTGTACCTGTATTTATCATTCTAGTACTACAGAATGGTGTCACTAGGCTAAACATCCTGTGTTCTGGCTATTTACCCCACCCCTCTCTATTTTTTAAGTTATGACGAAATAGTCAAAACTCAATTTAAATACAAAAAAATCATTTTATATGTCCATCTTACATTATGATGAGAGTAGTGTTTGAAAAGAACAGGCTGGGATGGGACGGTGCAGTGGAAAGAAGCTAAAAGCAAAATCAAGAAGAAAGAGTGAATTCAAAGATGTGCATGCTATTGAGGAAAATGACACACAAGTGCAGAGGGAAAAGGAGGCGCTGCTTACTTCCCAAGATGAGTGCTCTGATCTGAGCGTCTTAAATGTCAGACGCAAGCCCTTCCATTCAAAGCTCCTGCTTCATCAGCAATTCACCCAGCCATCTTTTCGTTGTGTTGTGTTTTGAGGGTCTCACCACATAATCATGGCTGAAATGAAACTCACTGCATAGACCAGGCTGGCCTCAAACTCACAGAAATCCACCTGCCTCTGCCTCCTGAATGCTCAGATTAAAGGTGTGTGCTGCCATGCCTGGCTCCCATCCATTTGTTTTTATGTTGTGGGATATAATTTTAACTATTAAAGATGTGTTACATTTGTTTATGCTGCATTTGTTTAATTATGTAAAGACGTATTGCTGTTTCCACCTTGCCTACCTAAGGCACCTGATTGGTGTAATAAAAAGCTGAACAGCCAATAGCTAGGCAGAAAAGGCATAGGCGGGGCTGGCAGGCAGAGAGAATAAATAGGAGGAGAAATCTAGGCTCAAGAGAGAAGAAGAAGAGAATGAGGGAGAAAGAGAGGGACATGCTTGGGGCCAGAAGCCAGGCAGCCACCAGCCAGCCAGACACAGATACAGTAAGAAGGTAAGATATACAGAAAGAAAGAAGTTAAAAAGCCCCAAGGCAAAATGTAGATAAAGAGAAACATTAAAATAAGAGCTAAGGCCCAGCATTCATAACTAATAAGAAGTCTCCGTGTCATGTTTTGGGACCAGGTTGGTGGCCCAAAAGAAAAAAGTTTTTTAGGTTCTTGAGAATGATAAAGGTTTTTCTTATTTCTTTTATTTTTAAGATTGTAATAGAATTACATCATTTCCCCTTCCCTTTCCTCCTTCCAAACCCTCCCATAAACCCCTCCCATAAACCCCTCCTTGTTCTCTTTCACATTCATGGTTCTTTTCATTAATTGTTATATACAGATATGTTTGTGTATATACATACGTATTCCCAAGTATAACTTGCTCAGTCTGTATAATATTCCTTGTGTGTATGTTTTCAGGGATGACTGTTTGGTATTAAATAACCAATTGGTGTGCTCTTCCCTAGGGAAGGCTATTTTTCCCACTCTTAGTTTCCTGTAGTTATTTGTGAGCATGTCTGTTGTTGTTGGCCTTTTCAGCTTATGTTTCAGTCATGTTGGTGAGATTTTATGAAATTACTAAGAGAGGCGGTCTTGTAGCAGACTCCCTGATCTTCTAGCTCTTACACTCTTTCCACCCCATCTTCCAAAATATTCCTTGAGCCTTAGGTGCAGGAATTGTTTCTTAGGTCTATCAGTTGGATCAGATTCCATAATCTTGCATTTTGATTGGTTGTGGTTTTCTGTAGTAATCTCTGTTGCAATACAAAGGTTCCCTGATGAGGGTGAGGGCTACACTTATCTATTGGGATAAGGACAAGTGTTTAGAGTGTAGTTAGGGATTTTGCTGGTTTAGTAAAGTGGCATTTGTTTGTAGGCTCTCCTAAAATGAGATTTTTAAATATAGTCAATCTAGGAAGTTTCATTAACTCCTTCTGGCCTGAAGAAACCATATAATCAATTCTTGTTTCCGGGAAATAAGTAATATCATATCAGTTCTTGTTTCTGGGAACTAATATAGTTGTTGCTTATTTTGTCTTTTGAGACAGGTTCTTTATTATTATTATTATTATTATTGAAAATAGATTATTCTCTTATACAATACATTCTGATCAGTTTCCCCTCCCTCCACTCCTTCCTCTCCCGAAGATCCACCTCCCCTCCATTTCCCTTCAGAAAAGAGTAGGCCTCTAAGAGACAACTACCAAACATGACAAAAAGAAGATACAATAAGACAAGGCAAAAAGCCCTCACACAGAGGCTGCATAAGACAATCCAACAGGAAGAAAAGAGTCCCAAAAGCAGGCAAAAGAGTCAAAAACACACCCAGTCCCACAGTTATGAGTCCCACAAAAGAGCAAGCTAGTAGCCACAGCATATACACAGAGGACCTGGTGCAACCTCTACAGGCCCAGCGCTTGCTGTTTCAGTCTCTGTGAGCCCATATGTGCCCTGGTTTGTTCTTTCAGTGGACCATGTTCTCCTGCTGTCCTCCATCCCTGCTGACTCCTACAATCTTTCCACTACCTTTGCTGCAGGATTCCATAAGCTCTGAGGGGAGGGATCCAAAGGAGACTGCCAGTTTAGACTCTCTGTCCACATAATGTCTGGCTGTGGGTCTCTGCACCTGCTCCCATCTGCTGCTTGGGAATGGTCTCTGATGACAACTGGACAAGGCACCAATTGATGAGTATAACAGAATATCATTAGGAATCATTTCATTGATTTTTTTTTTAAGACCAGTAATGTTTAGTTTTACCCCATGTCTCTGGGCAATCCAGTTTCTGGTTCCTGGCCATCTAAGCAGTGTTGGGCACAGGCTCCCTCCCGTGGAGTGGACTTAAAGTTAAATCAGATGTTGGTTGGCTATTCCCATAAGTTCTTCACCACCATTGCCCCAGCACATCTTGCAGGCTGGACAGATTGTAGGTCAAAGGTTTTGTGGCTGGGTTGGTGTCCATGTTTCTCTTTCTGTAGCCAGCAGAGTACCTTCCCACACCAAAGAGAAAAGAACATAGGAAGAAGGCTCCGTGCAGGCACCAGCTCAACTTCTCCACGTTCAATGAGTCCTGTGTATGTTGTCCTCGGCAGTGGGGTGCTGCTGTTAGTTTTTGGAGAGCAGCCCTCTGTCCTAGCATCAGCCTGGGTTGTTTGGAGATCTCCATGAGACCCCTTCTGCCAACAACTCAACCAAATGCATCCCAGTCCCACCACTGGAAGCCTTGCTTGGCTACAAGAGATGACCAGTTCAGGCTCTCTATTCCCCATGACTAGGTGTCTTCACTAGGGTCATCTTCATAGATACCAGGAAGTTTCCACTGCACTAGGTTTCCACTCCCTGAAATATTCCCCAATTCCAACCATCTCTCTCCAGAACGCTCTCCCTTAATTCCATCCTCCTCCATCCCTCCTGCTCCCAAGTCCACCGCAAAATCTATTTCCCCTTCCTGGGGAGATCCATGTGTCTCCCTAGAGCCCTCCTCTTTGCCCAACCTCTTGGTTATCATTTACTTAACTACTAATATCCACTTATAAGTGACTACATACCATATTTGAGGCAGATTCTTATATAGCCCAGGTTGGCATTGAACTACTTATCCTTCTGCCTTTAGTTCCCAACTGGTGAGATTACAAGGTATGTACCACCACTCTGGCTCTAAAGTGCCTACTAGTTCTGTGAACACATGATTCATTCCTTCATTGAAACCCGAAAGAAATCCAAGGACCAGAAGACACCGAGAAAAAAGATTTAAGTTCTGCTTCTTAATATAAATACTGGAAATGTTAAATGTTAGAAAGCTTATGTGATATGGGTTAGAAGTAGGTGGTTGTAGCAGCTATATTAATATGTGGCTGAAAGAGCAAGGGGTGGAATGGCAGCCATTTTCAGATTGTTCCTTTGGGGGAGTCTGCTTGTTTGTTTTTAGACAGCCTTGGCTGTCCTGGAACTAACTGTAGACCAGGCTGGCCTTGAACTCACAGGGATCCACCTGCCTCTGCCTCCTGAGTGCTGGGATTTAAGGCATGTGCCACTGCCGCCTGGCTTTCTTTGGGGAATTCTTGCTGGCAGTCTCATGGGTTTTGAACTTTGGGGAGACTGTACTGCCTTCCTCTTTTGTCCACCCCTACCCCCCAGCCTCCTGCATTTTGGAGTGTCCTGTTTTCCCATGCTTTCATAGTGATATTCTGCCAGCTTTATTCATGGTTGTTTCTCTCTTAAGTAGCCTTCGGATCCAACTTCCATGTGTGACCAGTGAAAGGGAAGGAAGGGTATCAGTGTGTCTTGCACTGGTGCTGGAGGATAGATTGCCTTTCTGTTCCTCTGAAAACACGTGTTCTTGGCAGTTGAGTATGGGGCTGTGGAGGGTGAGCTCTCCAAGCCTGGGTCAAATCTTGCCTTTCATTGACCTCAGTGAATGCCAGTTAATGGAAAAATAGGATCAGGGTTCACCCTATGGAATCATTGCTTAATATTGTAGATGACTCATTGAAATTAGTGTGTTAGAAAATCATTTCCAGATGTGTCGCAGAAACTTTTCCAAAAGGAAGAAATCAATGCTGGAAAACTGGGTTAGTTTTCTTTCTTTTAAATAATCTTAGAGCCAGAGTTAGTCAGTTCTTCTTGTTTGTGGTTTGTCAGCGTTTATTTGGGGTTCTCGGTGGTAAGATCCTATTTACGTACTTTTTAGAATGACATCCACAAAAGTGAGGCCTGTCCCCAGGCTGCCCCTTTATCCCATGTTACCTTCTGTCCTCTTCAAGTCTCCCCATATTTTCATAATGATCCCGAGTTCCCTGGACTCTGGCCCTGTTCGTTATCATCATCAGTGAGCATTTGTTGTGTATTCCTATGGGAATGTGCTGTGAAGGATGGGAGAATACCTTAGTGGCAGAGTAGGAACAGAATGGGTAACACAGTAAGTGGCTGCTCTGGTGTCTGGGTTGGAAAACCACTTTCTATCTATAGAATATGGGAACGTTAACTTTAGCATCTCTGTTTCTTTATTTATACAAGGGGAGCAGTAGTAATAATAATCTGAATGAGGTCATCCCTTGCAAACACTCCACATCTTTCTCCTCTCAGTTGACTGTGTGTGTAGTTTTGTGTGAAGGAGGAACGGGAGATCTGACTTGCAGATGGATGCTCTCCAGGAAGCCATCACAGTGTTAGGGTTTTACACTTCCTCCTTTAGGATACTTCACTCCTGTAGGGAATCTGTGGGCTTCTCACATTCAGTGAAGTTTTGATTGAGCCCTGGAAAAAGAGGTACTGTGTTGGCATCTGCTTGCAAGCAACAGACGACAGATTTTGTAGCTTGTGCACCAGTCAGAAGGGAAGTATTGACCAGTAGCACAGCCTGGAGCTCTAGCAAAATCCAAGTCCTCTCTAATAAGGTGGTTTTGGTAAATAAAAACTTACGTTTCTGTCTTGCTCGTTTTCCGTGAGTTACCTTGTCTCACATTATATTTGAACAGTTTCCTGCTGAATGTGTATTCTCTCAGGAGATCTCAAAGACAGCAGCAGCAAGCGTGCTTATGTGCTAGGATCTAGGCCCCCCAATTCCTGAACTTGAAAACCTTCGTCAGAAAAGGAAAAGATGATGAACATTGCTATTCCATAGATTTACAGATTTCTCTCATTTCCTTCTATTTCTGCCTCTGTTCTCTCAAACCCTGCAACTGGGGACAGAACCCAGAGCCTCACACCTGCGAGGCAAACATTCTACAATTGAGTTTGATACAGCCTCTCTACTGGTTTTGAAGCGTTAAAATGTTTAGGAACTCATAAAAGTGCTACAGAAATTTCTGTAGTGGTCAGGAGTGTGCACTTCACGGTTAAGCAGCCCTGGCTTTGAATCCCTACCATATTGCTTTTCTATCACTGCATGGCTTATTACCACAAATCTAGCAGCTTAAAATAGTGCACACTTACTCGGTCCCAGTTTCTCTGGGGCAGGAGCATGGGCAGGGCTCAGTGGAAGACGCTCCTCTGAGGCCACAGGTGTTGGTAGCACTGTCTGTCATCTGCAGGCTTAGAGGCTTTTTCCAAGCTCGTGCAGGTTGGCAGAATTCAGTTTCATAATTCAGTGGTTAGTTGTAGGAACTGGTCCCATTTGCTGGCTGGCAGCTGGCAGCCTCCATCAGAATGGTGTCAGCCCCAGCCTGTTGGCTGCCTTATTCCATGGCGGTCTATTGGTCCAAACTCAGCAGGTGAGTCTTTCTCTTCAAGACGAGCCCTGTCCATCTTCTCGGAATCATCTAATTCAGTTAGGCCTCCTTTTGATGGGCTCAAAGTCAATTATTTGGTAACCTAATTGGGGGAGCAGTATTTCCTAATAGTCACAGTTCCCACTTACGTGTAAGAGGCAGGTAGACTGCAGAACAGTCCTGGGGGCATGCTAGAACTCCACTGTAGCAGCTCCATCAGTCACTTGGGCAAGTTGCCTAAGCTCTCTTCTTCTGTTTTCCCATTGATAAAATAGAAGTTGTGGTAGTATTCTCCACCTCATGAGGTGGTTGCTAGAACGGCATGGCATGACACATGTAATGAAATGCATCTCAGTATAGCCCAGGTACTAATGGAGCTTTCCCTAAACACCAGAGCCATGGCACAGAAGCGCTTCTTTTTGTTCCTTCTCTCCTACCTTGTCTTTACTCCTACCCATAATGAAATGGTTTTGAGGGCAAAGCTTATGCTAACATGCTACAAATGTTCAGGGTTTTCCCCTAGTGATTTGCATTGCTTCAAAGAGAGATGACACACAACTGTAATCCCAGCGCTAGGGAGGCTCAGAGGGGATGATTGTGAGTTCCCAGCCAGCTTGAGCTACAGAGTGGGACCCTGTGTCAAAACAAAAAAGGAAAAGATAAAAAAGTTCTTAATATTTAACACTCAGATTTCTTAGTTATTTGTATTAGGATGTCCAGGTGACAGCCTTTCTAGAAGTTTCTAACTTGATTATTTGCTAAGTGAACACATGGAGATAATTTGATTCCTGATTTTCTCCCTGTGTGAGGTGTGTTTCTTAGATGACATAAAACTTTCAGATGTTAGTCTGCCTATAAAAATCAGTTTGGAGCCAGGTGTAGTGGCACATACATTTAATCCCAGCACTCAGGAGGCAAAAGCAGGCAGATCTGTGTGAATTTGAGGTCAGAGGCCAGCGTGTTCTTCACAGTGAGTTGTAGAACAGCCAGAGCTACATAGTGAGACCCTGTCTTGAAAACCCAAACCCAAAACCAAACAAACAAAAAAAGAAAACGAGTTTGGTAGGTCAGTGGTCTGTAATTGACAGTACTGTGTGTGTGTGTGTGTGTGTGTGTGTGTGTGTGTGTGTGTGTGTGTGTGTGTATGTGCATGCCCGTGTGTGTATGCATGTGTGTATGTGTGTGGGCACACGTATTTGCAGGTGTGTATGCACTCAACATGTGGAGGCCCGAGGCTGGTGTCTAGTGTCTTCCCTGACCATTCCCAGCTTGTGTTTATTGAGGCAGAGTCTCTTGCTAAATCCAGAGCTGGCCAGTTCTAATCAGTATAGGTAGCCAGCTTGTCCCAGAGATCCCCTGTGTCTGACTCCCTGGCTTTCACTTATGTGCTGAGGAGCCGAATTCTAGTCCTCATGCTTGGTGTGGGGTGGGGCGGGGTGCTGGAAATATGGCTTAGCACTCACAGTTCAATCATGAAGACTGAATTTCAGAACCCATGTGACAATCTAAGCATCCTCTAAACACTTGTAACTCTAACTCTGAGAGTTCTGATATTCTCTTTGGCCCCTGTGCACACAGGTGCACTCGTGTGAATACATACATAAATAAGTAAATCTTTTTGAAGATAGCAATATTCAAAACCTGCCATGTGTTTCTAACCTATAGACTAAGGGCATTGAGGTTCTAGAAATGTGCACTCAGCCTATTCACATGAACTACTGAGCTATGGCCGTTTTAGGGGATTTGAGTATGAGCACATGGCCATCCTTAGAAGAAATTGAGTGTAACTCCTTTCTCACTGCCCAGAGGAATTATGCTTCAACAATAGTTAGAAAATGACCCCCCCCCCATATGACAAACACTTGTTTAGAAGAGAGGGGGATAGGATAGAGAGATGTAAAGAGAAGAAAAGGGGGCAGAGAAGTAAGAAAAAGGCAGTGCCCAGGGCTTGGACTCCAGCTCAGTGGTAGAGCACTTGGCTGGCATGGTGAATCCTGGCTTCTGAGTGATTGATGCTGAATGGGGTGTTATCCCGGTACTTGGGAAGCCAAAGGAGGAAGGTCTTGAATTTGAGGCCTGACCACCCTACATTGTGAGACCACGTGTCAACAAACCAAAACGAAAGGGTTGGCCTGCAGTTCAGAAGCTGCATCACTTCTGAAGGATTTGATTCTTCACTCAGAAATAAACCTGGGTGCCCCCCCTCACAATAATGACAAATACTCTCTTCAGTGCTGGCAATTCTGAGGCTTTGTGTATTTAAGGACTCCTTAGAAAAAGGGTGCTGATGAAACTGAGGAACCATGTAAGATCCCATGTCTCCATCACTTCGCCTGCACCCAATGCGCTCACCGCCATAACCAGTATGGGTTCCCTTTCTGTGGCTTTCACTAATCCACCAAGGTTCAATAGCATTAGCTGCTCCAAAGAGGAACCTAGAGGGAAGGAGTCATGAGTTTGTAATCCTAAGAGAAAGACCTTGGTGCTTGCTCCTTTTCCAGTGAAGCCGTAAAGCTTCGATTTCTCATAAAGCCTGAAAACAGTAGAGACCAGTTTCTCCAGATTGTCTGTTGGATCTTGAAATTTTTTCCCCCAGACTTTCTTTAAGAAACAAAATTGAGGCTGAGCATGGTAGTTGACAGTGATCTTAGGACTCCGGAGTGAGCATTCAAGGTCAGCTCCAGGCTATGTACTGAGTACATCGTAGACAGTCAGGCTACAAAGCAAAGACCCTGTCTTTTAAAACAAAAAGAGACTGGGATTTAGTGGCACACATCTGGAATCCTAGCACTTAGGAGGTGGAGACATTAGGATCACTATCAGTTTAAGCCTAGCTTGGACCAACCTGGGCTACACAGCAAAACTCTGTTTCAAAACAAAACAAAACAAAGCCCAGTATTTTAGTTCCCATGAGAGGTCACTAGCCAGAGAGTGAAAAGGCAACCCACAAAATGGTCGGAAAAATTTGCCACACACATATCTGCAAAGGGACTAACATCTAGAACACAGGAAGAACTCCTCCAAATCAGCAACTATGGAGAAGCCTTGGTTTTAAACAAGCAAAGGAGTTAAATAGACACTGCTGCTCAATAATTATGGAAACACAGCCGAATTCCGATGCCATGCCATGCCACCTGTATCCCCTCCAAAAAAGGACCCTGCACCATAGCAAGTGTGAAGATGTGGAGAAACTGGATGTTCGTCTGTTGCTGTTGAGAATTGAAAATGCTATAACTGCTGTGAAAAATAACTTAGTGGTTCCTCAGAAACTTAAATATAGAACTGCCTCTAGGTAGAAATAGGAACTCCTCACCAAAGAACTGAAACAGAGACTCCAAAAAATAATCTGTGTATTAAGGTTCATAGCTGCATTACTCACAGTCGCCAAACGTTGGAAACATTCCAGGTGAACACAAAACCAGAACGTGGTATATATGTGCAGTGGGATGTTACTCAGTTTTACAAAATGAAATTCTAACATACATGGCAGGATGGGCGAATCTTGAAAGCATCATGCAGGTGGTACAAACCAGACAGAAAAAGACAATTCCAATTATAAGGTATGTTGATGAGGCAAATACATAGAAATAGAAAATAGGGATTACCAGGGACTAGCAGGAACAGAGTGGAGAGGTGATATTTAATGACTGGGATTTCTGATGGATAATTTAAAGTTTGGAAATTAGTCATTCAATGACTACTCTATTTTGGTAATTTGGATTTTGAGACACGGTGTTGCCATGTAACCCAGGGTGGTTTCAACCTCTCAATCCCCCTGCCTCAGATTCCTGAGTGCTGGAGTTAGAGATGTGCATCACTGCACATGGCAGTGGGAGTGTACTTACTACCACAGAAATGTACCCTTAAAAGGATGAACGTGATAGATAAATAGTGTGTAGATTTTCCCCACAATAATAACCCTCCTCAAGTTTAGTCCTTGTATGTTTTTGGATTGTACCAGGAATACTTAGTGTTAGAAGTCTCTGAGGGAAACCCAGACACTGAAAGGGAAAAATCATCACGTCCACATCCACCACTCTGAAGAAGTAAAGCTGATGTTCTAATTTCACCATATTTATTCTTAACCACCTTGCTTTTGTCAGTAAAGTCAAGTCATTTCCCACCACTTCCTGTGTAAGGGGCACACCGCCGTCTACTTTGTCCCTAGTGAACCTTCACAGTCTTCATCCACTATTAGAAGAGAAATAGAAAAGGCCTCAGAGTCGAGACAAGCATCGCTGCCGTGGCTGGCATTCACTCACTCAGGCTGTCCTCAGCAGCAGTGGTTCTCGGGCTGTGGCCACACCATGAGAGCAGCTGTAGGGAAGAGCAGAGAACTGGGATCAGCACGGCTGGCTCCCAGCTACAGTAGCATGAGCAGTATCTGACAGGGTGGGGACGTCTGTGGCTATTGTCAGACGACACACAGAGAACTGTGGCTCACATTGCAGAGGTAGATTCAACACCTCGTTGTACCAAGTGGGGCTCTTGGTTCCAGAGGGATGCTGAAGACTCCTACTGTCCTTTCAGCTCTGAGTTCTGCCCTGTCCACTTGTGTTTCTCTCCGCGCCTTCCAGTGGATAGTCTGGGAAAGGGAATGTGCTTCAGGAACCTAAGGAGACTGACCGCCTGTGTGTGGGTTGACCATCTGGCTTAAAGCTGGAACGTGGTCACTGCCAGTTCACCAGAAAGCAGGGGGCAAGTCCCTGATCTGGCTGGGGGCTGCAGCATCTAAAGTGGGTGACAGTGGGTTCCTGAGTGCTTTACAGCTCCTCCTGGGTGAGCCCTGGAGTCTCTTTCAGAGAAAGTGCCTAGTGGCAAAGGAAGGAAGAGAAACTGAAACAGTTTAGCAGGGGCCCGGGCTGCATGTTGTAGAAAGGTATTCCACATTTCTATGGGCGCTGCCTGACTTTTGGAAAGAGCTGTCTTTGCTATCCCTCTTGACTCAGAGTATTATTAGGCTGTGGGTGTAGCTTAGTGATAGGACACTTGCCTAACAAGCGAATGATCCTGGATTTCATCCCCAGCACTACAAACTGGGAGGGGAAGGCCATGCGGCAGGGAAGGAAATCTCACCATAGGGTACACATATGTGGCAATAAATCTCTCACTTGATTCAAGAAAATCAATAATCTTATTTTGCTGAAATTGTCTTGATTGTGAAATATGTAGGCAGTGTTGGTGAGATAACTGCACCAAATGGGCGTTCTTTGAAAAGCCACCTACATGGGAGGCCATATACTTACTCTCTAATCTAATGTCATTGATGGAAAGAAGGGGTTTACCTCACAACAAGTTTGTGACTGTATGAGAGAGATGACGAGGGCCTTTACTTGCAGTGATATTTCATGTACTGTATGTTTTATCACAAGTGCCTTTTGGGAGTAAAGGAAAATTTATTATTTTAAAAGTCTATGGACCACTGAGATGGTTTGGCAGGTAAAGCTGCTGGCTGCCAGGCCTGATGAGCTGAGTTTGATCCCTGGGATCCAGAAGGGGAAAGGAGAGAACTGACTTCTACAAGTTGTCCTCTGATGGCCACGCTTGTGCCGCCGCACACCTACAGATCCCTTGTCTCGGGGTGGATGAGAGGGCTCAAGCAGGTAAAGGCACTCGTCACCAAGCCCGGCAATCGGAGTTTGATTCCCTGCGACCCAGATGCTCAAAGGAGAGATTCGATTTCTGCCAGCTCTCCACTGACCCCCGCACGGGAATGAACTGTCTTGTCTGTCTGTCTCTCAATAAATAAAAAAATAAGTAAGTAAATATAAAAATAAGAAACTGACTCGTAATGGTTTAATTGCTTCTCCTCAAGTTGGTAATTGGATTATTGCTGCCATCTGTCTTTGTTTTTCCCCCAGTTGATGCAAGTCCAGACATTTTAAGTGAAAAGATGCTATTTGGTAGGCTGGGGATTGCCATAGCCTATTGAAATCCTAGCCAGTTTGTTTGTTTGACACAGAGCTCCTTATGTAGCCCTGGCATCCCTTGAACTTGTGACGCTTCTGGTTCCTCCTTCCAACTGTTGAGATCACAGGGGACCACGACCATGCCCATCAAAATGCCTAGACTTTTAAAGTGTATAGCCTTTACTTGCCTAGTGGTATGACATTCACATAGTGATTATGTTCATGGCTGTGTCTTAGAAACTAAAGGGGGTTTTTGAACACTCATCCAAAATTCCTTGTATGCTAAAGTCTCTCTGACATCATTTGAAACATTGTGGCTACCAGAAACCAACTGGAAATCCAAACAGAAGGGAGCCGAGGACCAACAGGCAGCCTAGGCACTGAGTTGCTAAGCGACTTTTATTTTCTAAGTTGTAGTTTTGGATTCAGAATTCTTCCTTGAACGTGTTTCGCTTTTACAATTACAGAAAACCAGAGTTCTTACATAAAATAATGCAGCTTGGGTATAGGAAAGCTAGCATGGCAGTTGATCTTAACTTTTCTCGGGCCACACATTCCTTTGAGATTACTGGAAGTTCCAGACCCTTCTAGAAGGAGGTAGAGCTGTACACATGGTGCCGTCAATGACTTCTTTCCATTCATAAGAGCTCAAGTTTCCTATTCTTCTAGGCGGGTGCTCTGTCACTGAGCTGGATCCTCCAACTCTTTCCTAGTCTTTTGTAGGCCTGTGACACAGGTCCCTGGAGCACAGGAGGCTTTGAAGGAATTAAGGCAAAGCCTTCGGGGCAGGGCTGAGAGCCCAGCGAAGCTTAGAACTTGAATCGGCGAAGAAGTAAGTCTATGAGCATCAAGTCGGGAATAGGGCATAGCAGAGAAAACGGCAAGGAGGCTGATTGGGGGCTTGGAGTGGTGGCAGCGGCGGCCGGTGTAGTTTGAAATGACGAGGGGTGAATGAGAGCACTCTGGGCCTGTAGGCTCCAGTTCACCTGACAGTGAAAGTAGAAGGCTAGCGCACTGTCATGTGGAGAGCATGGCAGTTATGTCCATCTGGCTCCAGACTTTATAAGGGGGGAGGTGCAGAGAGCATTTTCGAGGACAGATAGTGGTCTTCATTGGGATAGCCATTCAGTCAATGCTGTAGGCCGAGGCCTGTAGAGGCCCCCACCCCTCATGGTAGAATTTGCAGGAGGTGGGGTAGGCACTGCAAAGTGGGAGCGCTATGGTAAGGGAATGGGGAAGTGTTGGTTGTAGCTAAAGCCTTTCTTGCTTTCTGAGCACGTATGACTGTACTTTGGAGTGCTTTTAGCAGGAGCAAATCAGTGAATGTTCTTGTGGGCATATTCCGCTCACAGACTAAATGTGAACTCAACAGCGGGAGAGAGAGCTGGAGGGAGAGACAAAGACTGATTGATTGTTTGGGAGGAAGCCTATTGAAGAAAAACACTACAACCAATATGAATGGACTTTTCCTTGGGTCATCATCTTCCTCTTGGTTTTAACTAGAATGCCCAAACTGACACCATTTTCAACTGCCCAGCCCTGGTGTTCCTTTGTACAGGTATGCCTTGTCCTCTGAGAACTTCAGATTCAGCACTATGAATGTATCCAAAGAGTAATGTCTAAGAGTAATGTGTGAGTGCTGTTCATGCTCTTCACATGTACAGGGCAGGGCTCCTGGGTCCCTCCCTAATGAGTGTCTGTCAGTAAGTGCTCATCCTGGGAAGATTGCAAGAGGAAGACAGCCTTAATGCTGAGGGTTAGAAAGATCTTGGCAGTGGGTCTGTAGTTTCCTTAGTCACTCATTCAGGATATAATGTGGGGCAACTGGGGACCCAGCAGTGACTAAGACCAAGCCATCTCAAGGCTTTCTTTTGATGGGGAGGGGAAGAGAGGAAATTGATGAACACTGACTGCATCTGAGACCTTCGGTTGCAGGCTAGGATAGGAAAGGAAGCAAGTTACTTGGTCTGTGCTTCAGGAGGTGAGTACCATTGGATATCAGGGGCTGGCCAGTGTACCTGGATCCATCAGGCAGCGTGACAGGGTTCTGTGATGTAGTGGAGGAGAAAACCAAGCAGAGGAATCAGGGTCAGCAAAAGTGAGATCATGTGAGCTACCAGGAGCTGTGGCTAGTTGGAGATCGTAGGCTGGAGGATGGCATGGGAGGCCAGATCACAAGGTGTCTTAGAGACCTTTCTCAGCAGTTTGGGTCTTACGCTGAAGGTTCTGAGAAGCCACTGAAGGAATTTATTATGAACCAACTTTCATCTCATGAAAAGTTTAACTGATGTGGATCAAATTAGCCAATGAAGAGGTGTCGGGAACAAATTGAGTTGCAGGAGTGGCAGCTGATCTTTTCAGAATGAACTGTTTGGGTTAATTTAGTCTGTCACAGGGGAGATAGATGCAAGTATTCTCTGTGTCCTTTAAAGAAAGATTCTCTGTACAAAGTTTCTACTTGCTTTTCCTCAAGAGTTTTGTATGCAACTCTAATGAGCAGCTTTCTATAATTCAGTGTATTGCTCCTGGAAAATAGAGACAGTGTGGTACATTTTCAGGCTATGTTGTCATTTTATGGATTAATTTCCATTATTATGGACCTTCTGGCTTTCAATGCATAAATATGAGTAAAACATCTGTTCATGTCATTCCCTTGCTTAAAGAGAAAAAAAACAAAACTCTGTTGGCTCCCCACTCCTACACTAGGAAACAGTCCCAGGTTGTTTTCTTGGTGCATGCAACCCTCCACAAATGGAACTATTTTTCTTAGTCCATGCAGCCCTCCATGAATGGACCTCTCCAGCTCAGCTCATCTGTCTCTCCCTTTGCTGCACATCAGCAAACTCATGAACTCAGCTCTCTATTCTCTGCTTATGATTTTTCCCATGCTGCCCCCACTCACCTTGCCTGCTCTGGGATGATGGTCTTCCATTGTCCAGGGAGTAGCCCACCTGCTTATTTCTCCTTCACCAGCAGAATGAATGTCTCCCTGACTGGGGGTCCACACAGCACCCTCTGTATATCTAGATCTGTTGTGGAATTCGGTCCTCCAGCCATAACATGGCCCTTGCTGTATTGAAATCTGAGCAGCTGGAGTTACCTGCATGAGGCTGTCAGGAGACTGGGCTTGCTGGCATTCCCTCACTGGGTGGAGGGAGGACTCCCGTGGCATTACTGGAGAGCTTCCTTAGGCCCTGCTTCCCTCCACCAGGGTATAGAAGCAGTTAACAATTGCCAGGGACAGGACTTTTTTAATGATAAGTTGCCCACACTCCTGTAAGTCACTCCAGCTAACCTCATTGGTTCACCAAGGTAGACTTGGGTTAAATCAGTTTTCTGTTCTGTCATTGGTGCCCTATTTGAAGTAAATGCACATTTATCTCTCCCCAGGAGAAGTTACTATGGCACTATCCCAGTCCTTCCCATGTTTCATCGTAGCTCTCTGTGGGAAAGCATGGCTGTCTGCCCCCTCGGGCTCATAAGGTCACTAAGGGCCCTGTCTGCATCTTGTCCATCTTTCAGCAGTTCGTAGCTCACTGCCTGACCCATGGCTGAAGCTCAGTGAATGTGTGTGACTAAGTTAAATGTTTTACATTTTGTTTTGTAAGTGCCCTGGAAGAATTCTCAGGGGATGACTGACCAGGGAGCCTCACTGGTGTAGCAGGTTGGCCAGCAAAAGTTTTGACTGAGGTAGGATCTTCTCACACATCAAAATCTAACTATGCTAATGAATAACTGGGAAGGTATCTCTTAGGCGACACTGGAGGTTTTATATCTTTTTGAATGTACAAGGAAGTGAAGCTTTTTTATGTTTTAGCTTTTTTCTTAGTTTTTATTAAACTTGGCATAAGGAGTAATTGGGTTTCAGTATACTTTAGGTGTTCAAGAAACCTCTCATAAGTCTTGACCCCTAATACTTCAAATTCCCTTTCTTTGTATGTTGGTTTGGTTTTTGTTACCTCAACACAAGCAGAAGTCATCTGAGGAGAGAGAACCTCAATTGAGAAATGCCCCCATCAGATTGGCCTGTAAGAAAGCCTGTGGGGCATTTTCTTGATTAATAATCGATATGGCAGGGCCTGGCCCACTGTGAGTGGTGCCGCCTCTGAACAAGTGGTTCTGGGGTGTGAGAAAACAAGCTGAGTGGGCCGTGAGAAGCAAGCTAGTAAGCAGCGTTCCTCCATGGCCTCTGCTTCAGTTCCTGCCCTGACTTCTCCATGATGAAACAGACCCTTTCCTCTCCAAGTTGCTTTTTTTGGTCAGTGTTTTATCACAGCAATAAGAAGCAAAAGTAGGACCCCTGCTGAGTGTGTGTGTGTGTGCGCGCGTGCGCGCATGCACAAACAAGCTTGCTCACTTCTTGAGATCAAACACAAGAGCTTGCTCATGTTAGCCAAGCCATTCCACTATTCAACTACATCCCTCTCACACCAGGACTTTCAAATACCGTCTCTAGTGATAGGACATTTGTCATAGGGAAGAGAATTGGCTTAAAGAGGGAAACAAAGAGCATAGTCATGGTAGGCTATCCAAGAGATGTACCCAAGGGATGCTGGGCAGATTGAGCACCCTCCTAAGGATCGATAGAAGCTAAGCCACAGAAGAAGTAAGGCCTCATAAAGTTGTGATGATGTGGACAGGGGGGTGAGAGAGGTGTTTCTGGGTATGTGAGAGTTGGGGAAACAAATCAAACATATTAATAGGGGAGTACAAGCTGAGCTTCTTTAAACTAGACTAAATCAACATGGATATGATTGTAGATTGGCCACGGAGGAGGCCAGTCTGCCCAGAGTGTCTGTGGGTTAGTAGGGTAGTAAAATGGAGAGCCACTTTCAGGCATGTGTGCCTGTTGAGTTACAGTGGGACAGATAGATAGGATTAACATGGATTGGCTCACTAGGTCCTGTAACATTATACAAAGAAATAGAAAAGCTCTCAACTTTTAACAGATGTAAACTTAAGAAAAGCCAAAGGCACTTTGCCTTTATTTTCTTTAAGTAGCTTTTACAAGTGTATTATCTCATGTAGTGGTGCAGACTTCTAGGACTGGGAGGAGTTCACAGAAAAAAAACAACAAAAACCGAGGGGAGGGTCATTTTAGTTAATGAGAAGATCCAGGATGACCAACTATGGGAAGACTAAAATACTTGTTGCAGGATGCCTTTTTGTCCTGTTCAAGGTTCATTTTCAGACTGGGGCCTTTCAGTTTTCTTTAGTCTGTTATCAGAAGCAAATCAATGAGATGCACAGACCTGTGGAGCAATCCAATGTGGAAAATGTGTGGCCACGTTCTAAAGTGTAAACAGCAGTATTCTGATGATGCTGAAGGGACTTCAGGTATTTAATTGTTTAGGTTTTCACTGACTGTAAGTACATTTGACTTCTTTTTTGCTGAAGAATGCCGAGTATGTTATGGCTCTGTTTATAAGTAAGGAACAAGTCAGTGAGGTGTTTTTTTTTTTTTGTTGTTTTTTTTTTGTTTTTTTTTTTTTGGAGAAAAGGTTTTCTCTATGTAGTCCTGGCTGTCCTGGAACTTGCTCTATAGATCAGACTGTCCTCAAACTCAGAGATCTACCTGCCTTTGCCTCACGAGTGCTTGGAATTAAATGTGTGTGCCACCACCATCGGGATAGTAATAACATTTTTTAAAGGTCAGAACTGACCTTGAACCCCCTGGGTTTACATAGTTCTCTGTCTGAGCTTCCCAAGTATCTGGGACTGTACAGGTGGGTCACTGCTCCTAGTGAGAATTTTCTCATAGTTTTGCAATTCAGTGGTGAGCACAAATGTCCAAGGAAGATTGAAATTAGTTGATAGGCATGGAATAAATTGTTTGTCATACTTGTGTATGTCTTGAAAACTTTTTCAAGTGTTTGCTTTTTCTAGAAAGTCATTATGTATTACCAATGAAAGGGTGTTTTTTTTTTGCACCCCACTAAGCCTCTCCACCGACACAGCAATCCAAATCAGACCGAATTAGAAAAAGCCCTGGTTTAATGGATAAAGCGTTCCCGGGTGATTCTCCAGCCCCCCAGAGAGGAGATGGGGACCAGAGACCGGAAAACCACGCGTCTGTTTTCTGGGATGCAGTTTAAATACTCTGTGGGAGTGGTCTTGAGCATCTCTGGGGGAGGAGCCGTATTTGGCGGGCTTTGAGGGGGTGGGTTTGGGGAAAGATATGAGGGAGGGGAGTTGTGGAACACAACCAAGGTGCATTTTTCCCTGTCAATAAGGGTGTGCTAAGAATAAAAATAGTATTATTCTAATTGACATCCTCTCAATTTATTCCAGCCCTTCTGTTCATTTCCCCCTCTTCTTACGTTTGAGTGTCATTTAAAACTTATTCCCACAAAATGAATACCAAGCCAGGAGGAACTGAATCCAAATCCAGTGGATTGAGTCAAGTTATAGTTATTGACTACAATGAAGTTCGGGGTAGAGAGTTCATCAGAATTCTACTTCCCCCTTTGGAGAGAATATGGATTATTTGCATAATATCTGAGTTGGCAGTAAAGAAGACATTTGTTAAAGCAAGCATGAAACCACTTACAGAGCATGTATGTAGTCGTTTCTTCACAATAAAATCTTCTTGAGTTTTTCAGACTAGTTCTCAAAATACATAGCAAGTAGACTTGGAAAGGGGAAGTAATTTCACATTAAAAATTTCTCGTGTTAAAGTTCTAAAATTGGAAAAAATAGGGAGGGGTAGGTAGGGTTATTTTTTCTGGTTGTTTTTATGTTCAATTTTTAGTACCTTTGAAATCCCATTTTTGTTGACTCTTAGAGTTGTAAGTCATTCCTTAATTAAACCTGGGAACTGAAAATCGCTTCTGAAGGCTGCTCACTCTTCTGACCTCCTGGGTGGCCATTCTGGCTTAGAAAACTTGTTCACAAGACTGGCCTCTTTGTGTTAGGCAGCTGGCTATCCCCAGGAACCACAAAAGCTGGCTTTGGAGTTCTCACGGCTCTCTGCTAGGTTCTGTGGAGGACATTGACATGAATTAGATACGGTCCCTTGACAATATCTTACTCTTTTTTCTTTTTTTTGTAATTTGATTCTTCCCCACTTGAATCTGCCAGCTCCTTTCCTCAAAGTAAAAGACCCAAGGTGTTAATCCCTACTCATTGGAGACAAATGCTGAATTGGAAGCAACAGCCGAGAAATGCAAAACTCCTTATCCAATTAAGATACAAGCTCTCCAAGTTAGCCATGCACAGCATCAGGATAAGGAGGGAAGGCCTCACTTTGGTTAACAAAGATGGTAACATACCTCCAAGTTTTAGAAAGTACCAAAATGTGAAGTCCATGAAGAGAAACAAAACACGATGGGTAGGATCAAGAATGAAGAAATATTATTAAGTGTCTGTGGAGTTTAGAGTGCACTATGGGTACATAGTATGGTTAAGTCTCACTTATCCAGAGGGCCTGTGCTAGCCTGTTCTAATAAGGACTTCCTGTTCTCATAAGGTCTGCCTGGCCTCAAACTTGTAATCTTCAGCTTCCTGAGTGGTAGGACACCAGGTGTACCACCATGTCTGGCTTTCTTCTAGAGTTTATGAACAGAAGTAGAAATGCGGAAGTGACCCGAGACTGCATATTCTCATGCAATGAAAACTTCTGATTTAAATAAATGCTAATGATGGATTTCCATGTTTTTATGTGTCAAATGGTTTTAGCACTTTGCTAGAAGCAGCACTGGCCACTGGAAGGTATGATAGAGGTGCAGGAGCCCAGTGTGGCTTTAAGTTCAGATGGTTTCTAGAATCAAGTCATGTGTCTTGGATTTATCTGCCTTCCGCACTAGGGGGCTCCTTAGTGGCAAGGTCTAATTCTTTTTCTGTCCCCATCACCAGGACCTAACACAGGGGCTGGACCTTAGTAGAGACCCAAACAATGTGTCACACACTGAACCTGCTTTGTTTGCCCTCCTGCCGGAAATTCCATGCCCCCAGTGGCCATTTTGAGTGCAGAGTGTTATTTTAAGGTATTCTCTGGAGAGAAGACTAGAAAACTGCTGTTGAGTGGCTGAAAGGAAGGGGGAGCTGAATGGCAAGGGGAAGTGAAGAAAGTTCCAGGTGAAGGAGGTGGTGGAACCATGGGATGGAGTGCCTCACCTCTTTTTGAGCATGGTACTTCTTTCTCCACGCTGTCCTCATCCATCAAAAAACGTTCAGCAAGTTATAGTCCCTTATGTCTGTGATCCTTGCTCTTGGGAGGATTGTTACGAGTTTGGGACTGGCCTGCGATACCAGCCTGGACTACAGAGTAAGACCCTTTCTCTCTCTAAAACAACAAAGGAACAAAACCAAAGAATTCAGATGCCCCTGCAACTATAGTCCTGTCTCAGAACTACAAAATGAAAATTTGGACAAAATTCTTGTCTTAAACCAGACGTCGCCATGCCCTTCTTGCCCTGAAACCTAATGTGGTGGATGGGTTGGAGCAGGTGGTGGGAGGAGGGTTGGAATTGGCCCCGTGCCTCACTGCTAAGCTTTCTGCTCGCCCTCCCAATGTGATAAAGAAGGGATTCTGTGCAGCCAGTGCTCACTTTAGACTTGCAGAAGATGCATTCTCTGAATTCTTCATAAGAACTGGTTTCTAAAATAGAAGATTTACTGGTAAACTCATGACCTTTAGTATAATACCTAAGCAGAAGTAAGCCGGGTTGATTCTTGTGGTGTCTGTAGAGAAATACGAGGTTATTTGTGGTTTCGGTGCTATTATTGCTTATTGTTGTTGTTGTTGTATACATGTGTGGTGTGTATGTAGCGGGGGTTGTACATATGTGCCATGGTGTGCATGTGTAGGTCAGAGAACAGCTCTGTAGAATAGGTTGGTTCTCCCACCTTGTGTGGGTTCCCAGATCTACCTGAGGTGGTCAGACTTCTGTGGCTTCATTCTCAGACCCCTTTATTGGGTCTTAAATGAGAGGATTTGTGCTTGTGTTTCTAATGATAATCTCCACAGACTTGCTAGCCATGTGTGCTTTGGGAGACACTCAGTGATTGCACTGTCACCTGTAATGCAAGCATGCCCATATTTACATATTTTAGGATTCTAGACGTGCTTTTGTATTTTGTACATGTGTAGTTAAAATCATGAAAGATCCCCACAATGGATGTGTAAGAGCTGCCACAAAGAAGAATGTTCAAGTTCTGATGCTGTGGGTAGACCCTCAGTTGGGATCTGTTCTTTCTCGTCAGTTGGCCGAGAGGCATGCTGCAGCTGAATCCATGCTGATGACTTTGCTCTTTCCCCTGTACTAGAAATGATAAGATGTTCTGTTTGTGGAGTTGTGCATTTCTTCCTAGTTTTAGGATTTACACACCAAAGGCAATTGAAAGTTCCACTTAGGCAGCTTAAATAAACATGAAGCAATGTGCTACATCTAAAGCCATGGTTCCAAAATGAACATTCAATTTTTTTTTTACTAGAACTAGGTAAATAATGATTTCTTCTCCTTTACAGGAGGCTCAGAAAGCTTTTTTTAAAAAATGCATATTAGTGGAGATGTTTTTAGAGCTGAGATTGAGCCCAGGGTCTCATATAATAGTCCAGGCAAGCCCTCTGCCACTGAGCTACATCTCCAGACTCAGTGAACATATTTGATTCTTTGAGGATTATATAAAAATACATTTAGTTTGTGAAACACTGACAAGAAAAGGAAAAGGATCGGGGGTTAGAAGATGTACTTTGGGGCTGCAGTGTAGCTCAGTCATAGAGTGCTTGCCTGCCATGAGCAAGGTCCTGTTTCCAACATGGCAAAAAGAGGACTCTCAGCTTGAATGGTAGTAATGGTGATTCTGCTGATCCTGACTGACAGCTGAATCCTCTGGGCCACTTCCGTCATGTATGAAGTTAAAAGGATAGTAGTTTATGTGTGTGCTTGATGGACCTTTCCTAACATCAGTGGAATGCAGTTGCCAGTGCTTTCTTAATGTTACAAAGTGATCTTTAAATGAGCAGAAAGGCAAGGAAATAATACTAAGAATACCACCAGCAAGTTATTCAAGGGCGCTTAGGGCTCAGTGAATGAGAACGTTGAAAGACAGATCACTTTGTTTTCTTGACCCTGGTGAAAACTGAGTAGGTTCCAGATTTAGGTTGACCATTTTCTTGTCACTCCTTAGTAAGGCAAGACTGAAACATTTGCCCACTTCACTCCAGATGGTGTGAATGCCTTTTGTTTAGCCTGTTACAGAACTGCATAGGAGCATACAGTGGGGCCTTGATGTTACTTGAATGATTAGTAAAGTCATATTTATTATAATGATGGTTTCTGGGGCTATAAAAAAAGTCTTTGTAGGCTAATCATTGTACAAACTAAAAGGATAAATAAAGAACATGGAAAAATTCTTTCTTTCCTTCCTTCCTTTCTCCCCATCTTTCCCCTCCACCCCCACCCCGGCTTCCTGAATCTCATTATGGATCAGGCTGACCTTGAACTTACAGAGAGACCTACCTGCCTCTGCCTCCCAAGTTCTGGGATTAAGGGCATGCTCAGCTTTCTTTTTTAATTTAAAATATTTTATTGAATATTCATACATGTATATAATGTGTTTTGATCAAACCCACCCTGGCCATGAAAAAAATCTGTAAGTGTGGTAAGAACTTTCTGTTTGGTAACCATAGAAGTCTAACGATAGAATGGCAAAAAAAAAAAAAGCAAACTCCATAAGGTTATGGACTAGATTGCTGGGAAGAATAACTATTAAGTCTATTAAATCATGATAATTCCGTGGGTTCAAACTTTTCCTTGTTTCTGATGACTTAATTCCACTGAAGGGAAATACAGGGTTTCAGGCCTCTCTTTTGTTTTTTCTCGTAGAGGTGAAGCCTAGTTCATAGGTCTAGGACAGTGGTTCTCAACCTTCCTAACGCTGTGACACTTTAACACAGTTCCTCATGTTGTGGGGACCCCCAACCATACAATTATTTTGTTGCTACTTCATAACTTCATAACTGAAATTTTGCTGCTGTTAGGAATTGTAATGTAAATGTCTGATATGCAGGCTATCTGATATATGACCCCTGTGAAAGGGTCATTTGATCCCAAAGGGGTTGCGATACACATGTTGAGAACCACTCTCTTAGGGGAAAGCATTGTGGTACACAGAATAGTTACCTTAATTCTTCTAACATCTTGCTACCTGTGACAGAGGAAATGGAGACTCAGAACATTAGGTTCAATCAGTTTGAAATGAAAAGTAAAACCTTAAAAAAAACCATTTTTTATGTAGCATGGGGAAACTGTTGATTTAGTTTTAGAGAGCATATAGTTTACATCTAAACACACAATTCTTTTTGACATAGGCCTTTTCTATTAATGTGACATGAGAAAGCCAAAAGAGGAATTTCTTTTTTGTCATTTTCCTGAGTTACTTGAAGCAGATCCATGTGGAATGACCACACACAGTGGTTAATGGACGCTGATTCAATAAGTTAGACGCCGGCTCTGAGGGCTGTATTTCATATATCTTATTTGTTTAACTTTGTGGGGTTGAAGATTGAACCCAGGGCCTTTTACATACTAGGTAAGTGCTCTGCTATTGAGATACACCCCAAACCCGTTTTTCAACATTTTTTTGGAGACAGGGTCTCAGTATGTACCCCTGGCTGACCTGGAATTCGCTATGTAGACCAGGCTGGCCACGAACTCAGAATTTTGCCTGCTTCTTAATTTTGCCTGTACATACTTAAGGGTGCTGTGTAATGTTATAAATAAGTATATAACATGCAATGCTTAAATCATGTTAAACATATTTATCTCTTTAAACATGTATCATTTCTTTGTGGTGAAGGTTTAACATGGTATTTATTTATTTATTTATTGTCTTTCGAGACAGGGTTTCTCTGTCTATCAGCCGTAGCTGTCCTGGAACTTGATTTGTAGACCAGGCTGGCCTTGAACTCACAGAGATCCACCTGCCTCTGCTTCCTGAGTGCTGGGATTAAAGGTGTGCATCACCGCTGCCTGGTTGTCTTTTTACTTTTTTTAGATTTTATTATTAGTTTTTGTGTATAAGTGTTTTGCACCAGATGCATGCTTGGTGCCAAGGAAATGGTGAGCCTCTATGTGGGTGTTGGGTCCTTTGCAAGAACAAGTACTCCTAACTCAAACCAGCTTTCCAGCCCTGATTTAATATACCTTAAGTCTGAACTTTCTTTATTCAGCTTCTGTTAATAAATTTGAATAATTTCATTTAAATAAAACATCCTTATTAGAAATTATTAACATACATTGTTTAAACAATTAACATGTAATTGTTTAAAATAGCATGTAGAGACATGTTTTTAACTGAGTCTGAATATCCGAAAGTTCATTCCATAATTAATGCTTGGATGCCTACCAGGCGCGGGTGTTTTAGGTGCTAGGGTTATGACCGTGAACAAATGAAAGCTTTTCTTTGGCTCCGAGGCTAGCAACTCACAACTGAATCCCGCTGGAAGGGAAAGGCGGGGCTTCAGTCCTTCCTCCCTTTACTTCTCATAGAGATGAGGCTCCCTTCACAGGGCTAGGTTTTCTATTGTGGGAAGCTCCCTGCCTTCGAATAGTCAGAGAGGTAAAAATAGAACCCAGTATGTTCAGTGAAAGAAAATGATCGGCAGGTAGGTAGTGGAATAATCCCAGTTCAAGACCTTGCATATAATATCTTTGTGTATTTCTTCATGAGAGAACGAGAGAGTATTGAGTCTTTTCAGGCACAGACCTGGGGTTGACTTTTGACTCTGAAGATAGGTAAATGATTTATCCTGAGTTAAGTCCAGTGCTTTCTCAACTGTAATGTGGGGGAATCAATTATACCTATTTCATAGGCTGTTCGGAGCGTTACATTGGAAAATATGCAGAAAGCATTTACCTGCTGCGTAGAAAGAGCTCAGGAATTATTGGAAATGGATGGCTGCTGAGTGAGGGAGGGTCAGTTTTCTTCAAGGACATAAGCCCCAAGAAGCCATCCTCGCTCTAGTACATGCTCCCACACCCACGCACATATAGGCAGCTCTAAATGAACACAGTGGAATTTAAAACAAGAAGTTGAGAGAGAAAAACAGGGAAGTAGGAGAAGAATGGGTGTGGACTTCATCAAAACACACTATAGACATGAGTAAGTACTAACTACAATACTTTAAAGAATCCGGTTGGTGCATTTAGTATGATTAGTCCTCTTACTAGGTTATATTATGATTTCTCAGCTTTATTGACCCCACTCCTAGTAACATGAGCCTCAGGCTGGTGCCCTGCTATCAATGGCCAGCTTACTTAGCTCTCTGAGAGGAGTCCACAGACTCTGCCTCCTGGAACCTCACCCTTTCAGGCCCTGTCAGCAGGATTAAGCATCTCCAGGCCTCATGCTTGCCATAGCAAAGCTGGAATGTAATACACTCTTTGGATTGTGTATCTGGCACAGAGAGGGCGCTTGAATGTTGAGATTTTCCTCCCCTTTAGTTACCCAGCAAATAGTGCGTGTTCACCAAATGACTCACAGGCTTTTAACTATGCCATTTTTGTTTGACTTCAAATTCAGGGAATTTTTGGAAGACATACAGATATATAGAATATGGTGCTATTTCTTTAGAATTCTTATCTACAGCAAGGAGGAGTTTGTTTATGCATGTGTTTGGTGTTCACATGTGTTTGCTATGTGTGTGTATGCACTTATGGAGAAGGTTTCTCTTATTAAAGTAGCTTTATGTACTTCGTAACAACAATCACTTTTTTTTGTGAAATAGTGTACCTTTGCTACATGGAGAGGAATTTCCCTCTTCTGGGAGTCTGACAGTAACAATTTATGCCTTTGGTCTCTTACACAGGAAAAGGCCAAGGTAGTTGAACCCCTGGACTATGAGAATGTTATCACACAACGGAAAACACAGATTTACAGCGATCCCCTCAGAGATCTGCTTATGTTCCCCATGGAAGACATATCTGTGAGTTCACACGCGCTTTTTAAAAGAATAAGCACTTTATTTCCCAAGCCAGTTCTTAAAGCAAGAATGCGATTTTTTTTCTAGATCTCAGTGATCGGTCGTCAGCGCAGAACAGTGCAGTCTACTGTACCAGAAGATGCTGAAAAGAGGGCCCAGAGCTTATTTGTCAAAGAGGTAAGGGTCAATGGTCAGCCAAGGAACATATTTTTCATTTTTATTTTATTCTTTTATTATTTGTGTATGTGTGTGTGTGTGTGTGTGTGTGTGTGTGTGTGTGTGTGTGTGCGCGCGCGCGTGCCTGAGTGAGTTTATGTGCACCATGTGCACGCAGATGCCCATACAGGCCAGAAAAGGCCATTGGATCTCCTGAAACTAGAGGTACAGACAGTTGTAGATCACCTGATATTGGTTCTGGGAGCTGGGAGCAGTATATGCTCTTAACTGCTGAGCCATTTCTCCAGCCACCTAGCATATGTTTTTGCTATTAAAAAATAGCTATATATCTATGAATTTCAAATATATTTTATAAACTATTGAAAATACCTTCTCCTTTATCATAAAAGAGTAATAAAAGTACTAAGCTTAATTAACCTATGTAACGGGTCTGTATGATGTGAGGGTAAAACTTAAACACAATGAGTGCATGGTTTTGTTGTTTGTATTTTTCTTTTAGACTCGAGTACTTCTTATAGTCTTGAAGTCAGAGTTTTTAAAAGGACATATGAATTAGGGCTTGTTGTCAATAGGGCTAGAGAATCACACTTGACCACCAAACCAACGTTTCTCAACTCATTTAAAAAAAGTCTGTCGATATTTCACCAGACTTTGGTTTGTGTGTTTGAGACAGGGACTTGCTCTGCAGCCTAGGCTGCCTTTAAATTCCTTATCCTTCTTCCTTGGGTCTCTGAATGCTGGAGATTACAGGTGTGTGGCACCATCGTCAGCTCTGCCAGACTTTAAAGCAAAATATTTCTGTGTATTCTTTTCCCATGTTTAAAATGAACAATTCCTCTTTCCTTGTAGTGTATTAAGACCTACAGCACAGATTGGCACGTGGTAAACTATAAGTACGAAGACTTCTCTGGGGACTTTCGAATGTTGCCATGGTAAGTTTTGAAGTCGGGGTAATGGGAGAATTATTATTATTATAATCATCATCATCATTATTATCATTGTTATTATTTGGCTTTTTAGAAACCTCTTCTGAAACCCCTGTTATAGTTTATAATAAACCAAACTTGAAACAACAGCATACTTGGCTCGTGCAATATTTTGACTAGTTGAGTGTGTTTTAACTTTGCTTATTGACACTCTTCCCAGTCTGTGTGAGCTCACATATTTTGGTGCATCCATATAGATCACAGAATAATCTTTAGTTCAGTCTGGAAAATATAGGGTATCTCTAGTTCAGTGGTATCAGCGAAGAAGTTAGAAGCTATTTGATCAGTTCAACACCTGCTGATGTCCCTTGCAGGGGTGTCGGCAGGGAGGATCTCTGTCAGTGAAGTTGAAGGAATGTCGTGAGAACAATGTCCCAGGAGTTACGGTTTAAGTCATCTTTTTTTCTGCTATTGACCCACCAAATCAACCTGTTTGAGCTCTCCCATTTCTCCACTGTATGACAGCATTTCATCTAGAGAAACATGAAAGAAAATGAAGGGGAAACAAGACATTTGTGCAACACTGTATATCATTCAAAAACATTTCCCCAGGAACGAAACTACTAACATTAGCAGTCCACGTTCCCAAAGCAAACAAATGGGAGAGCCGGAAGGACACCGTGTTGCTTTCTGACCCGTGAAAAGATAAAGTTCTGTCACTGCTCGCAGCCCCGGCCTACGTTCCTTAGCAACTTCTGCTCTCCTCGACTCCTATCTGGTCTCTGTTTTATCTTCGCAGCTGGCTGCATATGTGGGAGTCCTTATATACAAATAATGCGGGGCCAAAGAGGTAGCTTAGTCAGGAGTTCTGGCTTAGCAAAAATCAAATGAGCAAACAGAAGCTATGCGTGTTTACTTAGGGATAGGTCTACGTTTAGGAAGAAGAGAGTACTTTTCCATCTCTCGTCTTGCATTTTCTTGTTTTCCAAAGGGTGAAGTCACCTTTTTTTAGCTTTTGTTTGTTGGTGGTGGTCATGGATTATGTTCAGTGTCTAAAGTAATTTTCTTTGAATTTTCAGCAAATCTTTGAGGCCAGAAAAGATTCCTAATCATGTGTTTGAAATTGATGAAGACTGTGAAAAAGATGAGGTAATGATGGGGTTAGCTGTATGCCTTTCTTCAAGGCCACTTCTGCTGAAAGGGTTCCAAAGGGAATTCCTTGAAGAGAGATGCTGGAACAAGTGGTTATGGGTATCTGTGGCCAGCTTTATAACCAATGAGTGTTTTTTAATTGAAGAAAAAGGTTACATTTCCAAATGAGGTTTAGAAAATCTCCAGTGAAATGGGCAGTGATATGTATGTAAATTTGTCCAATTGCCTGTGGGATGGGCTTATAGAGTTACTTCTCTTATGTTGGACATGTGGTATGGTGATTTCATGTGGACTTGCCTGCCTGATACATCCCTCCTGGGACAGGTGGTCTGGATGTCTGTGACATTTCAAGGTATAGCTTTAATGTTTACATAACAAGAAGACTTTCTTAGGCGGCAACTCGGACACTTCAGCAACTATTGAGTGCCTACTGTGCTTATTTTACCACTGGGCCTTTCATTGTATAGACAATAATTTCAAATATTTATGGGGACTGCTAACTTTATGTTTAATTAGGAAATGGGAATAGGGCTAGTTCTGTGTCTACTAAGTGCTGATTATTAAATAAATAGTTGGATGACTGCTATTTTCCTGATGGCTTTTATTCTATTTCAGGATTCATCTTCTTTATGTTCTCAGAAGGGTGGTGTGATAAAACAAGGTTGGTTGCATAAAGCAAATGTAAACAGCACCATCACAGTAACCATGAAGGTAGGAAATAGTTACTGTATTAGTCCATCATTTGAAGTATATTGACATATATAGTGAATCTGGAGAAATGTTTCTTTTCTTTTTTTTTTTTTTTATTTTGCAATACAATTCAGTTCTACATATCAGCCACGGATTCCCTTGTTCTCCCCCCTCCCGCCCCCCCCTCACCTTCCCCCCAGCCCACCCCCCATTCCCACCTCCTCCAGGGCAAAGCCTACCCCGCAGACTGAGATCAACCTGGTAGACTCAGTCCAGGTAGGTCCAGTCCCCTCCTCCCAGGCCGAGCCAAGCGATCCTGCATAGGCCCCAGGTTTCAAACAGCCGACTCATATATAATCTTTTGTTTCACGTTAACATGTAGAATAATAGGTTTCATTATGGCTTTAAAAAATACATATGTCATTATATTTTGTTCTCATTTGTTCTCCTACTAAAAAATACCTTTAATGAAAGAATTTTTACAGATGCATGCAATATTAAAACTCTAATCTCAGAACAAATTTAGAAATGTTAACTTTTTAAAGACATGTAATGAAGTTCTTATTGTCGGAATAAGGGATCTTAAGAAGGAAGTTGTCAGTTGAATGAAGAAAATAGCTTTGCAAACACAGGCATTAGAGGTTCCTATGTAGAAGGGGATTTAATGAATGAATTTGGCGCTTATTGAATACTAGTGTGTGTGGGGAAACATGGATGTCTAAGATGGGGAGTTCCTTGTGTCCAGCAGCTTCATAATTATATTAGAAACTCCTACATGAAACAGTTCCTTAGGGTGCTCAGAAGAGCCTAGTTAGAAAATGGAGTAGTTTGACAGCATAGTGAATTTGTGTGAGACAAAACCAAGAAACTGAAAGGGACAAAGTACCACAGCGAGCCTTGGATGCCTTGGACACGAGCTTGTCTTTTGTTTGGGAGGCAGTGGAGAACCATTACAATCCAGAGGAAAGACAAATGAGCTTTTTAAAGATTCTCAGCAGAGAAACCAAACAAATTATTCCATGATACCAAATATAACTGTTCTTTCAGATATTCAATATAAGATCATGTGGCTTACTGAGGATGATTCACAGTTCTATTAAGTATTGAAGGTCATTCTAGCTTTCAAATAGCCTGAAAGCAGAAACCATGGGTGTCTACCAAAGGAAGACTCAAATTCTATCTTAATTTAATATTTTGCTTGCTGCTTCCCTTTAGTGGCCATGTCCTGTTCTCACTTTCATTTTCCGGCCCCTCAGATAATGAGTCCAAGTTGTAGGATGTTTCCTGTGTATCTGTTGCGTCTGAACATGGGATTTTTTTCTCCTGTGAGATAGGAAGAGAATCCATTTACTGGAGGCTCAGGGCATGCCAAGCACCATACCCAGTTTATTTTGCATCTCATTTTTATATTCTGCATTTGATCTGCAGAGCAGCTTCATGAAATCGGCACTGCTGTTATTACTCTTAGATTACAGATACTGTAATATGTGGCTGAGCAGAGCTCCAGGACTGGGGAGATGGCTCAGTGGGTAAGATGCTTGCTCTGCAAATATGGGGGGCCTGAGTTTAGATCCTCAATACCCACATAAACAAAAAAGCTGGGAAACACTCCATCCGACTGTAATCACAACACTTGGGGATGCTGAGACAGGTGGATCATGGGCTTGTAGGCCAGCAAGTCAAGGGAAACAACAAGCTCCAGCTTTACTGAGAAAGCTTGTCTCAGAAAATAGGATGGAAAATGATGAAGACACTCAATGTTGACCGCTAGCCTCTGCATGTGAATGTACAGGGTGAATACACCAGAACACACATGTGCATATGTGTGTGCATACCACACATACGGGTCTAAAAAAGAAAAACAGAGCCCCAAGTTTTCAGAAGGAGGATCTGAGCCTATGCAGGTCTCTCCTCTTGGTCAGCACACTGAGTGCCATAATACGGGTCCTATCAGTCATCAGGTTCAGATGCCCATGAGCAGAGGTTGTAACTAAGATTGTCAGAAAATGGTTCTAGGATTTGACAGTGTTAAAGAGATACATGATGGACATACTAATGGGTTACAAGGTAAACTTTCAATAGTAATAATAATAATATAATGCGTAATGAACAATGAATAGATCGGTGTAATTGGCACATGCACCAGCCTAAATATTCATCACTATTGCATGTGTGTGTGTGTGTGTGTGTGTGTGTGTGTGTGCATGTGTGTGTGTTTATGTATGTGTGTTGAAAACATTTGAAATAATCTTCACTAGCTATTTTGAAATATATGGCTAATTGTTGCCAGCTGCACTCTACTGATCTGTAGAAATTATTGCCCTCATCTGACTATACCCCTGTGTGCTATACATTAGACTCCACCCCTCCCCTAACATTCTCAAAATATTAAACTGTTCTACCTGGACCTTAGGTTTAGCACCACACTAAGGAAGTGTGCTGTGTAGAAAGCTAGATCCATAAGACATTGGCAAGAAATTAATATTTACTAAGCAATTCACCACAACCTGTTTTAAATGATTTCTCGCCGGGCGGTGGTGGCACACGCCTTTAATCCCAGCACTCGGGAGGCAGAGCCAGGCGTATCTCTGTGAGTTCGAGGCCAGCCCGGGCTACCAAGTGTGTCCCAGGAAAGGCGCAAAGCTACACAGAGAAACCCTGTCTCGAAAAACCAAAAAAAATGATTTCTCACATACCATTGAACTACATTTTGCTTTACTGACAACTTTTCTTAAGAAGACATTATTTTAGGTAAAAAGATCAGTTTCCTGCAAAAAAGTTCATGGTTTATAAACTTCTTTCATGATTTTTAAAATACACATTGATGTGATAGCAAGACTAACAAATCCCTAAAGAAGTCCTAATCCCTGGAACCTGTAAATGTTTGCTTACATGACAAAAGGGAATTCAAGCTGCTAATAAGCCAATAGGGAGACCATTTTGATTTATCCAGGCAGGCCCAGAATCAGCACAAAGACCCTGATATGTGAAAGAGAGAGGGAGGCAGGAAAGGATAGTCAGAGGAAGAGATGTGAGCAGAGGCAGGGTCAAGGGGAGATGCTATGTGGCTAACTTTGAAGATGGAGAAAAGTGTCACAAGCCCAAAGACAATGGGCATCCTCTTGAAGGTAAAAAGAAAGCAAGGGAGTAGAAATGGACCCTCCCCTACCTAGAGACCAGTCAGACTTCTACCCTCCAGAACTATAACGTAATAAATCTGTGTTGTTTCTAGCCATCACGTTTGAAGTAATTTATTATAGCACTAGCAAACTAATACAGTCAGCCAAAGATTGATTGTTCAGCTTGGCTGTTATCTATCTCTGAGGTTGAAAACTCCCACACTTACAGGGGCCATGGAGGAGCCATAAATTCATGGAGTGGATGGTAGGTCTGAGGTAACCTGGTGACCACATGGGCACTTACTGCTTTTTGTCGGCAAACATTGCCCTGTTTGAGCTAGGTTCTTTGCGTTTCATCTTTTTATTCCCAGCTGCTTATATCCTCACCTCTCTCTCTTCTCTCCTCTCTCTCTCCCCCTCCCTCTGTCTTTCCCTCCTGTTATCTCTCTCCCTCCCCTCTCTCTGTGGAATACAATTTTCATCTAATTCTTTTCCTTCTGTCTGTTATTTTTGAGATACGGTCTCATGTATCCCAAGCTAGCCTCAAACTTGCTGTGTAGCTGAGGATGAACTTGAATTTCTGGTCCTCCTGCCTCAACCTCCAGGGTTGGAACCCAGGGCTTCATTCCTGCTAGGTACACACTCTTATCAATGAGTTTCACCCCCAGCCTGTTGTTTCTTCTTAAAACCTCTATAAAGCAGTAGACAGAGGAGGCAAAAAGGAAAGAAACCAAATCGGTCATATGAGGCTGCATAGCTTTTAACAAAACCGTTTTGAAACGTAAAGGCCCTGGTGAGGTTTGGGAGTTATTTCTGGTTATAGGATTCATTTGTCCTTACCCTCATCTACTATGGATTGGGATATCTATTTGAAATTTTTTTGTTCTTTTGTTTTGTTTTTTTTTTGAGACAGGGTTTCTCTGTGAAACAGTCCTGGCTGTTCTGGAACTCACTCGGTAGCCCAGGCTGGCCTCAAACTCACAGAGATCCACCTGCCTCTGCCTCCCGAGTGCTGGGATTAAAGGCGTGCGCCACCATGGAATTTTGCAAGTTAAGCATATGTCCTGTACTCTTTGCCTTCACCTCGTAAGCCAAAGCAGTGCCATTGTACTTGGGGATCTGCCAAACCTAGAACGGGCATGAGAGGAAGTATCAGCCAGAGCTTTCCGAGAGATTTTGCCAATGTTTCTCTATCCTATATAGACTAAAGTATTTTCACGATTGTCCTGTCGTGCACTTCAGCGCCTGGAGTGTTCACTCTTAGGGTTTTACTCTGCTCACTTTCTCTGTGAAGAGAGGGGCTGTGAGGGTGTGTAGCAAAGGATTGGAAATGGTAGTGGTCTTGAAGTTGCTAAATCAGGGGTCCTGTCCTGTGAAGCAAGGCATCTGAGGGCGTAGACCTTGCAACCGTAGGTGCGCTGTCACAGGGTGGCGAACAGTTCTTCTCAAGTTTGCGTGGGTTCAGGCATAAGAAGATGCTAAGTGCTCATGGGTCAGGTGAGCAGGCAGCCTAGCTAGCTCTTGGAGTAGTAGGACACAGGCCTAAGTAAAGCCAAAGGGTGACAGGAAGGACATTTTCTGTTCGTTCCTAATATGTGAATCTTCAAAATCAAGACTCTTACTCAATCTCATAAGCAAATGGAAAGATGATTCAGGTGTGCTATATCTGAGTGATGTTCCCTGCACTTGAGGCAGGTTTATCCTGGGTGCAGCTGCAGTTCCCTGCCTGATGGGGCCTTCTGCACTGGGAGCTTTAGCAAGCAGCTCCACAGGGCCCGAGCTCCAGAACTGACCCCAGCGAATCTTTCTTATCGTCAAATTCATGCTTCTGAGAGGCTTTGCTAACTCCCAGCAGCCAGGAAGCTGCCTCAGAACGGGGTAGGTATTAATCATGACTCATTGGCAAATAACAGCCCACAGAAGCCAAGCTTCTTTCTTCATATTTTGATTCGAGTCTCTGTGATAGGCCGTGGCTCAACACTAGCCAAGTTATGTATCCCAAAGTTCTTTTAAAATTCATTTTAAAACATACAAACCAAAAAATTGCTAATTAAAAAAAATTTCTGTTGGAGTAGCTGGGCCTGGTGGCACAGGCTTGTAATCCCAGTACTCATAAGACAGCAGCAGGTAGGAAGAGTTAAGTAAGGCCAGCCTAGCCATACAGTGAAACGATGCATCAGACAACCAACCCAAGAGCACTGTTGTAGAAGCTGTCCTTTAAGATGTTTGAAATTATGTCCAGTAACTGCAGCTTTTTTTTTTTGATAAACAAGTCTGAGACTTTCTCCTAGACCTTTGAATTGTCAGGAGTAAGAGAATCAAAGAGCAAGGAAATAAAAAGCTAGAATCACGACTGAGGATGTACAAGTCCAATAAAAAAGGATCAGAAATTGCTCAGCATCGTCCAGTTGATTTACAAAAGGAACCAGAAGACTGTTAATTTATGTGATCATTTGAGCAAGCAACCATGCATCCTAATGCAATATCGGCAACACAGCCAATGCAATTTCTGCATGGACTACTTCCAAAAAGTAAGCCCGCTCTGGTGCCTGCCAGAACTCTGCCAGAGCATTCAGGTTGATAGTGATGGACTCCACAGGAAAGAAGGGCTGGCACATGGACTACACTGAGTTCTTGATGCTGGAATAAAAATTATATTTTCCCCAGTGTACTGTACCCCCCAGCCCGGAACAGTTGAGTTATAGTCAGTACCATGACATTGACTGCAATTGTCATTATCTTCCCCAAAGTGCTTTCTGGGTAACCTCATTATCTACCAACAAAGTATCACTGAGACATCCAGGCGGTGGGAGAGCTGCTAATGATATATGGAGCTTCACAGTGAGACACAGTCACTCCACAGAGTCACAGTGCCCAAGCACTTCCTCTCCCTGAAGAGGATGCTGGCCTCATGCAGCTCTTGCAAAGGCGCTGATTGTTGTCTGGGCACAGTGACTGTTTTTTATCCGGCACTTGTAAATTGCCTTGTTGTCAGCGGTCATGTTAAGACAGGACAAGCTTTATTACAGCGAGCCATTTCCTCAATTCGTGCTTTCTGGTTAGTGAGAACCCATCCCACTACCCCATTCCAATTCCTGGAAAAGGACCGGAGAGAAGCTGAAGGTAATCATGGAGAATACAGGATCACTTAGGTAGAGTCCATAGTGCTAAGAGGAGCCTATTCGGTTGCACTCTTTCCTAAGTAGCTGCTGGAGACATCTGCTTTATTCAGCTTGTTCTCTTTCACTGAGAAAAATTACTGTGAAGTAGATAGCTGTGCTATCGGGCATGACCTTCCCCTGGTATTTAGAACTATTTTTTCCTAAGGAATATAATGATATATGGAATAAGGAAAATTTGATCTTGAGGGTGGTTTTTAGTTTAAAAGAGTTGCACATTCTTGGCTAAGCCTTGGGACACCCACCTTTGTGCATCTTCTTGGCTCAGTTTGATCACATTCCTCAGGCTCTCTACTCCCCATTTGCAGCAATTAAATGTTGAAGTGCCTTGCTGTGTTATTGGGGTTGCAAGTTCAACTGCTTGATGTATGACTCACTTCTGGTGCCCTTTCTTTCTTTTTTTTCCCCACAAAAAGAGAGCCATTTGTTATACATTCAGAGTCCAAAAGTCCTTATTACTCTTTGACTGTTAAAGGAGCATTCTCCTCTTGATAGGGGGAGAACAGCAAATCGAAAGAGGATTTCATCCAAGAAAGCACATACAATATGAAAGTAATTGCCGGGAGTTCAAGGTCACTGTGCGTATTGGAACAAGAGGAGGATAAGATCTATTATTTTGATTTTTTTCTCCACTTGTATGCGCCCACCCACTAGACTGCATCTTACAATAAATAATATGGATTAATACTTGTTTATCATAGGCAGGGGGTTTCTCACTAATTTGTTTTTCTGTCTTGTTTCCCCTCATTGGTGACTGCTGCTCAAAACTTACTTATTAGGTGCTTCCTATATGCCAGACACTCCTAAGATCATCAAATCTTTCACTAAATATACAATGGATACCTTATTAGTACATGAAATTAGTATTCTGGTAGGTAGACAGAAGTATCACATTTGCCCCTTAGGGCTTAGGACCTCTTTGGAGATGTGAGACACACAATAAAAATAATTATTTAGCCAGGTGGTGGTGGTGCACGCCTTTAATCCCAGCACTCGGGAGGCAGAGGCAGAGGCAGGTGGATCTCTGTGAGTTCGAGGCCAGCCTGATCTACAGAGCGAGATCCAGGACAGGCACCAAAACTACACAGAGAAACCTTGTCTCAAAAAATAATAAAAATAATTAGTTAATGATTGTTCAGATACCAACTGTATGGACATGGGGTCTGAGATGGCCAGGCCTTGAAGAAGGGGGTCCCAAGAGAGAATATGGGTGTGGCTGCAGTATATAGAGATATAGAGAGCACATATTAGGGTAATTTGATTTGCTCCCCAGTATCCTTCTGGGCCACAGTTTCTCTTGTGTGATGTGGTAATGAGGATGGTGGGCACCGTACAGTGTTGTGTACGTGAGCAAAGCACTTAGTCAGGGACCATAAGACAGGAAGCATGCCAGTCAGTGTTATTTTATATTAGGAGAATTATGAGAGGTCAGGCAGGAAATGGGATGCCATCAAAAGTTTAAGCAAGAAAAAAAGTTGGATGTACTGGCTCTTGCTTGTAGCCCAGAACTTGGGGATTGGGGCAGGAATATCACCTTGAGATTAAGGCCAGTCTGGGCTGTAGAGTAGACCCTGTCTCAAAAAAAAAAAAAAAAAAAAAGATAGAGAAGGAGGAAGAAGAAACAGGAGGGAAGGACAGAAGGAAGTTGAGCAAGGCCATCTTTGTTGAAATATGTCTGAGAAAAAAAATGTATCTGCAATGATGAGGGAGGGTTGTAGCTACCCTCTTTTATAGTTTGCTTCAAATTGGTTTAAAAAATTTCCAGTGCTTAGCTATGATAGAATTATTCAAGAAAAATGAACTTGATTCCCCCCCCCATAGTGTAGAATTATGGTGTCTATTAAAACATGATAGGAGTATAAAATGATATGGGGAGAGATGAATGATAGGTTGCCAGCTTCTGGAGGGCTTCTCCAGAAAGACGAAGTTCTTGCCATTCTAGTATAATTAAGTATAAGTTTTTTTTTTTTTGTATAAAGTCTTGGGGTTTTCTTCCCTACTGTTTCTTCCTTGTTTGCTTAGAACAGTTCTGAGACTCATCGTGGCTCTTGCTACCCCCTTTTCCTTTGAGGCAAGAGTTTCATAATATAGCCCCAGGCTGGTCCTGAATTTGTAATCCTCCCACCTCTGTCTCAGGATCCTGCTTCCTCCTGATCAGTGCTGTTTAGTTTAACACTTCAGTTAAGCAGATCCACCTGCCTCATTTCTGTATTGCTCCTGGCCCTCCTGTCCTGTCCCTTAGCCTTTAGAGCATCCGTCTTAGGACTTCTGGTTCCTATATTGTAGAGGATGTATCCCCACTCTAGGCAACACACATAGCCAGACACCCTTGTGGTTTGTTATATAAGATGATAAAAGGTTTTCCTAATTGGAAGGCAGAGTACTAGGTACACTACCGTTCCTGCTTGTCTTCTGTTGTTGTGTTTACTCTTTGACTCTTTTGGGGCCCCACCACCCAGCTCCCAAATAAATCCATACATGGAGACTTATTCTTACTTAGGAATGCCCGGCCTTAGCATGGCTTGTTTCTAGCCAGCTTTTCTTAACTTAAATGATCCCATCTATCTTTTGCCTCTGGGCTTTTACCTTTCTCTATTCTTTATTTCTTTTCTTTACTTCTTTCACAATAGCCTGCTGCTTGGCTATGTGGCTGGCTCCTGATGTCCTCCTCCTTCTCTCATTTATTTTTTCCTCCCAGATTTCTCCTTCCATTTATTCTCTCTGCCTGCCAGCCCTGCCTATCCTTTCTTCTGCCTTGCTATTGGCTGTTCAGCTCTTATTAGACCAATCAGGTGTTTTAGGCAGGCAAAGTAACAGCTTCACAGAGTTAACCAAATGCAACATAAAAGAATGCAACACATCTTTGCATCATTAAACAAATGTTCACAGCATAAAAAATGTAACACATCTTAAAATAATATTTTACAACAGTCTTCTATCTTTGATGCAACCAAGTGACAAATGACCTTTGTGCTTGGTCCAGAAGAGGTCCAAAAGTTTACTGTCCCAACATCTCAGGGCCTTAAAAAGACTTGACATGACCTGATTCCTGAGAATCAGCTCTTCCATCCTTCTGTCTGGCTTAATCTCCCGAAAAGACTACTCTTAATGAGAAAAAATGCTTCTCATTAAGTAAGATGGAGAATTGTTATCTGTGATCACTATCTAAGACAGATAATAAAGGCAAGGAGGAAGTGAAGGATGTTTGTATTACAGAGAAATATCATTCTATTGAATGAAACCATTGATATGTTAGAGGATGAATTATTCATTTTTTTCCTTTTGAAAAACTTTAGTGAGTTATAAGCATTATATTGGACTTAAAGCAATAACTTACCTTAATAGTCTAGAAAGAAACAGTAAATTTTAAAGAAGAGATAGATGAATGAGGTAGATTTACATAGAGTTCACACTGCAGAAGAGTGCTCCAATGTTTAGAGTTACCTACAGAAAACCAGTTCAAGGAGATGAGGCTCAAGTACAGTCCTGAAAGAAAGCAGGGGGAATTGTGTGACTGTTCAGGCAAGAGGATCCCTGAGGTCATATGCATCATGTTCTAAGCTATCTGTAACCCCAGTTCTGGGGGATCTGATGCCCTCTGTTGGCCTCTGTGGGCACTAGGTATGCAAGTGGTGCACATACATACATGGAGGCAAAACACCCATACACATAAAAAATTATTTAAAAAACAGATACATCGCCGGGCGGTGGTGGTGCATGCCTTTAATCCCAGCACTCGGGAGGCAGAGCCAGGCGGATCTCTGTGAGTTCGAGGCCAGCCTAGGCTACCAAGTGAGTTCCAGGAGAGGCGCAAAGCTACACAGAGAAACCCTGTCTCGAAAAAACAAAAAACAAAAACAAAAACAAAAACAAAAAAAACAGATACATCATTGAAATTTAGAATGAGAAGAGATCATAACCATCTCTTGATCTGTTGTTCATTCACAAACTGATTTCTACACATGGATGACTTAAAAACAATTCCTAAGCCACACAGTGTCACACCCATATAGTCACAGCTACTCTGGTATCTGAGGCAAGAGGATCAATTGAACCAGGAATAAAAGGCCATCTTGAGCAATGCAGTGGGACCTCCATTTCAAAAAAGAGCAAACAAAACAATTCTTTGATGTGCAAACAGTGTGCTTCTAATATATAGGCTGTCTCGTGTAAGTGTGCGTTTGTGTGTGTGTGGAGGTAATTGTCAGCCTAGGAAAGCTAATGTGTAACTTGTTTGGTGAACATTTAATGCATGGGCCATCTCACATTTAAGTGTTTGTGTGTGTGGGGGGGGGGGACCGTCAGCCTAGGAAAGCTAATGTGTAACTTGTTCATGTTCAGTAAAACAGTTTGTAGATCATTTGTGACAAATGATCTCCCAGATCACCTAATCTGGTCCAATCAGGTTACAAGTGAGGAGACTTAAAGAAGCAGCCTCCAGGACAATGTCACAGGGAATCCTGGATGTGAGGGTCAAGATCCTCAGCCTTTGAGACATCTGCTCCTTCCAAGTGCTCTTTTACGAAAATGCTCTCTCTGAGCTGTGAGCTACCTACAGTGTCACTACGAGGTGTAATTGCTATGTTACGGGGGGGGGGGGGGGGGGGGAGTGATTTCCTATAATTTCACATCCTTTCACTAATCTTGGAAGTGGTGACGGCTGCAGAATGTCTTTGCTTGGTGAGACAGCTGTATTCGACAGCATTTGTGCACACTGTAATTTGACTCTAGGCCACACATGTTTTGCTCTGTCTTTCTCTATCCTCTCTTTGTGGTTGACTTGTGGGTTTTGCCAGCAGATTCGGCCAGCTGCATCACTGAATCTATACACTTTTAGCTTTAGATTTGGTCACAATTAAAGTTTTAATTGAGTTGCAAGGTTTTTAAATCGTATTCTTTTTGCCTAGAAGATACATTGTTTTTTTCTCATGTAATTAATGTCATAAATTTTTAAAAAGTCATAATTATACAAAGTCTCAATGCTCAGTAAATTATTCATTTAAAATAAGCTCAGTATATAATTTTAGGTTTTCTGGTTCCATTATTTTATTAAGAGATGGGAACCATTGTCATGAAAAATTCATAAATGTAAATAATATCATCACCAATTTTGTTGTTTTTGAGACAGGATGTCATATAATCCAGACTGACCTTGAACTCACTGTATAGCCTCCTGAGTACCGGGATTACAGGCATGCGCCAACATGGATATAGTAGTCATTTTGTTTAACATTTTTCTTGCATATTAATATAGATTCCTTTTTATAAACACAAATGTGTGTTAATTAAATATGTATTATATGTATTACATTATATTACAATATATAATTATAATACAATGGTATAATTATGTTATTATAATTATACATATTAAATATGTATTCATATCTATGAAATACTTGAGTTACCTCCAATCTGAAAAATCCTAAATTCACTGACTTCAGATTTTCAGTTTAAGAATGTAATCTAAAATGCTTCTCTGGCCCCAGGCACTTTAGTTAAAGGCTACTCCATTTGCGTATAAATATAAAAAGACATAAATGCACTTACAAGCACACTCTATTTCTGTGTCTCAGTAAAGTAACATATAGTTGAGGCACTCAAAAACAAGCTGGTGTTTTCTGCTTGCTCTCCCTTCTGCTGTTACCATATAGCCCATATGGCTACTACCTGAAATAGAAGCTGTAGCATTTATCAGTCTGACTTGGCAAGGGCTCCCTCATACTAGTACATTTTTTGTATTCATTCACAAATAGATGATACTTAAACAAGTCCAAAATGTTTGTAAGCATTATTATTATTATTATTTTACTGTTTTTTTCTAAAACGAAATACCCCATAACACATCTGTCTAATTTTACTTGTTCATGCTACGGAGAAATAGATTGTTGGTGTTTCGAGATGCTTTGCCAGAAGTTTAAGTAGTTGGTATGAATGATCAGGTCAAATAATGCCCTTTTCATGATTAAAGTCCTTTAAATATCAGATCATAGATCATATTGATTGTCAGATGGCTGGTTGTAAATCGCAAGCTTAAATCTTAAACAACTTTTGTGAGTAAGCGTGTATTTCCTCAGGAATCACTTGGAGTCTGTTTTTCTGTCTCTGCTACCATTCTCTTTCTGAAGTGGTTTTAGACCCACCATCCTGAGGAGTTACGACTGGAGTAAGTTTTACTTTCGCTCTGACAGATGCTTGACACAGCCTATAGTTTCTGATCCGTTGAAAAAAAAGTGTTTGTAATCTCCTTTGCTCATTGTGCTCTGGGGGAATGTTTTCAGGGAGAACATGAAGGAATTCAGGTAGTCTTCCTCTTTTTCCTCATTCCTGTGCGCTTTGCTGGGAGTTGTAGCAACAGGTTACTCCCATCTCTGATCACATGGTGCGGTCCTCTTGGCCTGTTGATTCAAACTTCAGCACTGAGGCAATTGGTGAGGCAGCCGATGACTCTCTCTGCTTCCCTGGGAGGAAGCTGTAAGTGGGGTTTGCAGGAGCAAGAGCCCTGGTCCACTGTAAGTGATGTATGATATCAAGGTGATGTAAATGTGTATGCCTTTTAATACCTGCATTTGTGATGATGAGACAAAATTGGAAAAGATCCAGTTGGGGCTTGCAGTTAGATGGAAAAGGATGCTGAGTAAAGAGGCCAGTGATTCAGATGTAAAAGTGCTTTATACATTTTAAAGTGTAAAATATTCACTATTCTTTATATATTTGATTATCTAAGGGTAAATTACTTGACTCCATAGTATCTTTAAAGAAATAAACAAAGTTGGGCATAATATTTATTTATTTACTTATTTATTGTGTGTGTGTGTGAGAGAGAGAGAGAGAGAGGGAGGGAGGGAGGGAGAGAGAGAGAGAGAGAGAGAGAGAGAGAGAGAGAGAGAGAGAGAGAGATGCCTGAGTGTATACGTATGGGTACATGCTTTCCAGAGCACATGTGTAGAGGTCAGAGGACAACTTTCAGGAGTCGGTTCCCTCCTTCTACCATATGAGGCCTGGGTATCAAACTCAGGTCAACAGGCTTGATGTCAAGTGTCTTAACATGCCAAGCCTTCTCACCAGCCCAGAAACCCGATGCTTAACAATTTCTGGAGATTGTCTGACAATTGTTCAGATATGGTGGCTGGCAAGATGTTTAAGGTTTTTAGTTCAAATAAACAGCCCTTCTACCCTGAGAATATGTTACAAGTGGATCTTTGCTGCATTTCTCCTTCTTAGGTGTTCAAGAGACGTTACTTTTATTTGACTCAACTTCCTGATGGTTCATATATCCTCAATTCTTATAAAGATGAGAAAAATTCCAAAGAGTCTAAAGGTTGCATCTACTTGGATGCCTGCATTGACGTTGTTCAGGTAAGGCTATCACAGTAACCATTCTTTCTCTTTCTCCAAGTGGGTTGTTGATGAACTATTAAAAATCTAAGCATTTTTCCCCCTCTTGGTTGATGGCATCTCCATGCCCCCAAACACCTGTATTTGAAATCTCTAAATCTTCTTAGTACACCACTTCTCAGTATTTAAAAGTTTATGAAATCCTTTGAGTCTGACTCCAAAGTGCTTCTTGATTTGCATTTTCTTTGAATTTTCCCTGATTTTTTTCTAGGTATCCCTTGTATACTGCCTACCTTAGAATTTTGCCATTTTTCAATTTTTTAATGATTTCTTTTTTATCATTACGTTTTATTATGTTTATTCATGTATGTGGATATGTGCACATGATTGCAGGTGCCTGTGGAGGCCAGAAGAGGGCATTGGATTCCCCTGGAGTTACGAGCAAATATACCTTGCCTAAAGCAAGGTCCTCTGTGTAAACAGTCGATACTCCTAAACACTGAGCCATCTTTCTACCCCCAAGTCTTGCCTTCCTAGCTCCCAATTTCCTGTTTTACTTGAGTCCATCTTCCTGAGACATAGAGTGGCTCCTATACTTGTCTTTTCAAAACCTTTGGGTCTTGATTTCCTGTCTCGCAGAGGAACATCTAAAGCTCCTCCCATGGGATTCAAGGCTCATGGTGATATGCCTTTAACTTATTGTCTAGTTTTATTCCTTTGCATCTCTCTATACATCTCTGTTCTGATCACAACCAGCTGTGTTTTCCATGGAGTTAAGGCAGGTTTGTGGCTTCCCTGTTTCTTTTTTATTTCTTTTTGTGATGCTGGGAGTTGAACCTAGGGTTTTGTGCGTACTACACAATATCCCTAGCTCATGTTTTATTTTGACACAAAGCTTTGTTCAGTTTCAATTCCCTTTCAACCTTGCACTGCTTTCTGTCTCCTTCCTCACTAGCTTTTCCACTGGTCCAATCCAGCCCTGTGTCCTCTGGGCTTCCCCGGGGCTGCTTCCTTTATCAAAATCACACATTAAATTGTGTTTTCTTCCTTTTGGGCGATTGGATTGCAAAGACCCTGTCTCACTCATTCCTGTAACTCCTATAATAATTAACAAGGCTGTACACACCTTAGGGAGTTAGCAAGTGTTTATTGATTTGGATTACTGGAGACAGACAAAGGTCAGGTGGAAATGAGAAGGCAGAGAAATTATTTGAATGGTAAGTCTGGGAGAGGGACATTGTTAGGAGCTGCGGCACTGTGATTCAAATAGGAGCATTGAGCTAATGAAGAGGCAAGGGTGACTGATTCAATAATTTCAATTTATTGGAATATTTTCAAAACTGTAATGTCAGATTAATAATATCTGCCACACTCTATCCAATAAGATTGCCATGAGGTTCAAATGAAAAAATTTTAAAACTGTAACCCATCTATGTAAATTCAACATGCTTTTTATTTGGTTCGGTTTTGTGTGCACAGAGCTGAGCCTTGAACTTCATGTCTTGAGTATACCTGGCAAGGGCTCTCTACCTCTGAGCATCAGCCTCAGCCCAAGGTGCTTTTGAAAATAAATGATAATTGCATCTTTTGATTTGACTGGAAGCAGAGAAAGGCACACAAGATTGCTGGGGTTTTTCAATCAGCCCTCTTCCAGTGACCTTTCGTCGTCGGTCTCCCACAGTCATCAATTTCTGATTCCCCTCCCTGGTGTTTTCAAATGCGTAAATCTTTATGGCTTGCTACGCTGCTTGAATTTCACCCTTTTCTAGTCTTTGAAGACAAAAAGGAGGAACTTCGATGATTTCTTCTTAAATAATGACCATGCAGTGGAGAATTATTGATTTATGAGCCTTTCTTGAAATGCTTGCTGAGGCACTGATTTGTGCTGAGGCACAAAAGAGGGGGTAATTTCTTTTGTCACGACAGAGAAGGTGGTAAAAAGTGTTATTAGGATTTGAAGCCAGAAAAGGGTTTTTCTTTTCCTTCTATTCTAATTTTCAGTGTGGGCCACTTCACATTCTGTTGAGAGTCACAATTTGATGTAAAACAGTTATGGCCTTCTTTTACCCTCGTGATACTATTTGATACTGTGCATGTTGAAGTGAATCACATATCTGTGTTAATGAGGAAATATAAAGGAAGCATTGTATTTGTTTCAGGTCACATTTTAGCTTACTTTTAACATCTAGTTTTGAAAAGTGTAAATAAAGCAAGGAAAACTTGTGAATGAAGATAGCAAAATGTGTCCTTGTTTTAATGGTGGTGGTTTGGTTTTCTAAATGTGAAGGGTCCCAAAGGCCTTCAATGATTTATGCCCACTTTTTCCTTACTCCATTTTGCTCAGTCCTGGGAGGAGGACCAAAGATAGGTTTGATGTGGTCGAGCGTGTCTGTACCTCAGTGAAAGAAGCAATGATTTTGTGGAAGTGTTGGTGTACATATAGACTGAGCTGAGGTAAAAATAAATAAAAGAATGCAATTAATGTTAAAAAGGGCGGCTAATCTAATTGAGCAGGTGTTTTCCTTTTTCCCCTTTTCTAGTGCCCCAAAATGCGCCGGCATGCTTTTGAACTCAAGATGTTAGATAAGTATAGCCATTATCTGGCAGCTGAAACTGAGCAGGAAATGGAGGAATGGTTGATAACGCTGAAAAAAATTATTCAGATCAATACTGACAGCTTAGTGCAAGAGAAAAAGGAGACAGTCGAAGCGGTACAAGGTAAGAGTTTTGAAATGATTCATTCTTGAGAGTAAGCTCCTCATCTTTACTCCACGGGACTGTCCTTTGTGCTAGGTGAAGATACAGCCTTAACAACAAAGGCCAACCTGCCTCTTCATGAAGAGTGACTACAGGCTAGGCTTTTAAAAATGTTGGTACTGCATGGTACCTGACACTTAAATTGCAACCGTGCTGAAATGGATAAGAAAGTCATGGCAGATTTTCAAAAGGCCGTTAAAGTTTCCCCTGTGTTTTCATAATCACAATTCTTTGCCATAAATCTCATAGAAGAGGATGGGGTGGGGGAGAGGATAGTTCTCTTAGGTGATTAGTAATGGTCTGTATGGTTTGGAACATCTGCTTTTAATGAATTTGCAGATGATGAAACTAGCAGCCAAGGAAAAGCCGAGAACATCATGGCCAGTTTGGAAAGGAGCATGCATCCGGAACTGATGAAGGTATCTCTTATGGCAGCTTGTCTTCCACTGACATAACGCAGGGCAGGCTAGTAAGGTTTTAGTGCTGGATTCCATTTGGAAATGTCATTTTCAAGTTCAGCACCTCACCAAACTGATTAAACAGGCAGGAAAAAAAAGGGTACATTCCAATGATGGACTTGGTAGCCTACTCTCAGCATGGAAAAAATTTTTTTCCTAGACACCACGCAAATACACAAACTTCTAAACTTTTGTAACCTTATTAATTTTATCTATTTTTATTCAATTTGTTTTATATATATATACATATATATCATTAAATAAATACTTTCAATGGGCTAATGCAAATGGTATTCAGTCCAAGGACACATGCTAATTTCTCCTGTAAATTATGTGAATAATTTACTCAGATAAAGACTTTCGTGAGCAGCTACTGTTTGTGTTATTTATTCTTCTCTGTGGAGTTTGAAATGAACGAATTTTGAAAGTAGACACTTATTAGCATGTGTATCTTAGTAGAATGTATATTCCCTCTGTGCTCTATGTTATAATTAATTAGAAGTTATAAGTTTATTCATTTCAACCTTTTTTGAGCCTACTTACATTTTACGTTATTCATTTCCCTGGACTAATTATAGAAACTTAATCCTGGTTTTCTGTTTTAAATTTACCCCTCTCTTAAAATTTAAAAACATCTTTAAAATATCACAACCTACTCATGACCCCATGGTCTGTGCTTTCTATGATTTTGTGGATTTTAGTTGAATCCTTTTTGTGTTTCTCAGTCATGGTAGATGTGTGGTCATTATCTTCCCTAAGACAATAGAATTGTATATGATAACTCTCGACTAGCACTATGGAGATGTCAAATATGGCATTGTTCTCTTTTATTTCTTGTTTGCATCCCAAGACTTTGGGATTTTTTTTTATAATGAGCACAAAATGTAGAGTATTTTAGACATTATGGAAATGTACAAGAATCAGATATATAGCTTATTATTAGTCTCAGTGATGGTGACTCCCCAGCCAATCAAGGATTTTTAAGCCGTATTACATACATGGAAGCAAAGAATAGCATATTGTGTCACTGATCTGTATAAACAATAGAATTAATTGGCATTTAGTATTCTTTTGAAGGAACTGCAGCAATGTTACGTATTTTTAAATTCTAGTATGGCAGAGAAACAGAACAGCTGAACAAACTCAGTAGAGGAGATGGAAGACAGAATCTCTTCTCTTTCGACTCGGAGGTTCAGGTATTGAAATATTTCTAATTCAAATAATCATCAGTGAACTGGAGCTGGGTGGCTCACACCTCTAATCCCAGTACTGGGAGCCAGAGGCTGATGGATGTCTGTGAGTTCGAAGCCAGCCTAGTCTACAGAGTGAGTTCCAGGACAGCCAGGGCTACACAGTCTCAAAACCCTGTCTCAAAAAAAACAAAACAACTCCCCCTCCCCCCAGCAACAGCAACAACAACAAAACCATTAGTGAAATATTGAAATCATTGATTTTTGTTCAGCAATAGGGTTAGCAGATTGTTTTAGAATCACTTTACTTACTTTGAACATGTGTTCTGACTCCCCATTCAAGAGGACTGTTAATAGCATGGGACAGAATGTGTATATCTTTTTTCAGTCCCTTAGATCCTTTCATCTTGCTGCTCACCATGGATAATTTAATAATGCCTAAATATGATTTCAGTGTTCTCTGAATCCATTACGTACAGCTGTGATCTAGTGGCAATGAACATCTGTAATACAAAGAGAACTGAATTTAATGAAATACGGATTTTCTCTACTTGATGTTGGCATATAAAACAGGAAAAGTATATAGTATATGACTATTTGGATAGTTTTCCTAACTAAGAGTATTTCACAAAATTATTTGGGGGAGTGAATTTTTGTTTTCTTTCCCCTTTTTCTATATGAAACTTTTAAAACAGATTATTATTATTATTATTATTATTATTATTATTATTGTGTGTGTGTGCGTGTGCGAGAGAGGGAGAGAGAGAGAGAGAGAGATTTGTGTAGGCAGATATGCTATGGTACATATGTGGAAGTCAAAAGATAACTTTGTGGAATCATTCATCTCCTTTAGCCCTTAATGGGTGCTGGAGATTGAACTTAGGTTGTCTGGCTTGGATGGTAGTGCCTTTACCCACTGAACCATCTTGATTTTGTTTTATTAATTAATTAATTAATTTGGTTTTCCAAGACAGGGTTTCTCTGTGTAGCTTTGGTGCCTGTCCTGGATCTCGCTCTGTAGCCCAGGCTGACCTTGAACTCACAGAGATCCGCCTGGCTCTGCCTCCTGAGTGCTGGGATTAAAGACTTGCGCCACCACTGCCTGGCTTGATTTTGTTTTAAATAAAAATATTACACAAGCATAGCAGTTTTTAGTCCAGTAAAAACATAATAGGAAAGTATAAAGTAATTTGAGGAAAACTGATTTTGTTATTTCTTTTTTCTTTATGCTTCATAGAGCTCTCCAATTGACTTTTAAATGTGGCTTAAAATTGAAAAAGTGTGTACGTATGATGCATCCATTAATAAAATTACCATGTAAAACTGATACTGTGTGGTGTGCATGTGTGGTGTATGAATGTGTCCAAGGGAGGGTATGTGTGCACCTTTCTGTGCACCCATGAAGACCACAATTTGACTTGGAGCAACCTCCCCACCTTATATTTTGAAATGGATCTCTCACTGAACCTGGAGCTCACTGTTGTAGCTAGACTGGCCAGCAAGCCCCTGGGATCCACCTGTCTCCTGTCTCCGTGCTCCCCTCCAGCTCTGCACCAGGCTTTTTATGTGGATAGCTAGGCTCCCCAACTCAGGTCCTCGCGCATGCACAGTAGGCACTTTACCTAGCAATCCTAGCCCTAGCAAATTAATTAAAAACAAAACATTTTCTGTTTTCCTCATAGCAGTTTTATATATTGTTTTAATGTCAGTTATGAGATAGATAGATAGATACATACATACATACATACATATATGCTGGTGAGATGGTTCATTTGGTAAAGGTACTTGCTACCAAGCCTGATGACTTAAATTCCTGAAACCCACTTAAAAGTGGAAGGAGAGAATCAACTTCAGAAAACTGTCCTCTGACCTTCACGCATGTGCTGTCGTGTACACACACACGGACACACACACACACACACACACACACACACACACACGGACACACAGTAAGTAAATATAAAAAAAAAAAACTGGAATAGTGAGGAGTTTCAGAGATGGCAGCCTCTGGGATTCTCCTTCAGAAATGTACTTGTTGCAAGCATGACTGAGCCTTCGATTGCCCTGGGTGACTGGGCTCTAATTGGACATGTCAGGCTCTTTGACTGAGTACAAAGGAGGCAATTGACAGTGGTTGAAACTAAATCCAGTGTCTTTAAAAACTTGTGGTGTAGTGTTTTTGTGGTCATGAAACTGAACTGATTCTGTGTTTATCGGTGAGCTACAATGAGAGAAAACCCACAGTGGTGATGAATCTTTAAGCACAAAGAACTTGAATTTAATGTTGATTGTGGAAGGGCATCTCACCACAGAAGAATTCATGTTGTGTCAAGTAGAAAAAAAGGTGAAATACTAACCCATAATTTCAGCTTCCTCTTTTGCTCACATTTCAACATAGAGAGATAAGATTTTTGTCTGTGACCTTAGGGAATAATAAAGTGCTAGTTTGACTGAAGGGGTATGGCTCCAACTTTGAACTGCTGGGGAAGGCCATATGTCTTAACGTTTGTACTTGGGGGCCTTAGAAAGGAAGGGATTTGGGGGCCGGAGGCACTTTGGGCCAGTTACCCCACATTCTGCTGTCTGAGTAAGACAGAAAAGAGAGCAGATAAATGGGCAGAAATTAGACTTCATCTCCGTGGCAATGACTTGCTTCCGCTGGCTCCGTAGATAAGCATTCAAAAGGGAGCTGCCTAGTCCCACACTTGCATTATTTTTGTAGATAAATAGACTCAGAGAGAGAAAACCATGCATTCAGGTACAGATTTTATGCACTAGGCCCTTTCAAGAGGAGTTTTGTTGGAGACACAGGCTGGGTCAAAACAGCTGTAATATCTAAGAGTCTTCAGGTATAACACCTGTCTTGGCTTGGGCTGCTTAGGTAACTGAGAACTTTCTTATGTTTCTTGACTTGACTTTTCCTTATTGGCAGTAGTCTCTGATCAAATTCCTTTTCTGTCACTTCTTGCGTACTGTGCCTATGGTCTTAATGAAAGTATAAGTTGTCCCATAATCTATACTTGGCTTCCTCTTTGCAAAGAAAATGGACAGAGGTACTTAGACTGTGTGAGCCTTGGGAGCTGGGGAGTTTTCTTGAGTTTTCTCTGAGGAGACACAGATGCTGCCCTACTCAGAGGAACTGACTCTCAGTATCTTTTGTTTAAAAGTTGTATTTATCTTGAACTACAAGTACTTTTAAAGACATACATCTTTGTGGCAGTTCTGGTACATCCCTCAGTTCTGTTAGCAACTGAGCTCATGTTTATCCCTTCTAGGCAGGGCCTCTCTCTCTGCCCATCATTTAAATGTAGGAGGTCTCCCTGGGCTCCTTGGCTGCCTCTCACCCTTAGATGCCAATGACTTTCAAATCCTTATCTTCAGCCCAGACCTCCCCTAGTTTTCCAGTCACCCACTAATCACCTCAAACTCAAAACATCCCTACATGAATTACTCATTTCTACTCACTCCCCCCAATCTATCATTCATCTGTATGCCACAACAGAGTTTTTAACATCAGTGTCTTTGTGATCTGCTTCTGACACCACTGTGTGATTCTTGTAGGCTTTCATACCTATTCCTGTCCCCTGACCTCCTGAAGGGCTTGTGAAGGAAACAAATTCTACCATTTTTGAGGATATATTTTATAAACAAGAAGAAAGCCAAATAAATACATACTAAAAATAACATGAGATAAATCCAAGAAAGGAAGTATAGACTGTCAGTATGCATTTTTTTACAGGAAGTTGGGGAAATACTTCCTTTCTCAAGTGCCAGTTGATGAGAGAAACTTGAAGGAAAGAATGGAGCAAGCCACACAGCTCCCTGGGGGCAGAGTTCCTTGTAGAGCAACAAGCACAAAGACCCTGTGGTGACAGAGGCACTAGATGTACTAGACAGAAAAAGAACCAAGGAGGGATGTGTGATTTGGAACAGTAAAATGAGGGGGAAAGGCAAAAACAGTAAAAGACAAGGCCACAAATGTGGGGAATGGGAGGAAAGGGGGTCATGCTGTATAGGGGAGGGGTTTGTAGGTCAAGGTGTGGATTTCCGATGTGTTCATTGCCTTAGTGACCATTCTCAGCCTTTGCCTCCAGGAGTTCCCTGTCAGTACTTGGAAGCTGCTGTAAGGGCTCCTGAAACTGGTTGAATGGAAGCATTAGAAGGGTTCAATGGAGACTGGACAGAGCTATTGGACTCCGCTGCCATCTCTACTATACCGATCTGAATCTGTATCAATCAGTGTCACTATGAATCCTGTCTTTTTAGATAACTCAGACTGTCTGTTTTGTAGAGGTTGGACTTTTCAGGAATTGAGCCTGATGTAAAGCCATTTGAAGAAAAGTGCACCAAGCGTTTCCTGGTGAATTGCCATGATTTAACTTTCAACATCTTGGGTCACATCGGAGACAATACAAAAGGACCACCCACAAATGTATGTATGACCTTTCTTTCTACTGCCCTGCATCCAGCAAAGTAAAGAAATATTTTTCTTTCTTTCTTTTTTTTTTAAATGACTAAGGACTAATTGGCAGGATGAAAATTCCACTGTTACATACTATGATAAATTTGACAGGAAGAATTTCATCTCTTTCTTTGGCTAAAATACACACGTGTTCTCATCTTGAGAGGATTCCTGCAAGTCTTACCTACTTAGAGTAGCAGATGGAGAAGGCGCTTCTGTTTCAGGAGCAGCGCGTCCCCAGAACCTGGAAAAAATCTCCCTCACGCTGGATTTGACTAAGGAATAGGAATTCTTTTGGAAAATTGGTTCATAGCAATGAATGAGTATCCCCAAGCCCCGGTGAGACACAGGTGCTATGCAGCCTGCTAGACTCACTTACTGCTCTATAGAATGGAATTCACCTTTGCTCTGTTTAAATATTAGGTATCATAAATCCAGGCGATCAGAAATACTTGCCTCTGTAAATGTCAAATCTTCAAAGACACTGTTTTTGATGTTCATCTTTGTGTTTTTAGTTTCAGAAAAACCCAAGTAATGATTGATTCTTTCACAAAGTAGCTAAAATATACCCAAGCACTTTTCTGCCTGTAAAGGGTTAATCTTTATGCCATCTGGCATGAAATTTCTCTTTGTGACCAGCTTTCAAATGCCATCTGTAGGGAGGAATCATGTCTTCCAAATTTGCTGATGGGGCAGAGCATTATTTGAGTAATTTACTACTGACTGATATTAGTTCTTATGAAATGTATAGTCTAGTACATTGCAATATACCAGACAGAAATTTTTAAAACTGATCTGTAAGGTTAGCATTGTTTTAGGAGTCATATCAGTAAATGTGTAGAGATTTAAATTTTATCATAGATCTTTAGATGAAACTTTTGGATTCTACTCATCTTTTAAAAAATATGACTTGTAAATTTTTGGGAATTCATAACTTGGGAATTTACACTACACAAAATTAAAATTTGATTAGTTTTTCATTTCTGAATGCCTTTCCTTCTCTGCAGAATAACAATAGTGCAATTTTAACTAAATATTGAACTGGGATGGTAACACAATAACTCAAACTTGAAGAAAAAACTCATTTTGCAGTTTATCTCCCAAAGTCTTAATTTTAAAATGTCAACTGTCTTCATTCCTAGGTTGAGCCCTTTTTCATCAACCTCGCCTTATTTGATGTAAAGAACAATTGTAAAATTTCAGCCGACTTTCATGTAGACTTGAACCCGCCCTCTGTCCGTGAAATGCTGTGGGGCGCCTCGACCCAACTGGCCAATGAAGGGACCGCAAAGGGCTATTCACCTGAGTCTCTCGTCCATGGAATTGCCGAGTCACAGTTATGCTACATAAAGCAGGTGAGTGTTGAACACTAGCTTTGCAGTGCATTCAGAACAAGAAAGAGAAGCATCTTTGCTTTACTTCATAGTGCCAGGCATTTTTCTTAGGGCATCCCACCTCTTAGAAGATCTATCCACAGATGGTCTTCTGCTGACTGAGGTTGGGAGGGGGAAATGGAAAGCAATGAACATGTTAGTAACACATTGGCAGAATAACATCTTTTAGTGGCTCCATGCTATGAAAGTCAATGGAAATATTTTGTGAAATAAAACGCAAATATAGAACCAGACACACACACATGTGAACACATGTACACACACTCATTCACACTGGTTTGATCTTCTGGGTGTGGCAGTAGGTGCCACAAATGTTTATTCTCCGAAGAAAAACTGACCCTACATTCTCATGTCCCTTATAAGTAGGTAGTTCTAATGGAGCATAACAATTCCTTTTGAAAATGGTTCTTGAAAAAGCAAAGGGATGAAACCACAGTGTCCCACCTGTAATGGCTGATGCCAAGAATCGCCTTTAGAAAGAGCCTCGCAGTTCCTTGGCATTCTGACCTGTGACTGGAATGGAGGCCACAAAGGACTTTTATAATGTGACAGAAATGAGAGTGTGGCACAGAGGCAGAGTGGTGAGAGTCACATGAGCAGAGATGCTCAGATAATAAAGAGAATGATTTGTCCCCAGGTAAAATTGTTGTCTTCTGATTACAATATTACATTGTGGAAAAATGTAGTCTAAATGCTATAAAGAAGAAAGTAGAAGTAACCACCCATATGAAATACTCTTTTCATACACCTTTCCAGATGTTTCTGTTGTTTATATAAATATATATAAACTCTGAATACTTTTATAAAATTTGTATCATATTCATGATATCTTATACCTACTCTATGCATTTGTTGTCTTATTTATCCTGTACAGATACTGATATGTGACATTCATGTTAAAGGCTAACAGGATATACTGATTTAGTTAGGATATCCGTAATTATTTTGGTATCATAATGCTACATTGCACACTTGCATACATATATTTTAACACATTTTATAAATTATCTCCTTGATAAGGCAACTATTCAGACTAGTCAACATGGCGAGCTCTGGGTTCAGTTAGGGACCCTTCTCCAGGATTTAAAATGGGGAGCCATCGAAGAAGACACCTGATGGCAACATTGGGCTCCTCCATGCACACACATATGCAGCATACATGCATGGGAACACACACATTTTCACACACCACACACATGCATATACACAATAAATGCCTCTGGACCTTCTTCTCTACTCTGAAAGCAGTGACAGCTCCTGCTTCCTAGGGCCATTATGGGGATCAGACAAGATGTACCATCCCCAGAAAGCTCTCTGTGACAGGCACCTTGCCTAGTGCAACACGTTTTCTCAGTGCAATGTGCCTGCTATGGGCAGCACCAATAATGGTGACCTTATATAAAGGAGAGAGAGCATGTGCTTTTATCAATTGCCAAATATTAAAGTGCAATATTGATTGCTGGCATCAGTGTGGGTAAATGCCAAGATGGCTGGAATGGGGAATAATAGGTACCCAGCAAATGATAGCAATACTAATGATCGGCTTGACTATTCTAGCCTACCCACATCACGTGACATACTGGAAGCCCAGGGCGTGCACTCTTCTTTGCCATCTCCTCACTGTGTAAACGTCTCCGAGCTTCTGTTTCTGAATCATTTAAATATGTACATAACTAGTGCCTTCGATTTTTTTAAAAATGAAGGTGGAATGAGATAAAGCATACAGATAGTCAGGCATAGTTAAAGCATAAATTAATTAGCAAGAATTATACTTAATTGGGTGCACTAGTGTACACCAGCTACTTGGGAGACTTGAGGTAATGGGATTGCTTGGACCTGAGAACTCCAGGCAAGCTTGGCCAACATAGCAAGATGGGTGGATGGAAGGAAGGGAGGGAGATAGGATCAGGGAAGTCAGGCAAGAAGGAAGGAGTGGATCAGGTGGTAGTGGCAGCGATTCACACCTTTAATCCCAGCACTCAGGAGGCAGAGGCAGGTAGATCTGAGTTTGAGGCCAGCCTGGTCTACACAGCGAGATCCAGAACAGCCAAAGCTACACAGAGAAACCCTGCTTTGAAAAACCAAAAACAAACAAGAAGAAAGAGGAGGAGGAGGAGGAGGAGGAGGAGGAGGAGGAGGAGGAGGAGGAGGAGGAGGAGGAGGAGGAAGGGAAACGGGGAGGGGAAAGGAAGGAGAAAATGCAAAGGAGAGAAAATGAAAAAATGGGAATGAAAGAAAAATGAAAAGGAAACATTTAGAAAAGCAAATAAATGCAAATGGGAAACCACTCTAGACATGTAAGACCTGAATGTTGCAGGTGAAACTTTGGCATTTATTAACAGACCATTGCTTCCACCAACCATAAGGCTAAGAATGCTATCATCAGACAGCATCTGAGGCCATCGCCCAGATTCTCTTACTTTGCTGGAATCCACCTTCCTGATGACTCCACGTCTGAATTTGAAATATGCATTACTTTATGACTTCCTTTGTTCTGTCTCTATGAAACATTCACGACATTGTCACCGCATTGAAACATGGAATTTTGGGTATCCTGAATCTTTGTTACCAGGCCATATTTGGCAGACACAATAACAGAATAAACTGTCTCTTATCCCCTTAAAAATAATTTAAAAATTAAAAATCTACTAGGCTCAAGGTCCAGTGCTAAGCCTACCTTCTGCAAGGGCAGCTTGAACAGTCTGTTAACCCAGCTTAGAGCTCAGGCAGCATGTTTCCAGCAATACCAGAAGCCAAGTTCTGTGACCGTGATTTCGTTTGATGGGCCACCCTAGTGGTAACCAGACACCTAATGTATGTTATTTCATTTAATCCATACAAGCAGTTTTTGAGATCACTGTCACTCTTAGTGCCATCATTTCATGGGTTAGAAACCCGAGGTGTAGAAGAGATGTGAATTGCCTAAACTGATGAATGGTGCCACAATGTGAACCGAGGCTGTCTACATCCTCATCCATATTTTACATAGCTTGTTCTGTGTTTGCTCATTCTTGCTGCTTGGGAATCTATCGCCCAGACTTTCTCCAGGATCTTTGACTTGGGAGGGGAGGGGACATTGCTAACCTCTTCAACTGTTTTCTATTGTATTCTGTCAAACTCAGCAGCTCCAACGTGGAACTAATGAGATGATGTGTCTGAAATGCTTTGAAGACTATAAAGCAATGTATTAACAAACTTGGTAATATACCAAACAAGAAAATAAAACTTGGTAAAGACCCAATGATGGATTATTATGTTCAGATTCATTTGTTTATTCAATTGAGAGACAAAAATCACTAACAGTATTTAGAGGTTTTTTTTTTTTTTCATTTGGAAAGACAAAAGATGGCATTGTTATTCCACACACATTCAAAGAAAATGATGTAAGTTTGGCTGTGTCCACATTTGTGCCTTTAAACAGTATAAAAAAAAGAAACCAGCCGGGCGGGTGGTGGCGCACGCCTTTAATCCCAGCACTCGGGAGGCAGAGGCAGGCGGATCTCTGTGAGTTCGAGGCCAGCCTGGTCTCCAAAGCGAGTTCCAGGAAAGGCGCAAAGCTACACAGAGAAACCCTGTCTCGAAAAACCAAAAAAAAAAAAAAAAAAAAACCAGGCAAGTTCTAGAGCCTCTGCTTCTTCCCTTTATATCGACAGCACCAAAGCTCTTAAACTTCAGAGTTTTCCATAACATGGTTTAAGGTGTGTGTGTGTGTGTGTGTGTGTGTGTGTGTGTGTGTGTGTATTGCTTGTATATGTCCATGAGGGTATGTGTATGTATGTGTGCATGCAGGTGTGGAGGTCAAAGGTCAATGATGGTGTCTTCCTCAATCATTCTCTACCTTATTTTTTAAAGAGATTTTAATTTTTTTGTTTTTAATTGCGTGTGTGTTGATGTGTGCATATATGGGCAAATGGGTGTGAGTGTCTATGTAGGCTCCTGGAGCTGGAGATACAGGCAGTTATGAGCCCCATTCCCAACATGGGTGCTGGGAACTGAACTCTTGGCCCTTGCAAGAAGAGCATGAGCCAACTTTCTACCCCTCCACTTAATTTTTTTGAATCGGCATCTCTCAGTGAAGCTGGGAGCTCTTCCATTCAGCTGGACTGCTTGGCCAGTGAGCTCCAGAGATCGACCTGTCTTCTCCCCAGCACTGGGATTACAGACCTACTCCTGGCTTTATGTGACTGTCAAACTCAGGCGCTCCTGCTTGTGTGGCAAACACTTTAGTGCTGGGCCATCTTCTCAGCCCCAGCTGGTGAGATTTTCTATTAGGCAGAGCATCGAAGTGTGATCTTCCTTCCTACTTCACCGCATTCAGTGTGAATTGGGAGTGAACCGCTCAGTAGTTAGAGCTACTTGGGAGACACACATTATCTTTAGCACATATCAGTGAAACCAAACAATGTGTACTGTAGTCACTAGGTCTAAGAACTCAACTTGCAAAACAGCCGAACAGGAGGAGCTTGGCAGCAAAGAGGGACGTGTACTTCCGGGACTGAACACAGGTGACGCTAGTAAGAAAATAGGAACTACATGCATTTGGAAAGCTTCATTGGAAGCGGCCAGCATTACCCTCTGGACATGCTGGTACAGGCCTGGGATACTAGTGCTCCAGCATGCAGGTGGCAGGGGCAAGAGGATTGTTTTGAGTTCAAACCTAGCCTGGGCTGTATATAGCTAGACCCTGTCTCAGAAAGTCCCCCAAGTAACAAAAAATGTTCTACCTATTCCTAGAATCCTGGACATGATCCTATGTTGAATATCAACATTCTGTACTCTCCACACTACAAGATATCAGTTGCCAAACAGCCATATGTATGTTGCATAAAAATATCTAACAGAAGTCATTTTTCCCCAGGGAATCTTTTCAGTGACGAATCCACATCCTGAAATTTTTCTAGTTGTGAGAATTGAAAAGGTGCTGCAGGGCAACATAACTCACTGTGCGGAACCCTACATCAAAAACTCGGATCCAGTAAAGGTATTGTAAAACACCATTGGTGAAGATGCCTGCCTGCTTAATAGAGAACATAGATTTTACCAGTATTTCAAATGGCACTGTCTGTGACTTTGGGAGAAAAATTATTTTCTCTGAGGACTTTTTTCACGTTGTCTGCTGTGGGAAGCTGTACCTCTGTCGACTCCTGTCTCTGATGTAATGAGGCTAGACAGTGAGCACTTCCTCAGTGTATTGCCTTTGAAGGGCTGCCATTTGTCATGCTCCATTTCATTCTTCGTACTTTTTCAGTGTTATTCCTTCCTTGCATGATGTGTTCACATATACATGGTGGGGATTTTTCATTGTTTTTTTTTTTTCTGAATGTTCTCAAATGGCCATTTTTGTCATTATCAAAATCTCTAGATCATGCATCTGACTGTTGAGACACCATTTGCTTGAGGCCTGTCCTCTCATGCTAGAAATAAGAAATCTGAGACCCAGGGAAGGGAAGTGTTTGTGGAACAATTCACTCATAGCACTACGGTTACTGTCTATTTCAGAGCCATCAATCTGTTGTATGTTGCATTTTACTGTTATTCAAATAACATGTATTAAGTAGCGGATGCTGAGGAGACATGACTAATTTGTGGGGGAAAGTCTTTGCAAGGTACACAAAAGCCTCTAGGCTTTTTGTGTCCCTAGGGATAAGCATCCAGCCTGTGCTTTGCTGCCTGGTTAGGCCTTACAGACAGCTTATCGCCTTTGTTATCTCTCACTGCCTGTTCAAACAGCGGCTGCTGCCCGCACGAGACTAATTGCATTGACTTTTGTCACTTGTGCCTTATCTTGGCAGTAGAAAGGTCAACTGTATCTAGAGCACACTTCTTCCATGACTAATGAGGATCTGTCAGCAGTGTGGAAGGAAATACATGTTAATACTGCTCCAAGTGTTCCTAGCAGAGGACGGTGGTACAGAGGAGTCCTACATCTCTTTAGTCTGTCTTCCGTGGAGAAAACAACATGCCCCAAAGCATTCACTTTTTGGTTAGGGATTTGGCTCAGTGGTAGTGTGGAAGGCTCTGGGTTTCATCTCCAGTCACTGCGCCCCCCCCCCCAAAGGATTTTAAAAGAGATACTTTAGTCTTGGAAAATGGGTAGCAGGGATATGTTATATTTTAATATTTTATTTATTTATAGATGTTTCTTCCTAGATTTTGGTGTTTTATAATGATGACTTGGGGGGAGGTTTGGGGGGTGAATCCATGGCAGACTGAACAAATCTAAACTCATCTTCTTCTTTCTGACCACAGACAGCCCAGAAGGTACACAGGACAGCTAAACAAGTGTGTAGTCGCCTTGGACAATACAGAATGCCCTTTGCTTGGGCAACCAGGTTCGTGTAAACAAAATTCTGACCCTTCTATTTTCGGTTGTCCGAAGTTGGGGACCAGTGTCCTTACCAGCAATTCAGTGGTCTATTTCTGGTAGGCCAGTTGTGTCTTGGGACACGTGGGATCTGTAGCTTCTTTCTTTAGAATTTTCTGTGCATCCAAGACCCCCTTCCAAACCCCTCTTGTGCTTGTGTAGTCTTGCTTTAGGGAATTTTTTTTTGGCTTGGGTTAGTCTGATGGATGCCACTTAATCTTATATTTTAATACAGCTCATTGCTAACGTGATAGAATTTTCCCCCAGAGAACTAAAATGTGTGACGAATTATGTACAATATGCCCAGTTTTTCAGAGTTGGCTGAGTTTATGGCTTTAAAAATTATCATAGAATCATTCTGGAATATGTACTAAATATTCGATGACAAAGAATGTAGTCATGAAGTGCAAGCTTATAATTAATAGATTTTTCTTGTTTCCTGGTGACAAACTCAGCCAACCCTTTGGGAATTGTGCATTTAGAAGCATACATTTTCTATGACTCTTATGTTATTGTAGTTTATGAAGGTATTTTATCCAAATCTTACAAATCTGCAGGCGATGAGGACTTGAAGCCTGTTTCTTGCTTATCCCCACTTCAAAGTGTAAATTCATCAGCTTGTTTGTGGTACAGCCTGTACAACTGACTGGGAGTTCTTGGGAAAGGGCACCATGTTCTGAATAATTCAATCAATTATGTTCACTGTGTGCTGGGGAATAGCACAAGGTAGGAGATTTGAAGTGAATCAATAATTCTGTCACTATTTATAACCATTTTATTTGGGGTAAGGATCTCAAAATGTTTCATGTACTAACAGATGAGAAGGCACTATTTTCCTTGTTTTACTTACTGGTTAAAACAAATGATTGCCAAGGATAGGTGAGTGGCAAAAACTAATGAAGGTTGACATTCCAGAAGGTAAAGTATGGCTTAGAAATATAGATATACAATTACTTGTAATGCTTCTACCTTCAAAGTCCATTGCTGCTGCTACTACTGTTTATTATTAATAGTACTCATTAAGTGTTAACTCTGTTCAGAACATACTGATATAAGTTCTTACTACATATTTTGCTTATTGATTTATTTTTTGAAGTACAGTTTTGCCATATCTCTGCTTAACCTAGAGCTCACTATTATGTTGACCAGGCTGGGCTTGAACTTGGAGCAGTCTTCATGCCTCTGGCTTCAAAATGCTGGGGATTATGGGCATGCACTGCCATGCCTGGCCTAATGTTTATTTTTTTAAGAGACAGGTCCCATTGCCCCATCTTTGGCATAAGGGAATGGAGACACAGAAAGATAGGAAAAGAAAATGAAACCCATGCCTAAGTCTTACAGCATGCGGCAGAGTAGCGATCAGGCTATGGGCTACCCGGCCTTAGCACTAACTCTAGGCCACTGTGGCATTCTCCTGCTCCCAGACAGTTACAGGAACTTCCTGATGCCGTTTGATCAGTTGAGAAAACTAATTCTGAAAGCTTCAGAGAGAAACTCTGATCCCCAGTTCTTCTGAGAAAGTATGCTATTTTCTCCTTCCTGGACTGTTTTTATCAGCAGCAGTAGCAAGAATTTACTCTAAATGTTTGTCTTTTAAAAGTTTGGCATTTAAAAAGTGTATGATAAGCCCCTGTTAGTAGATATAAATATTTAAAGTAGGAGCAATGGGCTCTGCTATGGAGAATTGGGTTTCTGGCTATTGCTACTTCCAGTGCATTAGCTGCTTATATATTACTTCCCATTTTAGTAGTAAAATAGCTGCTTAAAATGGTAGAAGAGGCCGGGTGTGGTGATGCATGCATCTTTAATCCCAGCACTCACGAGGTAGAGGGAAGCAGGCAGATCTCTGAGTTTGAGGCCAGCCTGGTCTTACATAGTAAATTCCAGACCACTCAGGCTACATAGTGAGACCCTGTCTCCAAAAAAAAAAAAGTAGGAGGGTAGGGCCTCAAAATAATATAACTATACTTATATAATAAGCTTTATATTAAATTATCTTTAAGATTCAATGCAATTTTTTTTATCAGTTTGTGATGATAAAACACATCACTTTTGATAATATACATACATTTCAAGAATCGACCTTAGTAAGTGTTCACAAATGTAACAACCACTTTAACCATGACTGATAAGGTATATAAGGAATATTTCTCCCCAGAAATGTTCCTCCTGGACCTGTCCAGTCACCTATTGCACCCTTACCCACCCAGGCAACCCCCATCTGACTGTCACGGTAGATGAAATTTTATCTGTCCTGAACTCACCATAGAAGTGGAATCCTGCAGCATGTATTCTTGGGGTTGGTTACTTATGCTCAGTGTATTTTTTAGATTTATCCATGTTGTGTGGTAATTCATTTTGGGTATTTTGTGTGGCATTCCACTGTGTAATATGCCAGTTTGTTCATTCCTTTACTAGTTGGTCAATTTCTGATTTATTACCAATTTGGAGTTATAGCAAATATATCTGCTGTGAGCATCCAGGTAGCATGCGGAACCATGTTTGGAAATAGAATGGCATTGTTGTAGAGTAAGTGGTGTGTGCATTGCCATAGCACTTTGACAGTTTTGCATTCTCATCAGTACTAGTTGAATTTATTGGCACTTCCAACTTTGTTTAAAAAGCTTTTCTACTGCTGTTCTAGACCCATTTTCAAAGACATTCAGGGCTCTCTGGATCTGGACGGGAGATTTTCCCCTTTGTATAAACAAGATAGTAGCAAGCTGTCAAATGAAGACATTCTCAAGTTGCTATCCGAATACAAAAAGTAAGTATGTGATATTATTGTACTCAATGAATAGGATGGATGAATTATCAATTTCTTAAAGTAGTGAATGTGAGTTATACATGGACAAAACTGAATGCTTAAAAATTTGAGTTGGATTTCAGGTAACTAATCATTCAATAATCATCATTTTTAGCCCTAAAATATTCTTGCTTTATACCTAGGCCAGAAAAGACAAAATTGCAGATTATCCCTGGACAGCTGAACATCACAGTGGAATGTGTTCCTGTAGATTTGCCAAGTAAGAATGTCTTGCAAATAAACATTGACGTTTGTAATTGGAGCTTGAGTACTTATCAGTAGGTTACTGCAGGTTTGCACAGTGTCTTAAATTCCTACAGCTGCCCTAACCAACAAGGGAAGGAGGTAGCTAGCAAAGGAAGTTTGGGGTCATACATTGCAAACTGAGGTCATCCTATATATTGTAAAGACCTTGAGATGGAAACAAGGTCTTTGTTTCCAACCATACAAAACAAATTTATTTTGTATGAATAGGGAGGAAGCTGGTGTGGCTCTGTGGTAGGATGTGGTGGGAACAATGGAGCAGGAAGTGGAAGTAGAGAATTGTATAGACTATAGTAACACCTTAGATTTACATTTTATTTTAAGTACATTGAGAAGTCACTAAAAGATCGTACACATGGAGCAATAGTCAATGTGTATTTCAAAACATGTAAGAGTGAAATAGATTGTTTTTTCATAAAAAATAGTTGAGGGGAATGGAGCGATGGCCCAGTAGTTAAGAGCACTTGCTACTCTTCTAGAGGACCCAGCTTCAGGTCCCAGCACCCACATCTGGCGGCGGCTCACAGCCACCTGGAACTCCAGCTTCAGGAAATCTGACAACTTGGCCTCCGTGGGTACCTACACAAATAAATAATGAAATAAATCTTTAATAAAATAATTGAAATCTAGGCAGGAGTTTATGAATATGCATATAGATGGTCATTGCAACATTCTTTGCATTAGAGGGGACTTGGAAATTAATAGAATCAAGATTGTCAGTATGCTTCAAGGACATATGGCACACAAGTACCAGAGAATTTGGTGCTCAGAATTTGTTCAGTGAGATTTCGGATAAAATGTAAATAATTGAGATTGAGTTGGATACATACTGTAGGATTTTCATTTTGCTATATAAAATGTGCAGAGAAAGAAGAGTAGAAGATGCCACACTCAAATGCCCATGCTACTTATCTGTGGGTAGTGGCATGATGGATCGCTATTGTAACCTCTGTTCTGTGCTCTAGAAGTTCTATTATTAGTATGTATTGCCTTAGTAATCAGAAAAAAGGCAACCAAAATGCTCACTTTAGCCTGGGTCTTTTTTGTCCATCCACATGGTTCTAGGTCTACAGTAAGGACAGTCTCACAGCCCTACAGATTGCTCGTAACCATTACTACAGTGGCAGCTTCACAGACCATATGGTTAAACTGCCAGAGACTTGGTGGGTTTTATTTTATTATTGGTAACACACCATAAGGTCTGTAATTTCAGAAGGCATCCATTATTTCTTTAGTGAAAATTTGCACCTGCACCAAGTTAACGTTTTAAAAGTGACTCTCCATGAGCTAATTGGAAGCATAAATTTACTCTTATTCCTTTCCCTGATACCAATAAAAACTTGCAGCGAAAGCTGAAATTGCAGCCACGGGAGGGAAAATGCAGTGAGTTTCTTTGCAGAGTTTAAATTTGTCAAAATTATGATGTGTTATATTTGGCAAGGCATTCGATGTTGAGAGTGAAATAACACCCCATGTCTGGTGTCACAGGTCCCATGAAGATCACTGTTGTGTCCTTTTCGGCTTCATAGAGTTGTTTGACTTTTTGTCACCAACTAAGAACTCTGTTTTGAAGTCATTCTTTGCAAACACAATCTGTGTATATTTTTACAAATGCAGGCATGTGTTAATGACTGTTAAATTGCCTGTCCTATGCTTGCTTATTTTTTCCTACCATAGATTGTATTACCTCTTCATATGTGCCCCTGAAGCCTTTTGAGAAGACTTGTCAAAATATCACTGTGGAGGTTGAAGAGTTTGTTCCAGAAATGACAAAATATTGTTATCCATTCACTATTTACAAAAACCATCTGTATGTCTATCCCTTGCAATTAAAATATGACAGCCAGAAATCATTTGCCAAGGTAAGGAAACTATACATTCTTGGCGTCTGCAATGTTATTTGCCGTCTACTCTACTCACCGTGTGACTCACTTTGGCTGATTCATGATTTTAGGCTAGGAACATTGCCGTCTGTGTAGAATTCCGGGATTCGGATGAGAGTGACGCCTCTGCGCTAAAGGTTTGTTTCTGGTGTCGATCAGTGTGTATTTTGGGAACAGATTGTAGAGATGAAAATTTTAGTACTTGATGGTGTCATGCTATAAGTTTAATGTGCTAGAGTGACAAAGGTGATATTTCATTTTCTACTGTGAAGTAGACATTTTACATGTGAAGTAAAGAATTGGTTTCAATAATCATATATTACAAATTGGGGAGGATCTGCAACTGGGAAGAGGGGTCAGTTTGGGCTGGGGATGTTTATTTATATGGTGGTATTGCTCTGTAGTAGAGTACTTGCTTAGCATGCACAAGGCCCTGGGTTCCATCGCAAAAGGGAGCGTGGATAAGGTTGACTTACTCCGTTTTGGCATTTGCTTCACTGGGGCCTAATCACAAGGTCACTCCTTTATGACTTGATAGTTTATAATGTTCCCTTCAGGGGACCTTATAATGTTACCATCAGGACACCTTAAACTCCTTTCTCTTTGAAACCTGAAGAGGCTTTTTGAGCTGACAGAAGCACAGCAGGATGGCTTTGATCTGAGGTAGGACTTCTGCCCCAGGGCTGACCAAACAGTACCTCCAAACTTAGTTCTGTGATCTCCGTAGCATCCAGTGCAGCCATGGATCCCCAGCATCACATTTTCTTTTCAAACCTAGTGGTCAGAAGCCTGAGACAAAAACCCCAAACCAGGTAGCCATCACCAAGTGTGTGTCTGGTTCCTCGCTTCTAGCTTGAGTCTAAGTCAGCCAAATGGCTGAGTAGTTATACTCAAACCCACTAGAGAAAACTACCTATGCACTCCCGAGTAAATTGGTGAGTATCCTATTGACCCTATGTTTGAAAGGAGCCCCTTTCTCAAAGAGAACATTAAATTAAATTAAAGATGCAGTGGATTTTTTTTCTCCCTCTGCTTGTCTCTTCACTAGAAATAAGGACAACCTGCCTGCAGCATCCTTTGATATACTTTAGAAGCCCTCTGGTCACGTCTCAGCAGTTCTTGGAACATGCCTTGATAACTGTATTTCGGGAGAATTGGCTGTGGACTCATGGAGTCACAATTTCATTTCTTAGCTGGCCTAGAGGCTCTGTATTCATCCTTAAGCTTACTGAGTCAGTGGGAGGAAGAAAATCAGAGTAGTCCTGGAATGGGAACATCCCAAGGAACCATAGAAAGCCTTACCATCTAATACCAGAAATTGAGTGATTTTGAAAAAAATTGTGTCTCATAAAATGTCACATTAAAAAATGTAAAAAGAAGCTGGGCACACCTTTAATTCCAGCCCTTGAGAGGCAGAGATGGGGAGGCATGCAGAGAGTTCCAGACCAGCCAGGGCTACATATAGTAAAACTTTGCCTCAAAAAGAAAAAGATTTTAAAATGTAAGAGAACAGTAAGTTTGTCTGGAGCTTAATAGACATTTGATTTTTTAATGTTTAGGTTGGTGATTTTTAAAAACACCTTTTTGCCACTGAATAAGGAGCATCCAAACAATCTTGCTGGCTAAGGTTCACCTGTCTGTCATATTAAGCTCTCCAAGTGAAGAGCCAGAAGCTTAATAGAGAGGATCTCTCTTCTAAAAGAGAGGAGCTACACGGCCTCTCACTGTGGCCAGAAGTTGCCAACCCTTCTGTGGCACTGTCTGGGGTGCATCTGGAATGACTACATTATGCTTGAGCCTGCAGGCTCCCGATGGTAGCTGAGCGGCCTCGGCCGCAGCGCCCCCCCCCCCCCCCCACACACACACACACTGTCTCTGAATGTGTGTGGGACTGTAGCACCGTGTTAGGAGTGGTGACTCTCTCTCCTTCTTTTGCAGTGCATCTATGGAAAACCGGCAGGCTCTGTTTTTACCACAAATGCTTATGCCGTGGTCTCGCATCACAACCAAAATCCAGAGTTCTATGATGAGGTAAAAACGTAATTCCAGTTTTTACAGCAGCCCTTTCTAGTTCCTTTTTTTTAAATTTTCAAGCCATTCATCTGCCCGTGTAATCCCTGAATGTTTTGTTCCATGAAAATAGAAAATGTCACATCAAAAGAAGAGGCTCCTGCCTTCGTGGTGTCCTATGATGACAGTGAGAGATTTATTCACAATTTTAAAGGCTTCTCTGAGTTAAGATAAACTAGGACATAAATCTCCAAGTGGAGCTGGGATTCTGGCCCTCCATACTTTCATCAGACTGGCTCTGTTTCACCACTTTCTCTTTGGGGGGGTCTTCATTTCCTTTCCTTTCAAATAAGAAATCCAGCCGGGCGGTGGTGGCGCACACCTTTAATCCCAGCACTGGGGAGGCAGAGGCAGGTGGATCTCTGTGAGTTCGAGGCCAGCCTGGTCTCCAAAGCGAGTCCCAGGACAGGCTCCAAAGCTACACAGAGAAACCCTGTCTCAAAAAATCAAAAAAAAAATCAAATAAGAAATCCAGAGCCAGGCCTGGTGCTGTAGGCCTGTAATCCCGGCTATTCTGGAGTATTGCAAGTTCAGGGCTTCCCTGAGCAACTTAATGGGAACGTATCTTAAAATAAACATTAAAAGGTAAATATAAACCAAGCATGCTTACTCACCTATAATCCCAGCATTCGAGAGGCTGAAGCAGGAAGATCAAAAGTTCAAGGTCATTCTCAGTGACATAACAAGTTGGAGGCTGGCCTGGGCTACATGAAAGTATACCTAAAAAAGTTAGTGAAAAGAGATCTGGAGATGTAGTTCTCAGGTAGAGAACTTGCCTAGTATGTACAAGGCCCTGGGTTCAAACCCCAGGGCCAGAAATGAACTAATTAATAACTATATAAATGTGGGTGTAGGTTATGAAACTAGAAATGAGACCACCAGGATAGAGAAAAGGTGTTGAGGAAAAGGGAAGAGGGGTACACTAGAGAATACCTGTAAATGAAGTGGAAATGAGGCTGAGGGGATAAGGGGTCGAGGTGGAAGGGTAGGGGGCAGCAGGGCCATGGTGGCAGCAGATGGAACTCTACTGTAGAAAAACTGTCTTTGGAAATGCCATAATGAAACAAAACTTCAAGTGCTAATTTAAAAACAAAGTTAAATAAATACATAAAGTAAAATTAACTAAATCCAGAATAGCTTTTCTGAGGGCATGTCTAGCTCTTTCCTTATGGTATTAAGTGGGAGGGGACAGCTTGCCTGTAAGTGAACACCGGAGGGACAACGCTGCACAGCTGGGCGCCACAGTCCCACTGGCTTCCCTGCCCACCTCACTGTGAAGGGAATGGCTGTGAAGGGGAGTGCTGTGGTGTTCCTGTCTAGTCTCTCTGGCTCTTTCTTTCTGACTGTTTCTCTCTTTATATCTCTTTGAATTGCCCAGTGTGCCTCTGTCGCAGCCTCTTCTGGCCTCTGTATATTTGCTTATCCAAATCTGCAGACTGCTTTTGATTCCTAGTGTTTGCATGTGGCCTGAGTGGGCATCCTGGGCCAGATTCTCTGCTCTGTCTGCCTGGGCCCTAAAGTCTCCATTCTTGGCTTGGTCCGAAACCATCCCTTCTGCTGTCAGGATTTCTCCCTATCCACCTGCTCCTCTACGGAGCATCTTGCCCCAGCTTTGGGCTTCACTCACTCTTTTCTCAGTGTACTTACCCTGGTTTCTTTGGGGGTGGGGAAGGAATTAGTAGTGCCTTACATTTTTGCTACCCAGGGGGAGAGTATGTCCATGTTTATGTGCAGTAGAGCATTAGATGCCCAGATGGTCTGGATGCTGTGAACAGGCATGTTCTGTAATGAAGTATATCTATAACAGACCTTGGTGATAATACTCCAAGCCATGCCTTATATGGACTATAATTGGACCAAATGTCTATCAACTGTTTCTTACATGTAGCTCTATAACCAGTGCAAAGAACTAGATTGCATAATAAATCAGATATGATTTTAGACTCTCTAAAATAATAGACTTTTTGATTCATTCACTATATATTGACTAGGAAAAACAGAAAACAGTTATTGTCATGTGTATATGTAGGGTATGTATGGTGCCTAAGCTAGGGCATATGCATCAAATCATTTAAATTTTTAATTTGTCTCTTATCTGCTAATAGGAGGTATAAGCGTGAAATTGGTTTTTAATTAGAAAGTCACTTGAAATCATTTCTTATAAGCATCTTTTGAACCTAAATTTTTAAGTCATATGTGACTTCTTTTTGTTTGCTCAAGAATAAAGTTACTAGCCAGGCAGTAGTGGCACATGACTTGAATTCCAGCACTCATGAGGCAGAGGCAGGCATATCTCTGTGAGTTCAAGGCCAGCCTGATCTACACAACAAGTTCCAGGACAGCCATGGCTGTTACACAGAGAAACCCATCTCAAAAAACCAAAAAAAAAAAAAGTATTTTTTTCTAGAGAAATTTTTTGTCAGCATTGATTTGTGGCATTTGTACCCTAATGCCATGGTATTTGCACATTGTTCATAAGGTTTTTTTTTTCAGTGCTTGTTTTAAATGGATTGCACTGGGTTACAGCATACCTGGGTATAAGGATGTGATTTTTAATCTAGTGTTTTAGAAAATCCTGCTGCAAAGTTGAAGCTGGGAGACTCCATTGAACTCTACAGAAATAAAGTATTAAGTCAACAAAAGTATTAAATCCCCACAACTCAGGAAAATACTGCTGTCAAACTGAAACCGACCAGAAAAATATTTGAAGTATATTGAAATGATAGCTGCTATTTGGCCACTTGGCTTGTCCTTCGGGGAGGGAGTATTTTGGGACGACATGGTGAAACTGACCTACACGGCTGATAGTCCAACCTGAGAACTAAAACAAAGCAAAACAAACTGTCATATGTATATTTTGCTATCATTTCAGATCAAAATTGAGCTTCCCATTCACCTGCATCCAAAACATCATTTGCTCTTTACTTTTTATCATGTAAGCTGTGAAATCAACACGAAAGGAACAACTAAAAAGCAGGACACAGTGGAAACTCCAGGTCTGTGTGACGCTGTTTAATTATATGTTGGTTTGTTTACTGTGGTGTTGGGTTCAAAGCCAGGGTCATGTACTCTTTCTGTAAGATTAAAATCTTGTCATCAAGCTGTCAACTACTTCACTCTTTGACCAAAATGTACATTTCTGAGTTACAAAGTCATTGCTAAGCCCAGCACATTGGTGTATACTTGTAGTCTCAACTACTGAAGAGGCGAAGTGTAGAGGATTACTGGAGCCCAGGAGTTCAAGACCAACCTGGGCAGCATTACAAGCTTCATCTGAAAAAATTCATTGGCACAAGAGTAATTATATGTTGATTTTATTATCATGTGTGTCAAATATCTTTGTCCAAATGCTTGTCAGCGCAGCCAAACTACTTTAAGCAACATAAAGTGATAATGCTGCTCTCAGGGAAAAACACATATTATGATACAGTGTTGTTATGTCTTTTATGTAGAATTGCCCAGCAACTAGAATTTTCCAGTTATGCTTATTGTGGAAGAGAAAAGTAAGCCCAGAGCCAGGGACATCTGTGAGCTGGAGGGAGATTGGGGACTGCCTGTTGCTAATGAGAACAGATTTAATGAAGTTGAATAAGCCTCAGCACTGAGGCACCCGTTCTGGTCCTGTGTCACGAAGGCTTTAAATAACTAGCGGAAGACAGCTTTAGAAGAACATCCAAGACTGTGAGCATAGCCTGTGTCGCTTACACTTCATGAATGTCAGCATGCCTTGGGATGCATTCATTCAGCAACTATTTCTGCATATTTTTTCTGTGAACTATATTAGTAGATACTGTAGAGAATGTAGTAAAAAAATCTAATCTAGAGCTTGCCTTAGGGTTTCTATTGATGTGATAAAACACTATGATCACAAAGCAACTCGAGGAGGAAAGGGTTGATTTCAGTTTGCAACTTGTAGTCCATTATGAAGGGAAGTCAGGACAATAACTCAGAGAAGAAACCTGGAGGCAAGAACTAAAACAAAGACCACACAGGGGTGCTGCTTACTGGCATGCTCCTTATGGATTGCTCAGCCTGCTTTCTTATAGAACCCAGGACCACATGCCCAGGGATGGGACTGCCCACAATGAGCTGGACTCTCTCCCTCTGTCAATCATTAATCAAGAAAAGGCCTGATAGACTTGGCTATAGGTCAGTCTTATGGAGGTATTTTAACAATCGAGGGTCCTTATTCCCAAAAGTCTCTATCTTATGTCACGTTGACAGAAAAACCAACCAGGTCAGAGCTCATCTTCACTGAGCATATGATCTAGTTAGCTACATGGGTTCTATGCAGACATTCAGTCTAATAGAAGATAGATAATAGTGAGCACTGAGAAAGTTGTGATACCTGAACACAGACGAGTGAGTTACTCAGCTGCTGACAGGACAAGTGGCTATGACTCTGGGAAGGCTTTCAGGAGATGGTATTTGAATGAAGTCTTAAAGGATAGGATTGAGCTTGGCAATGCTCTGGTGGCTGGAAGCTGGGGCATTCTGGGATGAAGGAACAGCGTTTACAGAGTCAGAGTAATAAGGGATGTGGACAGAAAAGTGTAAGTACTTGACAAACGTAAGAGCCCAGGATGCTGAGTGTGGAACCACAAGATGTCCGATTGAAGAGCATTCTGGAAAGCCTTGAATGCCAGGCTGTGAATTGGACTTTCTTTTGTGACAGGGGTGGAGTTTTTGAAGGGCTACTGACACCAGTACGCGCTGTTTTGGAGGAAAATGGGCCAGGAAGCAAAGTGAAGGGCAGTGTAAGTTAGAGCAGGAAGAATCAAGGAAGAACAGAAGGACACCAGTTGGGGACCTGTTTAAAAGGTCATAAAAAGAAAGAGGATACACTATGACCATATCAGGAAGAAGAATAAAGAATTAATAGAAAAGGAAAGTCAAGTGTGGAGGCTCATATCTGTAATTGCAACACTCAGAAGGCTGAGGCAGGAGGATTGCCATAAGCTTAATGCTAGTCTATGCTATAGAGTATGATCCTGTCTTTAATAAAAAAAAGAAAAAGAAAAAGTTTAAAGTTTAAATACTCCCAGAAAGAAACTCTGTTGGTTCCTTATGAATATATCCAACCATCCATGGGTTAAAATATTATTTTCTATGTGTGTATATGTTTATTGTGCATATGAATACATAAATGCATGACCAGGCCAGAAGACAATCTCCACTGCCATCCCTTAGGTGCCTGCCACCCAGTCTTCTAGGCCGACTGGATGCACCTGCCTCCATCAGCACCACAGGCTGGGAATTGTACATGGCCACACTTGACTTTTTAAATGTGGGCTCTAAGGATTGAACTCATGTCTTCATGTTTGTATGGCCAGCATTTTACCTACTGAGCTGTCTCCCAGTCCCTGTAAATGTTAGTCTTAAAAATTGCATCTGAAAGCCAGGCTGTGGTGGCGCACGCCTTTAATGCCAGCACTTGGAAGGTAGAGGCAAGTGGATCTCTGTGAGTTTGGGGCCGGCTTAGTCTACATAACTAGTTCCAGGATAGCCAGGACTATGTAGAGAGAGACCTTTTCTCAAAAATTCCCAAAAAAAAATGCATCTGTACTAAATGCATACAGGCTTCCCCCCTTGTTTTTGTCCCCTAATTAGTGGAGTAAAACAATTATTTACATAGCATTTACATTCCAGTAGATAGTGTATGTAATCAAGGAATGCTTTGAAATATACAGGAGGATATGTGTAGTTGAATCAAGCATGCACAGATTTTACTATTGCTTGGATGATCTTTGACCGGTCAGCCTCCTGCAGATTCCAAGGGATGACTGTGTATTTATTGTACCTGGCAAATGTCTGAACTTCCAAAAGAAGATATACCAGTATGTGGCAGGTTTAGGACTAATGTGTTTGGGAGAGTCTGAGGGGGAGTTTGAGGGATACCATCAGGCAGCAGGACTGAATATTAGGGATCCTCATTGAATCTGCACTTAGTTTAGAGCAGTAGCCTGGAGAAATGGGATGAGAACAGAACTATGAGAATCTATGCAGGTACTTTCCTCCAGAGTGATAAATTGCAGTTTCCTCATCCAAATTCTAGACAGAAATGGGCAAGATGTTCAGCGAAGCATGAGGTGGTGATTCTTCATGCCACTCATCCATTCTAACTGCCCACCCTTTAAGTGGCTTCCTACCTTTGAGCCAGATGGCATGCTTGATAGTATATCTTTACAGCTTCCAAGTGCTGCCTATGAGTTTCAACTAAGGGACACACTTGGCCATGCTCTGATAATTCACGGTGCAGAACTGTCACCTAAGCAGATTCATGCAGACAGAAAGTGGATTGATGTTGTCTAGGGATGGGGAGTAAAGGGAGGTTGGGAGTGCTTGCAAAGGTCGGTCGAGTTTCTTTTTAGAGTAATGAAAAATTTCTGCAATCCTTGTTAATGGAGCAACTGCAAATTCGCTAAAAAATAGCATACAAATTATAGCTCAATAAAAACTCCATGAGGAAAAATGTTGTCTACAAACAAGAAATATGTTTCCCTAGTTTCTAGTTTGGAATGTTTTCCATTGGTAAAAGTTTCAGAGTATCGAGAGTGTTGCTTCTTTCTTTCCCTCCTTTTTCATTTGCCTTCTTTCTTCTATTTTTGAGATTATAATTACATCATTTCCCCCTTCCCTTTTTTCCCTCCACATCTTTCCATATATCCCTCTCTACTCTCTTTCAAATTCATGCCCTCTTTTTAAATGTTATTGCATGCATATGTGTATGTTTATATATTCCTGCTCAGTCTGTACGTTGTGACTTGTATGTATGTGTTGCGGGCTGACCGTTTGGTATTGGATAGCCAGTTGCTGTTCCTCCCTGGGGAAGGCTATTTTTCCCACTCTCAGCAGTCCTTAGTTGCTGTAGTTCTTTGTGTAGGCTTGAGGCCTCGTAGGTTTCCTGACATTGTCATTTATAGTGGTCCTTCCGCACACTTTCCTGCTTTGTCTGAGAGCAGAAGTCTGGGAGAAGCACTTTTGAAGTTGCGTTGGAGAAGATGCTCTTCAGACATGGTACAGCATCTGTGAAAGACTTTAGACTACTGAGAGAAAGCCATGTTTTGGTTGGCTTTTAAGAATAAAAACATTTGCCAAATTAAACATGTACATGAAGACATTCTAACCAGATTTGTGTTGACTTCTGTGTTCACAGTATAAACACACACATGCACACACATGCACATGCGTGCATAGGCATTCATGCAAAGACTTTTAAAGACTTGAAAAGCAGTGGATTTGCAAATGCTCTTCAACTACCATCCCTTCTCATTTGCCAGTCCATCCAGAGCAAGGTTGGGTTGTTTTTTCTTTTCTTTTCTTTTCTTTTTTTTTTTAACAGCTGAGTTAGAAATACTCAAAGCCCAGAGTAATCCGTATAATGGAAATACTGACACTACACAACTTGAGTAACACAGATGGCTCTGGTTAGTATAGCAAAACATAAGGAGTTTTCTAATCGAAAGCCAAGATTTCCCTTTGGGGGGTAGAAGTGTTAAGAAATGTAGAGATGGCAGGGAATCTCTCAGTGGACTGAAGTCATAAACACTGTAGCTTGGCCGCATTTTCCTCCTCCTCCTCCTCCTCCTCCTCCTCCTCCTCCTCCTCCTCCTCCTCCTCCTCCACCTCCTCCTCCAGTCAGGAAAACTCTGCCTGTCTAAATGATTGACACTTTTACTACCTTGGATCAGTGTACACTGTAACCTTGACTTACGACCTTAATTCTCCATACTCCCGTATCCCAGGGTTACCGTAAGAGGTTTTTGAACATATGATTGCTGTCTGAGATGGTGTCAGCTGGGAGACTTTGAACTCTGAATAGAAGGATAGAAGGATCTGAACCTTCTAAAACATGAGTCTACTCAAAGAGCCCCCAACACAGGAAGATAGTGATGTCATAGGCACATTTTAAACTTCAATATATTCATGTATTCTGAGGCCAGCCCCTCAACTCTTTTAACAGAGAAAGCTATGTTGCTCCCATTTTTATTGCCAAAGATACAGAGCCAATAACTTGTGAGTGGACAGGCTGGGATTAGGAAACGATCCAAAAGCATTGTTCCTTCCCTGCTCCACAGTCGCCTGTCACCTGGGCTCCCGCATGCAGATCCCTGGAAACGTCATCATCTTGCCTTCTTCCCCAGCTTGCAGACATTTGCGTAGCTAATTGCATTTGTGATTTCGTCTCTTATGGTTGATTATTGTCTTGGCAGTTGGCTTTGCCTGGGTACCCTTGCTGAAGGATGGGAGAGTTATCACGTTTGAACAGCAGCTGCCAGTCTCAGCCAATCTTCCCCCGGGCTACTTGAATGTGAATGATGCCGAGTCAAGAAGGGTAGGGGGTGTCTGCCTTTGCACAAGTGATTGTGTTTTAGATGTTTACAAGTAGACTTCTGTTGGTGTGGTTTGGGACAGGAATACTCAAATATGGTCTGAAGGATAGTCCCCCTTCACAAGGAAAGTCTGTGCTCTGTGTTTACAGCTGATAATTCTACTCACTTAAAACTGGATTTGGGGCATGACTTAAAAAATAAAAAAAGCCTCATCTATTTAAGTAATTCATTTTTTTGGTGGTAATTTATATAAATCTTCAGAGGATTGGAAATCTAAAATAATTTAGGACACATTTATTCTAAAGGACATTTATTTTCTCCAGTATTTCTTTGGATGAATCTAATTCCTTCCTTTCTGGAATCTGTTAAAATGCATGGGTAGTACTGTAAGGGGTTCATGTGTCTCTTGCTATAATATAGATGTTCATGGCTGTATTTTCTATGCAGCAATCGAATGCGGATATCAAATGGGTAGATGGTGCAAAGCCTTTGTTGAAGATTAAGAGCCACTTAGAATCAACCATTTATACGCAGGTAAGCTGCCGCACTCAGATTTCTCAATCTGAATACTGGAATATGTTTCCTCATTAAACTAGATTATTTTTAATCTCCCACCGTTTGGAGAAATTGAACTCTAAAAGGCATGTAGAGGCTATCATCACCATTTTAAACCTGAAAAAACTGAGGCTAAGTCAAAAGAGGTGGTTTACCCCAAGGCCCAAAATAACAATTAGGAATTCCAGTTCAGAATATACATTACATTTTCCTACCTCTTGGTGTGGCCCACACTGTCCAGAAAACTGACATGTACAGACTTCATATGGGATAACTGGACTCCCCAGCAGAGTGTCATGGCAAAGTTGGGTACTGAATACCAGAAATGATTTGCCTGGGAGCTTCCTTCACCTGCCATTTCAGACCTCTGTTCCTGCTCGTTTCATTAAAAGAGAGAAGCATCTGAACTGGATAGAACACACTGGGTTTTTTTTAAGGCTTAAATAAGTGTTTACCTAGTTGGGCATGTTTAGCAATTTCCAGCACACACCAGTTTCATCCGGCTATGCTGCTTTATATGATAGTCAAGAGGACTTCAGGTACAAAACATACATTGGCAGAGATGGCTCCAGAGTCCAGGCGTTAGAATACCGAGATAGATAGGCCGTCAAGATGCCAGATCAGGGAGAGCTGGAAGCGTGTGCTTGGGAATAATGAATCAAATCTCATATGGCTGTTTCCATCTGTGTTCCAGGATCTGCATGTGCACAAATTCTTCCATCATTGCCAGCTGATTCAGTCAGGCTCCAAAGAAGTTCCAGGGGAGCTCATTAAATATTTAAAGGTAAATGAACAGCAGCTTTCTGCAAAAGGTTTGTTTTCCGTGCCTTTCTGCTGCTGCATTTTGACATGGAAAAAACGAACTAGGCAAACGGTTGAAAATCCTTTGGGCCTCAGGAGGACACTTTCTCTTTTGTACTTTTCCATCAAGTGGCTGCTTAGAAGCAGACAACAGCATGGCTACATTAGGGAGAAAATATTATAGCCCAAATTTGACATCATGGTTCAGAAACCTTTGGATATGAGTTGCTTTTGGGGTCTTGGCTCTTCCTGCCACTAAAGGAGAGCGTGCTGTGATGGGGAAGGGCCAGAAAGAACACAACCACTTTTCCTTGTAATAAAGTGTCAAATGGTCCTCCTGTGCCCATTAATGGGAGACTCTCATGAGGGCCCACTAAACATAGAAACATTGTCTGCACGTGGCACAGGGGAGGGAGTCTTAGGGAATCTTTAGGATATCATACTGTAGCAGACAGAGAACCTAATGGTTGGCTTATTCACTCTGTGCTGTGACTGTGGTGTGCATCCTAGGACCTGTTTCCATTGCTTTCTCAGTAGGTCAGCTGTGGGAAATCTGAGGCATTTTGATCTGAAGAGACTACAGGGTTTCCCTTTATCCATATGCGGTTGCCTACCAGTGGCCCCGGGAAACCCTTTCTTTCAGACAGATAGATAGCATGGCCTGAGACAGAGCGTATGGGTCCGGAATCATAAGCTGATTTTGTGTCACAGGGCTGTCATTTACTAGGTCTGTCACAGAACTTCTCTTGTTTGTCCATTGGGATAAGAGTAATACCCATCGGTCACGAGGTCATAAGGCTTAAATAAGATGGCTCAATCTGCTGGGTCATAATTGTTCATGACACACGACTCCTGGAGGGCTTCCTGGGAAGCAGGCATCAGGATCTAAGCAAAGAAAACAGCATGTCGTATCGAGAAGCTTCACGTCTCGTAGAGGGAATGAGCATAGAAATGAGCAAGTAGAGATGTCACATCAGGCGATGCTAGAGGCTGTAGTGAAGCAGTGCTCAACCTGTGGGTCCCCGCCCCACAGGGGTCCCCGCACCACAGGGGTCGCATATCAGATATCTTGCGTGTCAGATATTTACATTGCAATTCACAACAATAGCAAAATGACAGCTATGAAGTAGCAACATCAATCATTGTATGGATGGGGGTCAGCACCGCATGAGGAACTGTGGTAGAGGGTCATAGCGTTAGGAAGGTGGAGAGCCACTGTCTTGGAGACACCAGAAGCAGTCAAAGGAAATGAGGACTATGCTAGACTTTCTGTCTTACACAGGCCAGAGAGAATGCCTCTGGTAATGTGATATTTGAGCGGCAGCTTAAAGGAAGATGACAGCCAAGTGCATGGCTGGGGAAGGACTGGGAATAGCCAGCAGAGTCCCTGAGGAGCTTCGCTGAGTGTATTGTGGAGCAGGAAGGACGGTAGTGTGGCTGGTGCACAGAGTGGTAAGGCCTGACCTGGAAGCAGCTGGGGAGCCTCTGAGGCTGTAGTGAGGAAGTTTATTTTTTGCAGTTCAGATAGGAAGCCTTGCAGGAGTTTGACAAGTGTACTGGCATGATTTGCCTTTGATTCTTCTGCTGTTGTTGTGTTGGAAATTAAACCCAGGGCTTTAATTTCACACATGCCAGGTACTTAAACACCATACCATGAAGCTATAGCCTCACTTTCTGGTAGTTTGTATATATGTGTACATTCATATGTGTGTGGATACCTGTGTGTATAAGGATGTGCAGACACGTGTGTGTGTGCATGTATGTGAAAACCAGAGGTCAATCTTGAGTTTTCTCAGGAGCTGTCTACTTTGTCTTCTAAGACAGAATCTCTCACTGCCTTGAGCTCACCAAGTCAGCTAGGTAGGCCTGAGAGCCCCAGGAGTCTGTCTCTCTCTGTCCCATCCCTACCATTGGAATTACAAGCTGACAACACCATGCCCAGATTTTTATGTTGGTGCTGGAGATCCAAATCAGGTCCTCATGCTTGGCTGGCAAGCAATTTATCTACAGAGCTATCTGCTCAGCCCTGTATTTTATTTCTTAATTTTAACACACCCTTGCTAAATTGCCCAGACTGGTCTTTAACTCATTATATAGCCCAGATCGGCTTTGAACTGCCAATGCTCCTGCCTTATCCTCCCATACTGGACTGGACTGGACTGGGATTATAGAACAGAGCTACTCGGTCAGGCTTGAATTTAGTTTTTGTTGTACTATCCTGCCTGCCATATAAAAATGTTCAATTTTGGTTCAAGAGAGATGATCAGTAGTGGCTTTTGACCTTTAGAAGTGTAATAGTCATGTAACTTTCCTTTTTTTTTTCAGAGCTGAGGACCAAACCCAGGGCCTTTCGCTTGCTAGGCAAGCTCTCTACCACTGAGCTAAATCCCCAACCCCATTTGTATAGTCTTTTTTTTTTTTTTTTTTTGCTTTTTTGAGACAGGATTTCTCTCTGTAGCTTTGTGCCTTTCCTGGAACTCACTCTGTAGCTCAGGTGGGCCTTGAACTCACGAAGATCTGCCTGCCTCTCATGTAACTTTTTCAAATCTAGTCCTTAGTACTGTCTAGGAAGATTCCAACTATATGGATAGATGGTTTATCTGTTAAGGCCATTGTTTTTCCTTCTGGAGGGAGCTTTTTGAGAATTTTCACAGAGTGGTATGGGATACGACATCATTTTCAAATACTGGTATTTCAATTTAACAAGATGTACGCTGGCGTTTGTTTTTAAGGGTGTAGAATGTCTGATAGTTATACAATGCACACACACCCTCTGGTGGCAGTAAGTGAAATGGCATGTGATTGTAGAAATAGTGCAGAAAGGCTTGTGCAGAGGTTTCTTTCTGTTGTTCCTGTAAATGGCAGTTTCATGAATTCTTGTATTCCTTGAGTTTTGTTATGTATTTAGTACCTTTGTGCATGCTATGAGGCTTGCAGAACAGCATAACTTCAGTATGGAGATTACAGCCTAACCAAAGACACAGCAAAAATAAGTTAGCTAGCAACGTCTTCATAATACAGAGGACCACCGAAAGACATATGTGATTAAATGTTACATGTCTGATGCAGACTACAGGTATTAAATCTTCGGACTACAGGCATTAAGTATGCAGGTCATTGAGAAGCCAGTGTAGAGCAGGGACTTCCATTTTGCCTTGCCCTCCATTGCTTATTTACTTATTCAACCATTCACCAAATATTTATTAAGCACCTGATGTGGCATTGTTCTGGGTGCTGGGAGTGTAAACTGGGAGAAACTCAGACAGACCTAGTTTTGTCCCGCATGGACTGCTTATCTTCCTTGTCTGCCTGCCGTTTTCTGCTTAGCTCACATTCTCTGCCCCTCGAAGCCCAGTTGCCACTTCTTTTGTACATGTTGAACCCGTGCCTGTCCTACTATTTGCTGTTTGTACTACAGTGACTCAGTTCTATGTCTTTGCCGCCTTTAGACAGTGAACTGCTTAATGGTAGGAACTGAGTTCAGGTTGTTTTGTTTCTTCTCTGCTGTTTGGCTACTGGAAGTGCACTCAGTACACCTCTGTTGACTGAGAAAATGAAATGGCTTCACTGAAAGGAGGATTTGAATTTGCCTTGGATGAGCAATTAGGATTTGGCTAGAGCTGTGAACAAAGACAAAAGGGAAGCAGGTGATATAGTTAAAGGACAGTGGTGGTACTTGCCTTTCTGAAGAACAGCAATCAGCTCAAAGGTTCAAAATGTAGGCCAGGTCTTCAATACATTCACCGTAATTCCCTAGAGCAGGATTTCTCAAGTTCAGCACGATTGACATGTAGGGGAAGATGGCTCTTGGTTGTAGAATTTTTAGCAGAACTATAGGCCTCTTCCTGTAGAAATCAGTAGCACACACATACCCAAGTTGTGATAACCAAAAATATCCCCAGACATCACTAAACCGCCCATAGAGACCACGTGACTCTCTAACGAGAGCCGCTGCTCACAGTAATGGGAAGACATCACAAACACTCTTAGAGGGCTGAGGATGTAGGTCAGCAGGAGAGTGCTTACCTAGCATGTGGGAAACTGTCACATCTTCAGTATCCGTAGAAAAAAGAAAAAGAAAACATTTTGGTAGAAGGTAGTCTAATGTAATCAGCGTTTAAAGGAAGTAGGCAATGAATTTGGAAATGTGTAACGTATACTCTGAGAATGCAGAGAAACTGTAGATGAACTAGAAAAATGTCAAGGGGGTTATCCTGAAAGGGGACAGTGGTAGAGAGGATTGGAGAGCAAGTGCAAGGGAGGGAAACCTTGATAGGACAACCCCGTGTCCTGGAACTAGCCAACCTGCCCTGTGAACCTGATGGGAGAGACGCTACACAGAGACTTAAAGTCCTTGTTGGAGTAATTAAGATACAGATGATGGAGTCCTGGAAAGGGAGGGTGCATGTGAGGCTATGAAGACAGAGACTAAGACCGAGAAATGATGAGTTTGCTTAAGTACGGAGACTTGGCTTGTTCATCGTTGTGTTTCCCATAGTACTACATGTAGAATTGGTGTCAAACATTCTCAGCCAAGTTGGTTTTCTTTTTTCTCGGCTGATGGAGTGAATGAATGTGGAAAGAAGAAAGAAATGTAGCAAACGGCACTGCAGCATTTCTATGTGTACATGAATCTATAATATACGTCAACACTTCATTTGGATGTTTGTAGCACCCTTTATGAGAGACCGAGTGCAAGCATGTGAAAGAAATAAATATATTCAAAGAATGTTAGAGGATTGACTAGATGGCTTGGTGGGAAAAGCTAGCAGGCCTGACGATCTGAGTTTGATTTCTGAGATCCATATAATAGAAGAGAGAACTGACTCCTGCAAGTTGTCCTCTGACCACATTCATGCACTGGGGCACACATGCTCCTACATGTACGCGCGCACGCACAAACACACACACACACACACACACACACACACACACACACACACACACACAGTAAGATGTAGTAAAAAATGTAAAAGAATAGTAAAATGCGTAACTATCTGTTTTATAGATGATGTGGGATAAAGCAAAATACATGTATAAAAAAAGTATAGACATGTTCTTTACTGAGGCCCATTTAACTTCCCAAATCAGGTTAACTGGAGGCCAAGATTGTCTTAGAAAGCATGCAGGAGGCTTGGAGGCAGATCTTTCCAACCCCTACCCTGTCGCTGAGTATAGATTTGCCAAAAGTCAGTTGGTTTCTCTTCAAAGCCCATAAGTAAATTGCACTTGATATATGTATAGTTAAGCATTCTTGTCAGATAAGCTCACAGAATCCAAATGGCAAAATAACGGGGTGCATTAAGTCATTAACAAGTCCCCTGTCTCAGAATCTCACATTTCAGCAAGGTGATAGTCTAGTCAATATATCGCTCATGACTTAATTTTCTTATTGTTTCACATTTGCAAATTGGATCATGTTTCTGTTTGTTTCCATAACTAATAATGACTTATTTTAGTGTTTGCATGCCATGGAGATCCAAGTCATGATACAGTTTCTACCTGTAATTCTTATGCAACTCTTCCGAGTTCTCACAAACATGACCCATGAAGATGACGTTCCCATCAACTGCACCATGTGAGTTTCGGTGTTACAATGAAAGAAGCTATTGCGCCAGGTCTTTCTTCTTTTCTCATGGCTATAAACCTCCCTCTGAGAACTGTGATTGTTGTCTCATTGTCACTTGTCTGAAAGATTGTTTTTCATTTGCCTTTTGGTTTCTTTCTTTCTTTACTATAAAAACTTACAAATAAAATAAACAACACATGACTACATTAACCAGACCCAAAGTCTGTACATCTCACCAAACTTCTATGCAGTCAGAATAGCCATACACAATGGAAGCTGTGGAACTTCCCATTGGATTTTACACTTTTACTATCTATTATATTTTTATGCACTCAACCATCACCAGAACCAAAAGCTCCGTGACAGATGTAGAACTAGAAAAACAATTAGCCGTATATCTTCTTTCATAACTTGTGTTTATTACCGGTGTTAAGTCCTTCCTAATCCTCTATTAGCCTTGTTCTCTTTTATACTTGTTATATTGAGCCCACAGGCATATTTGTTTATATATATATATATTATATATATATATATAAGTTATTGCCTAGGTTCGACATATGATAAGAGACCATATTCTTTCTGAGATTGTGTGACCTCACTTAATATTATACATTCTAAGTACATTCATTTTTCCTGTAAATTTATTTTTATTTCTTTCTTTTTTCATTTCTTCTCTTTGCTTTTTTTTTTTTTTGACTTCTTGTTCAGAAGTATGATGTTTACTTTCCACGGTCATTTCCATTTTCCACAGTTTCTTCTCATATTGATTTATTTCAACATACTGTGGTTGAAAACTATACTTGATATGATTGCAATCTTCCTAAATCTTGTTAAGACTTTTTGAACAGCCTAATATATACTCTATCCTGGAGAATATTTTGTGTGCCCATAAGAAGAATGTGTCTTCTTTTACTGTTTAATGGAATGTGTTCTGTATCTGTCTTTTAGATGCATTTGTTTTAAGTATAGTTCAAGTCAAATATTTGCTTCTTAATTTTATATCCATTGTTGAAAAGGAGATATTGAAATCCTACACTGTCGCACTATTTACTGCTCCATGCCTATTTATAAGACAAATATAAATTTCAACTGACCTTTCTCTACCCATGTTCTATACTTGTGTTGTCCACTAAAGTATCCACTTACCCCATTTGGCTAGTGAGCACTTGAAGTGTGCCTGTATCTTCTGAGGAAGGAATACTTAATTGTAGTTCATTTTAGTTTTAACCAATAGAGCCACCCATGACCAGTGTTTCTCCTACTAGACAGAATGTGGCACGAAGCCATGAATTTTGACTTGGAAGAATAAGTTGTTTCTGTATGAAAACAAACAAGGATACATTGTAGGGTAGAGGGTAAAACACACTTGCATTTCAAAATGAAAGTAAGAGACTTTAATGAAGATGCTGAGCTCAGTGCTCGATGTCCCTGGCTTTGCTGCTTCTGCTGTTGCTACGGCCTCTTTCTCTAGACCCTAGGCTACAAACACCTGCATGCTATGTGTCCATCTCTACTGCCAGGAACAGTCCAGTTGAAAATTTAAGAAGCATTATCCTAATATAATGGTTCTCAACATGCGCTTCCCAGATCAGTAGCCGCGGTATCTTGAGGAAGCTTATCAAAATGCTAATAATCACTGAACTTTACCTCAGCCCTGCAAAGTCAGAAACACCAGACAAAGAGTCAGGCAATCTGTTCAGAAGCCTTCCAGGTGATGCTGGCGCTTGCTGAAGGGTGAGAGGCACGACTAGCCTCTTGAGTTTACCTCCAACGTTCATGTTATTTCACCTGCTCTGCCCCTCCTCCCCTTGACAGTTTTCATGCTGTCTTTCGTTTGTTTCTTTGGGTTGGGTTGGGTTTGGTTGAGACTGTAGCCCAGACAGGACTCAGACTCATGGTGATCTTCCTGCCTTAGCCTCACAAGTGCGAGGATTACAGGTATGCACCACCACTCCCAGCCACTTTACCTTTCTTTTCTGTCCCTTTTGTCCTCACTGGAAGGGATTTCAGTATTTACTTTACTTGAGCTCTTTTACAACATAGGGCTATGCCCATACTTTAAGTGAATACCTGGATTTAGAAAGGAGACGAAACATCCGGGCTGTCAAAATAAAGTATCCTTTTGAACCAGGAAGTACATTTTCCAAGGCTCTAAGTGTATATGAGGCACTGGAATCTTGTAGATTTAAGCTATCCTCACCTCTTCTGTTACCTCTCTTTTGTTGTTCGGGCATTTTGTTGGTTTGGTTTGGTTCTTTTCTTTTCTGGGTTACCCTGCTGTTATCTGAGAGTCACACTATAGTAATTAGTTGAAACATGACCTGCTCACTTTCACGACTGTCGTTTCAGGGTTCTCTTACACATTGTGTCAAAATGCCATGAAGAAGGCTTCGATAGCTACTTAAGATCCTTCATAAAGGTTTGTGGAGTAAAGCTTTCTTGCTGGATGATTTGACTGTTTCTCAGGACAGTTGTATCTGATAGTTCATTTGGTTCTATTTGCAGTATAGCTTCAGACCTGAAAAACCAAACACTCTTCAGACCCAGCTTATACACGAAACCCTGGCTACTACCATGATAGCAATATTGAAACAGTCTGCAGATTTCTTAGCCATAAATAAACTTCTAAAGGTAAGAATGGAAGACACAACTGGAAACAAAAACATCCTCCAAATACTTGTTGGTGACTTTCCATTTTAATTCTTGTTTTTATCCTTTTTGCCCCGGAGCCTCCTTCATTCTATTACATTGCACATGTATCCTTTGCAGAGCCTTGTTCACCCTCCCAATCCACCCCTTGTCCTCAATTAAATGTGTAAAAGATAAATTTCAGATGAGGCAGAATCTTGTATCTGATACAGTATATAGTTCGTAGACCTTTGGCTACCTATTTCCTAGCTCTGGGCTGCTATTAACGCATATCGAAGTTGAAATATTTGACAATATTGCTGCAGCTAGTAGGCACTCAATAAGTAGTAACTATTATTCTCATTATTTTTACTATTTCTTTAATTGGTGATAAAATTATGGGCCTTTTCGGATGTGTTGGCTAGAGACTTAATGCTAGCTTTCCAATTACATGATATGGCAACCACATAGGTCATATAAGATGTGCCAATTTTGCACCACAGCCGAAGATGATTATCCAAACTGAGTGTAGGCAGCAATAAGATTTATCATCTGATGTATTTGGGAAGGATGGCAAGAGGGAAGGGAAGGGGGACAAGAGAGGACAATAGGGTAAATATGATTAAAGTACATTATAATACATGTATGAAAATGTCATTAAACCCATTTAATATATGATTAATATAGGCTAATAAAAACTTTAAATGTTAACTGTACAGAATTTAAAAGAAGTAATACAAGTAGCTAAAAGGTGGTTTACTTTTACAACCAACCATGGCATTCCAAAACAGTGTCTGTGGTAAAATAACCCCGTCCCATGAAGCAAACCTTCCCATTCTCCCACTGGCCAGGGGTAGTTGGCCTTGCGGTAACAGCCCGGCCTTTTTGTCTGTGTGTTTGTTTGTTTGGGTCTGAAACACTGCAGAGGTATGCTGGGAGCCCTTGATAGTGGATTGGGATCACTAGAAAATGTTATCCACCCTCAGAGATGAGAACTCTAGTGATTTGTCAAATTTTTCAAAGCTCCGAGCATTTGGGCGACAGTTAAGGCTTGTGTGTTTGTTTTTCAGTACTCATGGTTTTTCTTTGAAATAATTGCAAAGTCCATGGCCACATACTTGTTGGAAGAGAATAAAATTAAGGTAAGTAAGCACAACAATAATTTCTTGATTAATTAATTAATTATGTTGGAGACAACCTGTAGTCCAGGCTGGTCTGAAACCCACGCTCAGCCTCCCAAGTACTTGGATTATTGGCCTGAGGCACCACATTAGGCTTATTTTAATTGATAAATGGTAATTTTTACATATTTATAAGAGTGGCATGTAACAAATATAGAGATAACTTTACACATAGCAATAATATACAAATCCCCTTTTATTCTCAACGATTCTTGCCCTTAACTCTTCCAATGTTATTTATAGAAACAATGGGAGGTTTGCATAAGTCTGAGGTCGCTCAGTTCTTACAGTTGAATGTGCAGTGTCTGCTATGTAGTAAGAAATAATTACAGGTAAGAGTCCACAGTCATTTGCATACAGAATGCATTGCCTTTAAAGTTGTGCACTCCTTTTGTGATTTGAACATGTTAGTGTTGAGGAGCTGGGGAGATGGCTTAGGGCTTGCCACTCTTCCAGAGGACCCAAGTGTGGCTCTAGCACCCACGTCAGGCAACTCCTCACCACCTGTTACTCCAGCTTCAGAGGATAGGATACCATCGTTTGGCCTCTACAGGTACCTCCCCAAACACACACATAAATACGATAAAATATTAAAAAAAAAAAGTCTGTTGAAAAGATTCAACTAGAGAAAGTAGCAAGTCAGACATATTCTTTCTCTTGGAAAGGAATAAAGTACATACAAAGTTTAAAAAGAGCTTTATATAATTAGATATATTTCTGAAATGTGTTATGTACATTCACTTGTTTTTTGTATTTTAATTTTCTTCTTCATTGTTGTTGTTATGTGTATGATGTGTGGGTGGGACCCCATGTGAGCCACCATGCATGCGTGGAGGTCAGAGGTCAACTTTTTGGCGCCTGTTCTCTCCTTCACCACATGTGGATTCTGTCTGCCAAACTGAGATAACCAGGTCTGCAGAGCAAGCATTTTACCCCTGAGCAGTCTCACAGGCCCCTCTTACTCGTTTTTCATTTTTTTAAAAGATACATGCTGAGAGCTCCTGACCTGAAATGCTTAGAACCGGAAGGGTTTCAGATTTCAGACATTTTCAAATTTTGTAATATGTGCATATACATAATGAGATAGGCATCTTTGGTACAGGACACATGTCTAAACATGAGACTCATTCATGTGTCATGGATACTTTATACACATAGCCTGAAGATAATTTTATGCTTTACTTTATATTTGCACCTGTGTTTTGACTTCAACCAGTCACATAACATCAGGTGTGGAATTTTCCATTTGTGGTGTCGAGTCAAGTTTCAAAAAGTTTCTGGTTTAAGAGCACTTCAGATTTGAGATTTTTCAATTAGGAACAGCCAACCCATACAAAAATGTTTTCTTAGCTATAGAAATTATAATAGTCAAGCATGTGAAATAAAATAAATATCCATCTCATAGGACTTTCATAGAGTATGTTGACTGAAACTGCGACACATGCTTATATTGTGTACCCGAAATGTGCCTGCATCCCAGGAGTGTGGATTCCAGAGTTGGGCTATATTGACCCATACTATGCCTAATGATAATTTCAAACACTTACGTTACCAGAGAATCAAATAGTTCCTGTAAGTTTAGGGTCAAGAATAAAGTATACTTTGGACAATTAGTGAAGTCATTTTTAGTGGAGAGAAAAATTATCCTTCATTTTAAAGCCACTTTCATGATGGCACATGTTTGGAAGTAAAATGGCAGTTGATTTATTTAGACCTTTTCAAACTCTCTTTTTCTATTTGTATTTAAGCTTCCCAGGGGCCAGAGATTTCCTGAGGCATATCATCATGTCTTACATTCACTGCTTCTTGCAATAATTCCCCATGTGACCATTCGCTATGCCGAGATTCCTGATGAGTCCCGAAATGTGAATTATAGCTTGGCCAGCTTCCTAAAGGTGAGTTAAAAGCAGCCAAAATATGTTAAGGATCTCTTCATCACTGAGAGGGTCTGGAAAGACAAAGGAACAACTTTTCCCCTTTCTCCTGGAAAAATTGCGTGCTTTTGGTTACTCCCCCCCCCCCCCCCCCCCCCCGTTGTTGAGGATTGAATAAAAGCCCTCTGCATGCTGCACAAATGTTGCACTACTTAACTATATCCCCAGCCCCCAGCTAGATTCTTACAAGGCTGTTGAAATAACTCTTTGGATTGACTGATAGATCAGATCAGCCAGGTTGAAACAAGCTGAAACAAGCAGGTAAAGAAGAGGCTCTGGCTGAACCAGAAGACAGGTCATGCTTATTTCACAGACATTTTAAATGGACTGCTGTTAGGTTGGGCAGTCGTTACTCCAGTCAGGCCCCACCAATCTTCATCATATCTCTGACTTTTTTCTAGTTCAATTGGCTTTTGGGTTCATGACTTTCTCTGTGGTGTGTGTGTGTGTGTGTGTGTGTGTGTGTGTGTGTGTGTACGTGTGTACGTGTGTACGTGTGTACGTGTGCAGGTACTGAGGCTGGAGCAGCACATCTATCAGTTACTGCCATATACATTCCTTTGGAACAGTGTCTCTCACTGAACCTGGAGCTAGCTAGGCTGGCAGTCCTAAAGCCCTAAATATCTTCCTGTCTCCCACATTCACCATGGTACTGGACACTGGGGTTACAGGAGTACACATGGCCATACCCAGCTTTTTTATGTAGGTGCTTGGATTCTAAGTCAAGTCCTCATACTACAGCAAGCGCTCTTACCTACTGAAGCATTTCTCACGCCCAAAGTTTTCAGCTTTTGAATTAAAGGTACCTATTTGCTGTTGTCAGCACAGGGTACATGTTGCTAATGCATATACATAAAAATTGTTTGCTTTGCTCAGTGGAGTTCCTTTGAGAGATGCCAGAAATCCCTATATTTACAAAAGATGGTAACTTTTACTTTTTGTTATTGTCATGTATCTTATTTTGAAAATTACACAGTTGAGGCCCTTAAGTCTTAATTCCATTGATAATTTATTTTGCTCTTTTTCATTAAGGTCGTCCAAAACCCTGACAGCTATTCTCATATTGTCTGTAAAAATGCCAAAGAAATTCAAATTATTTAAAGTCATGATAAGAGACACTTAGAATCACGTAACTAACCTTCCCTCTTTGTTTTCACAGCGCTGCTTGACGCTAATGGATAGAGGATTTGTGTTCAATTTGATAAATGACTATATATCAGGATTTAGCCCCAAAGATCCTAAGGTAAGTTCTAAGGACATAGTTGTAGTAGATATTGGACATTAGCACATGAAGTCAAAGGTGACGGTTACATTCTCTTCTGGAGGATTCAGAACTGCTCTTCTCATTTATGTACTTTAAGTATTGTCAAAAGCAAAGCCTATTGGATAGTGTTTGGAGGGGTCCCCAAGACCACCCACAGATTCAACAATTCGCTAACAGGATTCAACATATAGTTGTAATTCTGACCAACATTCACTGGAGTGATAGGATATGGATACTCAGCAGGATCAAGTGGAATCTGTGGTGATTGCCATGCAGTCCTCTCATGCTTTCTCCCTCTTGTGAAGGCATACTTCCCACTAGGGGTGAGAATACAGCCAAAAGACTGCAGCATTTCTCTTTAGAGTTTAGGGTTCTTTGAGATTGACCCAACTGGGATGATGGGGAATCAAGAAACAACGGATACACATTCAGAAAACCTGGGACTGGGTGAGCCGTGCTCTCTGATAGAGACACACCGGAAGTCCAGAAACTCAGTACGTTTATTATATGTAGCTTAATGGGGAGGCAGGTTTATTATATACAATTGATGGAGGAGGTAGGTGGTGGTCACTGTAGGGGAACAATCTCAGGATGCAGTCACGCAGGTTGCATCTGTAGGGGAATAGGAAGCTGTGGTTGATACTTCTGCACACACTGTCAACCTGTGTACTATGGCCAGGGGAAGGCCTTGCCATTCCCTGAGCCTGACCCAGGGTAGACTTTGCCATTTCTATGGGTCTGAGTCACTGGGGTTTTTGACATGGCTGTGTTCATGCCATGAATGCTCATACATACAGGGGTATACTCGTTTACCACAGTTCTTACTGGGGAACTGGTTTTGTCTTGAAGCAGATCTAAACTCTAGACTCTCAGAAAGGAAAGCAAAACAGGTGTTCACCATAAATCACATTGTTTGTACCAAGAGCCTAGCAGACTGGCACCAGGAACACAACCTTATCACACAGGGAACATGTCAAAATCCCTTTTCTCAGATGCCAGCCAACATCAGTGTTGCAACAGGCCTTTTAAAATCTACCACTCTTGGGCCGGCTCTGTTAACCCTTTCCTGTACAGATTGCACCTGCAAGTATCCTTTGGAAGATAAACACTTCCGTTGGGAAATTGAAGATCATTTTTCAATCATTGAAAAAATAAATGGCTGTACAATGAGATGTTGTATAATTTACCACTTAGGTTCTTGCTGAATACAAGTTTGAATTTCTCCAAACAATCTGCAATCATGAACATTACATTCCTCTGAACTTGCCAATGGCATTTGCAAAACCTAAGCTACAGAGAGTGCAAGGTATGTATTTGTATTTTCCATTATTTGGGATTGCGTTTTCTTTTGTGATAGCGATAGTGTAGCGTAATGTTTTCTGATGGAGCCAGTTAACTTGAAGGTAACTTGAGAATTGTTACCATCTGAAGATAGGGTTAGTAATGGCATTCTACATTTCCTTCATTGTATCAGTGGCAATAGTCTCAGTATGAAAAAATTGGATATGTTACATATATTGTTGCTAAAACACAGATTTCAGACACTAGTAAAATTTCTATCATAATAGTATATTGAATTTTATTTAAGACTAAATGAAAAAGTATATGAATGCATTTCAGCTGAAAGCATCAAAAAATAAATATAAAAAATAAAATGATAACTCGTATGTACTAAATTTATGAACTGCCTCAGTTTTAATCTCCATTGCTAGTTTTATTGAATGCTTCTTTGTTATGTAGCACTATTCTTATGTTATTATGTTTTTTATTTGTCCCTTTTCTTTTCATATATTAATTAGATTTTTTTTCATTTGCGGTGGACCGTTTGACTTCAGTAGGTAGGTTTAACTCGGTTCACTCTAAGGTAGTATGCTGTGTTTAAACACAATTGATTTGATGAATGGCCAAGATGAATGGGGGCTTTGTTTGCTTTTCAAATTCTCTCTAGACAAAGTGAGCCTTTAATTGCTTGTACCCCAAAATCTTTAAGGCAAGTGCTTGTTAGTCTCAAAATCAGCTTCAGTGTAATTTAGAGTCAACTTTCAAATGCCTGCTCTTAGAAAGCAAGTTCCTCTGTTCCAAGGCAGCTTGGGGACAAGGGATGGGCTGCGTATCTGTTTAAGTGTTTGTCACCTCTCTCAGGCTTGCTGCTTTCTGTCACCCTGTTGAAGGGCTACTTGGCCACAGTCTGGAAGGTGTGGTTGAATACACCAAATTGGATTTTTTTCAAGTCACTGAAGCAAAAAAATCAATTGCCATTTGCAAAATCTACCCAGATAAGTCCACCTTGGTTATTCAATGCTGTCCTTATATCTAGAAAGTGAATGGAATTCAGTAAAGAGCATGACAACACAGGAGAGTCGTATGCCTCTGCCTCGGTCTCTAGGGAAGTCTCTACTCAGGGCTAGTGGTTGTAGAAGTGGTGAAATTATAGCTAGTAAAACCACTTTCTAACAACCCCATTACTAAGTTGAGAGCACTCGCGGCTCACATACTCCCCCCCATATTTTGATAATGATGAGGAAGTTAGGGAAAGGGAGTGGACACAGCATTGGGATTTAGAATTAAATTGGACAGTTTGCAACAATACAAAATCCTAACTGGATATACTGCATTGCATTAAATTCTGAAGCAGCCAACAGAAAAAAAATGAAAGGCATTTTCTTTAGCTTTTTGCTTTATCTAAAATAAATGAAAATATAGTCTACTATAGAAATTACTAAATTTGATTCCAGCCTCCTCTGAGTTATTATAAGGCAAGTCTCAACCATAGAATTAATGTGTAGGATTTAACGGAGATCAAAAGATCTAAGAAGGAGTGAAAGATACAGTTTGCAGTGGTGATTTTATGAAATGGAAGGTCTGTATTGATGTGATGATGAATTGATGTGAGATGTGATGATGAATTGATGTGAGATGTGGTGGCTTTTGTATTATCATTGTGTCTACTGTGAATGTTCAGGCCAATATGTAATGATCACTGCAACAATCAATAATTCTGTTGGGCTGGTCAGATTGTCTTGTTTGTCTTCTTTTCCTACTTTATAAATATAAATGGATAAGGAAATCAAGCTTTATTCTAGAAAGTTGAGCCTATAGTTGAAATGAAATCTCTTCAGATATAAAGAAATGTGTTAAAAGATTGTAAAATATAGAATTATTTCATTCTAGGTTCTATTGTCAGAGTACTAAGACTTGAAGTAATTTAGGGGAAAAAGTATCTTCATGACTATCTTGCTGACTGGAATAATCATTAAAACAATCATCTATCCCTAATTAGGAGTGTTCTTATTTAGTAAAAATTTTGCATGCTCATTCTGTATTACAGAGGAATTGTTCAGATGGATTAATAATAAAAATTCTAGTTCTTGCTAGCATGACCACATATGATCAAATGATAATTACAGTATTTTAATTGTCTAATAATCAATTGTATATTTTTATTAAAAGTTATAAATCTTATTGTACTGCAGATTCCAATCTTGAATACAGTTTATCAGATGAGTATTGCAAGCATCACTTCTTGGTTGGTCTGCTTCTGCGGGAGACCTCCATTGCTCTTCAAGACAATTATGAGATCAGATATACAGCCATCTCCGTCATAAAGAATCTCTTGATAAAACATGCATTTGATACTAGATACCAGCACAAGGTAAGGATGTCTATACAGTTCTTGGGAGCACACTAGTAAATTTCTCCTAAGATTTTTTCATTTCAGATGATGTTTACAGTGGAGAACAAAGTATGAATATCAGTGAAAAGGTATTTTTATAGATAAGTTATTTTTTCCATTTCAGGCCATTAAATTTTTTTAAATACCTGTAATAACTTGAAGAAAAACATTTTCTCAAATCATTTTTTAATATTTTGATGCTGGGTATGGAACAAGCCATGATCCTGCACATAGTGATATATATTCAACCACTGAGCTCTGTATCACCAGCCACTCAAACCATATTTTTAAATTAACATATATTAAGGTCTGTGTTTATGTGACAATGAAATGAGAATAGATTGTTTTATGTGTTTTTCTTATATTTAGTATAAATATTTGGGCCAGTCAAACTCTTTCATGACTTCCTATATAAACTAATTAGGACTTTTGAAAAGTCATACAGGAACTGGAGAGATGGGTCAGGAGTTCAGAATACTTGCTGCTCTTGCAAAGGACTGCAGGTTGGTTCCAATATCCACATCTGGTTGCTTAACCACCTGTAACTTCAGTTCCAGGGAGATCCCACTCTTCTAGCCTCCAAGGGCAGCTGTGTTCACATGGACATACACATACACACAAACATACAAAACATCATATAGAGTTGTACCATGAATATACTGTCAAATACCTTAATGCCCTTCAATAGAGACACATATCCCTAAATAAATATATTGATATTTGTTCAATAAGACATATTAAGTTTATCATATATAAAATACATAATATGAATAGTTCTTTATACTAAAAAGATGTTATGATAGGATTTTACTGTCGATAGCCATGGATGTGGCTGTAAATCTTACATACATTTAACATTGTTTATGTGTGACCATAACTCTGGTTGCTGTCTGCTACTACTTTAAATATGTATTTAAATGTCATTAACATTGCAATTTAAGGGCATGGAAAATTAAACTACAAACTGAGTTAATTTGGACTAACCCTACATTATTTCTCTGGTATTTAGTAACTCAAGGAAATATATTTCATGTTTGACAACACAGCCTTTAATTTTTAACATTCATATATAAGAAAAACATAGAATATAATTTGTTATTATAATTAATTTGAAAACCTGATTTACAGGTGAATTTGTTTCTACAGTTTTCTTATCTGTTGTATTTTCTAGCTACCAAGATTTTTTTATTTGGAAATATTGCCAGATTTTTTTCATGATTCTGGCTGAAAGGAAATTGACTCCTTCATTTTATGATATAAATTATTTTATTGTAGTCTGTGATATCTTTGCCAAATTATAAATAATGTAACACTGATGTTGCAAACACTCTTTTCCTTTATGTGGTTGTGATTGAAAGCTGTCACTGGACTCTGTCTTATGAGTAAGTCCAAACGGCAATTGGGAGGACAATTAGTCCTCCCAATTTTGTAGCTATTAGCTCCCTTGTAGTCTTTTAATCTGATTTTTGGGGCCGATTTCATTCATTTGACGTATATACATATTATTTATCAATAAAGTTTGGATATTTTTCAGAACCAGCAAGCCAAAATAGCACAGTTGTACCTCCCATTTGTTGGACTGCTCTTGGAAAATATACAGCGACTAGCCGGCCAAGATACTTTGTATTCTTGTGCAGCCATGCCTAATTCTGTAAGTGTGAATGCATTTCTCTTTGGAGTTACATCTTGTTTTACCTGATGCACTTGGAATTGAGGTCATCTGCTATATGATCTCAATTGTAAGCAATTATTTTTCAGTATATTTTACATTTTTCCTGCTTTTCCTAGAGCAATGCTTCTCATCCAACAATGTGGGGATATGTTAGAACCCAGATCTTAATTCAGTAGGCCCTAGGCTGAGGTTCAGAGGCCGTGTGTCTAACAAGCTTTGGTTACCTTTGTCTAGCCCAAAGGATACATTTTGAATAACAAGGCCCAAAAGAATAACACAAATGCCTTGTTTCTATTTTGTTCCTTAAAGTTTGCTGCTAATTAACACACTTTAGTGTTTTTATTCATCTGGAGAACGAGATGAAAGCACCTTCCCTTCCAGAGCATCAGACACTGGGGGGTTAAGACTCCTTTGCTTCTCCCTATCCTCGGGAGTCTCTGATTAGTATTTCTTGGTAAGTCCTTATAGTTTATTACAGCTGGGTGAGCTTTCTTTCTAGTCCCCTTAGTGACTTAAGACTTACTTAAGGCACTTAAAGGGTGACTAGGTTTCTGTCTGTCATAACAACCTTTGCCCTTGCAATAATTAAACTATTCCTTCCCCACCTTAGACCTAAAAGAGTTTCTGTCAGTTGCTCCTAGTTTTGCCCTCTAGAGACATGTAAAAGATTTGTTTCCACCTTCACAATTTGTCCCTTCCACATATGCTTCTAAATTTTTCTCCAGGACACATATCACCATTTGGTCATTTGTTCCAAGCCATTTATTTATTTTCTTGGTCAATGCTTCTGGATACTCTCCCATTTGCCAGTGGCCCTACTAAAACAATGATGCAGGCCACGTGCCAACACTTGAAAGGCTGGGGCATGATGATGCAAATTCAAGGCAAGCTTGGGCTACAGAGTAAGACACTACCTCAAAAAAAAAAAAATTGTGCCCAAATTGTATGCTTTGTACTTGTTGGCCCGTGTACATGCTAACTCCTATCCCTCTTCATATTCTGAATGGTCCAAGATCATCTATGTACTTTGCGTAGTCATTTCATATTGTTCGGTGACAGGTTGAACTCTGCTTTACAATATAATCTGGAAAAACTTTCCCTGTAAAATGCCCCTACTAATTTTGAAAACCACTCCTAAGTTCCTGAGAAAGAGCTTTTTAAAGATCAGTTAAGGGCAGAATTTTATTTTCATTTTTAATTATGTGTTTATGCATGTGTCAGAGTGTGGGTTTGTGCATGAGTACAGTTGGCTATGGACACCAGAAAAGAGTGTCAGATGCCCTGGAGCTGGAGTTATGGGCAGTCAACATGGGTGCTGAGAAATGAATTCTGGTCAAGAGCAATTAGGCACTCATAATTTCTGAGCCATCTCTCCAGCTCCATTTGTTTGTTTTCTGAGATAGGGTCTCACTATGGCTATAGTTCAGGCTGGCTTGGAACTTGAAATGATTCACATGATTCGGTGTCCTGAGTGCTAGGGTTACTGGCATGCATCACCACACTGGATGGAAAAGCCACTTCTTAAGCTTGCCTGGTGGCTTTCTTGCTTGTGGCACTTGATCGTGTTAATGAGTGGAATGTGGATGTAATCTCACTGGGTGTCACATTGGTCTTTCTTCACACAGTAGTTCATGGTCAAGTTCATTCCACACATTTGACAGTGATATTTGGAAATGTTTCACTATCTGTCCTTTCTTTTATAGCTCATGTTCACTTAGAGACTTTCATTACACTTCAACTTCTAGCATTGTCCCTGGTTCCAAGGAAGAGAACTGAACAATATTGAGATTATGCCAATTGCAACCATCTAATTATATCATTTGGTCAGAGGTTATGATTACTACAGTATGCTAGCAGCCAATTTTTTAAACATGCTACTTAAATACTAATAGTACCTGATGTAACTTTCACAGTGAGCTTTGTTTTAAAATCAGGGACAATCTAATTCAGATTTCTTGTGCTAGTTTAAAAATTGGTTAAATGACTCAGGCACTGTATTCTGTTACAGGCATCCAGGGATGAGTTTCCATGTGGCTTTGTTTCACCTACAAACAGAGGGAGCCTGACCACTGACAAAGACACAGGTAATTAAGCTCTTTAATGAGTATGCATCACATGAGTGTTTAGAAATGTACCTCTACTCTTTTTGAAATATTCCATAAAACTATACATAGCTTGATCTTTCCTGAAGTTTAGTTAAAACATGACTCACATATGCAGCCACATTTTCTAGTTTGTCTGAGCAGGATCAAAATGGCTAAGTATAGTGAAAAAACTAGAAGATAAAAACAAAAAACAAAACACAGTGGTTTCCTCTCCTCTCAACTTTCATCAATATTGGGCAAGACACTTCCTTTTCTAGGTTTGTTTCTTTACCTATAATATAGATAAGCTGTCTTGTGAATTATGTGGCTTTATTACATGACTTCCAAGGAATTGTAATACATAGCCAATTGTTTTGGAGGGGAAAATCACTTCACCTTTACTTGTTTCCTTGTGGTGTTTTGATATATGAATTTCACATTTTAGAAGGCCAGGATCTATTCCCTGTAATATATATTTACTTAAAATAATGTAGTACTTAGTTTTAAAATTATTTTGATGGTTCTTCCTGTTGCTAACAAGAACTTGGACTTTTTTCCAGCCTATGGGTCTTTTCAAAATGGTCATGGAATTAAGAGGGAGGATTCAAGAGGTTCCCTTATCCCAGAAGGAGCAACAGGATTTCCAGATCCTGGCAACACTGGTGAAAATGTAAGAACCTAAACATATAGGATAGATAGCCTGGTGACTAGGCTACCAAGATCTTTTAAAATAAACATGCAGCTATATTGTCTCTTATAGTCTATTTTGGATCTATAAAATGCATCCCACAATTCTTGAATATTTTAGTAGTACCTTTCTATCCCTGCAGTTGCTACTTAGATGTCTTTTTCCCCCTTAAGCATAGTTATATAGACGAATTGCTAAACAGTCTTATTAAATGAAAAAACCCAGAGCCAGATATCGGGGTTAAAACCTGAGAGATCAGAGGAATAGGAAAAGCCACAAGCCAACCTCACCTTACCGACCCTCAGCTTCCAAAGAGACCTGCTTTCTGTATACCTATGCCTATATGCCATTCTCTTCTGCTATCTCACTTCCTCTTCCTGCCCAGCTCTATCACTTCCTGTCTATCACTACAGACCTCCAAACCTTTATGGTTAACTAGTGTTGGAATTTAAGGCGTGTACCACCACGCATGGCTCTCTTCCCAGTGTGGCCTTGAACTCATAGAGATCCAGACAGATCCCTGCTTCCCGAATGATAGGATTAAAGGAGTATGCTACCATTGCCTGACTTCTATGTTTAATATAGTGGCTGGCTTTTTCCTCTGATGCTCAGATAAACTTTATTGGGTTGCACAAGTAAAATATCACCACATAGTTGGTGTGAGTTTTTTAGTGGAAATTTGAGACAAGGTTTTGCTAAGTTCAAGCATGCCTCAAACTCCTTCTGTTGCCCAGACAAGTGTTGAACTCACAATCTCCTGCTTCCACCTCCAATTTACTGCTTTGAACTGGGGTGTTACTATGTTGCTCAGGCTGATGTCAAACTTCTGGCCTCAAGCAATCTTCTTGTCTCATCCTCCTGAGTAATTGCAATGACAGGCAAATACCACAATGCCTAGTTTTGCTGTAGCTCACTGTAACCTAGAGGGGAGGTTCCAGTTTAAAATTTCTAAACTGCCTTGCATTTTAACCAAAACATATCAGCACAGGGCTGATTCAATCTTTCTTTTTAAAAAATAACATTTTTTAATCAATTAAATTTTTTCATTTATTTTACATATCAACCAGTTTCCCCTCCCTCCTCTCATCCTGTTTCCTCCCACCCCCTCCTGCCCTGTTTCCCATCTACTCTCCCCACCCCTGCCTCCCATCTATTCCCCCATCCACTTCTCCATCTCCATTCAGAAAGGGGCAGGCCTCCCATGGGTGTCAACAAAGCATGGCATACATCAAGTTGAGGCAGGACCAAGCTCCTCCCCCTGCATCAAGGCTGGGTGAGGCAACCCAGCATCGGGAATAGGTTCCCAAAATAAAAAAAAAAATTGAGAGAAACTTTAGGTCCTCAAGTGGACAGTCCTAGAGTCGTCTAACTCTTCCATCATATTGTTTTAAGCCTAAAAGTAAAATATAAAATGTGTCTGCCTGAGGCCAAAATACCACATTTTAGACAGTAAAGTTCTGTGACATTATGTAAAATCATATATTACTTAGAAGGATCTGTAAAGTATTTTTAAAAATAGTGAACTCCCATTCCTGTTTTTTTTTTTTTTTGGTTTTTTGAGACAGGGTTTCTCAGTGTAGCTTTGCGCCTTTCCTGGGACTCACTTGGTAGCCCAGGCTGGCCTCGAACTCACAGAGATCCGCCTGGCTCTGCCTCCCGAGTGCTGGGATTAAAGGCGTGCGCCACCACGGCCCGGCCCATTCCTGTTTTTAAGTGAAACTGGGATTTTGACTTAAGCCAGCCACACCTGACCCCATGTTTAGAAATCAGCAATTTTCCTACTATTTTGTGGCATGTTCGATGTGCATCACAGTCACCTAGAGGGCTTAAAAGAAGTGGCTGCACCTCACCCTCAGAGTGTTAGTAGGTCTGAAACAGGGCCTGCTAATTTGTATTTCTAAGTCCTCAGGTGATGCCACTTCTGCTGGTTGGGAAGCACCCCTTAAGAACCACGTGAATATACATCTTTGAACCTTTGAGTAAATAGTAATTTATTCACAAAGGTTCCTATTTCACACTATTTTGAATTGTGATCATACTGTCATAGATAAGGTCAGAGCAATTAAATAACTTACTAGTAAATGGCTGACAAGCAATCAGAACCAAGGTTTGTTTCACTCCAACTCCAAGTTCTTAGTAAGTCCTACCCTAGTTCTATGTTCCCTCTTAGCTCAGCTCAAGAGTACTGATTTATTAGCAAGGGTAAAGCTTTGTATTGTTGTCCTATTTATATAAAACCTCAAATAAACGAGATCTTGCCATGATTTGGTATTTAAACAGACCTCATTAAATACTAGGAACATCATTATTTTGATATAATTTGGAAATATTACCTGGCCCTCCTTAATTATTGTAATAATTAGTCCTTTTAAAATAGATTATTTGATGGTTGGGAGTTGGATATTAGTACATTCTAAGTAGTGATTCAAATTTAAAAGTGTAATTTTTAGGCAGCAATGGGGAATTAAACCCAGGAACTTGCATATGGTAGGCAAGTGATCTACTTTTGAACTTTATCTCTAGCCCTAAAATGTCTGTCATGCTTTCACATACCTTAATTCCCTCCTTCACATAAAAGCTATTCTTCCTGAAAGTTATATATTTTAAAATTTTGCTATTATAACATAAAGCATATGGAAGTAAAACATAAATACATAATTAACGGCTATGTCTTTATGAAGACCCCAAAGTAATTTCCAGTGATATTACTAGGTACTGTAGCAATGAAGACTCAGCCCACTTGTCTGTCAAATATGCCATAAAATTTGTTTTTATAGTTTTCTCAAATAGGACAGGTAGTTAAAAAATAACTGAGATTAAGGCTGTGTAAAATTGCCATATTGTTCCCTAAGTCTCCTCTCTTTTAACTTACAGACCCGACACAGTTCTTCAAGGAGTAGTGTATCCCACTATAATCGTCTGGATCAGTATGAAATCAGAAACCTCTTGATGTGCTACTTATATATAGTAAAGATGATTTCTGAAGGTAAGAAATGAGCATATTCAGCAGGAACTCTACTAGACATCCCCCCCTCCATGGGTTCAGGCCTATAAATTGAGAACATGCATATTAGAAACAGATCTTTAAAGATTTAAGTCATAAAATATCCCTTAAGATGAATATTAAAATAAGTTCCTGTGGATTTGAGTCTGATATAATTTAAAAATAACTATTGATTAATTTATAAAAATTATGCAACAATTTTAAAGGATTTTTATGCAAAGCATAAAATATGTTAAGTAGTTAATATAACAGGAAGGAAATAACCACAATACAAAATTAACATTTTAGGCTTTATTTGACTCAGGATTTGAAAAACATAGAAACAAACAATCAGGGTTTTCTGAAGGTAGGGGTTGCCACCATTGTCTCTGCAGCACCACTGGCGTTGTCTGGGGTCAGTCATTGTCTCTGCAGCACCACTGGCGTTGTCTGGGGTCAGTCATTGTCTCTGCAGCATCACTGGTGTTACTTGCAGTCAGACTGTCAGGCTGGCTGCTTCTCTTCTTGGAGAAGAATGGTATTATCTCCTAGCATCACTAGTTTTCTTTTATATTATATGACTGTCTATAAACAAGGGGTTAACTACATGCCCTCAAAAGTTAAAATTATTTTCTCTCAAATGCCACATTTATTTACACAATTCCCACCCTCTTTTTCCATTTCTCAATATTTTGCTCAAAAAGTATCCACTAAAGTAGGCATTGTACAGTGTACACAGGTAACATTATATTCCTCATAAATATGTATAATTAACAAAGTACATGTAAACTAATGGTAGAGTACATGGCTAGCATATGTGAGACCCTGGGTTCAATTCCTAGCACTAAAAAAAAGAAAGAAAATTTCTTAGCACTGCAAAAATTAGTAAGTAAATTTAAAATAAATTCAAAGTGCACCTAGTTTCTAATCACCATAATCATGTAACTTTTATAATTAAAATTTCTTTAATATTTTTATTTATTTTTGCTTAGTTGTTGTTGTTGTTTTTTTGAAACAGTCTCATTATGTAACCCTAAATGGCCTCAAACTTGCTGTGTAGACCAGGCTATCCTCTGCCTCTCAAGTGCTGGGATTAAAGGCATGCACCACCATGCCCTGCTTATTTGATTTTTTTATGTGTATGTGTACCACATGTATGCCTGGTGCCTGCAGAGGTCAGAAGAGAGCATGAGATCCCCGGGAACTGGAGTTACAGATGGTTATAAGCCACCATGTGGGTGCTGGGAACTGGCCGCAGGTCCTTTGCAAGAGCAACAAGTGCTCTTACCTGCTGTGTCATCTCTTCAGCCCCAATTTATGTAATTCTTGGAGACAGGGTCTCACTATTTATCCAAAGATGGCAACTCCTGATCCTCTTGCTTCAGCCTCTTGAGTGCTAGAATTACAAGGGCACACACCACACTTGGCTGTTTCATTTTTTCCCACCACACTTGGTTGTTTCATTTTTTTCCCCTGGTGTCAGATGATGAACCCAGGGCCTTGCACATGCATATGCAAATGCTTCACTGCCACTAAATACCTAGGCCATATTTTTGAACTTTTTTTTGGTTACTAGAGACATGAACCCGGGGCCTAGCACATCAGCTATATACCACCAGCCTATTTTATCCATTTTATTGACTATTACATACTTTATTTTTGTGACACATAAACATTAAAACAGATTAGTCAGATATGAATAACAAATTCTATAGTACATCAATACAACAGTCTTTTTTTTTCATAGTCAAGGATGGTCTTGAATTCACAATCCTCTTGCCTATCTTCCAAATTTTAGAACTAGAGGCAGCTGCTAGCATGCTCAATTATTTTTTGTTTTAATTTTTTTCTGGTGGTGGGGATGAAATCTAGGGCTTGGCACATAAATATCTTTACCCATTTTTAGTAAACATTACTTGCTTTTTTGTGATAGTACAAAATAATATAAGTAAAATGAATAATACAAATTATACAAATAATATAAAATTATACAGTACAAATTACGCAAATAATACAGATTACTAGATAAGTTGATGGCCAATTAACTGTAGAAATATTAAACCCATTAGCCACATATGAATAAAAAACTGTGAAATATGTTAATACAACTCAAATAGTTTTTTTTTTTCTTTTTGAGATGGAATCTCACTATTTAGCCTAGCTTGGCCTGGAACTAACCATGTAGCACAGGCTAATCAGCCTCCTAAGGGCTGGGATTCTACCATTTCATACCGAAAAACAATACAAATAATTCTGCAATCTATTGGTTTCAAGAATATACAACTTAAGAGTAAACTGTCAAAATTAGATTGAAGCTCTGTGATGGGCATCCATGTTTTGGAAAAGAAGTAAAATAATTTTTAAAACCAGAGGTTCATTTCAGGAAATAATAGATTACCTAATAACAACCACAACTCATGCTTTGCCTTCCCACAAAGATAAAAAATGGGAGAATATGGAAACTGATTATGATGTTTATGGGGTTTCTTTATTAGAACCATGAATATTCTAAAACATTTTATCACAATTATAATAGTTTTGTAATGTTGAAAGAAATATTGTATTGTTGGCTCTTGGAATGAAAAAATTTAGAGTATGGGAATACTCCTGGTTAAATTCATTCTTTTTTGTATGGATTTAACAAAAGTATTCCTGTACCATTAATTCATCTATTCCAAGAGCCAACAATAAAAAAGATATCCAAGAGATACATGGGGAAAATGCAAAAGATAAATACTTGGGTATTTCTGAGCAAAGAAAGTAAAAGGACAGAGCATGGGGGAGAGGAAAGATACATCGCTGACTACTTCTCTCCTTCTAATCCAGTGTACACATATAGACAGACAAGTCTGGATGCATGTTTTGATGTCACAGATAAAACCATGACTTTTCTTTCTTATGAATGTAATAGTTTCCCTTATAAATAGAGCTTTGCTTAGTCTGCCAAATATTTTGCCCTTGTTATTGAAGTTGTTCTTCTGTTCCTGCTTTGTGGTTTCAGGACATTTTCTTTCTTTCTTTCTTTCTTTTTTTCTGGAGCTGAGGACTGAACCCACAGCCTTGTGTTTGCTAGGCAAGCAGTCTACCACTGAGCTAAATCCCCAACCCCATCATTTTTAGTAACTCATATATATGTGGTCTACATCAAATCTCTTTATCTTGTTATGTTTAAAGTCACACTGCATGCCATAAAGTCATGCTCATTTTATTTTAAAAAAAAAATGTTCACTTCTAGATCCTTTTCAATGGGTTGGTTCTACTGACCTTATCTTGTCTAGTAAATAGTATTTCCATTACTCTATATCCATTTAAATGTTGAGCTCCTATAAGTTCATATCATTCAAGTGCTCATAGCTTTTTAAATTTTGTTATAATCTTAGTAACTTTAATGTAAACTTTTGTAATCTTAGTAACTTTAAACTTTTGTTCTACTTGTACACATTTTTTTTTGAGGACAGGGGTGTTCTGAAGAGTTTCCTTCTCTGTCCTCTACATTTTGCTAACAGTAATAAACTATTTTAGGATCCTAAAGGGCATATGTCCAAGTTCTTAAGTCATATTGCTTTATTCATTGTTAGTTCCATAGTCTGAATTTACAGGAATACTATCTTATTGAAAAAACACATTTTCCTTGGAAGAAAATGTGAAGGGAAGCTGCAACTTCTTCCTTTTTATTTCTTAATTTTTCTTTTCAACACACAGGTTCCTGAAGGAACCCTCTCAGAATCACTTTTAGGCTTTTCACAAGTTCTTATATTTTCAGATTCACTAGTATTATTCAGAGGTTTTTCCATGGAAGGTAAAGGAGCATTACCAGATTTCATTGGAATGTCATTTTTGTATCTGAAACCAGAGAGTGCTAATCTCCTTCTCTGAACGTATTTTGAAGTATAGTCCACAGGAAACACCTGTGCAGTGTTTGATTTTTTTTTCTTTGTCAGAGGTGGCAATACATTACTAGGCTTACAAGGCATGTTTTCCTCTGAGGTTTCAGATACTATTATAGCTTCTCCAGAGGACACGCTGGAAAGGCTCCAAGTAAAGGTATTTTTTTCCCATTGTTGTGTTTTTTTTACTCCAGAAAGGCTGGAGATACTAATCAAGTCATCTTTCTTTGAAGTTTCCAATGTAGTTGTTAAAGAATAAGCTGTACATGAGGGTAAGACACTGGCCTCTTGGGCAAGATTTTCCTCAACAGATGGAGAATCCATAGAAGTCTCTGGCACTTCCATGATTCCCTGACTGCTTACCATGATTCCCTGACTGCTTAGTTGAGGTGGATTATCATCTGGATTTGGTTTTCCGTCCAAATCACATAGAGATTGTTTCTGTTCATTATGTGGTTCCATAACATTCCTAGGAAACAACTGTACTGGTTGGGAAGGCTCCTTTACTATATAAACTTGTTTCCTTTTCATTTGAATACTGGGAATGAAATCCTCATAATCGCTATCTGAAAAACTCAAAGGAATACGTGGCAGGCTTACTTTTATCTTTTCAGAAAGCTTTCTATTTTCTTCTTTTAATTTGCTATTTTCTACAGTGAGCTCAGCAATCTCCGCTAGACTTTTCTGTTGCATGTTACTAAATTCTTGCTGTAGCATTTTCCTGTATGTTTCATTCATTAAACAGCGCTCACATGATTTGGAATCGGAGGCCTCCCGTGTCTCCATCCCTGGTTTATTCTTTGCTACTGGGCCACACCGCCTTCCCTCTGTCAACCTGGCTTTCCTCATATTGGTCAATTTCATCTGTAAGCGGTGAAGCTCTTTATCATGGATGTCCTTCAGTGCTAACCACGCCTTTTTAAAATCATCAGACACCAGATCGCTTACACTAAGCTTAATTTTCCCTAAATGGGAGGCATTGTGACCATCTCCCATGTCTTCACCACTACTACTGACAGCCTGCATCTCCTTTCACTTACTGCGAACCCGGAGGCGGCTTTGGGCTTGGCGGTACCCCTGACGGAATGGCCGAAGACCCTCCGCTGAGAACCTGTCACTGGCGAGTGACCGGCGGCAGCCGCACTGGCCGACCTATAACTATGGAGCTGTGGCCGGTGGCTTGGCGGTGCCACTGACTAAATGGCAGCGGAGCCTCTGAGGGGGCGGGCCACTGACCAGAACACTAGCGCCTGCGGCCCTGCCCACGGAGGCGACGGGCGCGGCCTCACAGGCCTCACAGGCCTCACCCGGCCTCACAGGCCTCACCCGGCTACCCCTTTACAGACCTGCCCAGAAGCTGCCTTAAGACCCGGTCCACAGCAGCAGGTGGAGGACGGACAGAAAGGCCCCGTTTCTTTTTCCTAGAAAGAAGCCAAAAACTTTTTGTTAAAAAAGAAAATTACCAGAGCGCGAGGGCAAGAAAAAACCCACCGCACTCTAAAATGGCGGCACCACCCTCTGAGGACAGGCGGGAAAGCTCGGGAGAGTGCGCATGCGCACCCCATACTTTCCCCACCCCTTTTCTTCTGGAAGATACCAAAAGGCCAGGCAGAGTGGGGGAGGACAGAAATTGCTGTTAGCGTACTCTTTTAGAAAAACTATATTTTAGAACAAAAATGATGCCAAAACTATTTTGATTATTTATGATTAATATTTTAGAATCATTGAAAACAGTCAATATTAATGGTTTTATAAAAAAATGTGGGAGTAAACTGAGAACAGTGACCCGTGCTATAATACCAGATACTCCTGAAGGTTGACTTTCGAAGATTGTGGGTTCAAGGCCAACCCTGACAATTTTCTGAGGCGCTAGACCCCAGTTTAAAAATAAAATTTAGAGGCCGGGTGATGGTGGCGCAAGTCTTTAATCCCAGCACTCGGGAGGCAGAGGCAGGCGGATCTCTGTGAGTTCGAGGCCAGCCTGGTCTACAGAGCGAGAGCCAGGAAAGGCGCAAAGCTACACAGAGAAACCCTGTCTCGAAAATCCAAAATAAATAAATCAATTAAATTAAGTTTATAAAATGCTTTATAATCCCAGCAATCAGGAGGCAGAAGAGGCAGGGGAATGGAGAGTTTAAGGCCAATCTGGGTTTTGTACTCAGGGCCCCATCTTCAACCTGGGCCAGGGAGATAGCTGGCAGTGGCAAAGGCAATTGCCATGTAACCCTAATTCAATCCCCAAGGTCCATATGTGGAAAGAGAGTACTCAACTCACAACCTGTCCTCTTCTACAAACGTGATCCCATACAATAAATGTGATAATAAATATAATTGTAAAAAGTACTTTTAAAAAGAACTGGCGCCGGGCGGTGGTGGCGCTCACCTTTAATCCCAGCACTTGGGAGACAGAGCCAGGGGGATCTCTGTGAGTTCGAGGCCAGCCTGGACTACCAAGTGAGTTCCAGGATAGGCTCCAAAGCTACAGAGAAACCCTGTCTCGAAAAACAAAACAAAGCAAAACAAAACAAAAAAACAGGTCGTGTAGCTCCATGATAGAGCACTTCTCTCTGTGTCTCTCTGCCTCTGTCTCTCTGTCTCTGTCTCTGTCTCTGTCTATCTATCTATATAGATGTAGATAGATAGATAGATATGTGTGTGTGTATATATATATATGTGTGTGTGTGTGTATGTATGTATGTATGTATGTATGTATGTATGTATGTATGTATGTTTAATCCCAGTATCAGGAAAAAAATGTATTAAAAATGGGAGAAGCAACATCAAATCCCCTTCATTCTGTCTCACACCATCATAAAGTCAGCATTGTCTCCTCAGTCCCTGTCTACCAAAGGCTGTTGCTTGGATGGAAAAGGAGCCATTTGTCTACCTTTTATGACAAAAGATTTTGTCATTTACAACAGGGATAGCCAATACTGTTAGCTATATCAGAGGAATTAAAAAAGAAAGTTATATAACTTTTATTTTTTTTTTAGTCATAGTTGGGCAAGGATGGTACATTCTCTTTATCTCATCACTTGGGAGGATCAGGAATTCAAGGCCAATCTGGACTATGAGAACCTGTCTCAAACAAACAAAATAAAACCTGATCGGTAGGTGGGTAGGTAAATCAGAAAAGATATATTGGAGAAATGAAGGAAATAGGTTTTAGAGAGACTTACATGAGGTAGATTTAAAATATTCTTCTGTCTGAAATAGTTGGAAACATAGATAGATCATTGGCCTCATTATCCAAAGAGGAAAATGGAAGAAAATAATCTGTCTCCTTCTCTAAAGTTATTAAATGTTTTGGTTAACAGAGTCCTTTGAGTAGCAGATAAAGGCACCCAACTTCAGAAAAATGTCCATAAACCTACCATTGTGAAATTTTAGAGTTGGCTAAGCCTTGGGTAAAAGATAAACAAAACTTTCCTTATTTTGTCTCCAGTTATGATAGGAAGATTGGAGCAAACCATCCCAAAGGACATTTACAAAGTAAAAAGAAGGTTAGAAGGCTGAAATAAAGATTATATGATACATTTGAAACCAATGCAAAAAATATGTATGTGTATTATTCTGAGCGCAGTGTGATAAAACACATTTGTAATCCCAGCACTCAGGAGGTAGGGCAGGAAGCAGAAAGTTAGGGCACTTGTAAGTTTAAGGCCAGCCTGGTTCTCATAGTGAAATCTTGTCTAAAGAAAGGGGAAGTGGAAGCCCCCTTGGTGGTGCAGACCTCTAATCCCTGCACTCTGAAGTGGAGGCAGGAGGATTAAACCCTCAGCTCCACAGTGGATGTGAGGTCAGCCTGGAATATGTGCCATCCTGTCTTCATAAAGACAGAGCGCGTGGGTGTTGGGCAGTAGAAGAAAGAGGGATAAAGTGTGTGGAAGTGCTTGACGCTAGGCTCACTCAGTTCTTTGTTCTTTCTTCTGTTTTCAGATACTCTCTTGACGTACTGGAATAAAGTGTCTCCCCAGGAGCTCATAAACATTCTCGTGCTTCTAGAGTAAGTTGCACTATTTTCCTAAATGTTCCGCTTATTCAGAAAAAGTTAGTTGAAGGAGTTTAGATGTTACAGTTTTTGTGTTTTTAGCAGCGCGTTTGTTAATGTGGTAGAAAATGTCAAATTATCTTAATACTCTAGAGTCTGGCATTCTTCACTCAGTGATAAAAGAAAATCAAGGAGGTGGAATACATGTGATCCCATAGAAAAACTCTTATCCAGTGATTTTACAGATGAGCGGGAGTCTTATTATGCCCATGAAAACTAGGACGCTGCCAGATGGCCTGTATTGTTCATTTGAAGCAGATCCTGGATTGATGAACAGCTAGAATTCAGATTTTGAACTCTTAAGTAGAGCTGAATAATTGTAAATACTACTCACTTCAGGAACAGAGAGATATAGTTTTATGGATCTATATAGAACTATACATCTATAGGTATTTAAAAACACTTGGTCACAACATCCGTAGTGATTGAAAGGTGTTATATGCTGAGCTACTATGTTATCATTATTGAAAGCTAAAAGGAAAATTATGAGCAGAAGGAAATGTAAGAATTTTTTACATAAATAGTACATATGTATTATATATATATGATTTATATGCACATATAAAATACGAAGGGTAATTGATACATAAACAGTTGATTCAAGTTTTTCAAAATATTATAGAAAATATCTGCTGACTAGCAGTTAAGATTTCAGGGGGATTTTTCTATATATTAATTTATTAGTTTTTTTAATTAATATACAAAATAATGAGATTTCTGTTATGGGATTTTCATTCAGATTGTTTCTGTTCATCTTTCTTGCCCCATCTTCCAGCCCCTTCCCACTCCTGCTGGCCCCCTTCTTCCCTCTGTTAGCCCCATTTCTGCCTTCACATAATGTGTCTTTATTTTTTCCTATTTTTTTTCTTTCATTAACCCTCCCTGAAGACCTCTTTCTCTCCTTCATGGCCCCCTTTCTAGTTTCCTGACCCACCCACCCCCAGCTGTAGTAAACACTGTCAATACACTGGGAAATATTTCCCAGTGAAGTCAACTGATATTGAGAATTTGTTTGAAGTGAACAGGAGGAAGGGGAGGGTCGAGGAAGATTAGCCTGCTTTTCATGGAACTTAAACAAGACTGTTCGTGACAGCTTTTGAACCTGTGAGCACATAGGGATTTAAATGTTAATTTTCCTATTTCCATGTGTTTATGATTATTAATAATAGAGAGTATTTTAATACCACTGTACAAAATATAGCATTTGCTCCCATTTCTATAATTAAGGAACATATTTTGTCTTAATGAGTGCTAATGGTATGGTACAGCACACAAAGGATGTTTTACACCGTCAATCTTTCTTTTTTTTTAAACCTGCCATTACAGTCATATATAACTCTGATATAACTATAGCAGATATATGTGGAAAGATAGGATCTGGCAAGCCTATAAGTAGTTATCTGGGCATTTATTTTGTGGAAATGTATGTTCTTGTAAATTGGTCCATAGAACATATGACTGTTAATAGTTGTTAAATTGCACCAGGTAGCAGTATATACTAACATGCTGTCATTTTCCTTTCCAGAGTATGTTTGTTTCACTTTCGTTACATGGGGAAAAGAAACATAGCGAGGTAATTCCTGCAGCACTACATTGTTCCAATTCTTCCCCTTCTTTTCCAACAGAGAGCAGTCCCACCATAGCATATAAAACCTAAGATACTGATTTTAGGTTAACATGAAGGCAGCTGTGATTTATTCAACGGATCCCAATTCAAGGTTAAAACGAATGTGAACCAACACTGTGTTTTCAAAAGGGTGAAGACTAGAGTGATACAGAAGGTTTCTACCTTCTGAGATCCCCCTAAATTTCAAGCAGATTCTTGTGCTTCCTGGAGGACTTAAGTAACAGCTAAATATAAGGGTAGGCAGAAAAGGGTAGTTGTAAGATGTAAATTTTGCCAAATATTAAGGTGACTAGCAACCTTCAACCATAATTAGGATATACACTATATATTATTTATTTATTCTTTTGCCTCTTAAATTTTTATAAAGAAATGTGTGAGGGGCTCAGTGGCATAGCTCAGTGATAAGAGTATTTGTTTAGCATGCACAATGCCCTGGATTCAATTCTTAATAAAACCAAAAAAAGAAGAAGAAAAGGAAAATAAATTTGTGCTTGGCATATAGCTTAGTAGCTGAGTACCTTCTTAGCCTGTGAAGTCCTGGGTTCAATTCCCAGCACTGGAAAAAAAAAATCAGGAATGATTGAAGGGCCCTAAGGCAAAGAAAGGTCTTGCTTATTTCAGTGTGTGTGTGTGTGTGTGTGTGTGTGTGTGTGTGTGTGTGTGTGTGTATGAAGTAGAACTACTCATTAAAGGATTCAAGTCCAGTCTTTTAGAAATGTATTTAGTTTGTGGCATCTTGCACAGGTGCCTACCATGGCAAATGTATGAATGTCAGAGGACAGCTCCTTCCACCATGTGTGTCCCAGGGATCCAACTCAGGTTGTTAGGTTTGGTGGCAAGCATCTTTAACCATTGAGCCATGTCTCCAGCACTAAATGGTACATTTTTCAAAGTTCAAGTCCACAGCAGTTCCTTTTTCTTGTTTGGTTTTGGTTTTGGTTTTGGTGACAGGATCTCATGGAGCCCAAGTTTGCCTTGAACTTGCACTATCTCAAAGGAGGACCTTGAACTTCTGATCCTCTTGCTTCAACTTCTCAAGGGCCGGGATTATAAAATGTGTCACCACACCTGGCTTGGTTCCACCAATTGATGCCTTTGGATGGGGTTAATTGCTGTGTCTCTGGAACAGCCTAGTAATAGATCTCAAGTGATAAGAGTTCTAGTTTCCACTGCCTTTCCCCTGTGACTGTGAGCTGCTCTGATCAGTAGCACCTTAGACTTTAGCATCTCAGCTTCTGTTGCTCCCACCTCATGGTTAGAAGAGGACAGACAAACTTTTTCGTCCTTAGTTTACCTATGATCCAGTTGTAAGCAGTCCAGGAGACTAGATCGATACTCATTCTTGTTTTGGTTTGGTTTGGTTTTTTTGAGACAGGGTTTCTCTGTGTAACAGTTCTGGCTGTCCTGGAACTCACTCTGCAGACCAGGCTAGCCTTGAACTCACAGAGATCCACCTGCCTCTGCCTCCCAAGTGCTGGGATTAAAGATGTGTGCCACCAGTGCCTGTTGATAATCATTCTTGAATGTCTGATGCCAGCCCATTCCCATTTTCAGTGTCCGTCTTCTCAGAAGAGAGAAGACTCCTTCCTCACTTCCTGCAAAAAGACTGAATAGTATTGGAGTGTTATCTACTTAACCCCAATGGTTTTGAGACGTTATAGAAGTGGGAAGCTCTTTCTAAATGCGTTAGTTCTATTATTATAGTATAAGCTCTTTTTAAAAACCCATTAAACTTTGTACAATTTAGGGGATGGAGAGATGGCTCACAGATTCCTATAGGCCTCATTTAATAATCCAAGTAATAGTTGATAGAGTCTTGAGCAGCCTATTATATTTATCTGGAAACACATCAATTAAAATCACATGTTAGTTTAAAAGATTCAAACAATTAAGTATTTTATTGCAGTACTTAAGGTTTTTTGTTTGTTGATGTTATTTGTTTTTTTTTCCCCAGACAGGGTTTCTCTGTGTCGTTCTGACTGTCCTGGAACTTGCTTTGTAGACCAGGCTGACCTGGAACTCACAGAGATCCTCCTGCCTCTGCTCCCCGAGTGACAGGCCTAAAGGTGTGCGCCACTACCATCTGGCTTTCTTTAAATTCTTGATTTAAAATTGTATTCTAGGGTTCATGATGCCTGGCTATCAAAACACTTTGGAATAGACCGAAAATCTCAAACTATGCCAGCTCTTCGCAACAGGTCAGGAGTGATGCAGGCCCGACTTCAGCATCTTAGTAGCTTAGAAAGCTCCTTCACACTTAATCACAGTAAGTAAACGTGGGAGAGCAGACCCATAGGAAATAGCCTGGTAATGCTGTCTAATCTTTTTTTTTAATTCCTGTGTTTGTGTGTTCATATGTGCAGGTGTGTATGGCAGCCCAAGGTTGAGATCAGGGATCTTTCTTAATTATATGTCTACCTTATTCTTTGAGGCAGGATCTCTCAGTGAAGCCCAGATATGACTAGTCTCGCTTGCCAGCTTGCACCAGGGATTCCCCTGTCTCTGCCTTCTCACAGGTCACACTCCAAACCCACGCAGCACTTAGCTGGGTTTTGGGGATCAAACTCATGGCAAGCACTTTAACCACTGAGTCATCACCAAAGCCCAGTTTTAATCTTCAATCCTGGTTTAAAACACCATAATTTCTCATGCATAAAGATAGACTTTCATATCTCTGTTATGTATTTATTTATATAATTTCATCATGTATGACTATTTAATAACGTGCATGATTTTTAAAACAACTATAAGTGATTTAAATCTTTTCTTAGTATTAAGGAATTTTCCCATGCAACCATTATTAATATATTTTTATATTAGATATCCTTTGGTGCTACTTTCAAATTTCATTTTTCAATTATTTTAGATTTATTTATTTTATTTTATGTTTATCAGTGTTTTGCCTAAATGTATGCATGTGCACCATATGGGTGCCTGGTGCTTGTGAAGGCCAGAAGAGAACATTTGATCCCCTGGAACTGGAGTTATAGATGGGTGTGAGTCACCATGTGGGTGCTGGGAATTGAACTTAGGTCCTCTGGAAGATGCTCTAAACTACTGAGCTATCTCTTCAGCTCCGTTAAATTTTAATAGAAAGCACTGATATCCTAATAAGATAGCATATATAATATTCATTTAGAGTTACTATTGTTTATTTAATGACTAATGATATGTATGTCCCATGCTGACTGCAGAAATGAATGAACTCTAGCTGGGCTTCGTAGTACAAGCCTGTCATCCCAGCTACCAAGGAGGGTGAGGCAGGAAATTCACAGGTTCAAAGCCTGCCTGAGCAAATGTGATCTCGTCTCATCCAATAAAAAGTTAAAAAAAGAAAGAACAATAACCAGGAACCTAGCTCAGTGGTAGAGTGCTTGCCATATGTTCAATCCCTAGTAGCACCAAATAATAATAATGAGCTCTAAATACTATTTGTTGAAGGTATATTTAAAAAGGATAAAGCACTGAGAGGACATAGAGGACAAGGAGAGAAATCTTGCCTAACTGGGGGCTGTCAGAAGACTAGAGAAAGCATCCTCTCTAAAGCAAATATTAATCAAAACTTCGGTCGGGGAAGAACACTTATGTTTTCATACGGTCCTCCATAGGTCCCAGCAAAAGAAGCCTAATAATAGTAAACAATGTCGTGTGCAGGTAGACCCTGAGCTAAAGGACTGAGGACTTTTACAAACTGCACATGTTAAAGGTTTTTGCTTCTTGTACAAGTATAATGAGCCTGCTTCTGTCAGCCCATAAAATAGCCTGGGATTTAGAAACAAGCCTCATGTCACTGGCAGAATTGAAGACATCTGACCATAGGACACTGAATTTATGTGGCTTTCTCATTTTTCCATCCATGTTGGCAGTATGGCCTAAGATGCCTCCCACGTGATTTCCTAGTTACATCACCATAGCTCATTACTGAGATCACATCACCAAAGAAGCGGACCCCTAAGTACATGCTGCAGAGCTGTTGATAGAGTGCGGATAGTAACTATCACTTTGCACTAAATGGAAAGTGAATGGCAGTGATTAAGCCAGAGCACGGCTCAGTAAGGAATAAGTGCAGTGAAGCTCATTAGGTCTGTTGGCACTGTGGGCTCCTTCTAAGAAGGCAAGACTGCCTCACCGAGGCCATTATGTAAGTCTGTGTCGGGCACGGTTTAATTTGCTTCTCTTACCCTAGGTTCTGCGACGACGGAAGCAGACATTTTCCACCAGGCACTTCTGGAAGGCAATACTGCTACTGAAGTTTCTCTGACAGTGCTAGACACCATATCATTTTTCACCCAGTGCTTCAAGGTAGAGATGAGTTTGGGTTCACTTGGTGCCCCTGAGAGGAAAACATTTTACAATAACTAGCTGGTCAGAGGTAGGAGCAGGGAGGAAACCCTGGTGGCAAGCCAAGTTTGACTATGCTACGGTAAAACCTTAAGAAATGACTGAAACTCAATCATCCATAACATGAAGGATTCAGGCTAAAATGTCCTTGATCCCGCTCTGCCTCTCAAATTCTATTGTTTTATATTTGCCTAAGGATCAGATTTCTACCAGGCATGGTGACACATGCCCATAATGTCAGGACTTGGGCAACAGAGACAGGAGGGTAGCCACAAATTTGAGAGTAGCCTGGTCTATCTAACACGTTCCAGGTCAGCCAAGGCTATGTAGACAAAGAAAGAAGATGGGGAAGGGAGGGTTTTCTTTCATGTTTTTATTAAAACAACTCGTAATTTTTACTGGAAATCATGAGAGCATCAGTCAGCCAAAATAAACAAGATAGCTTATAAGGATAATGTCCAGGCAAAGACTGGCTGTTCAGGATTTTCTCAGATGTTTTTCTCTCAACCCAAATCATCATTCCTTTGATTTGTAAAAGAAAGTAAAGGCAGTTAGCTTGCAGGCTTACTGGGAGGGTAAACTAAGATAATAGATGTGAGAATGCTTTGAAAGTAAAAACTACGTGAGCATAATGTAAGTAGCAGAAGTATAAGAACCCTACAGGGGGAATCACACCTGCCTTCTCTTCAGTTACAGATTATTTGGGCCTGTGTTTGTTTGTTTGTTTGTTTTTCTTTCCTCCCCTTTCATTTTATAATTTATTTATTTTCTATCCTGGCCCCATTTCCCTTCCCCCTTCTCCTCCCATTCCCTCCCTCTGTGTCCTCTCTGCCCACCTTCAATCCACTCCTCCTCTGTTTCTCCTCTGGAGATGAACAAGCCATAGCATGTAAAGTAAGACTAAGCACCTCCCCTTGTATTAAGGGTGGGCAAGGCAATCCAGTATGTTTCCTCCCCTTTCTTAAGTAATATAGTTAATTGCTTTGGGCTTCCTCATATAATATGGAAACTTGCCCCGTGCTTCTCAAAGACATTATAAGGGAGAATTGGATAGCATACTAATAAAGAGGTGTAAGCAGGGCGGTGGTGGCACACACCTTTAATCCCAGCTCTCAGGAGGAAAAAGCAGGTGGATCTCTGTGAGTTCCAGGCCAGCGTGGTCTGCATAGTGAGTTCCAGGATAGCCAGGACACAGAGAAACCCTTTCTCAAAATACAAACAAACAAAGAAGTTGTAGTAGGAGATCTTGCAAAACATTAGGTTTGTTTTTATTAAAATAACACACATCTATTTTTCATCATGTCAGCAGATAGGACATCGGGTCTCATGACTAGGCTTTCGTTCCTCCCTGCTTTTCTGATATGTTTTTTTTATTTTTAATAGATATTTATGTATTTCTTAAGCACTTTACAAATGCTAACTTCCTATTTTGGGTGCATGCAAAGCACATAGTGTGTCACTGTTCTCTTACTTTGTAATAATAAATGGCGATGGTGATGACATAGGAGAATGTGGGATCTTTTTGAAGTTCCTGGGATTCCAGATGCTGTGCTACTTTGTCTGATCTTCCATGGTTTCTGGGAATTTGAACTAAGCCCCTCAGGCTTTCATGCCAAGCACTTTTACCCACAGAGCCATCTCTCCAGCCCCCATGTTTTTATTTTAATTTTTGTTTTCTCCTTTCTGTTTTTTGTTTGTTTGTTTGTTTGTTTTTGCAGTGTTGGGGATTGAACCCAGGACCGTGACATAGTAGACAGACACTTTACCAGTGAACTATACATTGGAGCCCCTTGGTGATTTATTTTAAAGGAAATTTCATAAATCACTGATATCTCTGTACAGCTGTACTATTTATTGTTTTATATGCCCATTTACAAGAGGCATTTAAATAGTCAGTTGTCATATCTGTTTTCTGAACTCATGGAGTGTTCAGTTTGTTACCATTGCATAAATATGTCTTATACAAAATGTACTTCCAAAAGTAAATTAGATAACAGACTTTTTAAAAGAATTGTTATTTGTCTTAATTATTAGTCTCCTAGAGAAATGCAAAGGCCAGTTGTATTTGTTTTTAAGTTTTCGAATATGTAAGTTAATTAAAAAATGTTCCTTCCAGTCAGTCATGACTGGACATGTGCATAATCTCAGCAAGAGGATCATGACTTTGAGCAAGTTTCAGCTCACCCTGAGCTGCATAAAGAGAACTTTAAGAACAAAAGAAAATGAAGAAGACAGAAAGGAAGGAGGGAGATGAAATATTCTTTCCATATTCATGTATTTTGATGTGTTCCATTGGAAGAATAATTTTTTTTAGCTATTCTAAATGCTAACGTCTCTCTCTCTCTCTCTTTTTCTCTCTCTCCCTCCCTCCTCCCCTCCCTCCCTCCCTTTCTTTTCTTTTCTTTTTTTTTTAAGACAGGGTTCAGCCCTGTCTCTCCTGGATCTCATTCTATAGACCAGGCTGGCCTCAAACTCAGAGATCCGTCTGCCTCTGCCTCCCAAGTGTAAGGATCAAAGGCATGCGCTGCCATGCCTGGCTTAAGAGTTTCAGTATCCTAGTTATAGTTTATATGGGGTTTCAAGATTTCCAATTTAAGTTGAAGATCACATGAATATTCTCAACTAAAGTACTCAAAATAGTCTAAAAACTTCCAAAGGCCAAATAGCAGATTCATAAGCAGATACTGGTCATGCAGTAAAATTAGTTCTCTTGTATGTAGGGGAGAGGATAGATTAAATGCTTCTATAAACTGGGTTTTTTGCTTTGTTTTGTTTTGCTTTTCATGTTTTATAGAGCCAACTTTTAAATAATGATGGCCACAACCCATTAATGAAAAAAGTATTTGATATTCATCTTGCTTTTCTTAAAAATGGACAATCTGAAGTGTCACTGAAACATGTCTTTGCCTCGCTGAGATCTTTCATCAGTAAGGTAAGAACAACTTTGAACTGCTAGGAGCTCAGGGGAAGACAGAGGAACGGAGACCGTTATGGTGACATACACAAACAGCCACTAACTACCACTGCCTTTGTACATAGAAGCACAGCAGAGCAACGCCTATATTGAGGAGTGGGCAAAGAATCCTATAAAATCGGAGCCTGCTTTTGCTTTTACCATTATACCTTGACATTTTCAGCAGGCCCTTTTCAAGGGTCTCTTTCTCCCTCTGCATCCTCTTTTCTCTCTCAAGATTCAACCCAGGGCATCACGTTCCCAGACCCAATGATGTAGATGTAACCTACCGTCTTATTAAATAAGAAACACAGAGCCGATTCAGAGCAGAAAGCCAAGAGGTCAGAGCTAAGAGCCTCACCCTTCCTGCTTCAGCGATCCTCTTCAGCCAAGAGAGCTCTCCGAAAAGGGCTACTTCCTGTGTGTATGTCTTTATATAGTCTAGTTGTTCTGCCTTCTCATTGGTTGTAAACCCAAACACATGACTGCCTCTGTAGAGACTTCCAGGTCTTCTATGGTTGGTATTGAGATTAAAGGCGTGTGTCTCCAATGCTGGCTGTATCCTTGAATACACAGAGATCTACCTAGCTCTGTCTACCAAGTGCTGGGATTAAAGGCATGCGCCACCACCGCCACGCTCTTGCTATGGCTCTAATAGCTCTGACCCCCAGGCAACTTTATTTATTAACATACAATTAAAATCACATTTCAGTAAAAGTAAAATACCACCACATTTCCCCTTTTCTATTTTAATAAAAAGAAAAAAAAGAAAAAGTTTATAACTAACAAAAGAAAAACTATATACAAAAGTACAATGACTATATACAATATATACAAGTAATAAATGTCTAAATAATGTCTAGTCCATTTGTATTTGACAAATTCAGAGAAAATAATTTCATTATCTACCCTATTCTGTTAAGTCCAAAATGTATCTAATTCACTTTCTATCCTAATTAATCTTCAACTATAACTAACTAACCTTCAACTATAACTAACTAATCTTGAACTCCCTCAGAGACCCAAGAAGGAAATAATATTAGCTAACAAAAATAAAAACAGAAAGTGCATGCAAGCAATTTCCAAAAAATTTGTGAGTTGACAGAAACAGCCAGCTGCCTGGACAATCATCTGAGGTTTCTCCGCAGTGCTGGGGCATTATCTTCAGCCTATAGGCTTAGCGTATCTGACAGACTCATTTGTGAAGTAGGATGTACACAAGGTCAACAGTTCAACCTCACATTGAGTGAGAGCAGTCCATGTACCAGAAACACCTGAATTCCACTAGTGTCAAATCCAGGGTTTTAAATTCTGGAAAGTGTTGATGGTTTTTTAATTCAGCTGTCCATTCTTCTTGGCTGTGTATATATGGCTTCATCTCAGCATCCCGTTCTTCTCCACATCCCTCTATCAAATGCCAGTCTACTATTGAGAGGCATGAGCTTAGTTACTCTTCAAGAATAACTGTTTCAGCTGCTGTTCCATAGCACATCAGAAGCCATCGGCCCACTGCCTGTTCAACTGCCTTCGAAGAAAAGGGCACTGTACCTTTTCCGAATTGCGAAGGCCACTTCAGGGATGGTGCCATATTGTCCTGGCCTCAGAAGATGCCTTTTGATAAAGCCATAACCACACTTGTTTTAGCAAGAATCAGTAGTCCTTTGTTTCATGTCCTGTCTGTCCATTTTGTCAGCAGTTGATTCGGGGATACTTTGTTGTCCAGTGGCTAACTTTTGCCACAATGAAAGTTAACTCCATATGCAGTTTCTTCAATGCCCATATTTTCCCTGAAGTAGATTGGTACTGCCAGGAGCCGACATGTCTCAAAAAAGAAAAATTTTCTAAGTTATTAAAACATTTTAAATGCCATATTCTGTAGATCTCTGAAGGGTTTGAAGATGACCTATCTAAAATATATCTGCTCAATTTTTAAAACATATCTAATATGACTACAAGTTCTATTGTAATGTCTAACTACTAACTTTCATTTCTTTATATCCTAATAGTTGGTAATAATAACATTCAAGGATCAGAAAATTGCATTGTTAAATGAAAGGTATAAGTACAATTAGAAATATACATATAGCATTTTCTAACAATATCAATTTCAATATATATAATTTGTATACAATATAAAACAATCCAATCAAATGTAAATTATTTAAAACTAGTAATTGTCTTTTTCTTCTTTTCTTTTCTTTTCTTTTCTTTTCTTTCTTTCTCTCTCTCATTTTTTTAAACAAGAACCTTAAATCTAATCTCCTTTGCTTAGCCTTTTTCCTAACCCTTGACAACAACTTGTAACCAACCCCCCTAAACAATGAAAATTATCCCAGACCCAAAACCCATTAAAAAGACCAAAAAACCACCCGCCCCACACCACCTCTTTGGGAATGTGGGCGTTGTATTCTTAAAATTGCTTCCTGCTGGGTATGGGCGAAGGTATCTTTATCCTGAAAGAAAAATTTTAGGTTAATTGTCAAATTCTAGGAAAGGTAACTATATCCTTCACAATGATATTTTTAGCTCACCAAATTCACCAATTTTTCTTTGTCTTGCTTATCATACAATAAGACTAACACTGATGAAGCCCTGGTCTTGCTTATTTTAAAACAACTGTGCATAAGCACTTTGAAAGCAGCAACTAACTTTTAGAACTCTGGGATCTTGCATAATAACCTGCCAATGAACAAGCCTTACCTTTCATTGTATGTAGAAATTAGGTAAATGTGAAGCTTTGAAAAAATTTCCATTCTTAAAAAAAATTTCCATTCTTTAATATACTTTAAGAATAAAGGAACCCATGGACAAGTGAGTTCTCTACAAGCATGATAGGATAAAGGAATGGAAATACATTTAGAAACAATTCATTTAACAGTTACCAGGTATTTAGTTATTGCATATACTCCTGAGGGCTTACTGGGCAATAGATGAAAATATGCACATGAAGATACATATATGCACAAATATATGTACATTAGCAAATGCCATCATGGTGTGAAGTTTGTCCAGAGAACTGGGTGGAGCTTAGCAGAAGTTTCCCTTCAGCAGTAGGTGGAGGAGTTAGTGTGGACTGAGGAGATAAAACTGAAAGTATAAACGGCAAGTAGAAAAATGTGTAGTCAGCCATTGTAAGCACTAGAATTCGTCTTTTAGGAATCAGACAGGCACGGAAAGGTTTTAAGCAGGGAAGTATCACAATTAGATATGTATTAAGAGAGAATTTGTGTGACCAGGGGAAAGTAAACCTCTTGAAAAATAGTATAGGAAAGACATTGGCTGGGAGGCAGAGGCAGGGAGCTCTCTGAATTCAAGGGCAGCCTGGTCTATGTAGCAAGTTCCAGGCCAGTCAAAGCTGCATAATGAAACACGGATGAATGAATAATAAAAGGAAGAGAGGAAGAGAAGAAAAGAGATTGGTGGTTTAGTACCAAACAGTGAAAAAAGATATAAATAAAACATAGTAAAAAAGAGATGAGGGCCTGGAAAAAGTCATTGGTGCATGAATATTGAGATAGAATATACACTAAAGAGAATTATTGGACTTGATCACCAGTTCACCAATAAAATGGTGGGTGTTTTCTCAGATTTGAAATCTAGGGGACAAACTATACATAAGGTAAAAAATAATGAATACTGTCTTGTATTGAATTCAAGGTTCCTCTGTAACATTGAAATCCATGGATCTGGAGAGAGCTCTGGGTTGGAGTCATTTTCCATTCATCTATTCTGTATTTACTGAGCACAGTCTCAAGTGCCGTACTAGCTACTGGAGATATGATTGTGGAGATACAAAACAAGAATACTCTCCGACCTAAGGATGTTCACTCTTGGGAGGTAGAGACAGAGAATGAACAACAGAACAATTCCTAATTACATTCAGTTCTAGGACAGAAACAAGCAAAATGCTACGGTAGAGTACAAATGCCTTTAACTTTTGATGGGGTGAGAGGCCAGTTAACCCATTTTAAGTGGAAAATAAGTGAGTTAAAATGGCCTTCAACATGATTTATTGGGCATCATACTTTAGCAACACAGCACACTGAAGGCATTTGGTGTTTCCCCTCCAGATCCCATGTCTGTTTGGGAGCTGTGGCTTGCTGCTACCACCCAGAATACAAATTTCATACCTCATATTGCACTTAGAAAGAGAACAAAACTTAGAATTTGACATTAAAATCTCTACTGAACACATACCTCTTTTCCTCCACTGTAATTTTTTTTTTGAGACAGGGTTTCTCTGTGTAGCTTTGGAGTCTGTCCTGAAACTCACTCTGTAGCCCAGGCTGGCCTCAAACTCACAGAGATCCGCCTGGCTCTGCCTCCCAGTGCTGGGATTAAAGGCGTGCGCCACCACCGCCCGGCCCACTGTAATTTTTTAAACTCTTCATTTGACCATCATAATTTGGGGACTATCTCAAACTGATATGCGTTATATAGTAAGATATGAAGTATGAAAAAGACCTAGCCACACAAATGGTTTAAGGAGGAATATCCCAGAAAGAAGTACGTGCTTTTGCAAAATTCTTGCATCAGGAAAGAGTTTGGAATATTCTAGAACATAAAGGGCTAGTATAACTGCACTTAGTTGGGGGAGTATCTGCTTATAAGGGAACTGAGCAGAATGGCTGGATTTCCCCTGGAAGGATCTAGGGGGAAAGCCGAGATTGGGATCAGAACATTGGAGAAGGTAACACAGAAGGGGTTGAAAGAGAAATCTGTGAAGGAGACAAGGGGAACAGTGATAGAAGTGGTTAAAAAAAAAAAAAAGGGAAGACTGGAAGATGTCATGGAAGCCAAAGGGGGAAAGAGTGTCAGCATCCTCATGAGGTACAGAGTGGGCAAGTGAGATGAAAGGGCACATTAGAACTAGCACTGAGGAAGTTATTCATGATTTTGGCCATTGCTCATGTCTCAAGTGCTGTAAGAAGACTTACTGTAGGGATTAACTGCATGGAGCTATGCCCACCCTTAAATGTTTTCATACTAGAGTATCTTGTCTAGCAAGAGTTGATCTAATCCTGTGAAACTTTATGAGATTTCCCAATTTTCCCGTCAGAACGCATTTATTAAACATCCATTGCCTGACTAACACTGAACTTGCTACACACACACACACACACACACACACACACACACACACACACACACACACACAAACCCAGCAGATAAATTCCTGAAATGTGGATTTAAATTCAAGGTTTCCAAGGACGTGACACTGAATCTATAGAATCCCCGCAAAAATGGCCATTATGCATTCTGAAGCAGCTTGCCTGTCTCGACTTGCAAGCACAGGAAATTCTAACAAGCCCATGTTAGATATGTAGTTTATCTTTCACAAAGCAGCTGGCTGAATACATTCTCAAAGCAGCGGGCCACTTGGCTCTTTTGAGAACTTGGTGACCACTTGGGTGCTCTTTTTTCTATGACACAATGTGTCTTAATTGGCACTGTTTGTGGAGTAGAAAATAGGTGTATATGAACATTTCACTCTGCCCATCTCTATTACATTAAAAATAAAATGATCAATTTCACTCCTAATGGCTTTGTTATCATTTTCTCAGCACATGGAACGTTAGAATGAGCGTTTATATATAAAGCAAACACTAAGCAATGCAGCTGTTCTTCCCATCATAAGACCCCATTTGAGAGGCGTCATTCATCATTCAGTCATTCATTTATTCTGTAGATCACTGAACCTCTGTTCCTCATATGTTTTGGACTGTCTTGGGCTCTTCTCAGATTGACAGCATTTATACCGAACACCTTTCCATTTTTGTAACGACTACTCCACTGACTTGACTTGTCCTACCATTAACATATGCTTGTCTGCATGGTCACAAGCTCAGACTGTCTTGAGAACAGAGCTCTGACCTCATATAAATTTGTTATCCTCTAAAGCACTCAGCATGGTTTTAGGTGAGGCGCAGTCGACGCTTGATAATTGGTGGATTTTATTAGATTTTCAGATGCTCATTCTGTTTTCCTTGGTTAGTTTCCCTCAGCCTTTTTCAAAGGAAGAGTAAACATGTGTGCTGCATTTTGCTATGAGGTTTTAAAGTGTTGTACTTCAAAGATCAGCTCAACCAGGAATGAGGCATCCGCACTTTTGTACCTTTTGATGAGAAACAACTTTGAGTATACAAAAAGGAAAACCTTCTTGAGGACACACTTGCAGGTGAGTAGCAATCGAAGGTCACAGGCCTCTATCAAAATCAACATCTGTAGCTATAAAGACAGCTCAGTTGGTAAGATGCATGTTATGCAAGCATGAGTACCTTAATTTGATCCCAAGAACCCACATTAAAAAGCTAGTCATGGCCGGGCGGTGGTGGCGCACGCCTTTAATCCCAGCACTCGGGAGGCAGAGCCAGGCGGATCTCTGTGAGTTCGAGGCCAGCCTGGGCTACCAAGTGAATCCCAGGAAAGGCGCAAAGCTGCACAGAGAAACCCTGTCTCGAAAAACCAAAAAAAAAAGGTAGTCATGGGGCTGGACTGATGGCTCAGTGGTTAACAGCGCTGGTTGTTTTTCCAGAGGACCTTGGTTTGATTTCCAGCACCTACATGGTGGCTCACAACCATCTGTAACTCCAGCCCAGGGGAATCTGTTGTCCTGTTCTGGCCTTTTGGGTACAAGGCATATACGTGCACAAGGGTACCGACATACATGTAGTCTAAATACCTGTACTCATACAGATAAAACATTTTTTTTGGTGTTTTCTTTGTTTGGTTGGATTTTGGCTTTTTTGTTTTGTTTTGTTTTCTTAGACAGGATTTCTCTGTGTAGCCTTCACTGTCCTGGAACTCACTCTTTGACTAGGCCTTGAACTCACAGAGATCTGGATGTCTCTGCCTCCTAAGTGCTAGGATTAAAGCTGGGCATGTGGTATGCACTTGTAATCCCAGGACTGAGGAAATGGGAACAGGCAAAACCCCAGGGCCCACTGGCCAACCAGGCTAACCTTACTTGGCAAGTTCTAAGCCAGTGAGAGACCTTGCCCCCCAAAATTAAATAGACAGTTTCTGAAGAATGGTACCCAAGTTTGACCCCTGGTCTCCACACATAGGCACAGATGTGCACATGCAAACATGTGCTCCCCTCCACCCCCCTCCACAAACATCAACATCTATAGTTACTTGGGAGACTAAGGCAGGAAGACAGTAACTCCAAGTCCTGCCTTGTGGGTAGAGCGAGATCGATGCCAGCCTGGGTAACATGAGAGACAGTGTATCTCAAAACAAAAGGTCAAAATAGGGCTGAGGTTATAGCTCAGTGGTAGAGTGCTTGCCAAGCATGCACAAGGCTCTGGGTTCCAGTCTCAGCACTGCAAAAGAAATCATTGTCTGACTTTCCCTTTCTGTGCCGTAGTTCTCAGACCGTGTGACCATCTGCTACTTAAAGTGTGACGGGTCCAAACTGAGATGTGTTGAAAGTATAAAGACTAAGTGCATAAAAAAATAGAGCATCTAAGTTGACTTATATTGTTTATATATTGAAATGATTTGTCAGATTGGGGAGGGGGTAGTTAAAATATATCACGGCTCAGTGGGTAAAAGTGTTTGCTGCCAAGCCTGATGACCTGAGTGTGATCACCAAAAACCACATGGTGGAAGGAGAGAAAGGACGTCTGCAAGTGATCCTCTGATCTTCACATGTACACACACACACACACACACACACACACACACACACACACACGCACACACACACACGCACACACACACACATAAATAAAGTTTCACTTCCATTTCTTTTTCATTGTGGCTACTTATATATATGACTCCCATCTTCTTTCTCTTGGACAAGGCTTCTCTAAGGTATAAGTTTTGCGTGTATGCCCTAGCTCAGATTCCATGACAATGGCCTCTCTGTACCTCAGCCTCTTTAACTATAAAATGGGAGAAACTCTACCTCATAGAATTTTGGGGAGGCTCAAGTAAGATGATGAAATTACATTGTTAGATAATACACGGCAGGTGATACGGGTTGTTTGGCGTGCATCAGCAGAACCTGTATTTAACAGTGAAAGAGTGCCAGGCATGATGGCACATGCCTAAAATCCAAACATGTGGGAGACTAAGGTAGGAGGATTGCACATTTGAGCCAGCCTGGGCTACAGGACAAGAACCTGTCTCAAAAAAACAAAAATTACAAAGAATTGACCTGGGGGCGCTAGCATGCACCTGTCCCATATACTTGAGAGACGAAGGCAAGAGGATCACTTGAGCCCACAAGTTCAAGATCAGCCTGGATAACATAGCAAGACCCCATCTCAACAAACAATGAAATTAATCTCAAGATTTTGTGGAAATCACAGAATTTTATAGAGCTAACTATCTGCTTAACTCATAGCTCGACTACTTATGTGCTGTGTGACCCTAGGCGAGTTACTCAATCTGGCTGAACCAGTTTGCTCGTCCGTAAAATGAGGCCGAGTATTTGTTACCTTGCATGGTTAGTATGAAGGTGAAAAAGGAAGTGTATATAGCAGCTGGCACAGCACAGAGAACACACTGTGTGATAATTATTATCTCACATCTCCATAGCGTTGTGATTATTTGGTGTAACAACTCAGAATCTAAGCACAGTTGGGACTGCTTGGCTCAGTAGGCTACTGTGTAATATAGACAGTCTCTAGTTATGTATCTTCTTTGATCTGTCCCATTAGAGCTATTTACTGGAGAAAGGGTTTTTGATAGGGAAACAACCATTAGCTGCTTTTTTGAAATTGCCATCAATCAACTACAGTTCTACTAGAAAATAATAATCCCTCAAAAGTCCTCTCTAGAGGTATGGCTGCATAGTAGAGGCAGGCAGCACTGCCTGTGAGCTCCTCCACTATTTGCTTTTGTGTGAAGTCAGTTGAATACCCACCATCCCTAAAATATGGCTTTGATTCATTTACCAACATGCCTGAAATTTTCTATTAGAGTCCATTCTCTGGGCCTAAATATCAGCTCTGTCAGTGCTTTATTTAATGAACAAATGAGTTAATAAATTTAAAGACTTAGAATAGCATCTAGCATCAGAAAGTGCGCAATGAAGAGTTAACTGTAAGCTGGAGAAATGGCTCAGTGAATAAACGTGTTTGCTGAGGAGCCTGATAACTGGAGTTTGATACCTGGGCCTTTCATGGTAGAAGGCTAGAAATAAGTCCCACAAGTTGTCTTCTGACCCATTGCAGGCCTCCACACCCAAGGAAGTAATAAACTAAACTAAACAAGTGTAAGAAAATTTCAAGTGTTAACTAGCCAATAAAGTCAGAATTTGGATGTAAGGCATTCTGACCCCAGAGCATTCATAGTCACTACTGTACCTTGTCTTCTTGGATCAAGAGGAAGGTATCCAGCCATTAACATCTGAGCATGAATTATTTTGACATTCACTCAAGGTTGTAGACTAGCACATTATATAGAGTAGACAAGTGATACAGAGTGAGAAACCGTTGAAGAAAAAGGTCAGTCATGCTCAAATTCATCATAACTACCATCATGTGAGCACATTCAGTGGGAAGGCATGATCACCACTGTTGTATCAGGTGTGTGGTGTGGAATCTTGATTTCTGTCTCTTTTATCACTACTTTTTTAAAGACAGGGTCTTACCATATAATCCTGGCTGCATTGAAACTCACAGTGATCCTGTTGCTGCCTCTGCCTCTACCTCTCTACCTTTCTGCCTCTCTGCCTCCGCCTCTGCCTCCTGAGTCCTGGGATTTCAATCAAACACCACAACACATGACTGTGTAAAATCTTTAAAAGGAGCATTGGAAAGCCGGGCATGGCAGCGAGGGCCTGCAGTCCCAGCTACTGAAGAGACTGAGGCAGGAAGACAGAAGTTAGATGCCAGCCTGGACACAGTATAGCGATTCCCCTCCCTACCTCCCGGAGCAGGATTTCTTCAAAGCTATTTGAAAAAAATAACCTTTATTTCTTCCCACAGATAATAATTGCTGTAAGTCAGCTGATAGCTGATGTAGCCCTAAGTGGAGGCTCAAGATTTCAGGAGTCTTTATTCATTATCAATAATTTTGCCAATAGCGACAGACCTATGAAGGTATGGAATAAACTGAAACCACTTCGGCTGCGATTGTGAATCACTGGTAGAGTGTGCACTTACCACGTACAATGAATGCCCTGGCTTTGATCTCCAACACCACAATAATGAATAAAAACCACTGTAACTAACAAAGGGAGTTTATGCCCTTAAAGTGTCATGGAATTCACAGTGATTGTTAGTATGGAATGTATAGAATGTGAGCTTTATGAGTTGATAGCTTTTATATACCACTGGATCTCTAGCAATTATATTCAGCATTAACTGAATAGATTAAACAAATGCACATCTGTTAGTAATAAAATCTCTGTCGTTTTCTCTGCTTGATTTCTAAACTTGCTCAGAAAATGAAAGCATTTTTCTTTCTTAACAATTGTTACCGTTTATAATACTCGCTAATTAAACACCAAGTTTGAAATTGGAGAAAAATCTCACTTCGTAGAATGGCTAACAGATCCATTGGCAACAGACGAGAAATGGCACAAAAGGGTTTCATTATTTGTTGGTTTTGTGACTTCTAAAAGTTCTGTTCACTGATTGTGGCTGTCATTCCTCAGCCCCAGTTCATCAGAAGCAAACCTAAGATTCTGACAACCATTGCTGTTTCACACCTGCTTAAAAACTAGAGCACTTTAAGAATGCGTCTCTCATTGGGTTGCCTGGAGGACAGGTCCTGATGTCCTTCCAGGGAGATAAACTGTCCCCATTCTTGGGAAAGGTCATGTTCTAGTATATTTGACAATATCGTATAAAATCTGAAAAAAAAATGCAAAGCTCACAGTCACAACATATCGATGCTTGGGACGTGTAGAAACTGTGTACCGAAAAAACCATTCCCGTAGGAATGCTGCTTGCAGGGAGAAAAACACTGAGTAGTGCCAGCTGCTCCCAGTCTGGGAAAGTTTGCTTTTCAAGCAGCGCTGCTGGTTTCCCAGGGGATCAGTGTACAGTCCAACTAATCCCAGGAGCACAGAAGCAATGTATGCTATTTCAGCTATTTTACTCATGCTCTAAGAATTCATGTTCCCAGTTGTTACCATGCTCAACGCCATGTTAGACAGGTAGCAAATGACATTTTCCAAGTGCATAGGACTGAGGCTGGCTCTCCTTGAGAACCCTTGACTCGTTTGGGAATGACTTAGTAGTATCTACTAAGGCCACCATTGCCAAAAAACCCTGTTACAATAAGGTAAGTCGAGTTTCTGTTAGTAAGCAGAAAGAGCTAAGATGCATATACTAATTATTTTTAAAGCAGACAAAAAGGCAGAACAGCATATTATCTTCTCATTAAGTCCCATAACCATGTACTTGTCCTATCCCCATCTTGAGGTCAGAAATACTTTGAGAGGTTAATGTTCTCTTTAACCTCTCTGGAGTGTCATGTGACTCACAACCTCTCATTTGTGGAAACGGAAAATTGGCAGCAGGATCTTCACTGGGGTGTGTGCTACAGTCGGTGGGCAAGACAGGCACACTTATCAGTGTGGAAAATTGCCTGTAGAGCACTAGTTCTGGAGCCAGATTGCCTGGACAGAAGGCCTGTCTCCATGACTTGCCAACCAGGACACACTGGCTGAACCTCTCAGCCACTCCACGCCCCAGTTTTCCCATTGGGAGAATGCACGAGAAGACTACTTAATATATAGGATTGTTGTAAAAATGAAAACATATGAAGCACCCAGATCACAGCCTGGTACCGATGTGCTGTCAAGAACTTTCAGTTACTGTTATAAGTAAACCACAAACACACAGAATTCACAGTGGAGGAGCCAGGATCCAAAGCCAGCCAGTGTGACTCCAAAGGTCATGTTTTTATGTACTATAAGTATATTGCCACTGAGTTCAAAAGCCTTTGAAGCCTAGTAAGTTACATATTTTAAAAAAATAACTAATTAAAACTTCTTTAGAGTTGCCACATGCAACACAGTACCACGAACTGTTAACAAGGAATAGAAAATTTATTAAGTTGCCCAGGATTGGATGATCATGCTTAGAGCCTATTGATAATACTGCTAAATATATGGGTTTTGTTTTGTTTTGTTTTGAAATTAGGCAACTGCTTTTCCCACAGAAGTCAAAGATTTGACCAAGAGAATCCGAACTGTTCTTATGGCCACTGCCCAAATGAAGGAGCATGAGAAAGATCCGGAAATGCTAATTGACCTCCAGTATAGCTTAGCTAAATCTTATGCCAGCACACCAGAGCTAAGGAAAACCTGGCTCGACAGTATGGCCAAAATTCATGTAAAAAATGGAGATTTTTCTGAGGTGACTGCTTAAAATTTTGTTCCCCCTGGGACTCCTCAAACTCCTTTGAACACATTCTGACACTTCTTTCTCTGTCATCCATTTCTAGGCTGCAATGTGTTATGTCCATGTAGCGGCTCTAGTTGCAGAATTTCTTCACCGAAAAAGTAAGACCTTCCTGTTCTGAGATGGGAGGACTCTCAGCTGGCAAAATAATTTTTATCTTTGCAGCTTGCACTTGTGAATGGGATAGAATGGGGCTCTTAAAAATATGTTTACCTTCAGCCTCATTCAGTGCTGAACAGACATTGTTATAAAAGAAGACTGGATTGCTCATTTTGGCTTTGGTCTCTGTAGAAGGTTACAAGAATAAGTTAAATAGTACACGGCTGGGCCTGATGCCCAGTGTTTATTTCCCAAGACTATGTCCCTGGATGACTGCCACAAATGAAATTCTTCTTAGGGCTTATGAGAAGCTCTGCATAATACAGGCAGATCACTTCATTCTCCCTCCTTATCCTTCCCCAACAACTAGAGCCATTTTTATGCAGTGATACCTGAGTGTTAATGGGAATCAGGCCCTTGAAGGACATCAATAGCTCTGCATCCCTAATTCAAGATTTCCAATTCAGGGATCGGCCTGCATGCTTCTCTGTTCCCAAATAGTATTTCGGAGTATTAGAACTACTCAAATAGCAAAACAATTGAGTAAGGTTTAAAAGTTAATTTGCAGTGATGGTTGCAATCAAGACATCTGCTATGTATCAGTGTTCAAGCTGCTTGCTTCAAGCCGGTCAACCAAATAACATGAGGGCAAAATGAAAGCAACTTAAAGGAGTCTTCTTATTAGTCAGGCTTTGGCTATGAGGACACAACCTTGGCTTTTTGCTTTTTAACTCTGGGCTGTCTGTGTTTTTTCATTTCACATCTAAGGTTCAGTGTTTAGGGCCATTTGTAAAATAATGGCCATTGTAGAGATTCTTCCCAAACATGACTATAATGATTAAACTATGCATTCCTTTCATTTAAATTTGGGGCAGGGTAGGATCTCATGTAGCCCAAGCAGCCCTCAAACTTGCTATGTAGCAAAGGATGACCTTGAACTTCTCCTCCTGCCTCTTGCTCCCAAGTGCTGGGATTATAGGCATGCACCACCATGCCCACCCAGTTCATGCACCATTGGATACCAAATCCAGAGATTTGTGAATGCTAAGCAAGCATACTACCATCCGAGCAATATCTCCAGCATTTTACTTGTATTTTAAATTAATATTTTGATACTGAAATGCTTTTGAGCAATCTAAGTTTTCAAATTGGTATATCAGCTAGGTGTAACGGGGTCTATAATCCCAGCACATTGAGGCTAAGGCAGGCAGACTGCCAAAAAACCCAAGGCAGCTTGGGCTACATGGTGAGTTCCAAGTCAGGGTGAATTACAGAGTATGAACCTGAAATAGAATTCCAGGCTCATTACGAATTATTAAGAATTAACTCTCTAGATTTTGAAAATAGGTAATTATATTAGAAATTCTTCCTGAGAATCTTGTTTTACTCACAAGTACAAGGGCTTTAAATTAAACAAAAATTAAGAATGACTTATCTAAAAAAAAATACCAAAAAATGAGTGTATTCCAGTTTTCTCCTTTTAGTGCATATATTGCTTTCGTTTTCTTCTTTTTTTCTGCTTCTAAGGATTGGTCAGATGGCTACAGGCATGATTAGCATGTGCTCTAGCACCAAGCTACACACCCAGTCCCTATGAGTAGTTGGGAAATGGAGAAAGAATTTGTTAAAAGAAGATTCATTTCTTCTTTTTAAATTATAACACTGATATGTTTGTCAGGTTGCCCTAAACACAAAACTTAAAGTTGTGCATTCCCAATCTATTGACACGAAGAGCTTTAACACAGTGCTGTGGCTTTAAATACTTTCCAGAGAAACTGGCTTCCAGTTAGCCCAGCTTTCTAATTAGTGAGCACCTGAAGTAAGAGTTCCATTATGCATAAACCCTTTAGATTTTAAAAATAGGTAATTATATTAGAAATTCTTCCCAAGAATCTTGTTTTATTCACAGGTACAAAGACCTTCAGCCTAAGCAAAACCAAGAATGAGTTATCTCCATTAGTCCATCCTTAGCTTTAGAAAGACTATTTTTGCTCTAGTTGTTTAAATATTAAGCAGCTAGCTACCTTCATCACCAGTCTGACGTGTCTTAACAAGTGGATGTAGCCCAAACTTGTCATTAAGTATTTCATATTACCCTTAAGGTACTTTCAAATTTATCCTTCATTACAATCAAAGAGCGAAGGAGGAAAATGATGTTTTGCATTTTAAACAAAGAAATGTTAAATGTTAATTTTGAATGCTGTTTCTATATTTACTTATAGGTTCTGTCTATTTTTGAACCTGGAGAATTCTACTTCCTTAAACTAGAAAACCTAATTCTAAAAGAGCAGCAGTAGTAAAAAAAATCCTCAGGGTTTTTTCCACCTTTGCTTCAGTGATTGAAAAACTCTCCAAAACAGCTTCTTTTTTCAATTAGCTGCTTAAACTATGAGAGTGATATCAAGATAGTTGGCTAATCTAAAACAGTTAAGTGCACTATAAAAATATTCTTGATCAAGATGGAATAAAATGCTGTCTTAGCTGATACATTGGAAGCAAATGTTCTGTCATGTAGACTTCTTTAAAAAATAAAAATTAAGTTTGTTCTATCTGGTGGTTTCCTGGCCCCCAGGGATAGCTACTATCCATTGTGAAAACTCTGCAACCCAGCAGCATTAGAAAAGTCTAGAGAAGACTCGAATATTTAAGCAAAATATGTTTTAAGTAACATTTAGTGATGACCATCAAAGCATTCTAGAATTCTTTGTTTTCAATTAATTGTCCATTGATACTGAAGATAAGAGGCGTGTTTACATTTTAAATCCCTGACAGGTGTCTAGCACGAATTTCTAAGCACTGTACTTGAAGCTCATTCCTCTGGGATGGAACTCAGGGTGGTGTACATAGTACACAAGTCCTCCATTGTTGAGTTATGCCCTCGGCTGGCCCCTAAGCCATTTCTCTTGAAGAGAGCTATAAAAATACTCTTAATCGCAACGGAATAGGATGCCAATTAGCTGATACATTGGAAGCAAATGTTCTATCATTTAGACTTTTTTTTATAAAAATCAAGTTTGTTCTATCCAGTATTTTCCTGGCCCCCAGGGATATCTGCACAAGTGAAAGACCACTGCTGGAACCTTCCGTTCCTTGTTTCAGGCACCGAAGAGCCAGGAAAGGGGGAAGAAGGAAGCTGGGAATGGTGGCTGAGGCTTAGAATTGCAGCATTCAGGAGTGGGAGGGTTAGAAGTTGGAGGCCAGCCTGGGCCACATCGTGGGTGCTGGCTACAGTGGGAGACCTTGTCTCCTTTCTGCCCCTCCCTGTCGGAAAAAAAGAAAGAAAATGAAAGTGGACAGAGGAATGCAATTGACCCTGACCCCACCCCACCCTCTAACCGGCAACCTTGCCCTTGCTCTTTGTACCAGAGATACCTTACAGACAGATTCTCATGTCTTTCCCTTTCCCCAAGTCAAGCGGAAGCAGTGATGGGGGGATTGTGGTTACTCTTTTCTTGTCCCCAAATATAACCTCCAAGAGAAGTCAGAATGTCTTTCATTTTGTCTGAGAACCTCAGCGTTTCTGGATCTCACTCTCTAAAGACTAGACTTTGGCATTCTTCTCTCTTTTCCTGAGAGAGGGCACAACTCTTTCCCCCAGGGAAGACAAGAGTCAAGTTTTCTGCATTCCTGTACCACCACATAGCATCCTCGTTCAGCAAAGCTTCGGGCCTTCGGATTCCCCCATAAGCCCAGAAGATGTAATTTCCTCCTCCATAGCGTCTCTTCTCACTCCTTATAGGGTAATGCTGCTTTCATTCCCAAGTTTTGTACTCAGTGTCATATAGCTAAAGTTCCACAAAGCACTTCATTCCCTTGTTTATTCCTAGTCAACGCCCCACACACACACTTATGCTCTCACCTCAAGATCTTACCCCTTACTCTTCTGGCTAGCAGTAGTATTCTATTAAGAATTGGCCCTGCTACCCCCTCCTCCGAAATCCTACCCACTCTTTTCCTGGGATCACTCAGACTGTTTCCATCTTTAGGATGGCATGCGGAAATATGAAAGCAATATCTATGAAGCATTAAATCAAGGGTCCAAATCAAAGCTAGGCAGAGTGTACCTCACCCATAATCTTGGCACTTGGGAGGCAGAGACAGGAGGATGGCTATAAGTTTGATGCCAGGCACATCTGAAGTGTGCCTTTGTTTGTTCTCTAAACACAAGATCCTAGAAAACCCAGATTGTAGGAAAACCATGTGGCTTCTCACTCCACAAGAACAATTTGGGCCATAGTCGTAAAAAGTTCTTTTCAGCTAGAGTTCCCTCCTTCCCAGGCTCCAGCTGTCAGCTGTTCTTTAATTCTGTCTTGAGAAAGTTACTTCCTAACATTGAGAGGCTTATTTAGCAATAATAATTCATTTAGTCCTTCTTACATGCTAGGCTCTATTCCAAACCTGTGTTCATGTAACTCTCACAAACTAATCTTTATTATTATTCTTGTTATTATGGTAGTAGAGGTAGTAATGATGATGAAGAAACCTTATGCATACTAGGGAGACAAACACCCAAATTCACACAGTGAAGCAGTGGTAGAGTCAGGTCTGTCTAACTTTCAAACCCATGGTTTTTTTTTTAATGCCCTGTTCAGTTTCTCCAAGGATGTTTTATCTCTGCCATGTGTTTCACTTCCTGTCTGTCAAGTAAATCCTTGGCTAGTCTCTTCCAATAACTGACTGACTTCCCTTTCCAACTCTCAGTGAAATTTAAACACTAGAGATGATTACCAAAGGTCATTCAGTTATTACCCCAAAAGAGTTTGCCCTCTTGTCTAGATGCTAGATCAAATGTACAAGGGATGAGTATTTGAATATAATTTTTATACTAGGAGCACCAGCTATTGAAGATGATGCACCAAAAACACAACTTACAATGAATTTGGGCTCACTTTGAGCAGGGAGAAGAGTGATAGACTATAATAGAGCTGAGTAATACATGACATTATTTTCATGGCTGAAACTTGTACTTATGACTTTGACCCAAGGTCATTTGTGTTATAAAAATAGTGTATCCTTTTAAGGGCGTCTGTTACTTACCAAACATTTTTTTGGTAATAAATATACTCCCTTTCTGATTTTCCACACAGAATTATTCCCTAGTGGGTGTTCAGCCTTCAAGAAAATTACTCCCAATATAGATGAAGAAGGAGCCATGAAAGAAGATGCTGGAATGATGGATGTTCATTACAGCGAAGTAAGATCCCAGGACCTGCATTGTTTGTCATTTATAGAAATTTCCCATTTCAGGATTTATTTGTATTAAAAGTTACTAGATCTGGCTTAACTTCAAAAGTTACTAAGGGTTGATGAGCTTTAAGTCATAAAACTTCTAAGCAAAAGAATTCCTGTTGACAGGGTAGAATCTTGTCTCTGCAACTCTCCCCATTATCTTGTTTTAAAATGCAATGTTTAGGGGGCTGGGAAGATGACTTAGCAGTTAGGAGCATTTGTTGTTCTTTCTGAGGACCCAGGTTTGATTCCCAGCACTCATGTGGTGGTTCATAACCACCTGTAATTCCAGTTTCAGGGGATCTGATACCCTCTTCTGACCTTCATGGACACCAGGCACTCACATAGTATACGTACACACATGCAGGCAAAACACCCATAGAAATAAAATTAATAAAGATATTTTTAAAATGCAGTATCTGTGACCAGATCCCATCCAGCATATGAAAAAGACTCCACAAAACTAGAGTTAACATTATCTTCTTTTGAAGTAGAACTCTAAATAGATAAAGTGTAGGTCACAAAGTTGCACAAATGGAAATATCCTGCTCCCTACTTCAGATGGATAGAAAACAGTTTTAGTTGTCCATTAATAAAGCTCTGTTTAGCACTAACATAGGAGCAAGCCTAGAGACTTGGCAATAGAAAGGCTATAAAATGATGAAATATGATGTCCAAGTTCAACTCTGGAGATAGTCATTGAAATAATATAGGTATGTGACATGCAAAGTCAGAGATGTAAAACAAGGAAGGTTACCATGGTTGTGATATGAGGGGTGGGTTGTGATATGACAGGTGACTGGCTATGGGCTGGAGCAGTGTCTTGGAGAAGGCTGGCCTAAGTGTCCAGATATGTGACAATCATGGCATAAACCAGAATAGTGAAAGATCCTGGTTAGGCATGTAGCTCAGTTGGCAGAGTACTTGCCTTGCATGCATAAGTCCTGAGTTTGATTCTCAGCTACACATAAACTGGTTAAGATGGTACACATCTATACTTCAGTATATGGAAGGTAGAGACAGGAGGATCAGAAGTTTAATTTCAAGCCCACCTTCATCAACATAGGGCATAGGAGGCCAGCCTGAGCTACATGGAACCCTGTCTCAAAAAACAAAACAAGCTGGGCGGCAATCGCACACGCCTTTAATGCCAGCACTAGGGAGGCCGAGCCAGGTGGATCTCTGTGAGTTCGAGGCCAGCCTGGTCTATAGAGCAAGATCCAGCACAGGCACCAAAACTACACAGAGAAACCCTGTCTTAAAAAACCAAAAACCAAACCAAAACAAAAAATACCTAGGAAATACAGTAGGAAGGGAAAAAGAAAGAATTGATGCTTAAGAGAGGTTTGGGAATTGTGGGAAAATGATAGCTATTATTTGCAGGGAAAGGGATGAGTACTTATTTTTTTAACTGTAAAAATGAGTTTTAATTATATATTTAAGTGGAATTTACATGCAGAAAATAATTCAATAAATAAATATTATTATACTTATATTCCAGCAAATATCTTTAAAATAGATATATAATTGAACTATCAAGTTTTTATTTACATGATAGAGGATAAGAGAAGAGGGGAGTGCATATCACGAGAGTACATGATAGGTAGACATGACAGTGTTGCAAAGAAGTCTACTGCCTTCCAAGAAGAAATAAAAATATTTTAAAAGATACCGCCTATAAAATAAAATTCTAAATGCCAAGCGTTAAAAAAGGTAAATGTGACATAACAGTTCTAGAAACTTTTCTTTTTTTATTGAAAATAGATTTTTTTCGTACAATGTATTCTGATCACAGTTCCCCCTCCCCAATTCTTCCCAGATGCTCCCCACTTCCCCACCCACCCAAATCCATACTCTTTCTTTCCTCTTTTTTTAGAATACAAACAAGTATCTAAAACTAATATTATTAATAACAAAATGAGATGAAATAAAAGCAAACAAACCAGAATAAGACAAAAAAAAAGCACCAAAGAAAAAGCACAAGAAACGTACAGATGCTGACACATACATTCACACACAGGAAACCATAAAAACAAACTGAACCTGTAATATATGAACAAAATATCTGTAAGGTTAAAAAAAACTTCAAAAATACCATTGAGGTTGTTTTGTGTTGGCGATGTACTGCTGAGCATGAGGCCTGCCCTTAAGTGTGATTTGCATATCCAGGGAGAGACTGTTGGAGAAGGGTACAGTCTCTGTGAGCTCATATGGACATCAGCCCTCCTGTGCATAGAAGGCCTTGTTTCCTTGGTGTCCTCCATCCCCTCTGGCTCTTACAATCTTTCATTTTCCTCTTCAGCAGGGTTCCCTGAGCCCTGAGGGGAGGGATTTAATGGAGACTTCCCATTTAGGATGGAGTATTCCAAGCTTTCTCATTCTTTGCACATTGTCCAGTTGTGGGTCTCTGTATTTGTTCCCGAGGCTACTGAAGAAGGAAGCTTCTCTGATGATGGTTGACAAAATATTGATCTATGAATTAGCAGAATATCACTGGGAGTCCTTTGATTGCTACGTTTCTCTACCAGAACTGTAGTATTCAGTTATCCCTAGGTCCATGGCCTATCTAGTCTCAGGTTCTTGGTCACCAGGCAGTGCTGGACATGGGTTCCATCATGAAATAGGCCTTAATTCTAATCAGATAGTGGTTGGTTCCTCCTACAACTTTTGTGCTCTGGTTGCACCAGTGCATCTTATAGACAGATCACCATTGTAGATGACAAGGTTTATGGCTTGATTGTTTACCTTTCTCCTCTGGTAGCGTACAGAGTGCCGTCCAGTGTCCTACGAACATTAGTCAATAGGAGTGGAGGCTCTAGAGAGGCACCAGCTTGACTTCTCTGTTTTCAGTGAATTATGTGCTGTCTTCAGCAATAGGACCTTACCATCAGATTGTGAACAGCAAACGATAGCCTTGGCAATAGCTTGGGTTGTTTGGTGGTTTCCATGGGGCCTCTTTGGCCAACAATTTGAGTAGATGTAACCTATTCCCAGCAGTGGAGGTTTCATTTGGTGGCAAGAGATGTCTAGCTGGGGCTTTGTCCCCGCCATTATTCGATGATTCCATGTAGATTGCATTTATTTATGTATATAATTTAGGAAGCTTCTACTGTATTAGGATTCAATATAACCCTCAAATAGCCCTTAGTTTTAGCTGTCCCTCACCATATTCCCCCCTTAACCTACCCTTTCCTCCCCCTCCTGTTTGATCCTCCTGTTCCAGTAAACTCCCCCCCCCATCCATCCATAAATCCATAACTATTCTCTTTCCCCTTTGTAAGGTGATCCAATCCTACCTGAGTCCCTTACTCTATACCTAATCTCTGGTTATGTGGATTGTAGACTGCTTATCACAGATTTAACAGCTAATACAACATACAAGTGAACAGATGCCATATTTGTCTTTTGGGGACTGGATTACCGATGAGTGCTGTTTTAAAAGAAACTAGAGCCGGGCGGTGGTGGTGCACGCCTTTAATCCCAGCACTTGGGAGGCAGAGCCAGGAGGATCTCTGTGAGTTCGAGGCCAGCCTGGGCTACCAAGTGAGTTCCAGGAAAAAGGCGCAAAGCTACACAGAGAAACCCTGTCTCGAAAAACCAAAAAAAAAAAAAAAAAAAAAAGAAACTAGAATTTGAGATGAAAGGTTATCAAAATGGAAATAATCAGACTGCTTGAAATGCAGAATTGAATGTAAAGAGACATCAGGTTGGAAATAAACATCTGCAAGCTATATCCTTGTCAGAGTCAAAGCAAGGTGAGTATGAAAGCAAGTAAAGACCAGAACAACACAGACAGAACATGGACAAGAGTTCATAAAGGCTGGAAATATGAGCAAAAGAAAGAAACACACAGAAGCAGAGATTGAAGTAGTGTACTATCCCATAAAATTATATTTTATAGCAGTTGCCATGAGCCAGGTATGGTAGCAAATACTGTAATCCCAATTCTTAGAAGGCAGAGGCAGAAAGGATCTCAAATTCTAGGCTAACCTGAGCAGCATAAGGAGATTCTGCCCCCAAAGAAAGTGGATTGTCAGCTTTTCTATAATCATCTGTGTATTCTCTATGATTTAGGGCATATGCAATCATGCCACAGAAACACGATTTTACTTTTGTCAGTCTGTATGCCTTTTTTCTTTTGACTGCCTTATTTCACCAGCTCGGACCTCTAGGGTGGTACTGAACAGAAATGGTGAGTGTACATCCTTGCATTGTCCCCAGGTTTACAATAACACTGTTTGGCCTTAAGTGTGTAGTAGATATTCTTTGAGATCAAGGAAGGTCCCTTGTATTCATTTTCACCCAGAATTCTTTTTTACTATTATGAACAGATACTGGTTTTTTTAAGAAAATATTGATATAATTTTAAAGATTTATTTTTAACATTTTTGAGATTATAATCTATTTGTATCACTTCCCCTGCTGTTGTTTGTTTTTACTCTTTTTTGGGGGGCCTGCCGCCCAGCTCCCAAATAAATCACACATAGACGAATTCTCAATTATAAATGCCTGGCCTTAGCTTGGCTTATTTCTTACCAGCTTTCCTCAACTTAAATTATCCCATTTACCTTTTGCCCCTGTACTTTTCCCATTCTCTTACTTCTGTAAATCTTACTCTTACTTTGTGGCTTACTGTGTAGCTGGGTGACTGGCCCCTGGAGTCCTCCTCCTTCTCTGGTTCCTAGATCTCCTTCTCCTAGATTTCTCCTTCTATATATTCTCTCTGCCTGACAGCCCCTCCTATCCTTTCTCCTGCCTAGCTATTGGCCGTTCAGTTCTTTATTAGACCAATCAGAGTTTTACACAAGCAAAGTATCACAGCTTCACAGAGTTAAAAAATGCAACATAAACAAAAGTAACACACCTTAAAATAATATTCTACAACATTCCCCCTTTTCTTTCCTCCCTTCAAACCTTTCTGTGTATCCCCCACTTTTTCAAGTTCATGGCCTCATTTTCTTTCACTGTTGTTACGTGTGTGTGTGTGTATGTGTGTGTGTGTGTGTGTGTGTGTGTGTGTGTGTGTGTATGTATTTCTAAATGCATATATACAATCTGTTCAAGTTGTATGTTACTTGTATGTATCTGATTAAACACCTTTTTCTGCACTTACTTCTTTTATTAGGCTTATGTAGTGGTATATTTCTTGAGCTTTTTAAAAAATAATTACTAAACAACTTTCAATTCCTGAAATAAACACCATTAGTTTTTAACTGACTTTTTGGTATTTTGAGACAGGATCTCACTATGTATCCCTGGCTGGCCTGAAACTTGCCATGTAGACCAGGCTGACCTGGAACTCACAGAGACCAATCTGTTTCTGCCTCCTGAGAGCTAGTATTAGAGATATGTGCCACCATGCCCAGTCTGCTGAAATTCTTAATATAGCCAGTGAATGTTAATATGCTGATTCTTTATTCAAGTATTCACATTGATTATGAGTTACAAAAGAAGGCAGTCTAGATAAATAAGGTTGTTCCCACCCTTAAAGAATCACAGCTTATTTGGAATGTCAGCTACCTAGACAGTGTGCAAATATTGTAGAACTATAAATATTTACCCCATTGATTCATAGAATGGGAAACAAAGTATTTGTACCTTGCCTTCCTTATCCAGACCAGGAAAAACATCTAGGAGGGTAGTACCTAAGCTATTCTAAAGAGGTGCTTGAAGGGCAGAGGATATTTCAGGAGAATTACTAGCAAGCTTTTCTCTGTTATTGGAGCACTTGGCTTGTTGAATGAGGAGATCATAGAAGCGTTAACCATATCATTGCAATCCTCGTGTACCACATGAAGGAGCTTGCCCCTTGTTCTGTGAGTGATGGCATGTTTTAGGTTTTCAGCAACATGATCAGAACCCTGTGGTCTATCTGTAGAGGATGTATTGGGAAGTGCCAAGGCTGGAGTCAGGAAGATCAGTTAGGGGAAAAGGTATCAAAGTCTTAAGTCTTAGCATTAAATGGAGAAATGGAGGAAATGGGTCATATTTGAGAAGTACCTAGGAAGTTAAAGTGACAGGACTTGGGAATAAGCTCAGAGGATGAGTGAAGGAAGAGATTGTATTAGTTTCCTAGATGGTTACAATGGTTCGAAATTGATTTGTCTAAAGCTATTTAACACCCAGTTGCTGTAACATAACACCATAGACTAGGTAGCTTATTAACAGCAGAAATGAATTGCTAGAGGATGGAAAGTCCAAAGTCAAAGCACCAGTGGGTAATGTGTCCGGGGGGGGGGGGGGGCAAATTTCCCGGTTCGTAGATGGCCCCTGCTTGCTGTGCCCTTACATGGTAGAAGGGATGCGCTAGGTCTCTGGGATTTCTTTTGAAAGGGTGCTTAAAATCTTATTCATGGTTGCTCTGCCTTATGACATCAACACCCCCAACTGCCTCACCTTCTGATAGCATCATCTGGAAGGTTAGAATTTTCCCATGAGAATCTGAGGGAAGCAAATATGAAGAGCATAGCGCTAGGGCTGCCATATCAAAGTAGCTCAAAGTAGGTGGCTTCAAACACAAAAATGTATTACCTCACCGTTCTGGAGTCTAGAAATCTGAAACCTAGGTATCATCAGGTAGAAGCCTTCCTTGACTTCTGCTGATAGCTGTTGGTCCTTGGCATTCCTTGGCTTACAGCTACATGGATTCTGTCTCTGTCTCTGTCTCTGTAGTCACATTGTATTTTCCCTGGACACCTGCAGTTTATTTTAAGGATGCCAGCCATTTTGTCTTGAGGGCTCACCTTGTATCAGTATATTTATCTTAATCGATTGTATCGATAACAACCTTTTCTCAAATCAGGTCACAATCTGAGGCAGGTAAGAACTTCAGCTTACCATTTAGGGGAATACAATTCAACGCATACCAGGATAAAGTCAAAACTGCACCTAATTTCCACCTAAGTAATTATAGATTATTGCCACCTGCTAAATAGGAATGGGAACTAGAAGATGAGTTCGATTGTCTGTCTAAGCGACAAACAGGCCATTTTGGCAATCAGTTCCCTAGATCTGAAGGAAAACAAGTTACTAGAACTTGTAGTCAACAGCACAGCAATTGGCCTCATCTTTTTATTGTTGAGAACATGAGATGATGCTTCACAAAACTCTCAAGCAGCTGTTACGATTCTGGAAGGTGAGAGAGCTCTATCATAGGATATTATCCTATCCCTAATGTTCAAATCATAGGGAGAGTTCTTTCCCTAGATTGTATCAGTTTAAAGAAGACCTAAATCACTAATGCAAAAAAAAACTGTCTCATTCTCTTAAGACTAATATTCTGTGCAAATATTGTTTCAATATGAAAGAAGAGCAATGGACATGTACAAGCTTAGTGAAATTTGCCTTGTTAGGTATTTATACATTCTCTATTAATTACTTTTATTAAAACATGATATATGTATATATATATAAATAGGAATCATTGTGATATTTCTATGTGTGCATACAGCATTCATTGATACCCAACCACACCCTCTTCCACCCTCACCACCTGCCCTGTCTCACCCTGGCATGATTTCCATCTCCTAGTAAATCATTCTTCGACTTCCAGGTCAACTTAGTCCATAATTTGGAACAACCAAAAGATTTAATTCAACATGATATTATCTTCAAATAAAGTCTCCATTTCCACATAAACAAAACAAATATAATTTACTGTTGACATTGGTTTCATATTTCAGAAATATTTCTAATTTTCCAGTACTTGTAACATTTGATTTAGAAAATACTGTCATGGTGGCATATACCTGTAATCCAAGCATTCAATGAGGTTAAGGTGGAAAGCTCACCAGTTGGAGGACAGACAGCCTGGGCTTCATGGCTAGGTCCTGTTTCAAAAGAAAGAAGTAGAGAGGGGGAAGAAGTGCTCATACAAATATACCTCTGTGCAGCCGGGCAGTGGTGGTACACGCCTTTAATCCCAGCACTCGGAAGGCAGAGCCAGGTGGATCTCTGTGAGTTCGAGGACAGCCTGGTCTACAGAGTGAGGTCCAGGACAGACATAGCTACACAGAGAAACCCTGTCTCAATGTGTGTGTGTGTGTGTGTGTGTGTGTGTGTGTGTGTGTGTGTGTGTGTGTGTGTGTGTGTATGTATGTATCTCTGTGCATTTGCTTGAACATAGCCCATTTTGTTTGTTCCAAGTTAAAATGGTTTGAAATTGATTTATCTAAAGCTAGTTTAATATCCAATTGAATATTTCTCTTAATGCAGGAGGTTTTGCTGGAGTTACTAGAACAGTGTGTGGACGGCTTGTGGAAGGCAGAGCGTTATGAAGTCATTTCTGAGATATCCAAGTTGATTATTCCAATTTATGAGAAACGTCGTGAGTTTGAGGTAGGCGATGGACACATTGGCATTATTACCTTCCGTACTTTGTTTCAGTCTTGGTAAAACACTAACATAATGTTGTTCCTGTTTTTTCACTCTGGTGTCTTCTGAAGAAAATAGGTGGTTCATTGTATTGTGACATTGGAATTTTATCATAGAATAAATGTCCTTTTTGTTTGTGGTGCCAGGGATAAGCCCCAGGATACTGGGCATGCTAGGCTCATGCTCTATCTCCAAGATATCCCATAGTCAAAATGTTAAGTTTATTCCCTGAATTGTAAAAACTACCAAACCTCCAGGGGATCCGATGCCCTTTTTTGATCTTTGTGGTATACAGGCATACATGCAGGCAAAACACACACATAGAAATTAAATAAAACAAGAGTTTAATAATCTATACATAACTAGGTAGAACTCCCTATTAACATACTATAAAATGTTTTGCACTTCTGGGGATTGAACCCAGGCCATCACACATGCTAGGTAATTTCTCTACCACTCAGCTGCAGCCTGATCCCCTTTATTGCAACTTTTGAGATGAGGCCTTGCTAATAGCCCAGGATAGCCAGGTAATGAAGTGAGTACCATGCTGTGGGATGGTCTGTATGTGAAATGTGTTGCTCTGATTGGTCAATAAATAAAGCACTGATTGGCCAGTAGCCAGGCAGGAAGTATAGGCGGGACTAACAGAGAGGAGAACTGAGAGAACAGGAAGGCGGAGGGAGACACTGCCCGCCGCTGCCATGACAAGCAGCATATGAAGATGCCAGTAAGCCATGAGCCATGTGGCAAGGTATAGATTAATGGAAATGGATTAATTTAAGCTGTAAGAACAGTTAGCAAGAAGCCTGCCACGACCATACAGTTTGTAACCAATATAAGTCTCTGTGTTTACTTGGTCGGGTTTAAGTGGCTGTAGGACTGTCGGGTGACAGAGAGTTGTCCTGACTGTGGGCCAGGCAGGAAAACTCTAGCTACAGTACCAGATATCCTGGCCTATATAGCAAGACTCCATCTCAAAAATAAAATAAAATAAGCAAGCAAAAGAAATCTACTTTAAAATAAAAACCTAAACATTGGTGGTTTTTTTACTCTTGCACGTTGATCTTGATGACACTTAATGACTGATAAAACCACAAATATATATTCTCATTTTTCAGAAACTGACTCAAGTCTATAGAACTCTTCATGGCGCTTACACAAAAATTTTGGAGGTTATGCACACCAAAAAACGACTTTTAGGTACTTTCTTCAGAGTTGCCTTTTATGGCCAGGTAAGTGTGCTTTAGTAAAGTTGGTTCATCAAACTGTTTGGCTTTTTAAATGTTCTCCTTTGACTTATTAGATGGCCTTTGGACAGTTGTTGCTTCTGGGATTCTGTCTTGCTTTTTGCACAGCAGAAGGCTCCTTTTGTAGTGTTCTCATTCACTTTGGTTCTCCTGTCTAATTAGGTCAGGGATGCAAGGTGTGGATTTCTTCCTCAGTTTAGTTTTCTGTTAAGCTTCTGAAATATACATTAAGTATCTAGTCGTTAAAGCTTTGTAACACAAGACAGACTAAAGACACATGGAAGGGGGCTGGAGAGATGGCTCAGTGGTTTAGAACACTGGCTGCTCTTCCAGGGGACCTGGGTTCAATTCCCAGCACCCATATGGCAGCTCACCACTGTCTGTAATTGCAACTCCAGGAGATCTGACACCTTCACACAGATATACATGCAGGCAAAAACACCAATGCACATAAAATAAAAGAATAAAATAAATAATTAAAAAATTTAAAAAGCAAAAACAATCTGTTAAAAAAAGAATACATGGAAGAAAGACATTAATATGGAAACCTAATGAAAATAAAAAACATATCTATGCTAGTTAGTTTCCTCTTCCTACCAATAATATGTTCATATATTTATGAATTTGAGTACACAAAGAAGGAAGAAAATCTAACATGGGACTGCTTAATAAAAATAAAAAGTAGCCGGGCGGTGGTGGCGCACGCCTTTAATCCCAGCACTCGGGAGGCAGAGCCAGGCGGATCTCTGTGAGTTCGAGGCCAGCCTGGTCTCCAAAGTGAGTTCCAGGAAAGGCGCAAAGCTACACAGAGAAACCCTGTCTCGAAAAACCAAAAAAAAAAAAAAAAATAAAAAAAAAATAAAAAAAAATAAAAAGTAGCCGGGCGGTGGTGGCGCACGCCTTTAATCCCAGCACTCGGGAGGCAGAGCCAGGCGGATCTCTGTGAGTTCGAGGCCAGCCTGGTCTCCAAAGCGAGTTCCAGGAAAGGCGCAAAGCTACAGAGAAACCCTGTCTCGAAAAACCAAAAAAAAAAAAAAGAAAAATAAAAAGTATTTCCAGATTACACCTCCCTCTTTCAGACAATATGTTTGTGTACTTGTGCATTTGACAATTCTCACTTATTCGAAGTTAGAAGGTTGAATATATGCATGTGGCTTATAATATATTATTAATATATCAGAATTAAAATATTAATATTGTCTTAGAATTTCTATTGCTGTAATAAAACACCATGACGAAAAGCAACTTGTGGAGGAGAGGGTTTATTTCAGTTACAGCTCTGACCACACTCCATCACTGAGGGAAGTCAGAGCAGGAACTCAAGGCAGGAACCTGGAGGCAGGAACTGATGCAGAGGCCGTGGAGGAATGGTGCTTACTAGCTTGTGTAGCTAGAGTTTTCCTGCTTGGCCCATGGTCAAGACAAATCTCTCTCACCTGCCAGTCCCACAGCCACTCAGACCCGACCAAGTAAACACAGAGACTTATATTGGTTACAAACTGTATGGCCGTGGCAGGCTTCTTGCTAACTGTTCTTACAGCTTAAATTAATCCATTTCCATTAATCTATACCTTGCACGTGGCTTGTGGCTTACCGGCATCTTCACATGCTGTTTCTCATCGTGGCGGCTGGCAGTGTCTCTCTGACTCAGCCTTCCACTTCCCAGCTTTATTCTCCTCCTTGTCCCGCCTACACTTCCTGCCTAGCCAATGGCCAATCAGTGTTTTATTTATTGACTAATTAGCAACACATTTGCCATACAGAACATCCCACAGCAAGCTTGCTCCCCATACCTTGCTCAGCCTGCTTTCTTATAGACCCCAGGACCACCTGCCCAGGGTTAGTACCCCTTCACAGTGAGTTGGGCCCTCACACATCAAGCATTAGTTAAGAAAATGCCCCACAGGGCTATCTGATAAGGCATTTTCTCTATTGAGGTTCCAACTTCCCAAATTATTCTAGCTATGTCAAGGTGACATAGAACAGCCACCATAAATAGTTAAAGCTAATATTAATAAGTATTATTTTAAGTGTATTCAAATATATTGTCACTAGTTATGCAGATTTTCCTGGAATGCTTTTTTTCACATACTATTTGTTTACTTTTATAATAGTCTTTTTTTGAAGAAGAAGATGGAAAAGAGTACATCTATAAAGAACCCAAGCTCACAGGCCTTTCAGAGATTTCCTTGAGACTTGTGAAACTGTATGGTGAAAAATTTGGTACTGAAAATGTCAAAATAATTCAGGATTCAGACAAGGTAACTTGTGTCATGCATTTGGAAATCACTGTTCATTTGTTCCAGGCTCTGTGCATTGCTCCTGATATGTGGGATAGAAGCATAGAAGTAGAGCCTGTTAGATAATGACAGAAAGAGTGGAGGCTTTGAAGTCAGGGGGGCCAACACTCAAGTCTTCATTCTCTGCTAACTGTGTGACTATAGGAAAATCACTTACCTGCTCTGTGCTTGACTTTTCTCAATGGTAGCATGAAGACAGTAGTATCTTCCTCATGAGGTTGTTATACACATTAAATGAGTTACTATGTAGAAAGTGACTATATAATTACATTAAGAGCATTCATTAATAATAATAGAAGAGGCTGGGCGGTGGTGGCTCACGCCTTTAATCCCAGCACTTAGGAGGCAGAGGCAGGCGGATCTCTGTGAGTTCAAGGCCAGCCTGGTATACAGAGTGAGTTCCAGGACAGGTTCCAAAGCTATACAGAGAAACCTTATCTTGTAAAAATAAAATAATAATAATAATAGAAGAGATGATGATTAATACAGTTTAGCTGTTGAACATTCAGTTCTACAGCATGATTCTTTTTTCTTTTACTCTTCTCTCATACATTACATCCCAACCACAGTTTTCCCTCCCTCCACCCTTCCCAGTCCTTTCCCTACCTCCTCTCTCCCCCAGATCCACTCCTCCCCGTTTCCCTTCAAACAAAAGAGCAGTCCTCCCAGAGACACCAACCAAACACAACATAGCATGCTACAGTAAGACTATACACAAACCTTCATATTAAGTACAGCATGATTCTTAGTTGACTACTGTATGAGTAAAATCATCCAGAGGCATAGAGGGCTGTTATATTATGCTAAAAATAACCCTAATTCAACAAGAGTGACCATACTTACATTTTATTATTGTTGTTATTTTACATGTGTACATATGTGATTATATGCACATGTGAACACATGCATGTGGAAGGGAGAAGTCAGTGTCTTCTTCAGTCACTATCCTCCTGAACCTGGAGCTCTCCAAATTAGCTAGCCTGGCTGGCCAACAAACTTAGGGATTCTGCTGTCTCTATATCCCTGGGACAAGGATTATAGGTGTGTGCTGCCACACCCAGCTTTTTTATATGGTTCTAGGGCTCCAGCTCAGGTCCTCATGCTTGTACTGTCAAAGGTTTTACTGCAGCTCCCAACCCCCCAATGTTTTGTTTTGTTTTTGGGCTGGTCTCGAGCTCACAACAGTGCTCCCCTTTCAACATCCCTAGTGCTGTGCATTTCCAGTGAAGTCAGTTTCCAGAGAGACATTTTTGGTCTTGCCCCAATATCATCCATCCCATTAGGCCCTACCATAACAAGGTGTGAAGAATTCTAGCAAGAGAGGCTGTGTAGTAAGGAATGCACTACTCCTTCTAGACAGCCTTTGGGAAATCGGTCGGAATGCCTTTGACCTAACAGTTGCCAAGATGAGAGTTCATTACTGAGGTAGAAAGGAAAGTGCAGACTTCTGTTTTTTGTCCTTTCGTTTTGCTTTGTTATGAGACAAGCTCTTACTTTGTAGCTCAGGCTGGTCTGGAATTCCCTACGTAACCCAGTGTTGTATGTCACTATTCCCAGGGAGACATGAACAAACACCTGCTCATTCCAGATAGAAAACCAATGATTGGCCCAAGTAAGGATGTCACCAAAGCTCAGTTTGTTAAACCAGCGAGTTTTATCAGGGTTATTTATAGGAATATAGGTAAGATGTTAGTTACTAAACTAGAAATGACTCGAAGACAGATGTATCACCAAAAGGCCACCCTAAATGACAGCTCACAAAGGAGGCAGCTCCACAGACTAGAAAGTGTCTCTTTCAGGCAGCTCATATGGGCTGAGCCACTTCCAGCAGCTGACTGTCTGTGAATGTCTCTCAGCAGCCCTTACAATATGCTTGGCAAAGGAGAGACCTAATGAATATGGTCAGTTTCAGGGACCCCATGAGGCTTTTGAGTTCTTTACTTCCTTAACTAAGCTTTCCTGCAAGATGGACTATTTTATGTCCAAGAACATTGTGTCTCTTGATGAATGGAAGGTTTCACCTCCTTTAGAATAGCCTGTATCTTAGGGATCAAGGTGGAGGACTTTACCCTTTAGGAAGTTGTTACACAACACTCACGCTGGCCAAGCACTTTTTTTTTTAAACAGGATCTGACCTAGGCAGGCCTAAACTGCAGGACCTGCCTCTACCTTTTGGGTGCCAAAACTATAAGTATACATTACTATTCCCCCAAAATGGTTGCCTTCTGGCTGTTCGCAACTAACTAACATAACATAACAAGGAATGGCCTAGCATTATGTTGTTTTTGCTGTCACAAGTCATCCTGAGATGGTTAAAGGCTGCAGAAGGGTAATTCACAGGATCTAGGCAGCTATTTTCCCACTTGATATAAGGAATTTGATTTTTAACGTTTAAAAGTAAAATTAAAAGCATTCTTTTTGTGTGTGTGCTTTTTGGGGGTGGGTGGGGGAAGAGGAACAGATTATGAGCCTGAGCTACCATGTCAAGCAAAACCAAACCAAAAACAAGTCATTGTGCTTGCCAAAGAACAAAATCTACTTGAAGGCACAGGCGATTTGAATAGAAGTTTCTTAAATGTATGTGTCCTTTGGCCCAAAAGTGTCATTTAAATGTATTATATGTACATTTATTTTGTAATGCTCTTTGTCTAAAGAAGTTTCATGCTATAAAAGCCTGGGAAGAGCCTGATACTCATATACCTACCTGCATGAGAATACTACTAATAATGTATAGTAATGTGATGTATAATGTATAGTTGCCTAGGAATAAAAAGAGTGATTTATTTTTATTGTGGTTTTTTTCTTGGGGGGAAGGTAGGGGGGCAGGTTGAGACCGAGGCTAGGAACTCCCTGTGTAGACCAGGTTGGCTTCGAGCTCTTTCAGCTTCACAAGTGCTAGTAGTGTAGGTGTTAATAGCCACCATGTCTGGCAGCATGAAGGATTTATCATATCAGTAGGATGGACGATAGCAAAGTATGTCATTAGAGAATAAAAAGCAAGATGCAGCACAGTAGGGATAGTAAGTACATTTGTATCAAAACGGGAAATCCACATAAACTTATCTATACAAGTTTAGGAAATATCTAGAGTCAAAGATACAAAAAAAAGTGTTGTTCATGACTGTCCATGAGAAATGGGCCTAGAGACTTGGTTAGGAAGGATTTTTTTTTTTGCTATTCATATGTACACTGTGTAGTACTAGTATTACTTGTCCTTTTATTTCCTATTTATGTTTCATCTTAGCTAAATAATTACTTCGACTGAGGTCTTTCTAGAAAATTCCAGCTTTTAAATGTGAGAGAATTATTTCTGAGTCTTTTGGCTAAGATAAGTGTAACAGGAAAGAAAGGTTAATGTTTCCAGAGAGAGCCAAGTAAATAGAAGGGGTTTAAACAAATTAGCCAGTGTTAAGACATACCATCCCCTGCATATGTGGAGAGTGAAAAGATACAAAGACTGTTTGCAGGGAGAGTTTTGTTGGTTTTGTTTCTTTTTTTTTCTCACTAAACACAGACAGACATAACTGATAAATGGCCAAGATAGTAAGCAGGTCACCAGCACCCAGGACACAAGGCAGATTTTGTCGGGAAAACATGGAAAGCAGATCCGGAGTTTTGTCTGGAATTCAGGAGAAATGCCATTGGTTGAGAATCCACAGGTGAACGAACGAACCTTCAGCAAGGACAGCAGCAGCAATATTTGGCATGGAGTTTAGATGCCTCATGAAATGGCCAGCAACTATACTAGACTTTTGTGTTTTGTTGTTTTTGTTACTGGCAATTGAACCAAGAACCTTATACATGCTAGGCAAACGTTCTCGCAGCTGAATTACATCCCCAACCCTACAACTAAACTTCTCTGTCTTCCATATAGAATCCCTGTGTTTTCTTGTGATCCCTTTCCTCTGCTGGCTAGGATTAAACTGATGTAGGCAAGAATACTACTCTTGCAGGCTGAAGAGGTGTCTCAGTGGTTAAGTGCCCCTGCTTCTCATGTAGAGGATCCAGCTTGGTTCCCAGCACCCACCTGATGACTCACAACCATCTTTAACTCCAGTTCCAGTGATTTTGATGCTTACTTCTGGCCTTGGCGAGCACTGCATGCACACGGTGCACATACATACATGTAGGCAAACTCTTATACACATAAAATAAAAATATAAAACTAATAAAATCTTTTTAAAAATATCTACTCATGATATATCAAACACTGCTTGTGGCTGTCCAGATTGGTAGGCTACTTTGTGGCATAGTTGGGTAGTTTATTAAAATCCTTAAAGCTATATAAATCTTTGAACTGAACATTTTTTCTAAGAAAAATGTATCCTAAGGCAAACAATCAGAACAAAAAAGCACACTTATAAATTCAAGGATGTTCACCAAAGTATGACTTTCAATAGCAAGCAAAGTGTTAGAAAATTTCCAGTGTGTCTGCTAGTAGGGGAATGATCCAGTAACTCATGTGTATTCATTCAGCCATTAAAAGTCATATCAGAGCCGGGCGGTGGTGGCGCACGCCTTTAATCCCAGCACTCGGGAGGTAGAGCCAGGCGGATCTCTGTGAGTTCGAGGCCAGCCTGGTCTCCAAAGCGAGTTCCAGGAAAGGCGCAAAGCTACACAGAGAAACCCTGTCTCGAAAAAACCAAAAAAAAAAAAAAAGTCATATCAGGCCACGTGTGGTGGTTCACACCTATAATTCTAACCAAGTAGGAGGACAACTCCAAGTTTAAAGCTACTGTGGGTTACCTAATGAATCAGGCCAGCCTGAGATACAACATGAAATCCTGTTTCAAATAATGTAAATAAATAGTGTCAATGCTCCAGTATAAACTATAGTACTTATATTATCTTTCTTATTGAGGTAGATTTACATATTGCAGAACTATTTTAATAAGTATTTAAAGAATCAGGTTACAAAACTGGTGTGATCTCAATTTTCATAATATGTATGCATAGAGACAAATGGAAAGAAATGTGTGAAATGTGGATAATGCTAATTGCTGAGGGCTAAGATTACAGTGGTGTTTTCTGTTCTTCCTGTATTTCTGTAATCGCTATAGATTTTCCGTACCTCCTTTATAATCATAAACAAGTTCTCTGTAAAACACAGCTCCGATCTCCCCTAGGTAGTTTTCTAGTCAATCAGGAGCACATTGTAATGCCAGTGTTTCTAGTGTGGTCTCAAAGCAGTAAGCTGTACTTCTATTTTCTTTCCATTGATTTTGGTTTTTTAAAAAGACAAACAACTTTCTTTATAGGTAAATGCCAAAGAACTTGATCCAAAATTTGCTCATATACAAGTCACTTATGTGAAGCCCTATTTCGATGACAAAGAACTCACAGAAAGAAAGACAGAGTTTGAAAGAAATCATAATATCAACAGATTTGTTTTTGAGGCCCCTTATACCTTATCAGGAAAAAAGCAAGGCTGCATAGAAGAACAGTGTAAACGCCGGACCATCTTGACCAGTGAGTAGGAATCTTTGTGTTACTTTCATATCTGTCTTGGTGCTTTCTCCTATACACAAGTACCAGCTGGCCAGCAGGAACACCTAACTGAAATGTTAATCACTTGTTATTTTACAAGTTTATACAAACATGTCCTTGTAATAAACCATCGTTTCTCCATATGTCACTCCTAACTGCTTAAAGGTGTCTCATAAAGATAATTTATCTTTCATCTCGAAGCAGAAGGAACTGGTTGACACCCTAAGGAATTTTTCTAGCAAAAGTAGAAGGCATAAACAAGGTGATTGTTTATTTTTTCCTTGAATTCTACCGAATAAAAGGTTTTCTAAAGTTGGTCTTTGCATTTTCGTAGCTTCAAACTCATTTCCATATGTGAAAAAGAGGATTCCTATAACCTGTGAACAGCAGGTGAATTTAAAACCAATTGATGTTGCTACTGATGAAATAAAAGATAAAACTGCAGAGCTGCACAAGCTTTGCTCCTCGGCTGATGTGGACATGATTCAGCTTCAGCTGAAGTTGCAGGGCTGTGTCTCCGTGCAGGTACGTTGTTTGCCCAATAAGCGCAAAAATGCTTTTGCTGTTTCTCTCACTCTTGTAAGGGCACAGAGCAAGCACTAAGTCCAGTTGTGTGTTATGTTTTTATTGGGTGTGAAAAAAAAGATCTGTATTCTTTTGAACGTAAGAAATAAATCACATTCAATTTCTATGAATTGTGTATTATGTCAGAGGACTTTAACATAAACCTCTAAGACCAGCCAAGCCCTGTATTTATATGTCAGAAATCATTTACTAATTTATTGGTATATCAATTTTACCAGATTAATCCCTTTAGTTAATGATTTTTCACATAAACGCCTCATGAGCATAATAAATAGATCTCTAAGCTATGGGTTTCTTCTGTGTTTTATTGTGTATCTGCTATCCCCTCAGCCCTTGGAGGTTTTAATGAAAAGGAAAATGCAAAATCTCCTCACGATTACATGCTGGCCACACTGTCAATTTTTTCTCTTGTGTAATTTAGGTCAATGCTGGTCCATTAGCCTATGCGAGGGCTTTCCTAAGTGAAAGTCAAGCTACCAAGTATCCCCCTAAGAAAGTGAATGAGTTGAAAGACATGTTTAGGTAAGTGTTAGTCTTCAGATCATACATCTATTCTTTTCTTCCATTTTCTTCAAAAAACAGCAATACAAATGTTTACCAAGTAAGGGCATTCTCTGCGTTCTGCATTTGCACTGATTAATTGACCTCCAAACGGCACTTTAAGTAGTCAGGAACCATATGATCTGTTTCATGCTCTGAGGTACTAACACTGCTCCTGTGACCCAAGGGATTAAATATGCCAGCTTACTTTATTGCTTTGGATATTTTAAGTGACACAAACACAAGCCTACATTCATTACATGATTTCCTTCTTTGCCCGATTGACCTTGCATTATAGCATTTCAGACCATTTAGGGAAGGAGCGAAGTGGAGCTGGAAAGGTTGCACAGACTTCCTTCTGCTCCCTGTGTTCTCACTTCCACTTGGACTCGGCAGGTCTGGAGAATGCCTTAGCTTGTCTGCAGTCAGAAGCCCTGTAAGTTAAGGCATGTCTGAACGGTCAGGAAAAAAAAAAACAAGTCTGCTTTGTATGTAAACAGAATTTAATTATAGAACATGAGGACAAATTGAGTAAAGTAGACTAAGGAGAAAGATAGTAACCTATACGTTTGTTTGCTCCTGACTTTTGTCATTTATTTTTTCTGTCCGCGAGCCATCATCTATTCCAGGTTGCAGAGTAGCCAGTATTTATTAATAGTATATGCCTGGCATGTACAAAAGACTCTACTAGTTGCTATGACAGGAATACAAAACATGGGGTACTTTTTCCGCTTGTGCTTCCACTCTTAATTGTATGCATTAAACACATGAAAAATAAATGAATAAAAATTAATATAAACATAAGAAATAATGGGGGGAGACTTTTATGGTAGTTCCTCTACTCTGTGTCCCTATTCTTACCGGCCCAAGTACTTCACACCTGTAATACACAACACTACTGACCAAATAGTAAGCCCCAAATGAATTCTTTTTGAATGAGTGACAGGAAATAATTCCATTAAGCTTCCCAGGTATTGATTTTTGTTTTGGATTGAGACAGGGTCTCAGTACATAGCCTAAGCTAGCCCAAAGCTGGCTATGTAGACCAGGCTGAGCTCAAATTCACAGAGACCCACCTGCCTCTGCCTACTGAGTGATGGTATTAAAGACATGCACCAGGTTCTGAGCCAGGTTTTAAAACAGATCAGAAAGCAGAGGAGAAAGATAAAAAAGAAAGTTAAAGTGTATTTGAGACTTAAGAAGTGACCTAACTAATGGTGAGGAAGGGGAAAATTCCAATCTTTCTTTATGAAAGTCATAGTCAAAGTAAATTGTCAAACTGATGGTTGGTGATACTTTGTAAGAATAAGTAACAAAACTTTAATCTTTTGTGTTTTCATGTTCATCCACAGAAAATTCATACAGGCATGTAGCATTGCACTCGAACTAAATGAGCGGCTAATTAAAGAGGATCAAGTCGAGTACCATGAAGGGCTAAAATCCAATTTTAGAGACATGGTAAAGGAATTGTCTGACATAATCCATGAGCAGGCAAGTATTAACATTCTTAAAACTAAGGACAGACTCTGGGGTCCCTAAAGTACTACTTAGCAAAATACATTAGTTTGAAACGTATTACCCTAAAATTATTTGGTTTATATTAAATTTTTATTACACTTTAATTTCTTTACCTTGGATGGATGTATGCATGTGTGGATATGGGTAAGTAGGTGTGTGTTGCATAATGCCACAGTGTGCATGTAACATGACACATGTGTGCCATGATATGTATGAAATCAGTTCTTTTCTTCCATCATGTGGGTTCCAGGGATTGAACCCAGATCACTAGGCTTGACTGCAAACATTTTTACTGGTGAGTCATTTCACTGGCCCTTTAGCTTATATTTTAAAATTTGCTTAGCTCGTATCTTCAGCCACTTTAGTCATGTAATGTGAATGAAGCAGTCATCTAATAAGTGCTACAGAAGTTAGAGACCATTTTATTCTTTGTGCTATGACATTAAAGACAACTAGCTAAGCAAGTCCAAATTGATCCTCTGTGAACATTGACAAGAGTCTCAAGAAGAATCCCAAAGAGGTGAAAAGACTGGCTCAGCAACCCAGTTCCTGTATAATGTTCTTATCTTGGCTATAAGAAGCTAGATGCTGGCCCTGGGGAGATGGCTCAGTGGGTAAAGAGCCCGTTGCGCAAGCATGAGGACCCGAGTTCAGATCTCCAGCACCTCCATAAAACAGTGAATACCTGTAACCCCAGTCCTTGGAGTGCAGTGGAGACGGGAGGCCCTGGAGCTCGTTTGTCAGCCGGGCTAGCCAAATCTGTGAGGCCCAGGTTCAGTAAGAGACTTGTCTCCAAAAGCCAATGTCATCCTTCTGGCTTCCACACAGGAGCACACACACATACAATGCATCCACATGAACCTGTGCACACACCCATATAAACAAATACATATAGCACACATAAGCAAATACAATAACAGGTTTTTGAAACTAGATACTGTGACGTAGGTGACAGGCTGAATCACTGAGTATTAGTAACAATTATAACTACCTTAGGGAAACAGCCTGAAAAAATAAAAAGTCAACCCTCGATCTTTGCTCATAGCCAAATCCCGTCATCATTAAGTACTTACCACTTTTACATATCCTCCGACCCTTGTAGAAGTCCTGATTTGTGTTGGTAGACTATCGGTTGAGGCCCTGGAAGTTACGTTTACATTTACTTTGCATATGGATTGCCAGTTAACCATTTAAACATTTTTATCATGTTTGTAAAAGTTATGGCATAATGGTCTGCTTCCTCACTGACAACATTTGAGCTTATTGTAAAGCCTTCTTCATTTCCTCATAAATGAAAACATGTCTCTCGGAGACAAAGTTTCATATAGCCCAAACTGGCCTCAAACTTACATACAACCAAAGCTAGTTTTGAATCCCCGCCCTTCCTGCCTGTCCCTGCCTTCTGAGTGCTGGAATTATAGGCATGATCCACCTTGCCAGGCTCCAGAGAGTATATTCTGAAAGCTGGCCCTTAAAGTCTAGCAGGGTGATACACATCTGTAATTCCAGTGCTCAAGAGGCTAAAGTATGAGGATAGTGAGTTCAAGGCCAGCCTGGACTACATATAGAGTTCTAGGCCAGCTTGGGCTATATAAGCAAGACACCATCCCAGGGGGTGGGAAAAAAAAGCCACAGACTAGTCCTGCAAAGGGAGAAGGTTATTTGTCTTAGACCTGGATTTCAGTGACTGAAGGCAGCCACTCCCTGCGGGAGACTCCCCTAGCTCTCCTTCTAGCTTGGCCCAGGGCATGGTAGAAAGACTTGTCCGACAACACAAGCTAGCTGACTCTCAGGTAAACCTCCTGGGTCTTTGCATTTCTTTGGTATGCTTTAACTTGAAGAGCTACGAGAAATCTCATCACTGGATGTGACCATGAGTTTCCTTTTCTAATCTTTGTCATCTGCTCATTATAGAGAACCAGGGTGGACCCAGAATTACGTGGTTAATGAGGTCAAGTCCAGTCTCCTAAGCATCCATTCTTCGTAGCTGGAACCTTGGAGGCTTGAGGAGCAGTCTGTGTTCTTCGGCTTCTTTTTGCCTTACTAGCCTATTTAGGACTGAATGGAAATAGCGAGGTATCTCTTGCTGATGAGCTTTCAGAGACCCCTGTCTCCTTCCTTCCCAGAGTAGCCAAAGGAGAAGACTAGGAAGGCAGGGAAGCTTTCGGCTTCCGTCACTGTCAGCATCTCACCCTCACCTGTTAGCACACCTGGACCATAGCTCTCTGCACCATCCCTATCCTCAGTGAATTGTGTTATTCAGTGGTGTACGTAGCTGGTTCTTAGAAGCCGTCTGCTTGCTGAGTCTCATTCCTCGTAATACACGCGAAAACCAGTAACAATGACTCCTTCCTGGAAGACAGAAAACAACTGACAGTTACTTCATTTGCATGCAGCTGCATTGCCTTGTCTTGAATTCTAAATTATTCAAATTCAAGGCAAATTATCCAATTTATTATTGCTGCTATGATCAAGATATTTAGAATGGTCATTTTGTAATTTTCCTCCTTAAAGCATGAATTTTTCAAATCAGCTGGCCATCTCCCACCTGCCTATATCAATTACTCCATTAAGCCATTGCTATTTTTCTTAGCCAGAGCCAATATTTTAGACTAACATGAGCTAACATTACCTAAGAAAACTTTTCCTTTTATATGTTCATGTTTATGCAAACCATTAACCTTAGAATGAATATTATAAATGAATTGATATCTTTCATTAAATATTAGGTTAAAAAATTTTTTTCATTCATATATGTTAAGATTGATAATATTACCACAGAATAAGACATAGTGTAAGTAAGTACACACTAAATAGAACTATTCCATTGAGCCCCATAAATGATTCCTTGAAAAAAGAAATGGCCTGAATATTCCTTGGCTGTTTTCAATGTAATTTGTTACAGTATAGCAAAGTATACAGTAAGTTTTATACTTATATTTTAAGTTTTGTTTTAAGCTTCTGACCATAAAAATTTAAAAGAATAACTTGATTATTTTTTATTAATTAAATTTTTTCATTTATTTTACATCCTTATCGCAGTTTCCCCTCTCTCCTCTCCTCCCACTCCCCCCCCCCCCCCCCCCCGTGCCACCCCAATCCACCTCTGTTTCTGTTCTCCCATGGGTGCCAACAAAGCATGGCCTATCAAGTTGAGGCCTTGTATTAAGGCTGGGCAAGGAAGGCAACTCAGCATAATTTAAGATTATTAACTGCAGATTTCTTATTTAGGTAGAGTTGGTGGTGGCCACTGTAGCGTATAATAGGTTTTCAGACACGGTCTCAGTGAACAACCCCATTGGCTTGTCACATCTGACAGACATGAATAATTGATTAGTCATCCATTAAATCTGTAGTATGCTTTCAGATTAGGGTCATGAGTTAAGATTTTTGGAAGATGAAATGCCTTTATTATAAGATTTAAGCCTATGACTTATAACAACACAAATGACAGGACGCATAGGACTGTTATCGTAGAGCAGGGCTTAATACTAAAGCTTCAAAGCCAACTTACAAACCTCATGTCCTAGTTAGCTTTCTGCTGCTATAAGAAAACATTCTGACCCAAAGTAGCACGGGGAGGAAAGGGTTTATTTGGCTTCCACGCCCCTATCACAGTCTATCATTGAGGGAAGTCAGGACAGGAAACATGGAGTAAAGCTGCTTACTGGCATGTGACATGGTCCCCTTGCCTTGCTTAGCCTACCATTTTTTTTTTTTTTTTTTTGGTTTTTCAAGACAGGGTTTCTCTGTGTAGCCTTGGCTGTCCTGGAACTCACTCTGTAGACCAGGCTGGGCTCGAACTCACAGAGATCTGCCTGCCTCTGCCTCCCGACTGCTGGGATTAAAGGTGTACACCACCACTGCCCGGCTATCCTAGTTTCTTAATACAAACTGGGCCCACTTGCCCAGTGGGCTGGACCCTACCACATCAATCGTTAATCATGAAAATGCCCCCACAACTTGCTTACAGTCCAGTCTGATGGGGACATTTTCTCAGTTGAAGTTCCCTCTTCTCAAATGACTCTAGCCTGTGTTCAATTTACAAAAAAACAAAAACAAAAACAAAACACCTAACCAGCACACCCCATAGTTTTTTAGATTTTTCTTTTCATTTGTGTGTATATGTGCATGTGTCTGCTGTGTGTGTGTGTGTGTGTGTGTGTGTGTGTGTGTGTGTGTGTGTGTGTGCAATATGAAGGCAAGAAAAGGGAGGATGTGGGATCCTTTGGAGCTGGAGTTAGAGGCAGTGTGAGCCTCCCAATGAGAGTACTAGGAGCCAAACTCAGATCCTTTGAGAAAGCAGAACTGCTCTTAACCACTGAGTATCTTTCCAACCTCGAAACCCAATATTAAAAAAAAAAACCAAACCAAATAAAAAAACTTAAGACCTAAGGTAGGACTCAAAGAGAGGCAATGTAATATGCATACCATTCCTTTCCTCTAATTCATTTAAGCATAAAACCTTTGTTGCTTTGGCGTTTGATCACATTAACAGACTAACTTTTAAAATATGTATACCAACGTGAATGTATCTTTATATACATGGAAAATATAACATTCATATTTTATATTTATTTCATTTTTTATATTGATTAGCTTATATGATCATAGATTCTTTCAAATCGGCACTTTTGATTTCTACCTTTATTTAGTATTATCCAGGTCAGCAGGAAGGACTGTTTGATTCTGAGAAAGACTGTTAGAAAGTGGACAGATGATCCATTAACCTCTTATCCAAGGGTAATCCCTACTTGAAGCTTTTGTGATGACATGTTAAAATAGAATTCAAAGGTCAAACCCTGTCTCTTTTAATTGAATTTTGCATTTCCTGACCTTTTGTTTTTCCTAATGAGTAACCAAATCTTTTCTGCTTTTTTGATACGCTGCCTTTGTAACTCAGCTGTGAAGACTGAAGCCGGTAATGTTATTCTTTGCTCTTTCTGCTTTCCGTCATTGTAAATAGCCCAGTGTCAGTGATAAATTAAAATATGCCTGTAATTTCATATACATAGTCTTTTTTGGCAGTAGCAGTTTCAGTTGGTGATGATTGTGTGGTTTTTTTGTTTGTTTTTGTTTCAGATATTACAAGAAGACACAATGCATTCTCCCTGGATGAACAACACATTACATGTATTTTGTGCAATTAGTGGTACATCGAGTGACAGGGGTTATGGTTCCCCAAGATATGCTGAAGTATGAAGAAATTTAGCAAGAAATGACAATGAGACTGGCTTTTCTCAGGAATATTCGGAGCTGTGCAAATGTTCAAATTGAGAGATTCAATATGTGTGGAGTGTTTCCCTTCTGACACCAAAATCGTCATGCTTTCTTTCATACAGGGTGCTTACGTATTTGTAAATATTTAAGCAACTTGAAAGTGCCTGGAAAATTGCACCACTGTGCTTGGTTTGTACTTTTTTAGGTAAATCTATATGCTGAAAAGTAGAGCTCAAAACCATTCATTCACTTTGCTTAATTACTTCTTAATAATAACGAGACTGTATAATTGTATAATGGAACCCAATAAAAGGTAAAACTTATTTGTAACTGGAAGTGAAGGAAATAATGCTTTGAAATAATGCTTTGAATTTAGCATCGTTCTTGGTAAGAACTTGAAGTCATTATCATGTGACTCCGTGGGGAAGAAAACATTTTTTTAAAACCCACAGGACATAGATAATTGGGGAGAGAATTTGTACCAGTGCCTGTTAGTAGTTACAGCCAGGGTGAAAAAAGACCCCAAACCATGCTTTAACAGGAAAACTTGGGAAGGAAAGGATATCCTGGAAACCCCAGGCTTGCCTCTTTGATCTGAGGGCACTTGGCATCAGAGCAGGTCTCTCTACCTAATACCGCAGGAGGAATTTCTGGGGATGTCCATGAAGCTAAATAAAACATCCTTGGGAATCTGTAGTCTCTAGATCCTATGCAGCTTCAAAGCTGTTGAGGAATCCCTGGGGGTGGCTTTAGTGGTGACTATTTTCTCCAGTTGCAAGATTAGCTAGCACTGTGAGAGAACTTGGTAGTTCCATGAGCATGGCGTGGGTCAGTGTAGAAACACAGATTGAACAGTTTAGAACTACATTTCTGTCTACAAAGGACACCAGATCCCTTCAGTAATTCAGGGTAACCCAGGGCTATGAAGAACTTTTTTAGCAGTGGAAAAAGCATAGATAAAATAGCTCATTTCATGCAAGATTTCGTAGTAGCCCATCACAGATGTCATCATGCCCATATATGGAATTGTTATTGTTACATTATTTATATGATTTGGCTCCCTCTACAAGTAGCATAAACATCTTTTTTAAAAAAATAAGATAGAAAGCAGTGTTCGCAACAGCCTTTGAACCGTGACCAACACATCATAGAACTCAGGATGAGTCACTAGCTGATGAACTACACAAGTCATCATAATAAGAGCTCAGGCTTTTTAGTATAAATACTGGTTTACTTGAGATGAATGACCAGAGTGATCAATTTAACATCTCTCACTCCCTTCCCCTCCCCCACCCTCGTTTCCTCTCCTCCTCCTGTGTGTGTGTGTGTGTGTGTGTGTGTGTGTGTGTGTGTCTGTGTGTGTCTGTGTGTGCCCTGAACCTTGGGCTTTGGTCTGTTGAGCGTGAAGTATATATACCACCTGAGCATTAAGCCAGACCAGCTTGGTCTAACAGCATAAATCTTCTGCTGGGGACAAAGGAAGGCCGATGAAAAGAACAACAGGTGGCGAGTACGTTGGTGCACGGGGTATGCAGTTGGTCAGTAAGAGTTTATCTAGTTGGTTTTTCTAATCCCTAAACACATAAAGGTCACTCGAAGGAAGGGGTATGACTGTTTATCCATTTTCCTAGTGGAAATTGAGGCTAAATTCTTCAAAGACTTTGCCTCTGTGTGTGTCATTTGAAAACTCCTCCGGCATGCTCTTTTTTTCCCCCGTCTGAGTTTTCCTCTTTATTAAGATACAATTTGCATACCATATACATTCATTTGTTTGAAGTACACAGTTTGATGTTTTGGTACATTCACAGAGTTGTACAAGCATCATCTCATAGAATGTTCTCTCACCCATAAGAGGCCCATATGTATTAGCAATCATTCCCCTGTCCTTACCATTCAGCCTTCAGCACCAAGCAACCATTAATCTACTCTCCTCTACAGACCTGCCGCTTGTAAACATACAATATGTATCTTTTTGTACCTGACTTATTTCACACAGCATAATATGTCCATAACTCATCCATATAGCATATATCAGTAATTAATCCATTCCCTTCCATGCCTGAATAATATTCTTTCATATAAATATACTGTCTTTTATCCATTCTTGGACATTAGAGCTATTTACATTACAGAATGAATGTAATATGAACACTGTTAATTTTAACATGAGTTTACAGGTGCTTGTATAAGTGTATTTTCATTCCTCTTGGGCATAGATATGCAAATGGAAGTACTATTACTGGATCACATGGTAACTCTAACTTTTGAAGGACTGTCCAAACTTTCCCACAGCAGCTACAGCACTTTGGTTTCCATCAGCAGTACACATAGGTTCCAAGTTCTCCTAACTTCATTATTATCTGCCTCTTTGATTACTGGCATCCCAGACCCCAGTAGGAGTGCAGTGGTATCTAACTGTGGCTTGCATTTCAATTCCCCTGATGGCTGACAAAGTTGCGGTGTCTTTTATGTGCATACTGACCATTTTTCCATTCTCTCTGGAAAGATGTCTATTTACCTCATTAGTCGGGTAAAATCAAGATGTTTGCCTTTTCATTGTTGAGTTGCAAAGTTGTTTGTTTTTTAATATATGTTCTGGTAGAACATTCTACCTCACAGATATTATTTGAATATATATCTCCTGTTGCTAGTCCACTTGGGCTGGCCCTAAATGCCTGTGTTTAAGCAATCTTCCTGTCTCAGCCTGTCAGTGGCAGCTGGGGAGACAGCTGAATACTGACAGCTAGAGAATGCTGCACTCAGGTGTGGCCCGGATCTTGATTTACACTGCAAGACAGAATTTCAGGATGAGTCAGTATGAAGCAAAGTTGGTGTTTATTTTTTAAAAAAGATAGTTTCTCTCTCTCTCTCTCTCTCTCTCTCTCTCTCTCTCTCTCTCTCTCTCTCTCTCTCTCTCTCTCTCTGTCTTAATTCCTTTCTCTTTGTTGTAAGTTTCAAAAATGGAAAATATTCGCCCTTGTTCATTTTCAAGATTTCAAAGGCTATTCTGGTCCTGTTGTATGAATATTAGCATAAGCTTATTGATTTCTGTAAAAAGAAAAAAGGCATCTGGAATTTGTGTAGCAATTGCTGTGAACTATATAAGAATATTGCCATCTTAAAATATTAAGGGTACATGACCACTTAACATTTAAGATGTTTTTCTGTGTATTTATCTTATTTTTAATGTCTTTCATCAATGTTATACCATTTTCTTCTAGTTTAGATGTATTTATTTTATATGTGTGAGTGTTTTGCCCACATGTATGTCTATATACCACGTGCTTCCTGGTGCCCTGAAGGTCAGAAGAGAGCATCAGATCCTCTGGATCTAAAGTTACAGATGGTTCTGAGCCACCATGTGGGTGAACTGAACCCAGGTCCTCTGCAAAAGCAATAATGTCTTCTTAATTCTTATGTAGTTTTGAAGTCAAAGTCTTGTATTTATGTTTTTATTTGATTCTTTAATTGTTTTTAATTTGTTGATACTGTTGAAAGTTCTTAATTTCATTTTTAGATTGTTTTTTACTAGTTTATAGAAACAATTGGTTTTTTGTCTGTGTGGTATATGTGTGAAGGCCAGAGGTCACTGTTGAGGGTCTTCCTCAATTACTTCTCCACCCTATTTATTTATATATTTAGGTACAAGTGCTCTCTCTACATGTATACCTGCATGCCAGAAGAGGGGCATCAGATTCTATTATAGATGTTTGTGAGCCAGCATGTGGGTGCTGGGAATTGAACTCAGGACCTCTGCAAGAGCAGCCAGTGCTCTTAACCACTGAACCATCTCTCAGCCCCTCCAGAGACAAGGTCTTCCCAAACCTGGAGCTGGTCAATTCAGCTAGACTGACTGGGGATGGCCAGCAAGTTCCAAGGAACTCTTCCTGTCTCCACCTTCCCAGTACTGGAATTACAGGCGTGTTCCACCATGCCTGACTTTTAAACAATATTGGTACTGGAGATCCAAGGCAAGTCCTCATGCACTCACAATAAGCACTTACCAGTTGAGCCACCTCCTCAGGCTTGATTTTTGTATTTCAAGCTTATATCTTACTGAGTTAAGTGTTATATTCAGCTGAAACCTTGGTGGGTTCATTCATGACCTTCAGTAGGGTTCTAGGGGTACTTTGGGTTTTCTCCACTTAATATCCTTGCTCCTTTCTAATCTTGATGCCTTTTGTTTTATATTCTTACCCAGCACCTCACTAGAACTTCCTGTATAATTTAAGTGACAATAGTGAAAACAGACATTGTATGACTCATCTTTGGGAGCAGAGTGTGAGAGTCATTTACTTTTTAGTATGGTGTTAGTTGTGGGGTTTTAGTAGGTCTCTTAAAATGTAGTTCAGGAAGTTTCCTCCAAAAGGATTTGCATCTGTTTCCTAATTTTTTAAATTATTTATAGAATCCCTATGTGTCACATAGAAATAAACACACAAATGATCAGGAAATGGACTCCAGTTATACATAAAATCAGATATGACACCAGGTTATCTGCTTCCATGTTTTCAACTATTCTATACTCCTTCCTGTAATGTCCTGCTTTAACATTCTGTAACTTTCCAGGAAAACCTAGAATAAGCCCATCTTCTACTTTTTCAGAAGTATGAAATTTGTGCCTGAGTTTCATCTGTTTACCCAAAATCTGGCACAGAATAGGCACTTGAGTCTCAAGAGAAGAAGGCTAATTTTATAGAAACTGATCTCTCTGGAGCCCTTTGTAATGAGCAAAATTATGTGGACAGACAGCCTAGCTCTCCGAGAGGTTGTAGTTCAAGGAGATAGGAAATATTTGCATAAGATAGATAACGTGTTGCAGTCTGGTGAAATAGTAAATCAGTGGTATGGTTAGTGCCTGCCAAGGCGCAGCCAGTCTAGATCTCAAGCAAAGGCTTCACAGTATGACAGTGGACAGAGCTCTAAGCACCGGGAAGGAACTAGCTTGTATGCGCTGAATAAACCTTAGGCAGAACTTTAAATGGGAAATGGAAAATTTTTCGCTTCATTTAAATTGCTATGCGAGGTCTGGTCATTAAATCCAATCACCACTACACAGGATGTGGTGTGTGTGTGTGTGTGTGTGTGTGTGTGTGTGTGTGTGTGTGTGTGCGTGTGTGTGTGTGTGTGTGTAACATTCTCTATGGAGTTTTAGCCCCGGAAACACAGTATTTGGGAGGGAAAAAAAATCCACCTCTCCCAGTAGGTTGAACCATCTTGTGATTCTTCTCATTTCTAATTAGAACTGTCACCCACCACAGTAGCCTCTGGATGGGTTTCATTAATACCCTGTGATTCTAGATGACACGGTTTGGCTGGTGTGGAGCACTTATGGGTTACCCCCTCCCTATCCCCTCCACTAGGGGCTTTAGCTGGTCTCTTTTGGTTAAGGATTTTGGCATTCTTCTGTGTAGCATAGATAGTGTGTGCACTAACTGAAGCCAGGCTATGTCAGAATTGCCAACTTTCCATTGAGCACATTATTCAATCCGTCTATGCCTACAGTTCCTCACCTATAGAATGGAGGTATTAATTTTACCTATACCCTAAAAGCTCAATAAGTTAACATGTACGTAGAAAATAATGTCTGAGGGTGCTGGAGCAATGGCTCAGTCACTAAAGCCCTTGCCTTGTAAGCATGGCAACCTGAGTTTAGAACCCCAGGACCCACATAAAAAGCCAGGGATGGTAAGAGTGTGCTTGTAATTCCAGGAATACTGAGATAAAGTGGTAGAACCAGATCCTTAGAATTCACTGGTCCCTAGAGTTCAAAGCCAATGAGAGACACCATCTTAAAAGGTGGAAAGTATCCAAGGAGCTGACACCTATACTTGTTATATTCTGACCTTCACAGTAATTTATGTAACAGGTATACCCACCTACATAGGAACGTTGCATGTACACACACACACACACACACGTGGTGTTTGCTACATCTAAACAATTGTTACATCACATGTTAGCTGTAATTCTGACCTTGTCCCCAAAGCTTGAGAAAATTTTGCTATCCATCACACCCTCTCTGTCTGGTTCTAACCACTGCATTCTAGGTAGAATGGTCAATGATTAGGTCAAGGTCAGCCCATTTTTACTTTTGATATTCCATCGGTCACCTGTGGCTTACCCTCACTCTCACCAGATGAGGGAAGGTTTTGCCCTCATTTTAGGCAGGTAATTTCGTGTGTGTGTGTGTGTGTGTGTGTGTGTGTGTACACCTGCAAACACATACACATGTTGGCACTTACCAATCAGCACTGCTACACTGCATATCCTAGCTGAATAGTAGTCCTGTGTGCCTGTTTTCCGAACAGAAGCCAAGTGTCTTTCATTTGCTCGCACAGGCTTCTACCTGCCTTGCTGCTTCCTGGAACCTCCTCTGGCTTTCTTCCAGCTGTTTGGGATAGCAAACTCTCGTGAACAGTCTTAAGTTGAACATCTGCCTCTCATTTAGATTTCCCTGCCGACACCCACAGTTAACTAGTCCGTGGCTCCCTTGAGTTGAATCCGGGAAGGTTTTTCAGACTTCCCCTTTCTCCCTTCCTACTCATTCCTCTTTGGGTTTGTTTTGTTTTATTGTTGTTGTTTTGCCTTGGGGTTTTGGGGGTTTTGGCTTTTTGTTGTTTGTTCTTTGTTTGTTTTAAGAAAGGGTCTCACTGCATAGCCAATGCTGGCCTCAAATTCACAGCAATCCTCCTGCCTCAGGTTCCAAAGTACTGAGGTTACAGGCATGAGCAACCACACCCAGTTCATTTCTCTGTATAACAAGCAACTCAGCCTAAAGAACTTCGTTGGCAGATGTGGACTACCAACCATAGGGAGTGTGCATAGGGTTGGGGTATACCTTCCCCTTCCCTTCCTGGTGAAGCACTAGCTCCTGCCTCCCCTGAACATTGCTGAGCCACATTTTCCCCATCACTCAGTTCTTTCTTCTCTCCAGGAGCACTCCCACATCCCCATGCTACGTGTTCTACTCAACTTCCACTAGCCAGCTCAACCCAGTCCCACTACTATGAGTCAATTACACTAATGGCATTTGAGCACGTCCCCAAAGCTGCTGCACCTGGGACAAAGTGACAGGATTTGGGTATAGGTCTTGAGGTGGTTCAGCCTATAATGTTCAGCCTTTCAACAAAGATTTACAACTTCTCTAGGAGCAATACCTCTGGACCCTAGGTCCCCCTACCTGCCCCATGCTCTGCAGGAAGCATTTCTTTCACTTGGCTATGAGCAAATTAGGCCCCTAGTTTATTTCTTACCCCTCCTGCTGTGATCATGACACATCCCTAGGACATCAGTTATGTCACCACCCTCTGGGCTACCAGGATGTGGCTGAGTGGGGGTGGGGTACCTTGCACTTCCTCTTTCCAGGAAGCCAACTGACTGTAATTGCTCCATCCTTCCCACTGACATCCTACTAGTTGATCTGGCGTGCTCACTTTCATGGTTTTTTCTCAGTAGTGATTGTTACTTTAGATCAGTGGTTCTCAACCTGTGGATCGAGACCCCTTTGGCAGTCGAATGACCCTTTCACAGGGGTCACCTAAGACCATTGAAAAATACAGATATTTACATTATGAATCATAGCAGTAGTAAAATTACAGTTATGAAATAGCAGTGAAAATAATTTTATGGTTGGGGGTGACCACAACATGAGGAGCTGTATTAAGTGGTTGGAGCATTGGGAAGGTTGAGAACCCCTGATCTACATCTTAGAACAGTGGTTCTTAACTAGAGGTGATTTTACCAGCCACTAGACATTTGGCAATACTCAGAGACACTTTCTGTTGCCATAACTGGGCAGAGGAGTTGCTACCAACATCTAACAGGCGATGGCTGGGAATACTATTAAACATCTTACTATATATAACAGGCAGTCCCCCTCAACAACAACAAAATCTCCGACTTAGGCCTGGAGGGACGGCACAGTGGTTTAAAGCACTGGCTGCTCTTCCAGGGAACAAGAGTTAAGTTCTCAGCATGCCCAACATGTGGCTCACAACTGTCTAACTCCAGCTCTGGAGGATCTGACACCTCTGGCCACTGCAGGCACCTTTACTCACTGTGAACATACCCACACACATCTACACATAATAAATCTAAAACAATAAATCTTTAAGATAGTTGATGGTGTGAACAGCATGGAAGATGAGAAACACTGTCTAGGAAGGACTACCTGCTTCACTGGACTTTCGCATGCCTGGATTTCCTTTAAGGACTCTTTTGCTGGTCATTCACCAGTAAGTCAATGCAAGACCCCACTTGCCCGTGAATTGCTGTTTCTGCCTTTAGTTCCAATTATCTATCCCATCACATGCTTGCATATCACAAGCAGTAATGCTCAGCTTGACCTTTGTTCCTAGCAACAAGTCAGCACTTGACTTTCAAGTTAACCAGACTTGGGTACCAGAGGCTGCTGAAGACTGGCTTCATGCTCTCTCTGGCTGTCCCTTCTCCCCTCCAGAAAAGTGAAGTCTTTCTCACGACTAGCAACCAGCATTGCACTCACTAGGCCAACCATCTCTTAATCCTATGCCTTGTTGCCACCTGAGAAGCAGTTTGGTTCTCTAATAAAAATACTAAAACAAAACTGGACCTCTAAGATTATTAATCCTAAACCAGGCATAGTGGTGTACGCTTTTAATCCCAGCACTCGGGAGGCAGAAGCAGACGAAACTCTGAGTTCTAGGCCAGCCTGGTCTACAGAGTGAGTTCCACGACAGTCAGGGCTATACAGAGAAATCCTGCCCCCCCCCAAAAAAAAAGGAAAAAGAAAACCAAGATTACTAGTCCTGAACAAAAAGCAGTAGGCAGGGGCAGGGTTAAAGGGCTATGTATTGAAAGCTAAAAAAACAAACAAACATAAAGTCTAGCTGGGCAGTGGTGGCACATGCCTGTAGTCCCAGCACTCGGGAGACACAGATAACTGACTTTGAAGCTAGCCTGGTCTACAGAGTGAGTTCCAGGACAGCCAAGGCTACACAGAGAAACTCTGTCTCAAAAAAAAATAAATAAATAAAAAGAAAGAGCATAAAATCTGGAATCCAGGAATATGTAAACCCTTTATATGTCAGTCATAAAGATGAGATTTCTCTCCCAAACATCTATCATTTCAAGATCATCCCAATAAAAATTCCAGACTAAAAATTTGAACTTGACAAAGTGATTTAAAGTTTATTAGAAAAAAATATAAAAATGATGGCAGGTATGGTGGTGCACAACTTCATTCCACTCAAAAGGCTGAGCAAGAGGAAGCCAAGTTCTGCACCAGCCTGTGCTTCATAGCAAGACACTGTTCAAAAGAAGTTTTAATAAATTACTGGAAATGCTGAGTAAATAACATTGGAACAACTAACTATATATTTGCACAAAATTTGAAGATTGAATTGATCACAGATTTTGACATTAAGAAAAACAAAACCTTAGACGAACTATAGTAACAAGAGTCCTTACAAATCCATAAGATGACATTGCTCAATAAGAAAATGGGTAAAGTGTAGCTGGATACACAGTTTATGTTTAGCTGCTTGCCTAGCATGTGTGAGACCCTGGCTTCCATCCACAGTAAAGAAAGTAAGTGCAGGCCGGGGATGTGGCTCAGTTGATAGGGTGCTTACCCAGTATCAGGAAGCCCAGAGTTTCATCCCCAGCACCACTTACAGTCAGTTGCAATGGTGCACACCTGTAATCTGAGCATTTGGGAATTAGAAGCAGTAGGATCCAAAATACAAAGTCATCCTGAGCTACAATGTGAGTTTGCAGCTACATAAGTCACTGTCTCCAAAAGAAAAAAGAAAAAGAATATGAATAGGCAATTTGCAGGACAGTACAAATGTCCACTAAACTTATGAACAGATTTTCGACTTTATTATTGAAGAAATAAAGGGCTGTGGAGAGAGAGAGAACTCAGCCATTAAAGGCTACAGCTCATGGGCAAACTTCAAGAAATGAAGAAATGTAATTAAAACAATAGTGATCAGACAGTGAGAGATCTTTATTACACTCTAAGAAAAACCAAAATGGGAATAAACACCAAGCCACCTAGCCTAAAAAGAGATGGGTACAACTTGCGTCACCTCCCTTGGTTTCTGACTTTTTTTTTCCTCTTTGCTTCTCACCACCCATAACTATTTCTCCCCACAGCAGGTGCCTCCTGGACTCCTTGCCATCTTGATAAAGATGGAGTAGGTCAGAATCTCACTAGACATGTCAGGAAAGGTTTCCACTCCCATTACAAATCTGTTCAAATTTGGTTGTTGGTGTCATTTCTTAGGTTGTTTTTTGGTTGGTTAGTGGGTTGCTTTTCTGTTCTGGTTTGAGAGACAGACCTTTCACCAAGATGACTAATAATAAGAATGAACTTGGCCAGGTGAAGACTCACCCCTCAGTCACAAAGGTTCCACATTTCTGTTGGCCCAAATAGAATAATATCTAAACAAAACCCAAGCACAGCAATCATAAGGGAGGACTCGAGCTGAGGCCGCAACACATGGGATTGGTGCAGACAGGTAAGTAAGGAGAAGAGAAGGGTGTGGAAAGAAATGATGTCGTTAAAAATACACGTAGTCCTTGACCCTGTTCTAAGTTTGAATAAAGTATCTGATTCAGTGTTCAATATAACTTTGAAGGTAATGTATTAATCGTTTCTTTGTTATTAGTGGATGATCTAAGAGATAGTGAAACTATCGAACTTGTTTGTGATTAATTACTAAGTGGCAGAGCTGGGATCGGAATCCAGACGAGCTGGTGGGACAATTTCCACTCAGGTTCCTTGAGAGAGGAATCAAAGAGAAAAGAGAGAGATGAGAGAACAAAGAGAAGGAAGGTGGAGGAGACACTGGGAAACAGCTGTCAGAGGGTGCTTAGTCTCCTCGGCAGTTCTAACCCAAGGCCTTGTAGGGCTCCACCTTGGTTTCTGTTACCAAAGCCTCCTGAAATGATCCAGTCAAAGGGGTTCAATCTAAGGAAATAATGTTCCATACTGAAATAAACAGTTTTCATACCAGGACAAACGAGTTTTTTTCAGAAGGAATCTATTGGTGAAATTATTAAGGCCACTCCACGTAGTTAAAAGGAGATTTATTTAATGGCGTAACTTACAAATTAAGGAATAGGTAGGTCGCGGAGTCTGGGCAAGGTGTATCACAGTCCAGCAGTGTTCTCTGGAGCTCTGCTCGGTCCACCTCTCCAGTAAAGGGTCCTGCAACAGAGAGTGCCCGCGATCCAGATCTCGGGTCCCCCGGCGCCTCCCTTGGCCCCGCCTTGTAGGCGTGACAGTTGCCGAAGTCTCAATGGGGGTTGGAACTTCCAGATCAAAGCTGGAATGGCTACCCACTACATCTCCCCCTTTTTGTCTAAATAAGAAAGTTCTAACCTAATACAAGACTATATACAAAGGAATGGTTACCAAATATTGTCCAGGAATAATGAGGGATAATGACCTAGATAAGATGGAACTACAACCAATGCAAACAATATCAAGCAAGAAACACATACTAAAGTCCAGAGAAGTATAGAGCATAGGTAAATGGCATGTTACAAAGATCATTCCAAAAGGTGTCCTATCCTAAAGAACCTGAATCTAATACTTAATATGTTCTATCTACTAAGTTGTAACTATAACTGCTAGTCTTCAATCCCATCAAAGACCTGAGAAGGAATATAATGGTACCTGAGAAATGGTAGATGGATGCAAGCAACTTTCGGGAATCTTGCGAGAGTAGACGGAGACAGCTGGCAGCCTGGACAGTCACCTAATGTTTCTCAGCATTGTTGGTGCATTCAAATTGGCTACAGGCCTAAAGTATCTGACAGACCATTTTCAGAAGCAGGAATTCTGAAAGACCATCTTACCCTGTCTTGGCAGAGTACAGTGGTCGCTTTCCTTGTGTCCCGCTTGTCCAGAAAGGATAGCGTTGCATTAGTACTGTCAGCCGTCGAGGCAAGGGCAGTTCTTTGCCCAGTAGGCCATTTTGTGCCAAGAAGACAAACTTCCAAATGGAAATGTCTTAGAAGCCCAACATTCTCTCGGGATCAAATTGGTGCAGCCAGGAGCAATTATGTCTCACATCAACAGAATTCTAAGTTATTTAAATGCCATATTCTCTAGGTCTATGAAGTGTTTGAAGATTACCTGTCCATCTGACCTATGTATCTGTAAATCTGGATAACCTAACTAACGTAACTATAGAGATGACAAGCATAGGTGACTATAAATCTATAAGTCTTATCTACCGAAATAACCTAAGGACTAAGGCTTCACGTAAACAAGGTAAACAGTCTATAAGCAAGTGTATGGTAAAGAATGATGACTTCAAAATTGTGACAATTCACAAGATGTTATAACAGAGGTAGGAGTATATAGTGCGATATGCAATATGACAATAATCTTAAATATATATCAATATACCGAATATCCTAAACAGAAGTAGAACCTACATAAAGTATGACAGATATAAATTTACATTTGTATCAATATACAAGTATTTCAAATAAGAGTAGAAATATATGTACATTATAACAAATATAGTCCCGTATTTGTATCAATATACAAATTATCTTAAACAGGAATATAAAAATAGTTTACATTTGTATCAACATATAAGAACCCATAACAGTGCAAATTACAGTGCAAATTATTTAAGGCTACTATTTTACTAAATTTGTTTACTAGTATACATAATAATCTACCATAATATCTTATACCTATCCATTCCATTTCTTCTTTTCTTTTTTTTTTTGGAATACTGAGTTTAATATTTCCTTCCACCCCCAACCCTATAACCATCATCCATAACCCTGAGAATTATGAAACCTAAGGGAGAAGGGGCGTCGTTGGACAAGGAAGGTGTAAAGTACCGGTAAGCCACAAGCCACGTGGCAAGGTATAGATTAATAGAAATGGATTAATTTAAGCTGTAAGAACAGTTAGCAAGAAGCCTGCCACGGCCATACAGTTTGTAACCAATATAAGTCTCTGTGTTTATTTGATCGGGTTTGAGCGGCTTGGGACTGGCGGGTGAGAGAGATTTGCCCTGACTGTGGGCCAGGCAGGAAAACTTTAGCAACAGGAATCCACTTATGCTGGCTTTGGGTCCTTTTTCCTCCAGTTTGCCTAAGCTGAACCTAGACAACAACCAATCAAATGATCCCCCTATGCCCTTCCCCCCAGCACTTAGCTGACATTTAAACGGGAAAGGATAAAATTGCAGCTTTGTTATTTGGTTGGCTCTTTGAGACAGAATCTCTTTGTAGCCCAGGATGGCCTAGAATTATGTGTAATCCAGACTGGTCTCTACCTTCTGAGTGCTGGGATTGCATGTGGCAACCCACATGGCTAAACTGCAGATTTTGAGCTGCAAGAAACCATTACATCTTAGTAAACTGAAGATACATTCAGTTTCCTAATCCATTCTGTTTGTTTATTCCCACAGTGTTGACAAGGGAACCCAGGCCTATACATGCTAGGTAAATGCTCTACCCCTGAAGCTATGCTCCCAGACCCTTACACAAAAATTTTCCATGCCAATAGTATTATTACCCATAATGCCTATTCTACTTTTCCTTCGGTTGCTGTGACAAAACACTCACCAAAAGCAACTTAGGAGAGAAAAGGGATTATATGACTACACTTACAGATGACAGTCCATCATTGAGAGAAGTCAGGACAGGAACTCGAGTAGGCCCTTGAAGCAGAAACCATGGAGAAATGATGCTTGCTGGGTCACACACAGGCTAATGCTTATCTAGGCTTTTATCCAGCCCAAGACCACCTGCCCAGGAATGGTGTGGCCCACAATGGGCTGGGCTTTCTAAATCAATTAACAATCAAGTAAATCCCCTACAGACATGCCCACAGGTCAATCTTAGCCATCCAGTTTTTCTTTGCTTTCTGTTTTTGTTTTATTTGTCTTGTTTTTTTTTTGAGACAGGGTTTCCCTGTGTAGCCTTGGCTGTCCTGGAACTCACTCTGTAGACCAAGCTGGCCTTGAACTCACAGAGATCTGCCTGCCTCTGCCTCCCAAGTGCTGGGATCAAAGGCGTGCGCCACCACTGCCTGGCTTGTATAGTTTTTCAATTGAGATCCCCCCCCCTTTTCAAATGATTCTGGGATGTGTCAAGAATTGCATTAACCTATGGTCACTGTCAGGAAGATTAGCAGGCTCCATTCTTCTTGTCTAGCTGCAACTTTGTGCCATTTGACTAATACTCTGCCTCTCCCAACATAATTTACGTAACTAATAAAAGCCAATTTAGATTCACTCCAGAGTCTAGCAGACCTCTCCTTTCCTTTTGTCCAACCCCTTAAATAACTTCTTAAGAACCCTCTACTCTTCATCCACTTGGTATGTCAAACCTAGGATTTATATTAGCTCTTTTTCTCATTGCTAGGACTAAACACCTGACGAGAGGCGAGCTAAGAGAGGATGGTTTTGTTTTTTTTTTTTTTTTTTTGGCTAACAGTTGGAGACTGCAGCTCTCTGTTATGGCAACAGGAGGGTGAGGCAGCTGGTCACATTGTGTCCTCAGAAGCCCAAAGAAGCAAATGCCAGTGATCAGCTCACTTTTTCCTTTTTCCCTTTTTATTAAGTCTAAGACTGCAGCCAATGCAGAGGTGCCACCCTCATTTAGGGTGAGTCTTCCACCCTCCGTTAAACCTCTCTGGAAGTCCCCACGGAGACACTCCCGGAGCTGTCTCCTAGGTGATTCCAAGTCCAGTTAAGTTTACCACCAAGATTAATCATCATGGAATTCTGTAGACATCAAACTTTTGTTACTAAATCAAAAATCAAAACTTAAGATATAAGTGGACCCTTTATGCAGTTAGTAGGAAGATACTCTGGACGTTTATAAATTTATTTCTGGAGAAGGGGAAGAGTGTTAATATATGCTTCCCCAGTCTCTTATGCCCTTAATCTTCTTCCTTTCACACACGCTCTTCCTCCTGTGCTCTCCATCTCAGTGGTCACACTGACTTCTATCCAGCTCTGCAGGTTATAAACCTACAAGTGCTCTAGAATAGCAGTCAGTGTACTTTCTTCCTAAAGGGTCTGCTAGGGTTTGAACACAGTTTGTGTTCCTGCATAAGTTTATGTGTTGGAAACTTAGTTACCAAAGCAATGAAATTGGGAGGTAGTATGGGCCTTCAAGAGATGGAGTCCCGAGGGAGGTCATTAGGTCATTGGGGCATGAAGTATTTCTCTGGTGATCCCTCTGTAGTTTTCAGGAGAGGTCCATTATAAAATGAATAAGTCTAGTCCTCCTGTTTCCTCAGCTTTCTGACTAAATGAAAATCTGGCTCTTTCCCAAATGGGTTTCTACCATTGCTATCTGTACCATGAGGTGATCAGCGCCAGGGGGTAGCCCTAAACTACAGAGCCTGGTCCGTACTCTTTAGACTTTGGACCTGCAGAATTGTGCACCAAGTAAACCACTTTTTCATCAGTAGACCACGTTAGGTATTGCATTTATAGTAGCAAAAACCTCATACAAGGCCAAATACAGAAGTACAGTGATCCCTCAGTATCCACACAAAATGGGTTCCAGAACATCCTACAGGTATCTGTGGAAACTCAATGTCCTTAGAGAAAATGATGTACTATTTGCATGTAACTTACACATGCCCTCATATATCTTTCTTCAATTATTTATTTATTTATGTGTATTAGTGTTTTGTCTGCATATATATCTGTGTACCATGTGTGTGCCTGGTGCCCACAGACATTATCAGAGGGTGTCAGATCTCCTAGAGCTGGAGTTACACATGGTTGTTAGCTACCATGTGAGTGCTAGAAACCAAACTCCAGGTCTTCTACAAGAACAACAAGTGCTCTTAACCACTGAGCTATGTCTTCAGCCCCATATATATTTTAAATCATCTCTAAATTACTTATAATGAAAAGCTATGTAAATAGTTACTTTACTGAATTGTTTAGGGAATAATGAGAAAAATCTGTCACAAACATTCAGTTCTGCTATGGCAAGATGAGAGCTGCCATCAACAATGTGTAACAAATGGACAGGCGGTGGTGGCACATGCCTTTTAATCCCGGCACTCGGGAGGCAGAGGCAGGAGGATCTCTGTGAATTCAAGACCAACCTGGTCTACAGAGTGAATTCCACGACAGTCAGAGCTGCATACTGAAACCCTGTATCAACAAACAAACAAACAAACAAAAAACCAAACGAACAATCTTTAACAAATGGATGGGGCCGTGCTCCAATAAAAGGCAATGTGAGGGGGGTGTCATGGAGTATTCCTGTGATCCCAGTATTTGGGATACAGAAGCAAGATGATCAAGAGTTGAGGGACATGCTCGGCTATGTATTGTATTTAAGGCCAGCCTGGGCTACATAATAAGGCTCTCTTTCAAATAAATAGGGATGGACCAAATTTGGCACATGAACCAGTGCCTTAGAATCCTCCTTCTCCTTCCTTCCATCTAGCCATGCAAGTCCTGTGCAGCACACTCCCCACACAGTTGTTACGTTTACCTCCCTCTTCACCCACATTCACACGGTTTTAGAACGTGTCTGTCCATTGTGCTTTCTGACATGGACAAGCTAAGCAAAGATAAGGCCTGCAAGGAAAGGTCCTTTACACAGTGCATGTCCTTCCCAGGTTTTCATTTCACTTCTGTTGGTTGGATTTGTGAGATAAAATCCGGCTATGTAGCTTCAGGCTATGGTTTAGGACTGTAAGCAGCACAATACTTCACAAAAGCAGTCTAACGAAGGGAGAGTTTACATTGCTTCTCAGTGTGCAGGTACAGTCCCCTCTAGGGGGAAATACCAAAGGAGCTCGTGACATTGTGTCCATAGTCAGGAAGCCGACAGCCTCTGGGCCACCTCTTCCTTCTCCTTCTCCTCCTTCTCCTCCTCCTCCTTTTCCTCCTCCTCCTTCTCTTCCTCCTTCTCCTCTTCCTCCTCCTCCTTCCTCCTCTTCCTCTCTTCTTCTTCCTCCTCTCCTCTTCCTCCTCCTCCTCCTTCTTCTTGTGTTTTATTTTTGAGACAAGGTTTTACTAAGTTGCCCAGGGTGGCCTTAAAGTCACTCTCTAGGTCATTGTAGTCTTCAACTTTGGATCCTCCTGGCTCTGCCTTCCAAGTAGCTAGGGTTACCGGTCTGTGCCGCCAAGCCCAGCTCAAACTTCAGTTTCTGTCTCCCAAGCAGATTCATTGCCAAGAGTTCCTAGTATCCGTTAAGTGACACAGACACTCAAACATGGCCTTAGACCAGAAATGTAGTTGTCTCAGATGTGACTTCCACCTTTATTTCGAAACTTCTGATCCTTCAGTAAAATGTTTTGGGCTCCACCTTTAAAATCTATACACCTAACCTGCCTGTTCTCAAACTACTATCCTCGTCGAAACAGCTCTCATCTCATGGCTGCCAAACCACAATGGCCTTGAGCTTCCCTCCCTGCTTCCACCCTTTACCACCTTAAGTCAACTCAGCAGTTAAATAATCTGTTTGTTTTGTTGTAAACGTTTGGACATGGGTATGTGTGTGTGTGTGTGAATTATTCATATGTGGGAGTGTGTGCACATGCATGTGGAGGCCACAGGTAAGTCTCGGATGTTATTCTCCGGGAGCTGCTCACTGTAATTTTTCACCTTATTTAACTTTATGTGTATGAGATTTGTGCCTGCATGCGCAGGGAAACCCGAAGAAGGTGTGGAGCCCCTGGAACTGGAGCGACAGGCAGTTGTGATCCACTGTGCCATCTCTCTAGTCCTTCCTTTTTTTCCCCCTAAGAGGGTTTCTCTGTGTAGTCCTGGCTGGCCTGGAACTCACTCTGTAGACCAGGCTGGCCTTGAACTCACAGAAATCCACCTGCCTCTGCCTCCTGAATGCTGGGATTAAAGGCGTGTGCCACCACCGCCCAGCAGATTGAATTTTTTTTTTTAATTTAGTTTTGAGAGAGGTCCTTATGTAACCCAGGCTGTTTTCTTTTTTTTTTTTTTTTTGGTTTTTCGAGACAGGGTTTCTCTGTGTAGCTTTGCGCCTTTCCTGGAACTCACTTGGTAGCCCAAGCTGGCCTCGAATTCACAGAGATCCGCCTGGCTCTGCCTCCCGAGTGCTGGGATTAAAGGCGTGTGCCACCACCGCCCGGCTTGTTTTCAAACTTGTTAGATAGCAAAGGAGGCTAGTCTTGAACTCCTTATCCTCCGCCTCCACCTCCTGCATGCTAGGATTATAGGAATGTACCAACCCAGTCAGCTCACATATCATTTTGGCAAAGACTCTCATCCCTTTAATCCACTTCATCTTTCTCCATAGCATTGGATTTTTTGGTGTCTCATCTGTCTCCTTCAAATAAATATAAAATATGAGGGCAAGACCTTTTTCATGTTTGCTGCTGGATCTTCTCCTCCTAAAGTAATTTCTAGTACATAGTAGATGATCAATAGATATTTGCAAAAGAAATAGATACATGAAAGGCACAGGTGAGACTACAAGGAATTAAGGTATCAGAAATAAAGAGGAAAAATTCAAACCTTGGAGTAATTTGTAAGTGACTTAGGGTTCAGTGATGGGAGATTCAAGTTCAATGCAAAACTTGGTTATCTTCCAGTGGCGATTCTCCTATCTGCCACGGTAATGGATTGCCTCATTGTTGGCTAGACACAAGACCACCCAGAGTAACAAGTACCATGACTAATTTCCAACCAAAGGGCTATAAACGCAAATGCCATGTGAAAGCTACCTGGGCTCTTCCTTAGGAGACAGCTGCCAGGTGGGTACAGCGGTTGATTCTTGCAATCCCAACACTCAGGAGGCCAAATCAGGAATTACCATGAGTTGGAGACCAGTAGCTGGACCTTGAAGATAAAACCTAGAGCTCCAGCAGATGTCTTAGATCATGAGGTTACCTGACAAATAGAAGCTGCAAGCAATGGAATAGTAAAATAGAAGAAGAAACTTGGGTGTCTGAAATCACTGGGGGTTCAAACACGTTATACGAGCCCCAGGCTGCTTTTGTCTGGACTGTTGTGGAAAGATGAGTTTTCTTCTTGGTGATGCCACTATTGTTTTGGAGCTTTGCTGCTCTCAGATGAACCTATACTAACCAATACAACACACACTGAGAGAGGAGCTACGGCTTTGGTACCAAGAATGCTATAGAATGGCCTGCATTTTAAAAAAAACATACAAGCCAGGCGGTGGTGGCATACGCCTTTAATCCCAGCACTCGGGAGGCAGAGCCAGGCGGATCTCTGTGAGTCTGAGGATAGCCTGGACTACCAAGTGAGTTCCAGGAAAGGCGCAAAGCTACACAGAGAAACCCTGCCTCGAAAAAAACCAAAAAAAAAAATAATAATAATAAATAAAAAATAAATAAAATAAAATAAAAAACCATACATTTTATTCTTGTTTATTTATTTATTTATTTATTTAGTTTGTGTGTGTGTGTGTGTGTGTGTGTGTGTGTGTGTGTGTGTGTGTGTGTGTTTATGTGTGTGCACTCGGGAGTGTGTACATGTGGAGCTCAGAGGACAACTTGTAGGAGTCATTTTTTCTTTCCAACATGGGGATCCTAAGGATCAAAGTGTGTGTGAGTATACACACACACACGTAGAATAATAAGCCCTTTACATTGTACAATTAATTTTTTAAAAGGAAAATTCCATTTAGCCTGGCATGGCAATGCATCCCTGTAATCCTAGCATTTGGGAGGTGGAGGCAGGATGAGAAGTTCAAGGTCATCTTCAACTAGAATAGTGAGTATGATGTCAACTTGGGCTATATGAGACCCTGTCTCAAAGAATAAAGGAGAGGAGAAGGAGGAAGAGGAGGAGAAAAGCAAAGACAACGTCCGTATTTTTTCTTTTTCATTGTTTTGACACAGGGTTTCTCTATGTAGTCTTGGCTGTCCTGGAACTCTGTACAAACCAGGCTGGCCTCAGAATCAGAGATCCTCCTGTCTCTACCTCCCAAGTGCTGTGATTAAAGGGGAGCACCACCACGCCCATCTGAAAAATGTCATTTTCAATACCTTACAAATATTCCATGAACCAATAATACTGCAAAGCTCCTGAATGACACCTTTGCATATGTGCTGCAGTCAAAAGACTCACTTTGTTACCTTTAAAATGTATGTTTAAGGTTTTACAATGGACTGGAAATCAACATTTGTCAAAGAGATTGCCCACCATTTTCTGAAAAGAACAGTAGCTAATACTTTTATTGGTTGTTTGCTAGGTGCTGGGCCCTGTTCTGAAAACTTCCCATGTTTGAACACATTTGATCCAATAACATCCAAAGTAAGGGTCATAGTCATCATAACCATCCCCATTTTCTTCCTCTCCTTCTCCTCCTCCTTCTCCTTTTCCTCCTCCTCCTCCTTCTTTTTCATTTTATTTGTTTTTTTTTTTTTGAGACAAGTTTCCTCTGTGTAACAGTCCTGGCTGTCCTGGATCTCACTCTGTAGACCAGACTCAGAGAGATCCCCCTGCCTCTGCCTCCCAAGTGCTGGGAATAAAGGTG